>NC_090401.1:51723867-52348867 GCF_036365525.1 Heterodontus francisci | reverse complement strand
CTGTGGAGCAGCTAGTCTTTATATTGCTTCAGTAATTGCTGACAGGCTTTCCAAGGAGCAACACTAACTGTGATCCTGGAAGTCTCTTGACTCAGCCATTTGGTCTTCTAATTAAGGAATGACCTGTGGACATAGCTAGCACTGTGGTAGAGGACCTATGGTGATCTTACAATGCACATTCCCATCCCCATTTTCCTGTATGCAGTGGGATCACAAGCTTAGCTATGCAAATAATTAAGGACGGCTTTGGGAAGGCCTATGACAATCTTACACACCTCCTAGGAGTAGGGTTGATAACTCTGGTTGAGCATATTCCTGAAGGTTTCATCACATGATTACTTGCCTCTAACTACACCCTCCATGCCATTCTCACTCTGCATCACCTTCCACACCAATTGGTAAGTGACAAACTGCTGCCACTGTGCGTTGGTGGTGAAAGGAGTGAATGTTGAAGGTGGTAATTGGGGTGCTAATCAGTAGCTGCTTTGTCCTGGATAGTGGTTAGCTTCTTCAGTGTTGTTGGAGCTGCACTCATCTAGGCAAGTGGAGAGTATTCCATTACACTCCTGACGTGTCCTTTTAGCTAGTGGACAGGCTTTGGGGAGTCAGGAGGTGAGTTTTTCTTTGGTCTGGAAACAATTTGATTTAAAGCTTTTAAATGAACAAAAATGTACCTCAGCACCAGCCAGACCACTCCCTGTTCACTATTGAAACTTTAGGCAAGTATAGGAAATCTCCAAAAGCACATACAATTGCATCATCAGCCAGAACAAATAATCCAACAATTACCCTGTAAATTGTTCATGATCTCTTAAAGTAGCACTGGTGGGGTATCCTTCATGACATTTAACGTCATGTTCAACTGTATGGGGTCAACACAGGTGTTGGCTGGAAAATGACATTTGGAAATGGCAGCGCTCACATCAAATTAACATTGCACACTGGTTGATAGAATAATCTCCCTGTTCTGCTTGCTGCCGGTGACTGTTAGGGGCATTTGGACAAACACCTTTACCAAGATGGTGTTCGGCACCCTTACTGTTGGAAGATGGCGTGATTCTCAGATGCCATTTTCAACCTTTAGGAGGCCTTGCAGCACCTAAAATGCAGACGTTACAGAACCTAATTTCTCTTCCAGTATCTTCAACCAGGTTTGTGAACCTTTTAAAAGACGATAGCACAGGAACGTTCTTCTCTCTCCCCCTTGTTGAAGGCAGTGTCTCTTCTGATCCACAATTCTATGGATATTGGCACAATGGCCATTTTTCATGTGTTATCATAGATGGTGAATGTACTCTCATTTATGTTACTATTTTTTATGTGGAACTTTATCAAATGCCTTCTGGAAGCCCATATAAATAACATCTATTGTCATCCTTATTTACTGCATTAGTTACCTCCACTGGGTCAAAATCCTAGAACTCCGTTCCTTACATCACTGTGGGTGTACCTATCCCACATGGACTGCAGCGGTTCAAAAAGGTGGCTCACCACCACCTTCTCAAGGGCAATTAGGGATGGGCAATAAATGCTGTCCCAGTCAGCGATGCCCACATCCCGTGAATAAATAAATTTTAAAAATTCAACTACATTCATTAGACATGACTTACCATTTAAAAATTCCTGCTGGCTTGTTCTGATCAGTTCACATTTGTCCATGTGCTGAGCCACTCTGTCACTAGATTCTGGTAACTTCTCCAGTACAGATATTAAAGATGTGGTCAGCAGGTGACAATGATAGAGAACAGTGAAACTAATGAAATCCAAATGTCAGCCCATGGGCTGGTTAAAGCAGTATAATTACACTAAGATCCTAAAACAAGTAAACCATTTTTGATGACAGGGCCTCTCAGAACCTAGTTCAAAAATCAATGGCGTCAAGAAAATATGCTATGCCAAATGAGGAATTTTAATTCATCGGTGAGAAATTTACATTAAACTTAAAAAAAGGAAAGCTGGAATATTACACACAACTTTTACAAAGACATGGCCACAGCTTAAAAATGGCCGCCTTCATTTGCATTTGAACAGCTTGCACATTCCAAGGCATCAAAGTGGAGACACATGTCTGATGAGCCTGTACCCAAAACAATGGTTTGCTCTATTGATTAAACTACCGTAGATTTCTTTCATTAGCAAGACATTCAAAGCCATCCTGGGACATTCACATTGAAAGGGCAAACCCCTCCAGGTGTAACCATTGACATCCTGAGGCCTAACAGACTGAAATTCCTAAACTTGAATCTCATTAGAAAATACTGGCGAATACACTTAGGCAGTCATGTGACTGTCCACCTCTGTGAAAACTGAGTTTCCCTTGGACAAAGCAAACAAGCCAGTGACTCAAATTATGCAGAAGCCAGAAGGGCTGTCTCTCTCTGTCTCTGTCGCTCTCTTCAGAAGGCCTGGTGGGGCATGTGAAGCCTAGCTGCCGGTTGCAAGATCCAAGACAAAAATACCAGGGGAAGAAAGCCACCTACATTTCTGCCTCCAAGAAAACACTGAACCAGGTGGGCCAGCCACAAAGTGCACTTCTACCAGCCAAAGACTTCAAGAACACAACTTCAGCCGGAAGTCAACAAAATCACCCGACCCCACAGACTGTGTATTAATTTTTTTTTCTGGACTTTAATCCAACCACAAATCTATTCCTCAGCACTCTGTAATCTATTTGTGTGTGTGTGATTCTTGTTTGTGTGTTTGTGTGAATGTGCAGTGTAATTTTATTATTTTATTTAGATTGGATTTAGATTGTTAAGTATAATAAACTCATTTCTTTCTTGTTTAAACTCAAGAAAACCTGTCTGATTGGTTCTTTTACGATCACAACAAAGGAAAAAGGTAAAACACTCACTGAAGTGGTAAGCACATCTATTGTTTAAAAAGGAATAATACCTGTTGCGGTCAAATAAGAGGAAGGGCAAGAAGGGAGCCATGTGAGCCCTCCTCATTTGATCGTAACAATGGGTTAATCTTTCAGCCCAACGAGAAAAAGAGCATTGAAGTAACTAAGTGGCTCTTTGGTGGAGAAAACTCCTACTGTATCAATTCCTTTTCTGCCAGCTTTTAGAAGGTATCTATTCTGCTAAAGAACGTGCCACTTATTTAGTACAGTGAGGTGGAAAGTGCTCCGAATATTCTAGTGGATAAAAGCATTGGCTAAAGCATCACTTAGCTGTGAAAGTAAAAGTTAGGAAAGTATAGTCCGATTTACAATTTCCCTCAGAATTTCTTCCAACAATTTGCCTACCACCAAAGTTAGAATCATTGGTCTGTAACTTTTTTTATATATTCGTTCATGGGATGTGGGCATCCCCGGCTAGGCCAGCATTTATTGCCCATCATTAATTGCCCTAGAGGAAATGGTGATGAGCTGCTTCTTGAACTGCTGTAGTCCTTTGGGGTGTAGGTACACCAACAGTGCTGATAGGAAGGGAGTTCCAGGATTTTGACCCAGCAACAGTGAAGGAACGGCGATACAGGGCTGGATTTTAAGAGTCCGCTGCCAGTCTCGGCAGTGAGCTCAACAAATGCGGGCCGCACGCCAAAGAGCCACCACGATCTCACGTGTGGCAGCTCATTAGCATGCTCGTGTCAGCCCGAACCCCCCACCCCCACACCGCAATCACGTGGAGGGAGCAGGCTGTACGACGCCGGGAATGGCATCAGCTGACAAGTCAGTAGATGCTGGCGCGATATTTAAATGACATCCAGCCCTGCATACAGCCTCCTTCATATTTAAACTTTTGGTGCTGGAGCTGACCAGCCAGCAGTGAAGTCTGAAGAGCCCCATCTGCCAAGGAACTACTCCTGCAAGGCACCGGAGATGGCAGAGTGCGAGGAAGGGTGGCCCCACGGTTCAGCAATGCCTCCCTGCTCACTCTTCTCCAGGCTGCAAGGGAAAGGCAGGAGATCCTTTTCCCCGGCGATGGTAAGAAAAGGTCCTCCGCCTGACTGAGCAAGCCTGGACGGAGATTGCAGAAGAGGTAAGCTGCCCTGGGGTCAGCCGCGAGACTGGGTGCTGTGCCGCAAGAGGATGAACGATCTCATGCGCTCGGCAAAGGTAAGTGGCACTTTTTTGTACGGCTCCATTTGACCTGGGTGTCCCTGCACAGAGTGGCACATGGGTGCTACTGCAGTATCAAAGGCAGGGAGGTCGGCAGGGAGGATTGATGCCACATGAGTGGCTGCATGTGTGAAAAAACTCACCCTCATTTGCGCTTCAGAGCATGGCACCTACATGATAGGCTGAGTCCGTAGTACAGACTGAACTTCCCCACTTTTTATTTTAGCGCCCTGTTGTGACATGCGTCATGTTGTTGTTTGGAATTGTTCAACATCAGTATCCATGCTCTTCCAAGCGAAGAGGGCCCACAATGCGAGGGAGGCCTCCAGGACCGTGGAGAGGTGCCAGGCATGAGACCACGAACACAGGAGGAGGCCCTCGAGCTAGCTGGCAGCCAGGGAGGACGTGCCATTTCAGACGTGGAGCTTGGGTTCCCGGGTGGACATACAGCTCTTTGACAAACACAACGATTAACCAAAACATTTCATTTTTGGACACAATGCTGTCATATTCATGACATGTGCACCACAAAACCTAAAACTGTGCTCTTCACATTGTATCGGGCAGGTTGATGCTCCAAGTCAGCATTCAATGCCCTTGGAGACCTCCAGCATCTCTGAGGAAGAGACAACCTCAGACGACGCAGCATCCTATGACACTCCCGTACCTTCCACCAGTGCAGATACGCTGACTTCGGTGGGAATCCGTTCGGCTTTAGTGTTTGAGTCACAAGTTGGTGAGAGCACCACACATACGCCTGAACAGCTGGCTGAGGCTGAGAAAGGCTCCGCCTCTGACAGTCGGAGGACTGTAGGTGGCCAGGCCCGTGCAGAACCCCAGGCTGATGATGACCCTCTCTTGTCAACAGCACAGGTCATGCTGGAGTTGCAGAGAGAGTTAAGGCAACATCTGGCAGAGATGCCACACGCCATGCACAACTTTGAGCAGACAATGGGGGAGTCTATCCAGGCCATGACAGCTGCCATGTCCCAGGAATATGAGCACCGGGCTTCCTCCATTGAGAGATGGGTGATCCTCAAGGACAGCCACATTCTACAGATGTGCGCAGACCTGCAAACCCTCGTCTCGGCCATGAGTTGGACGCAGCCTTGGCAAGGCGAGAGAGGGACCAGGAGCCTGGAAAGTGTCTCTACTACTGGTCCTTCTCAGGAGAGCAGTGAGGTTTCTATGAGCCTTGAGAGGGAGGAGGAGAGCCAGCTCTCCACATCTCAGGTCCCCCCTCAGAGTGATTCCAATGTGGACATCGACTCCTCAGCCCCTCCGCCGGTGAGTCCAGCTCCAGCAGCTATGATACCTGAGGACAGCCCTGCACAAGTGCAAGAGGCCCTCAGGCAGTCCGGGCCCTCCAGGCGTCAGGCGCCCAGAGGACGACCGCCCAAGTTGTCAAAAGACGAAGGGCGACCTGTTCAGCAGCTTGCCTCCAGTCAAGCTGCTGGCGCAGAAGGAGCATTGCAAAGGAACACCCGCAAACATTTCAAAAAGACATCATGACATGTATGGGTTTTCACAAGTGACACGCCTTTGTATTAATTCCTTCTCACTAAATGTGCTTTTCTAACATGTGCCTTTTTACTGTGTGAATGATGCATGCCAGCATGTATTGATTATGCATCCGCCCATTACATCATTGACCTGACAAAACTGCCAATGTATGGAATAATGTCATTGATCTGTCTGTTTGCGTGATGTGGCACTGCCCAGATACAGTCACATGGGCAATGGCTCAATCATCTGCTGCCAGTAATGATGGAGACACCATGTCACAGATGCAGAAGACTGCCTCCCAGATGAAGGATGGCGGTGTGTGACATGGGAAGCATATGGTACACTTTAGGGATTGTGGAAGTGCTCAGTGTTACGACCGAGCAGGAGCAATGCATCGTCAATTCAGTCCCATCACTCCACAGGTCGCAACGTATTATTAAAGTTTTCCCACCCTTCTGAAAAAACAGCCAAATTAAACACTCTCATAACCCCTGGAATAAAACAGACCACACCAGGTATCTTTAGACAACAAATTAACCATTTATTAATAAAAACTAAATCATAAACACTATTAAGATAAACCTATGTCTTAAGACCTTAGAACTTCTTATTTTAACCTAACTCCCCCATTCACACACATACATTCAAAACAAACAGTTAACTGGTTTTAAAAAGTGCTTTTTGAAAAAAATAGCTGTTTCTTTAAATTATATAAATAAGTAGGTCTTTGTGGGTTACGTTCCTGATGGGTGAGGTATTCTATGTGAAAATAATCAAATGCCACTTGAGGTTTCCACATAGATTTGATATAATAGTCTGTTCTTTATAGGCATTCAAAACACTTTGGCTGCAGCAGGCACCAAACAGTTCTTTAAACAAGGAGTATAGTAATGGGTCCACTCAGATTTTAAAACTGACCATCTCTCAGTTGAGAGTCAACCTTGAAGCAAACACTCTTAGATTGGAAGTAAAGAAAAAGGAATTTTGCTACCTCCAGCAATACAAATGGTCTCTTTTTTTTAAAAAGGGCTTTTTTTCCTCCTTAGGCAATTAACAAGGCATGTAGCTCATTGTAGAATTTCTGCTGCGAAACAGACAGCTCTTCTTTTCAATAGCATGCTTCTCTGGTGCCTGGTTCAGACCGGTTTTTGCCAGTTTTACACACAGTCAAATCAAAACATTATGCCATGTGACCTCTCTCCTTTTGTGGCCTAGTTAACAAAATACAGCTGTGGCACACTGTGCCTCAGCAATCCAAAACCTTCTCTCTGTCTTAAAGGTGCACTGTTTAAAACAGAGGAGAAAATAAATACAATTCCGTGACATCAGCAATAAGGCATTGTCGTGCATCCCTTGCTCGCTGCTCACCATGTATGCACTGCATCGATGCTCTCTGTCCTCCTATGTGCGTATGCTGCTGCAACCCCTCTGTGTCCTTATCATCCAAGGATGTCTCCTGCTCCAATATCTCATCATCCTGCAAGGCCTCCTCACTCTTTATTGCAAAGTTGTGCAGCACACAGCATACAGCAATGATGCACCCAACCCTTTCTGGTGCGAATTGTAGGGCCCCACCTGATCTATCCAGACAGCAGAAACGCATCTTCAGCATGCTGATTGCCTGCTTGATGGTAGTTCGTGTCGAGCCATGGCAGGCGTTGTATCTCTCCCCTGCATCGCTGGTGGAATTTCTGGCTGGCATCAGGAGCCATGTCTGCAAGGGGTATCCCTTGTCTCCAAGAATCCACCCCTGGATCTGAGCTGGTGTGGTGAAGAGCAACAGCACTTGGTGCAGGATGAAGGAGTCATGGCAGCTGCCTGAATAGCGGGCATGTACTTGTACGAAGTGTTTCCTGTGGCCAAATACTAGCTGCATGTTGAGTGAGTAGAAGCCCTTTCTATTGATGTATGTGGCTGGTTGTCCGACTGGAGCCTTGATGGCCACATGCGCACAGTCTATGACCCCTTGCACCTATAGGAATCCTGCAATGGCCCCAAATCCAAGGGCCCTCTGGGCCTGATTCTCAGGGATTGTCCTGAAGCGCACAGTCACCGGCCCTCCTGTACAAGGCATCAGTGACCTCCCTGATACAGCGGTGTACTGCAGACTATGAAACACCACACAGGTTGCTGGTGGATCCCTGGAATGATACGGAGGCATAGAAGTTAAGAGCCGCGGTCACTTTGAGGGCCACAGGTATAAGGTGTCCACTAGAGCCCATCGACTGCAGGTCATCATTCAGCAGTACACAAAGAAGTGTCACCACCTCTCTGGACATCCACAGTCACCTCTGACACTGGCGCTCTGACATTATCAGGTATGTCATGTGGGGCATGTAGACCCGCTGTCTTCTCTGGTCTCAAATGCGCCTTGGTGGCTGCTGCTGCTCGAGGCTGGGAGTTTCCATGTGTGCTACACCTGCCTCTTGTTTCCGCCTCCAGCGGATATGACTCCTCACGGCATCTGGATGCAGAAAGACGGTGAACCAGTCCCATCTGTAAGCTGGACGTGAGCTCGGTTACTTTGGTAGGTCAATGGCACCTATCAGGGCAGAGAGTGATGTGACTTGGTGCTTTGGTACGTTTTGAAATCACCTATATGGTCTGGCATGACATTGCCCGTCTTAGCTTTAAATAAGAGCAGGGCAGCATGACCACAGTCATATTATTGCAGTCACCTGGATTGGTCCACCGGTGACATGACCTTAAACTGGCTTCCATTTGTGGCCCCCACCCCACATGAAGGAGTCATGGACTGCCATTGTTCTTCCCTCCCCCAAACATCATTGGCCGACTGCAGGGTCAGCCCCCTTATCCCCTCCCCCCACAAAGTTCACGGGCGCAGAGTGGCCCCCTTTACGGTACAAGGGAACAGAGTGCCTCCCTTCATGAATGCAGAGTTGAGACCCCCTTCACAACAGCACCCACCCACCTCAGTTTAAACCCATCTCAACAGCATTCACAAACCTCCTCGGCAATATTCTCTTTAAGCTACATGGGTGCGCAGCCATTCAACAATCAGGAATGTGCCGGACAGGGAACAAACAGACTGCGCACAAGCAATGTGCCCTTTAAGATGTGCGCATGCGGGCCACCTGTCAATCTTCAAGGGATCACATGTGCAACAAGCTGACCACTCACAGCAAACAGAAATTAAAAGGAACATTGCTCCCCAGCATGATATTGGTCCCAACACCGTAGAGGTGCAAGCCATCTGATTTGTGCAAGTCCCATCTCCACCAGAACTAGTCTCAATGCCCCAGGAATCTAAACACCACCCCCCCCCACCCCTGCCGACACCATCTGTTAAGCCCCACATTCATCTGCATATCTGCCTATTTCTGTACTCACTACCGCATGGCACCAAGAGTAATCCAGAAATTGCTACCTTTGAGGTCCTACATCAGATAAAAGGTCATAGAGCTGAAACGTTAACTCTGTTTCTCTCTCCACAGATGATGCCAGACCCACTGAGTATTTCCAGACTTTCTGTTTTTATTTTAGATTTCCAGCACCTGCAGTATTTTGCTTTTATTATTATGCAGAACACTGAGGTGCCCAGGGAGGTGGCTGGGCACAGTGCATGGCACAAGGGTCTTGCCAAGATGCCATTTATGTCAGGGATCATCTGATTTAGCGTCGATTCAGCTGAGCCCCTCTGATCCAGGAGGAACGGCATGGTCTGGAACTCACTCTGAGCTGTCTGTGCTGACACTTCCATTGAAGGTGCAACCTTGCACATCTGCCCAGAGGTTTCATCATCACCATACACAGATCCTTGCTCGCCTCCACCACGTCATACCTCTTTTCCTGTCCCGCCATTTACAAAAGGATGCTTATAGGTCTGGCTTCATGTGTCAAAATTTACATGGTGTTCAAAAAGACAAACATTGCACAGCTTCATGTGATAGATACCCCAGTTACCCACTTGATGGCCTTCACTCTCAGCCACTTGCACGCAGTGGCCTTGGAAGAGGTGGAGGCACCTGCCGGTTTGACCCTGCCTGCAGCTAAGATGCACGTGGTGGACCTCCTCATCGTGAAAGTGCCAGTGGGGGCAACTCCAGAGGCATCCGCACCTGCATCATTGCAAGAGCAGCCTCCATCACTGGGCTATGCTGCACAGATGGCCCCTCCATCAGAAGAGCAAGGAAGTCGATGATGATGATGGTACCCCATGAGAGGGGGCACCCTCATTCTTCTCGGAGATTGCCGAAACCCTTGGCTGGCACTCCAGATGGGTAGAGGCGAGCACCAGATGGCATCCCCTCCAAACATGTCTGCGCTGTCAGTGCAAATGACCGGTCAAGGCTGCATAGCGTGGCATTCATTTTGTGAATGTCACTGTGAAGTTCCTGCATGCACTCTGAGTGTTGCCGCATATGACTTTCCATGAGGCTGGCCACTCTCTTGCTGAAGGAGCTCATGCGCTCAAAGTGCGGAACCATGGTGCACATGAGTTGAAAGCACTCCTCTATTCTCAGCCCATGATCCCGCATTACTTCAGGGAACTCTGACACAGGAAGCACATCTGCTATTGCAGATCTAGGTGGAGCCTCCTTTCTTGTGACTCCTGAGGCCCTGTATCTGCACCCAGGGCTATGTCTGTCCTTCATCCTCTGAGGAGGACTGCCCACAGCTGCCTCTGTGTCTCACAACTACTCTTGCACACTAGTGACGTGCCTATTACCCAGTGCCACCTTATCTATCTGCGTGCAAGGACCCACCGAGGTGACTGTATCAGTGCTGGTGCTGGGTGCGCTTGTTCTGGGGTGTGCTCTGACTGCATTGGGCCTGGTGATGGTGCAGGAGCCAGTTGTGGCTCCCAGATATCGGAACCTGTGGAAGACAAGAGATCATGACAGCTAGGCTTGGAGAGCAGAGGCCTCTGTAGTGGTGTGCTTCAGTGTTTCAGGTCTGTGATGTTTTAGGTGCTCTAATGAAAGGTCACAGATCTGAAATGTTAACTCGGTTTCTCTCTCCCAGATGCTGCCAGACCTGCTAAGTATTTCCAGCACTTTCTGTTTTTATTTCACTTTATGTGTAGTGCATTTTGTATGCCTTTTTGATTTCACTACAAATAGCAACTAAAGAAGTTCTTCCCTCATATCATCAATCAGAGCTTTATAATATTGTGCAGCAAAAATGTCAAGACTGGGATTTCCATGCATTGGCAAAGAGGAGATAGCATATAATGTCGAAGGTTATATATTAGTTTGTAGCCCTCAAATTCCACTTTGATTGTCTTACATTGTATATCGTTAAGTCTTTATCACTAAATAGTTCATGCCAGATACATATTTGCCTGAAAAATATGTGGTATATTTTCCAGTATTAGTCCAAATCTGACATGTTACCATACATAGAAAGTGTGTGTCCTGTACCTCATTTAAGTGAGCATTATTCATGTCAAGTTTTTGCAGTGTATGTTAGAAGGTTATCCCTTAACGGACATCCATACACATGCACCATTCAATAAGGCATTACTGAATAGCAATCAAGAGTGCAAACACTGAACAATTTTCCTTTTCTATCACAAGGCCAATTTGAATCAGAGAATCTTACAGCACAGAAGGAGGCCATTGGGCCCATTGTGCCTGTGCCAGCTCGCTGTCCAATTCAGTCCCCAGATTTCTCCCCATAACCCTGCAAATTAGTCCACTGAGGGCAATGTTCCCAACCCTACTGCCAGCCAAAACTGAAGTCAGCTGACTCAGCAGAGACCCAGCACCTTCCTGCTCACACAGCCATGAGGGGAGTAAACTGGAGATCTTCTTGAAGGGTGGAGATATTACTGAAGGGTAGTAGAATTCCCTGCATGACACAGAAACAATATGACAAGATGTCAAGTATACTTGTCTTTCTTAGAAAAGACATTCAACCTCTGACAGTCAAGTTAATCATGAGGAAATATCAAGCGCAAAAGGCATAAAGGGGGCGGAGTTCTTAAAGTGCATACAGGAGAGCTTTTTGAGCCAGCACAGAGGAAGTCCTACAAGGGAAGGGGCAGTACTGGACCTAATCCTAGGGAATGAAGATGGACAAGTGGTAGAAGTGTCAGTGGGGGAGCATTTCGGGGATAGTGACCATAGCTCTAAGGTTTAAGGTAGTTGTGGAAAAGGACAAAGAGGGACCGGAAATAAAGGTACTAAATTGGGGGAAGGCCGATATCAATATGATAAAACAGGATCTGGCCAAAGTGGACTGGGAGCAGCTACTTGTAGGAAAGTCTACATTAGACCAGTGGGAGTCATTCAAAGAGGAAATCGTGAGAGTTAAGGGCCAACATGTTCCCGTAAAGGTGAAGGGTAGGACCAACAAGTCCAGGGAACCCTGAATGTCAAGGGATATAGACGATTGGATCAGGAAAAAAAAGGAGGCTTATGGCAGATCCAGAGTGCTGAAAACAGCAGAGGCCTTAGAGGAGTATAGAAAGTGTAGGGGGGTACTTAAAAAAGAAATTAAGAGAGCAAAGAGGGGACATGAAAAAACACTGGCGGGCAAGATAAAGGAAAATCCCAAGGCATTTTATGAGTATATTAAGGGCAAGAGGATAACCAGGGAAAGAGTAGGGCCTATTAGGCACCAAAGGTGCAATGTGTGTGTGGAGCCAGAGGACATAGGTAAGGTTTTAAATGATTACTTTTCATCTGTGTTCACTATGGAGAAGGACGATGTAGGTGTAGAGATCAGGGAGGGGGATTGTGATGTACTTGAACAAATTAGCATTGAAAGGGAGGAGGTATTTGCAGTTTTAGGGGGCTTAAAAGTGGATGAATCCCCAGGCCCTGATGAGATGTATCCCAGGCTGCTATGTGAGGCAAGGGAGAAGATAGCAGGGGCTCTGACACTAATTTTCAAATCCTCTCTGGCCACAGAAGAGGTGCCACAGGACTGGAGGACAGCGAATGCGGTACCATTATTCAAGAAGGGTAGCAGGGATAAACCAGGTAATTACAGGCCAGTGAGTCTAACATCAGTGGCAGGGAAACTATTGGAAAAAATTCTGAGGGACAGGATTAATCTCTACTTGTAGAGGCAGGAATTAATCAAGGATAATCAGCATGGCTTTGTCAGGGGGAGATCACGTCTAACAAACTTGATTGAATTATTCCGAGGAGGTGACTAGATGTGTAGATGAGGGTAAAGTAGTTGATATAGGCTACATGGACTTAAGTAAGGCTTTTGATAAGGTCCCACATGGAAGATTGTTTAAGAAGGTAAGAGCCCATGGGATCCAGGGCAATTTGGCAAATTGGATCCAAAATTGGCTTAGTGGCAGGAGGCAGAGTGTGATGGTCGAGGGTTATTTTTGCGAGTGGAAGCCTGTGACCAGTGGTGTAACACAGGGATCGGTGCTGGGACCCTTGCTGTTTGTAGTGCACATTAATGATTTAGACGTGAATATGGGAGGTATGATCAGTAAGTTTGCAGATGACATGAAAATTGGTGGTGTCGTAAATAGTGAGGAGGAAAGCCTTAGATTACAGGATGATATAGATGGGCTGCTAAGATGGGCAGAGCAGCGGCAAATGGAATTTAATCCTGAGAAGTGTGAGGTGATGCATTTTGGGAGGACTAACAAGGCAAGGGAATATACAATGGATGGTAGGACCCTAGGAAGTACAGAGGGTCAGAGGGACCTTGGTGTACTTATCCATAGATCACTGAAGGCAGCAGCACAGGTAGATAAGGTAGTTAGGAAGGCATATGGAATGCTTGCCTTTATTAGCCAAGGCATAGAATATAAGAGCAGGGAGGTTATGATGGAGCTGTAGAAAACGCTAGTTAGACCACAGCTGGAGTACTGTTGCCACACTAAAGGAGGGTTGGGATTGCACTGGAGAGGGTGCAAAGGAGATTTACCAGGATGTTGCCTGGGCTGGAGCATTTCAGTTATGAAGAGAGACTGGATAGGCTAGGGTTGTTTTCCTTAGAGCAGAGAAGGCTGAGGGGGGACCTGATTGAGGTATACAGAATTATGAGGGGCATTGATAGGTTAGATAGGAAGAAACTTTTTCCCTTAGCGGAGGGGTCAATAACCAGGGGGCATAGATTTAAGGTAAGGGGCAGGAGGTTTAGAGAGGCTTTGAGGAAAAACGTTTTCACCCAGAGGGTGGTTGGAATCTGGAACACACTGCCTGAAGCGATGGTAGAGGCAGAAACCCTCACAATATTTAAGAAGTGTTTAGATGAGCACTTGAAATGGCATAGCATACAAGGCTTTGGGCCAAGTGCTGGAAAATGGGATTAGAATAGATAGGTGCTTTATGGCCGGCATGGACAAGATGGGCCGAAGGGCCTGTTTCTGTGCTGTATAACTCAATGACTCTCTGACTCCACCCTATCTCCCTCCAAACTTGCTGCACTCCATTCTCTCAGGTCTAACCCCAACATTGTGATCAAACCTGCTGACAAGGGTGGTGCTGTTGTTGTCTGGCGTACCAACCTCTACCTTGCAGAGGCTGAGCGCCAACTCTCAGACACTTCTTCCTAACTCCTCCTGGACCATGACCCCACCACCTAACATCAAGGCATGTCTCCAGGATTGTCACTGACCTCATCTCCTCTGGAGATCTTCCCTCTACGGCTTCCAACCTCATAGTCCCGCAACCCTGGACAGCCCGCTTCTATCGCCTTCCCAAAATCCACAAACAGGACTGTCCAGGTAGGCACATCGTTTCAGCCTGCCTGCCACACTGAACTTATTTCTTCCTAACTTGACTCTATCTTTTCTCAGCTGGTCCAGTCTCTTCCTACCTACATCCTTTACTCTTCTGATGCCCTACATCATTTCGACAATTTCCAGTTTCCTGGTCCTAACTGCCTCCTCTTCACTATGGATGTCCAATCTCGCTATACCTCCATCCCCCACCAGGATGGTCTAAGGGTTCTCTGCTTCTTCCTTGAACAGAGGCCCAACCAGTCCCCATCCACCACCACCTTCCTCCGCCTGGCTGAACTTGTTCTTACATTGAACAATTTCTCCATCAACTCCACTCATTTCCTTCAAATAAAAAGTGTTGCTATGGGTACCCGCATGGGTCCTAGTTATGTCTGTCCTTTATGGGATATGATGAACATTCCTTGTTCCAGTCCTACTCAGGCCCACTCCCTCCCCTTTTTCCAGTACATTGATGACTGTATCGGTGCCGTTTCCTCCTCTTACCCCGAACTGGAAAACCTCATCAACATTGCTTCCAATTTCCAACCTTCTCTCACCTTTACATGGTCCATCTCCAACACTTTGCTTCCCTTCCTTGACTTCTCTGTCTCCATCTCTGGGGATAGGCTGTCCACAAATATTCATTATAAGCCCACCGACACCCACGACTACCTTGACTACAATTGCTCACACTGTTTCCTGTAAGGACTCCAGCCCATTCCCCCAGTTTCTCCGTCTCCTACGCATCTGTTCTGATGATGCAACCTTCCACAACAGCACTTCTGACATGTCTTCCTTTTTCCTCAACCGAGGATTCCCCCCCACTGTGGTTGACAGGGCCCTCAAAAGCGGCTGACCTATTTCCCGCACCTCTGCCCTCAATTCTTCCCCTCCTTCCCAGAACCGCGACAGGGTTCCCCTTGACCTCACTTTCCAACCCACCAGCCTCCACATCCAAAGGATCATCCTCCGCCATTTCCGCCATGTCCAGCGTGATGCTACCACCAAACACATCTTCCCCTCCCCTCCACTGTCAGCATTCTGAAGGGGTCTTTCCCTCTGTGACAGCCTGGCCTACTTCTCCATCACCCCGACACCTCGTCCCCTTCCCACGGCACCTTCCCATGCAATCGCAGGAGGTGTAATACCTTCCCTTTTCCCTCCTCTCTCCTCACTAACCAAGGCCCCAAACACTCCCTTCCAGGTGAAGCAGCAATTTACTTGTACTTCCTTCAATTTTTGTGTACTGTATTCACTGCTCACAATGTGGTTGTCTCTACATTGGGGAGAACAAACGCAGATTTGGTGACCACCTTGCAGAAGACCTCTGCTCAGTCTGAAAGCACGACCCCGAACCTCCGGTTGCTCGCCATTTCAACACTGCCCCGCGCCCCCCCCCCACCCCGCTCTCATACCCACATTTCTGTCCTTGGCCTGCTGCAGTGTTCCAGTGAACATCAACACAAGCTCAAGGAGCAGCACCCGATCTTTCAATTAGGCACTCTCCAGCCTCGTGGATTCAAGCTTGAGTTCAACAATTTCAGAGAATGACTGGCCTTTTTAATATTTTTCTGTTTTTTTTTAATTTAAATATTTTTTTTTCAAGCACGTGCCTGTTTTTTCATGTGGACAAAGTTGCTCACTACTCAGAATCACAGAATTGTTACAGTGCAGAAGGAGGCCATTCGGCCCATCGTGTCCGCACCGGCTCGATGAAAGAGCAATTCCCTCAGTTCCATTCCCCTGCCTTCTCCCTGTAACCCTGCACAATTTTCCTTCTCATATAAGTCTAATTCCCTTTTGAATGCTTCAGTTGACCCTGCATCCACCGCATTCCCATGCAGGGCATTCCAGACCTTAACCACTCTCTGTGTGTCACTCTTGCTTCTCTTTAAATCTGTGGCCTCTCATTCTCGATCCTTTCACAAGTGGCAACAGTTTCTCTCTACCTACTCTGTCCAGACCCCTCATGATTTTGAATACCTCTATCAAATCACCTCTCAGCCTTCTCTTGTCCAAGGAAAACAGTCCTAACTTCTCCAATCTATCTTCATAACTGAAGTTCCTCATCCCTGGAACCATTCTCATGAATCTTTTTTGTACTCTTTCCAATGCCCTCACGTCTTTCCTCTCAAGCGTGGTGCCCAGAACTGGACACAATACTCCAGCTGAGGCTGAACTAGTGTCTTATATAAGTTCAACATAACTTCCTTGCTCTTGTATTCTATGCCCCTATTAATAAAGCCCAGGACACTGTACATTTTATTAACCTCTCTCTCAACCTGTCCCGCCACCTTCAATGACTTATGCACATATACACCCAGATCCCTCTGCTCCTGCACCCCCTTTAGAATTGTACTCTTTATATTGTCTCTCCATGTTCTTCCTACCAAAATGAATCACTTAACGTTTTTCTGCATTGGACGTCATCTGCCACCTCTTCGCCCATTCCACCAAAGTGTCTATGTCCCTTTGTAGTTCGACACTATCCTCCTCCCAGTTCACAGTGCTTCCAAGTTTCGTATCATCTGCAAACTTTGAAATTGTGCCCTGTACACCAAGATCTAGGTCATTAATATATGTCAGGAAAAGCAAGAGACCCAGCACTGACCCCTGAGGAACTCCACTACAAAGCTTTCTCCAGCCCGAAAACATCCATTAAGCACTACTCTCGGTTTCCTGTCACTCAGCCAATTTCGTATCCATTTTGCTACCGTCCCTTTTATTCCATGAGCTATAAGTTTTCTCACAAGTCTGTTGTGTGGCACTGTATCAAACGGCTTTGGAAAGTCCATGTACACCACATCAACAGCATTGCCCTCATCAA
This sequence comes from Heterodontus francisci, assembly GCF_036365525.1. Classification (NCBI taxonomy): domain Eukaryota; kingdom Metazoa; phylum Chordata; class Chondrichthyes; order Heterodontiformes; family Heterodontidae; genus Heterodontus; species Heterodontus francisci. Next base: position 52,331,803 of record NC_090401.1, on the reverse strand, counting down.
CCCTCTCTGTTACTTCATCAAAAAACTCCAGCAAGTTAGTTAAATGTGATTTTCCTTTAAGAAATCCATGCTGGCTTTCCTTAATTAACCTGCATTTGTCCATGTGACTATTAATTTTGTCCCGCATTATTTTTTTCCAGAAGTTTCCCCACCACCGAAGTTAAACTGACTGGCCTTTTTTTGAACAACATTTGCAATTCTCCAGTCCTCTGGCACTACCACCAAGTCTAAGGAAGACTGAAAAATTATGGTCAGTGCCTCTGCAATTTCCACCCTCACTTTTCTCAGTATCCTTGGACGCATTTCATCCGGTCCTGATGCTTTATCCACTTTAAGTACAGACAGCCTATCTAATACTTCCGGTTAACTTTCCGGTCTGTGACCTTTCATCAGAACTGCTTCACGATCATTGGCCGAAACTAAGAGTGTTTTTCCAGGATTTTTAAGACACTTTACAGATTTTGTAAGTTAAATGAACCACTGTGATTTATCTACATGGTATTATTTGGCTTTTGTTTTTGTTTAATTTTGTTTCTTAGTTATAGCCTGAGATATATAGTGGGTAATTTTATGCTCTCCCCTGCGACTGGTTTGGAGGCGGGGAGAGCATATAATCAGGTGAGATGGTGGTGCAGAAGGACCCCGCCACCTTCCCACCTCTGCTGAAATTATGTCGGGACGGGAAGGCCTGTGAATGGCCTTGCTGCCCTGCCACCAACTGAGTCCCTTAATTGGGCAATTAAGGGCCTCATCCTGCCATCACCGCAATTAGCTGAGTGGCGGGCAGGCCTGTCACTGCACGGGAAGCACAGCAAGAAAAACCGTGTAGGTTGCTTCCCGGCTCTGGGGGGAGGTGGGGAGGGGGGGTGGGGTCCCTCATTAAAAGGCACTTAGTATCTGAATGAGGGACCTGGTATGGAGAAAGTGGAGCGAGAGGCCCACTGAGAATCACCCCCTGCTCTTGCTGCCAACACCCACGAGACCTCTCCCACCCTGACCTACCTGTGGCCTGGGTCCAGCGCTACCTCTGGGCCTCGTGTGCGTGCTCCACCAGCAGAAGCCACCACCTCCGTGGTAGTGCTGCTCAATTAAAGAGCTGCTGGCCTATGATTGGCCAGTTGCTCTGAGGGTGGGACTTCCATGGTCAGGATCCTTGATCCTGTGGAAGGCCCTCAGTTCTCCAGTTAACTGCCTAATTGGCACTTGATTCAGTGGACCTCCCATAGAAGGGACAACACGGGGCTCTCGGCCCTTTTGCCGGAGGTTGAGACCCCTGTCGCCCTGATAAAATCTTGGCCATAGTCTCAAGGCATTTCATTTGTCTTTTGTTGGAGAGGCGAGTAGTGTATGATGAAATCAATATTATTTATGATTTTTTTTTAGCTCAAAAGTGATCATTTATTCGCCTTTGACCTGCTATTCACACTTACTTTCATTATAAGCTTTCAGTTCACAGAAAGCATGGGCTTATCTATGGAAGAGGATTTTTACATTGGACACAGTAAAGATAGCTAGAATACACTCAAATCATGACCATGACCATAAAAACTCAATGAATTCTAAGGTTCACCCTGTCAGATTGGTGAATTGAGAACTGCTGATCTACAAGAAAGGCTGGCAGCTCACTAACTCTGCTAGCCTAAATTTGTGCAAACTACTGAGCAGTTTTTTGTGTCTGGAGCTTAAACTCACAGGTGAAGAGATTTGAACAGTGGCTACGTCAGCCAAATTAGGAACAAATAAGGGCCTAATTACATACTATTTCTAAACAGCTTGCATTAAAATATCTTCTTCTTCTTCTTCGGCCTCCTTATCACGAGAGACAATGGATACGCGCCTGGAGGTGGTCAGTGGTTTGTGAAGCAGCGCCTGGAGTGGCTATAAAGGCCAATTCTAGAGTGACAGGCTCTTCCACAGGTGCTGCAGAGAAATTTGTTTGTCGGGGCTGTTGCACAGTTGGCTCTCCCCTTGCACCCCTGTCTTTTTTCCTGCCAACTACTAAGTCTCTTCGACTCGCCACACTTTAGCCCCGTCTTTATGGCTGCCTGCCAGCTCTGGCGAACGCTGGCAACTGACTCCCACGACTTGTGATCAATGTCACAGGATTTCATGTCGCGTTTGCAGACGTCTTTAAAGCGGAGACATGGACGGCCGGTGGGTCTGATACCAGTGGCGAGCTCGCTGTACAATGTGTCTTTGGGGATCCTGCCATCTTCCATGCGGCTCACATGGCCAAGCCATCTCAAGCGCCGCTGACTCAGTAGTGTGTACAAACTGGGGATGTTGGCCGCCTCGAGGACTTCTGTGTTGGAGATACGGCCCTGCCACCTGATGCTAAGTATTCTCCGGAGGCAGCGAAGATGGAATGAATTGAGACGTCGCTCTTGGCTGACTTACGTTGTCCAGGCCTCGCTGCCATAGAGCAAGGTACTGAGGACACAGGCTTGATGCACTCGGACTTTTGTGTTCCATGTCAGTGCGCCATTTTCCCACACTCTCTTGGCCAGTCTGGACATAGCAGTGGAAGCCTTTCCCATGCGCTTGTTGATTTCTGCATCTAGAGACAGGTTACTGGTGATAGTTGAGCCTAGGTAGGTGAACTCTTGAACCGCTTCCAGAGCGTGGTATCCAATATTGATGGATGGAGCATTTCTGACATCCTGCCCCATGATGTTCGTTTTCTTGAGGCTGATGGTTCGGCCAAATTCATTGCAGGCAGCCGCAAACCTGTCGATGAGACTCTGCAGGCATTCTTCGGTGTGAGATGTTAAAGCAGCATCGTCAGCAAAGAGGAGTTCCCTGATGAGGACTTTCCGTACTTTGGACTTCGCTCTTAGACGGGCAAGGTTGAACAACCTGCCCCCTGATTTTGTGTGAAGGAAAATTCCTTCTTCAGAGAACTTGAACGCATGTGAAAGCAGCAGGGAGAAGAAAATCCCAAAAAGTGTGGGTGCGAGAACACAGCCCTGTTTCACGCCACTCAGGATAGGAAAGGGCTCTGATGAGGAGCCACCATGTTGAATTGTGCCTTTCATATTGTCATGAAATGAGGTGATGATAAGGCATTGACAAGTGATCCTTTCATGACTCATTTGTGTTTGGATTATGAAAGACTGAGTTAGCTACAATATAAACCTGAATAGAAGTAAATTTTCAATCACCATTAACAGCTTGAACTACCCTAGAATATTCTGAAAATCATGTGAAATAGGACCAATCAATTTAGTAGAACACTATTGAAATAGCAACCCTTATCTTTCAGATATGGAGTGACTTGCTGTGCATTTTCAACATTTTCTGTTTTTACTTCTTTGATTGATTTAAATTGCAATCTTGCAGATCTAACTTTGAAAAAAGAGCAATGGAAATTCAAGGTCCCCTTTAATTAACATTAATACCTATAGATGTAGTTAAGACGTGACTGTCAAATACAGCAATGAATAAAACTATTGTTTTTTCAGTCTTGGCTGCTATATGTCTACCATCGAGAATTCTATAAATCTGGTCAACAGTAAATTGCAGGGTTGTTAAGTAGCAAGTGATGGTTCAGCCCTCTGTGGTTCTCTGATATTTGATTGGTAAGTCAACAAAAAATTCCCTTCAGGCCAGATAAAGATAAGATGATCAGGCTCACATACAATGTTGATGAGATAGAAAATCTCAGTAAACAGGATAGAGTTGCAGATCTGTGGCAATCAAGAAATTGCTTCAATAAATCTTTGACTTGAGGGGGATTTTTATACATTAAAACTGAATTCATTTGAACTCTGACATACAAACACCACCTTATACAATACTAACAGATTTTTAAAATTGTAGAAAACTACTAGGCATTAAATTATACAACATATACAATAAAAATGTTAATAATTGCTGTAATGCATGGTCTTTTGTCAAAGTTAAATCTTAAACATTTTAGGTGAAAAGTTAACCTTTTGAGGATGGAGTATTTCTGCACCAAAATGGAAAATATAATCAGATTGTATTTTATATGAATACTGTGCATCTTGAATTTTACTTTACACTCATTTATTATGAGCAATCCACATACTTTCTATTTTGGCAGAAAGAAAATTTGACTTCCGAATTATCCTTAAACAAATCTTTCAATTCTTTAAATTTGACAGGTTATATTATCTTTTGTATTTTACTGCAATACTGTACAGTTACACCACACATATGCAGACCTGAACAGAGCACATTTTTACAAAGGTCCAAATTTCTCCCCGACTTAGTGCTCCTGTAGAAATTCTTATCATGTGCAGGGTGGGTTAGAAGCCACATTCTCCAACCTGACCTACTACACACAGGATTGGGTGAAATCAAAATTACCTCCACGCTCATCACTTTCAATGGAATCACCTTTACGAAGCAACAATCAAAATTCAAAAGGATGTTGGGGAAATGGAGAAGGATTAAGTTTTAAAATTATATTAGTCTCTCTTTTAAGCTGCCTCTGATTCTCTTAACTTTTGTACTAAAAATAGATCTTATCTGGTAAACTATCTCACCAATAAAATGCAGGCTTTGCATTTCAAGCATTTAACACTGATTATTTCCGAGGAAGGGTGCAGTTTCTTTCCCTGCTAAAATTAATGCAAATATGTTATCAAGTCGTTCAGTCAGGAGAGTTGTCCTCAACTCTGATATCTGCTGCTGTGTTTGATCTGTTTACTCTCAGAGGTTGTTTGAAGAGTAACTGCGATCATTCTGGCAAATGAAGTGTGCAACTAACTGGCCATTACAAATCATCATCAACAAGCCAACACCTGTAGAAAAATCAAAAAGTAAGCATTCATTAAAGCACTTAATCTTTTCATTGCTCTAAGATTTAAAAACTTTCTAATTCACAAATAGTTTAGTAATACTATACGTGCTAAATTACAAGTTTAATATTCTTCATGATCACACCTGATAAAACTAATAGCTCAGAAGGGCATATCATTGATAGTCAGTGCAAGCTGATTCCTGGTTAAAGACAGAGGTACGGCAGTTGTGCACTAGATTAGAATTACCTCACAGAACATATAATATCATTGCCCATGACAGTATAAAGAAGCAGATACTGGATCACGGCTGTTCAGAAAAGACTGTAACAAAATCATCTCGAGTTTTGCGATCTTTTTAAAACTTCTTAAACAATAGACTATTCCCATTCGTAGGTGATAAGAAGAATCAGAGAATAGTTACAGCACAGAAAGAGGCCTTTCGACTTGTGTCTGTGCCAGCTCTCTCCATCTAGTCCCACTCCCCTGCCTTTTCCCCATAGCCCTGCAAATTTTTCTCTTCAGATAATTATCCAATTCTCTTTTGAAGGCCTCTACTGAACCTGCCTCCAACACACTCTCAGGCAGTGCATTCCACATCCTAACCACTCACTGCATAAAAAAGTTTTTCCTCATGTCGCTGTTGCTTCTTTTGCCAATCACCTTTAATCGGTGTCCCCTGGTTCTGATCCAGAATAATAGATAGTTGGCGTGATCCCTGATCTCTGCCAATCTGTAACAGGGATACTTGTCGGGCTGATAAAACAGCCCGAGTGGGTGCTCTTTAAAAAATAATTCAAACTGGGCCTTCCCTAATGATTTAACTGAGATTGTGGATATGTCATGGAAAATGGCACTTTGTTACTCCATCTTAGAGCAGCTTGATGAGTCAGCCCCTCCCCCCAATCCCCTTCCAGATTGCCATTGCTTTTACATTTCAGTTATTACTTGGCAGAAACTGACAAAATACAATTCAATGGTATTGATACCCAGGCAAACCTGGAATTGTTTGCTAGTCACAAGCATATAAGCATAATGCATTACTATTTAAGGCTTAAATGCAGTGCTCCTTATGTGCCTCAGAATCAAAATTTTGTTTGACAACACTCCTATGAAGTGCCTTGGGGATGCTCTACTATGTTTAAGGTGATATAGAAATTCAAGTGGTGGTTGTTGTCGCTCCTTTCATATTCTGTGCTTTTTGCAATTTTAATTATAAAAAGCATTAGATCAGTTTGGTAAATATTTACTTTCTCTCCAGAGTTGTTGAGGAAACTCAATGTTTATCTAACCAGAAGAGGCAGATTTAACTGCTCATAAGTTGGTATTCTGGCTAAAGAGTTCACCAAACATTTGTAAAATTCTTAAGAAAAAGCTACCCAGACTTACCTAAAGCCAGCCACCACTGCCACGCTAAAGGAAACTCAGTCATCACTGTAAATGAAATAAAACCTGCAATTTATTGAAAAGATGGGACTTTCCAATGTGTAAGACAGGTCCAAGAAGACACCAGATCTTGAAATAATATTGAAAATCAGCGAAATTACCAATGCAGGCTGGTCTAGAATTATTAACTTCTAGTGACGCTTAAGCACAAGTTCCAACGGTGCTGAGCTTTTATTGTAAGCAGGGTGAGCAGCGAGTATAAATTAGTCGGAAAAAACAAAATTGGGAATCTCCATCGAGCCCCATGTAATTCTGAATGGAGACTCTATGGTGGAACGGCAAGGTGTTGCGGCACAGAATACTGTAATGCACAATCAAACCTTGATTTTAAAAGCCATTCTGCTGGTCTTTTACTTATTTTTTAAGTCCTGGGATCTGGGCGATGCTAGCAAGGCCAGCATCTGTTGTTGCATGTCCCGAGTTGCCCTGAAAAAATTTGAGACAACTGAGTGGCTTCAAAGGGCATTAATGAGTCAACCACATTGGTGTGAGACTCGAGTCACGTTAGGCCAGATCTTCGACCAATTAAGGACAACAGATTTTCTTCCTAAAGGACATCACTGAGCCAGTTGGGCTTATACAACAATGCAAGAGTCTCAAGTACACTTTCACTGATGTTTTTAAAGTGGCTTCAGATTCTCAAACTCCACAGTGGGATTTGAACTCATGTTCTCTACATTATTTGACCAGGCATTACTAGTGCAGTAACATAACCACTAAACTATCAGACATGTTTCTGTGTCTACTTGGGCTTGAATGTGTCCAGGCAACCTTGCTTGATGGGCATGTGTGGAAACCTGTAAGTTGGTTGGTTGTCCTCTCAGTGGCCCAGGGATACAGACTGGGGAAGTGGAGATGAATTAAAGAGTAACATAAACTCCCCCAAAAAATGGCATTTATGAAGTCTAAATAAACTTACTGAGGCTCTCCAATTAGCTGCAGGTTTTATCACAAAGCTAGGTCTATTTCTCCATTGTTATTGAGCACTTACCTGCTGAGCTCAGTATGATGTGGATGAGTGTAACTGTGATTGAGTAGTCCCACACCCACTTCTTAACTATTGCTGCAAACAACAGGCCACTGGTAAAATATGTAAGTTCCATGGACAGCAGATTCACTAGAAGAGTGAGAATAGACAATACAAATGGACCTCAAAACTGGAACTCTACAAAATGTATAGCAAAATAAATAAAACAAACTCTTACACATCCCATTTTTCTAATATGAATATTCATGAAATTACAATTTTTTAATACTTGGGAGTTTTTTTTGGTCCTTATCAAAATAATAAGGTTTTGGCTCAGCTACTGAAAACCTTATCCATACCTTTGTTACCTCTAGACTTGACTATTCTGAGCTCATCCAAAACTCTACTGCCCGTATCCTAACTCGCTCCGAGTCCCAGTTGCCTATCACCCCAGTACTCATTGACGTACATTAACTCCCAGTCCAGCAATGTCTCAATTTTAAAATCCTAATCCTTGTTTTCAAGTCCCTCCCTGTCCTCACCCCTCCCTATCTCACTAACCTCCTCCGGCCCTACTACCATCCGTGATATCTGCACTCCTCCAATTCTGGCTTTTTGAGCATCCCTGATTTTAATTGCTCCATTATTGGAGGTTGTGCCTTCAGCTGCCTAGGCCCTAAGCTCTGGAATTCCCTCCCTAAACCTCTCTGCTCCTCTACCTTCTCTCCTTTATGATGCTCCTCAAAACCTAGCTCAAACCAAGTCTTTGATTATCTGTCCTAATATCTCCTTACGTAGCTCGATGCTAAACTTTGTTTGATAATATTCCTATGAAGCGCTTTGGGATGTTTTACTATGTTAAAGATGCTATATAAATGCAAGTTGTTGTGTCAATTTAATGCTGTGGAACATTTTCCCACTAATGAATACACATTGTCAGCATTGGGTACCACAGATCAGGCAGAGCACGGTTAGATGGTGAGGAAAGATGCTCTTTCCAGTTCTGATTTGCGGAGATCGTCACAATGTTGGTGTCCCAAAGTCTCTCCACTTACATTCCAACCCGGAAAATACTGTGGAAGCTTCAAAAGGCCCATGGAAGAGTGGGTTTCCGCAACCAATATCTAATTCCTTTTAAAAATAATTTACGACTTCAACCATATTTTGCAGCAGAGTATTCCACCTGCTCACCATCTCTCCCCATCTATGCAAGGCCTTTAACGATCTTTTTGCTGAAGTGAACAGTTGCCCCCAAGAGTTAAAAAATCCCAGTGTAAAACCATTTGGTTGTGAGATACAAGTTACAAATAATTTTTTTTAAATGTTGGAAATACACAATAGCAACAGCATCAGTAAACAGAAAAGATAGTGTTTTGAGCCAGTTGCCAGTTTGAGCATTGTGTCCACTCCTAATAGAGGATCTACATCTGCTGTTAACCTGTCTTTTCTCAACAGGTGCTGACGATCGGATCCACTTTTATTTACAAGTTTTATTTCTGCTTATTTCCAGTTGTTTTTCTTCTTATTTCTAATAAAAATGTTGTTGAATCAAGATTAGAATGATTTAGTTTTGCAATGTTAACAATTTACTCAATAATTCTGGCATGACCTCGTCACTGGCTGACATTTAAGTGCTAAGTGGAATGTCCAGTTGCTAACCAGTGTGAGTCAACAGCATGAAACATTCCTAAATTGACTATTTCAGAAAAGCAATTGCAATTAGAGTGAGAGGTTCATCCTGAGGAAGTAGGGGGGTATTTTTCCACAGTTAAAATTGACACATTATTGGGGCAGGGCAGCGCAAACAGGAACAGCATCATTAATACCTGGAAAGTAATTAGTTGCTAACTCCAAGCACCCGAAATAGAAGTCTTTTTCATTCATCAGTACTACACCTGTGGCTTCAATAAGTGCTGTACTTAATGCAATTTATGACATCAATTAATCATAAAAACTAATATGCAGTTTTGCTCCACAGAAAATACTGGAAAAACTCAGCAGGTCAGGTCAGACAGCATCTGTGGGGAGACAGAAAGAATTAATGTTTCAGGCGATTACCTTTCATTAGATAGTTCTGACCGAAGGTTGTCAACCTAAAATGTTAACTCTGTCAGTCTCTCCACAGAAGCTGCCTGACCTGCTGAATTTTTCCAGCAGTTTTTGTTTTTATTTCAGATTTTCGGCATCTGCAGTATTTTATTTTTGTATCAGTGCTTCTTTACTTACCTAGGTACTTAGAGCTAGACTTTGCTGCTTGTGTTTTAAAGTCAAACGGAATCAACCCATCAAATGAATCAAGTCTGCAAAAATAAATGACGGACACAATCATTTTCAGGAACTCACCAAAGAGAATAGTTATAGTCCTTCCCACAGCATGCCGCTCCAAAGAATAAGTTCTGTTTAAAGTTGCATATGAACACACAAAAATGACAGACAGGAAAAGACCAGTTGATCCATTGAGCCTGTCCCATACACTTTTACTGCACTAAGCACATGCTCCCCACCACCCCACCCAGCAATAGCCATGTAATGCGGAGCAGTGGCTGATGGAGTTTAATCCTGAGAAGTGTCAGGTGATGCACTTTGGGAGGACTAACAAGGCAAGGGAATATACAATGGATGGTAGGACCCTAGGGAGTACAGTCAGAGGGACCTTGGGGTGCTTGTCCATAGATCACTGAAAGCATTAGCATAGGTAGATAAGGTGGTTAGGAAGGCATACGGGATATTTGCCTTTATTAGCTGAGGCATAGAATATAAGAGTAAGGAGGTTATGATGGAGCTGTATAAAATGCTGGTTAGGCCACAGCTGGAGTACTTTGTACAGTTCTTGTCACCACACTATAGGAAGGATGTGATTGCACTGGAGAGGGTGCACAGGAGATTCACCAGGATGTTGCCTGGGCTGGAGCATTTCAGCTATGAAGGGAGACTGGATAGGCTGGGGTTGTTTTCCTTGGGGCGGAGAAGGCTGAGGGGGGACTTGATTGAGGTATACAAAATTATGAGGGGCATTGATAGGAAGGAACTTTTTCCCGTAGCAGAGGGGTCAGTAACCAGGGGGCATAGATTTAAGGTAAGGGGCAGGAGGTTTAGAGATGTTGAGGAAAAAGATTTCCACCCAGAGGGTGTTTGGAATCTGGAACACACTGCCTGAAGGGGTGGTAGAGGCAGGAACCCTCACAACATTTAAGATGTATTTAGATGAGCACTTGAAAGGCCATAGCAGACAAGGCTACGGGCCAAGTGCGGGAAAATGGGATTAGATTGGACGGGTGCTTGATGATCGGCTCAGGCGTGTTGGGACAAAGGACCTGTTTCTGTGCTGTAAAACTCTATGACTCTAGATATTCTTTCCACTTCTCTCCTGGAATTTAAAATCCATTTAGGTGCTAGAAAACCCTTTGGCAGTGTTGCCAAACTCATACTTTCATTGGCTGCACTGTCATTTTAATGAACAGGATTCATCAGGATGTAGGGTTGCCACCACTGGTTGGACATATTCCTGGAGGTGTCATCACATGACGTCCTGCCTCTAACTGGCCCGCCCCCATATTCCCAACATTAGCTGCCCATCATGTCCAAACTCACGGTGTCCTGCCTTATCCCACCAATTGGAAAGCAAACAGACTTTTCATTACCCGATTGGATGATTCTTGACTGTCAAACAGCGTTTTCTCCTCTACTCAATATCTTTATGATGAATAAGCAAAAGTTTTCAAAAAACTACAAAAAGAAAACACGATCTTAATGCCTCTATGATTTTTCTCCTATATTGCTCAGAACAGTGTCCTGGCCTTTAACCCTCAAATCTTGGAGACTCCAGGACAATCCTGGAGATTGGAAACCCTATTGAGTTAGAAGGTACCAGGACAAAGTTTTTCTCCTTTTGTCTTTTCTATCCCTATGAATCCTGCACATTAAAATGATTGTGCAAAATTAATAAATCAGGAATGAAATCAAGAGAGTTGCTAATATTGTATTGGCTGCCTTATTATAACAGAAGGTGACATATCTGTACCCTTAACATTTATATCTTGCTCTCCCCTCCTTCTCTATCAGGTATATAAAGGAGCTCTTGTTCAATTAGTTTAATGTATGAATAGGTTATGTGATTAAAATTTTCTCCTAAACTCCTGTGTATGGCTAAAGAATGAACTTGTAACATTGCATTTCCAATGCGGAGCCTTGCTTGTGTTGAGCACAAATCACTGAGCAATATATGGCTCAACATATGAAACGAGAAGTTGGAACATTATCCCCATAATATGTGGTTTTATAGCAATATGAGATTTCCCCTGTTGCTACATATCAGCAACATTGTTAAAACAATATAATGGAAATGCATTTGTTCTTTCGGACTCCGAAACATTCTTTTTGGACCCTCTCCAATAGAATTAGGGACCAGAGGAAACCCTCCCCCCGTACATTTTACCTGAATGCACCAAAGCAGACGCTTCCAATCATGTAGTAGAGGGTGTAGAATACCAGCAAACACTGCAACAAGTTTAAGAGGACAGTCTGGAAAAAAATTGTAAATCCAGGATGATTACATTTTATATGAATTGGCTGATGTTCAGCTGTGTGACACAATGGGGGCAATGTTAATCTAACCCATCCATTTTATCTGATGATATCCCAAGCAACAATTGTTTACACCCATGCCCGATTTTGCTGTTCATTGAAGCCAGCAAAAGTAAGGAAGTTATGTGAATCTTTATCGAAGACTGGTTCAGCCTCAGCTGGAGTACTGTGTTGATTTCTGGACACCGCACTTTAGGAAGGATGGGAAGGCATCAGAGAGGGTGCAGAAATGATTTACGAGAATGGTTCCAGGGATGAAGGACTGCAGCTACTTGAATAGTTTGAAGAAGCTGGGGCTGTTTTCCTGAAAGAGAAAGTTGAGAGGAGATTTGATAGAGGTGTTCAAAATCATGAGGGGTCTGGACAGAATAGATAGAGAGAAACTGTTCTCATTGGCAGAAGGGTCGAGATCCAAGGGACCCAGATTTGAGGTGAATGGCAAAAGAACCAATCGCAACATAAGGATAAACTTCATGCAGTGAGTGGTTAGGATCTAGACTGCACTGCCTGAAAGTGTGGTCGAGGCAGATTCAATCATGGCTTTCAAAAGAGAATTGGATAATTATCTGATGAGAAAATATTTTCAGGGCTAGGGGACAAGGGTAGGGGAATGGGACTAGCTGAGTTGCTCTTACAGAGAGCCAGCATGGACACGACAGGCTGAATGGCCTCCTTCTGTTCTGTAACCATTCTGCATTTCTATAAGTAGCATTGGGCATGGTGTAAAACTGGTGATCCTTTGGGTCTACTGACCAGTGAGTTAGTTTAAAATTACCCCAAATGTCTGACTAGCGCCTATGATTCCTCCATATGCTGAATTCCAAATTTCAGCAGTGCCATCAAGGGAGGTACAAAGAAGTTATGTGCTTTCTGCTGAGAAAGAAATAAGAGCATGTTCACTCCTTACACAGAGGTGCATTGAAGCAGTTCATGTGACTGAGAGTGTCGCAGGAAAGGGAACACATGTCTTAAAGCATAAAAAGCCTCAATCTCAGAAAAAAAGAAACTCAAATGTTTCCATGACAACAAATAAAATTCAACAAGGTGGTGAGTAACAAGCACTGGAGCCTGGAAATAAATTTGTTCTGTTGGATCTCAAATTTTAAATCTAGGAAATACTCAGCAGGTAAAAAGCAAATAGACAACTGGTAGTGCTTGTGCCTCTGAGTTGGAAGGTTGCTGGTTCAAGCCTTTCTCTAAAAGTTGAGCTCATAATCCTCGGCTGATATTTCACTGCAGCTTTGAGAGTGTGCTGCATTATTGGATATGCTGACCTTTGGATGAGATGTTAAACTGAAGTTCCATCCACCTAATGGTGACTATTCCACAATTTCTTTTTAAAGAGTAGGAAATTCTATCTTGGCCAACACCTGTCTCTCAACGAACATGGCCAGTTAAACAGGTCAACTGATCATTCATTCTTTGCTTTTTATGAGATCTTACGTGCAAATTCTCTGCTGCATCTGCTTAGGTAATACTTATTTTAGAAATTAATTTGTGTGGAGTACTTTAAGACACAAGATAGGTCTACAGAAGTGCAAGCCTTTCTTCTTTCACAAATATTTCTCTTTAATGAAGACCATGGTGTTGTGTCAATACACTAAAACAGCCAGTGGGAGATACCGAATATCAATGAGAGGCGAGTCCATACAGTCAACACTTACGGCAGATACAGGCTTTTAAAAATACTTTTTTTAGGGTTGTCTGTTCTTTTGAGAAAGCAATCAATATTCATTTTATAGTTTTACAATTTTCCCCTTACTATTACAAAGAATAACCATTAATTTTCAATGCACTTGACTAATTTCAGTGTATATAACACATCTGAACTTTCCTATTATAAATGGAACACAAGATTGCAAATAGTAATCTTTGGTAATACTTCCACATTACTCTTTAAATGCATATACGTCCGACTAATATATAGAGATGTGGAAGAGAGGAAGGATCAGAAAAACGCATCATTCTGCAATCCACTGTTTCCCAGAAATGTAATTTTATTTATTAAGCTAAAATTGGTTTATTGCAGTCCTAGTTCTTTTTCTTTCTTTCTGGCATTAGGTTGTGGTTTGCAATTGTCAGAATAGTGGATGTATGTTTTAGATGTTATCATCTTTGATGTGGGAGAACAGTATAAGTTATAATTGAATATATTTATTCTACTAGTTTAATTGGTCATTTTTCCACCAAGGAAAGTGACCTGATCCTCTTTTTATATTGTGAAAGATGGAAAGACAGAAATAATCTATCTCCCTATTTTTAGTGATGTTGGTTGATAAATATTAGCCAGGAAACCCGAGGAGAACTCTCTTGCTCGTCTTCAAATAGTGTCATGGGACTTTTTCTGATTTAACGTCCCATCCGAAAGACGGCACCTCCAACAGTGCAGCATTCCCTCAGTACTGTACTGGAGTGTCAGCCTAAATTTTGTGCTCAAGTCACTACAATTAGCCTCGGCTACAGAGGTGAAAAATCAACCAGGAGGGCACAGCAAAGTGGAGGGTGGTTATGCTAGAAATGTATAAAACACTAGTTGGACTGCAGCTAGAGTAATGTGTACAGTTCTGGTCACCGCATTACAGGAAGGATATGATCACACGAGAGAGAGGGTACAAGAAAGATTTATGAGGATGTTGCCAGGAATGGAGAATTTTAGCTATGAGGCAAGATTGGATAGGCTGGGTTTGTTTTCTTTGGAATAGAAGAGGCGGAGGAGAGATTTAATTGAAATGTATAAAATTATGAGGGGCCTAGATGGAGTGGACAGGAGGGACCTGTTTCCCTTCAAAGAGAGGTCAATAGCCAGGGAGCATAGATTTAGAGCAAATGGTGGAAGGATTAGATGTGAGTTGAGTAACTTTTTCACCCAGAGACTGGTTGGGGCCTCACTGCCTAAAATGATGGTGGAGGCAGAAACCCTCAATGCATTTAAAAAACACTTGCATATTCACTTGAGGTGCCGTAAACTCAAGGGCTACGGAATAAGACCTGAAAAGTGGGATTAAACAGAATGGGCTGAATTTGAGTCAGCGGCCTTCAGGCGCAGATGCGCCGTCGCTGAGTCCCCACGATATATCGCGCGGGGCTCATTTAAATGAAGGGGGGAGCGGCTGCCCCCAATGATGTTGAGGGGGCAGCCACTCTGTCCTCGGCAATGCTGCCCGGCACCACCACGCAGACGCCAGCACCATTTTTAAAGGGCTTCAAGCCCTTAGCAAAAGTTTCAATTTTTAAAGTAACGTCACTCTGGAATTTGTTTTAAAACCCCCTCCCCACTGTTTTATTTATTGGCCTATATGGCGATCATTAAATTTATTCCCACCCTGAACTTTCCCCCCAACCTTGTCACATTTGTCCTTCAACCCCTTTCCACCAACCCCACAGCCAATAAAAAAACTCCAAATGGAGTTGCAGCCGGCATCCACAAAATCGGCGTGGGACGGCCACTGGGACAAGGTAAGTTGATTTGCATGTTTTTTAAATTAATTTGAATATTTAAATGAAGGTCCCACTGCCAAGCAGCAGGGGGGGCCGCACTGAGGCCTCACTGCCGCTGGTAAAATGCGGCGGAGCCTTCTCGGCGTCAGGGGTCGTGGCAGGCCACTCCCCTAAGTATTTTACAGGCCCCCGCACCACGACTCCCGATGGCCAGGGGCTGGTAAAATTCAGCCAAATAGCTCTTTTATGGCCAGCATAGACATGATAGGCCAAATGGCCTCCTTCTCTGCCATAAATCTTTCTATGCTTCTATGTAAAAACACAGTCATAATTGCGAACTCAATAGTCAGGGGGATAGATGGATAGTTCTTCTGCTGATATGCGTACTGTATATTATGTTGCCTGCCAGGCGTCAGGATAAGGGACATCATGGAGAGGGTGCAGAACATTCTGCAGGGGGACTGGGAACAGCCAGATATCATGGTCCACCAATGACATAGGAAGAAAAACGGTTATAGTCCTGTAGTCGAAGTTTAAGGAGCTAGGGAGGAAATTAAAAAGCAGGACCTCAAAGGTAGTAATCACTGGAATACTCCTTGTGCCACATCCTAGTGAGAGTAAAAATAGCAGGATATGCCAGGCTAATGTGTGTCAGACATGACACAAGAGAAAGGGCTTCAGATTCCTGAGACACTGGGAGCAGTTCTGTGGCAGGAGGGACCGGTTCAAAATGGATGGTTGCATCTGAGCAGTGCTGGGACCAATATCCTCATGAGCAGGTTAACTAGTGGCGGAGTGTTTAAACTAATTTGGCAAGGGGTTGGGCACCAAGATGTAACTTTAAACAGTAAAAAACAAGGTGCACAGAGGACTGGGAAAGAAATAACACAGAATTAGGTGGGATTATAGAAAAATTTGGAGTGGATATTTGTAAATGCACAAGGTGGGGTTAATAAGGTTGGTGAGCTGTAGGTGCAAATAGCCACTTGGGAATATAATGTAGTGACAATAACAGAGACCTGACTCAAAAAGGGGAGGATTGCATGCATAATATTCCTGGGTACATGATGTCCAGGAAAGATAGGGAAGGTAAAAAAAGTAGCAGTTTTGATGAAGGAAAATATTACAGAGACAATGTCCTTGAGGAACCAAAGACAGAATAAGGTACTGCCTGATAAGGTGGTGGATAGAGATGCAACAGCCTTCAAAACAGGATTGGTTAAATAAACAAAGGAGAAAACTGCAGGGACATGGGGAAAGAGCAGGTGAGTGGGACTAATAGGATTGCTGTTTGAAAGAGCCAGCATAGACACGATGGGCTGAATGGTCTATTTTTGTGCTGTATTAGTCTATGATTCTATGACTCTGGCTCAAGATCACTGTCCAGTGACTACACCCCAATCCCCCTTGCTGGAATGTGACTATATGGATATCAGGTTCAACACTGATGCCAGCCACAATCAAATTGACTGCTGATGTTGGTACAACCGAGGTGGGAGCAATGCACTGTCAATTCAGTCCCATCACTCCACAGGTCGCAGCATATTATTAAAGTTTTCCTGCCCAACTGGAAAGCAGCCAAATTAAACACTCTAGAAAACCCCGCAGAATAAAACAGACCAAGCCTGGAATGTTTAGATAACAACAAATTAACTATTTATTAAAATGAAATCTTAAACACTATTCAGATAAACCTATGTCTAAAGACCTTATAACTTCTTATTTTAACCGAATTCCCCCATTCACACATATACATTCAAAAATCAACGGATCACCGTTTTTTAAAAAGTGTTTTTTTTTAAATTAGCTGTTTCTTGAGAATAAATAAATAACTGGGTTATAAGTCTTTGTGGGTTACGTTCCTGATGGGTAAGGTATCCTAGTGTAAAAATAATCAAATGCCACTCGAAGTCTCCACACGGATTTGATCAAACAGTCCTTCAATAGATAGGCATTCAAAGCACTTCGGCTGCAGCAGGCGTCAAACAATTCTTTAAACAAGGACCATAATAATGGGTCCACTCGGATTTTAAAACCGGCAGTCTCTCAGTCGAACTTTACTGCGAATTCCAGAAAACACAATCAGTCAAGAGAGATTCAATCTTGAAGCAAAGATTTCTTGGATTGGAAGTAAAGAAAAGGAATTTTGCTACCTCCAGCAACACAAATGGTCTCTTCAAAGGGTTTTCTCCTCCATTGGCAATTAACATGACCTACAGCTCATTGTAGAACTTCTGCTGAGAGAAATAGACAACTCCTTCCTCCAGTAAGCACGCGTCATTGGTGTCTCTCAAAACTGGTTTTAGCTGGTTTTTAACACTGTCAAATTGAAACATTATACCACGTGGCCTCCTCACTCTCCTGCTGTTGACTAGGTAACAGGTGCAGCTGGCACACTGTGCCTCTTAGTTTTTAAAGGCACACTATTTTAATTGGAGGAGAAAATAAATACAGTTCCGTGACAATGTTCACTATGCAAACTGACTCATGAAGAATGGATGCTTAAGTGAGTTAACAGGTAGCTGCTGGTACCTTTGATGCTATATCTCAGAATGAGCTACATGTTCAGGAAAGCAGGGAAGAAAACTGGATAAGTAAAAACATAGTATGGCACACATGTGAATATCCCAGCTAATGGTTACTTGTTCAAAATACTTTGGCAACCAACCAGTGTACTGAAAGAATCAGCCAAAATTATTTCCACAGAAAAAAACTCAAATTTCAACGTTTTGAAAGCAGCATTTTAGTTTGGTCTTTTGTCTGTTTCAAAGAAAATTATATTGTATGCACACATGAAATATTTGTCTTTCATAATTATAAAGTAAGCCAGCTGCAATATCTTCTCTGCAGTGAAATTAAAAATGATAATTCATTGTAATAACTTGTCATATCTTGGACTGTTTCCAAAGTTTATTTTATTAACCATCTCCACAGAAGGAGGGAATTATACAGATGCTGGCGCATTATTGAATTAATTGATTCGCTTCGAAAATTTTATGGGTTCTCCACTCTTCTCTAATAAAGATTACCTCCAATCAAGTCTCCCATATCTATCCCACATATTTGGTGTTTAGAAGGCAGCTTATGCTCAATGGTTTATTAATCTCAACAGTTCTGCATCTACTTTCCATTATTTTTTTAATTTACCGTGTTAGGCAGTCACTGTAGCAAGCTGCCTCTTGTGGAGGACGAGGGGGAAATCGGAGAGAAGATTGTCCTACGGTCACCGTTACATGCTTTTGTATAACCACCTCAAAGTAGTATTGGCAGAGATCTGGGTGCATGTAGCACAGTTGACGTCTCAGTCAGTAGCAATTATGGTCTGAGTGGACCAGGGATTTGAAATAAAAAGGAGGATTCATTCTCTTTTCTTTAAAAAAAAAGTAATCTTGTTGGGTGTACATTAAATTAAAATTAAAAATGAAGCTCCTTCCAACTGATGCAAAATTTGCATTGAAACCTTGAAGATATTATCCCGACAATTACATCAGTAGTGACAGCAATAGCTCGAATGAGGTTTCAATTGTTAACTATGCAGGAACTGTAATATAGAGCCACACAGACAAGAAGCTCCCAGATTCCAACCCTGGTTTGTGATGAGTTTAACAATCTCACCTGGAATCTCAACAGGACTGCTATAATTGGCATCAATGTTCCTGGGAGGGGGAAAAAATCATCCAGGATTCTGTCTCTCATGATCTCTGTTCAGTGATTCCTGCTGCAAAATGTGCATACATGTTAACTGAACGAGAAGAGGCATGGGCTCCCCTGTAATAAATTCTGTGGTGTAATAGCCTATTGACAGATACATGAAGAATGCCCGCATGTGTGAGGTAGCAGAAAATTGTCAGTTTCTGTGGAACATAACCTCAGCAATAGTTAGTGCATTTAGGACAGTAAGGCAGAAGACTGGGTATGGGGCAGCAAGGGGGATGTTGTGGTGCAGTGATGAGGGCAAGGGAAATATTCGTCCTTTAATTATTCGTACTTCAAAACTAAAAATATAAAAGGATATTGGGGGAAACAGCAGAAAAATTCGCTCAGAGTAGTTAGCTCCAGTTTAAGAGCTAGCACTGGTAATGGGGCTGAATGGTCTCATGCAATTTCTATGATTACATTACATGTTAAAATGAAAACATTGAATCACTTAATGCCAGGAAAAAAAAGGTTTGAAATTTCTACGTCAATTTTATGAGGAAGCACTCTCAGAAAATGTTATACCACAATTCCATAGATAATTAGGCATGTTAGCAACCATTGTTATCTCCCTGAGGTATTTCATTTTCTTTTGTAATCTTTGCAGCTGTACAGTGTGTTATCTGAGTTTGAGTGGAGAGGCAGATAAGTGATTAACACATCTTTACAAGTATAGTGAGCTGCTGCTGAATGTTAGAATATCAATACAAAATATAATGGACTCAGGAAAAGTGGGTTTGACACCCACTTCTCTCTGTGTTCCCAGTCTCAGCTGTGCTTCTTTGGGGAGCATCACCTCTACACAAGGAAGCAAAAATTAGGAAGGCAGTCTCTATCATATCATTCCTTTGCACCTCCTGGCAAGGAAAATCAAATAACTTGCATTTATACAGCATCTTTTACAACTTGAGGACTTCACAGTCAATTTTGTAATATAGGAAACATAGCAGCCCAACTTGCACATTATCAGGATCGCACAAGCAGCAGTGAAATAAAAGGACCAGATCATCAGTTTTTGGTGTTGGTTGAGGAATTTGTTTTGGCCACGACACCAAGAAGAATTCCCCTGCTCTTCTTCAGAATAGTGCCACAGGATCCTTTACATCCACCTGAGTGGGCAGACAAGGATTTGTTAAATCTTATCTGTAAGACGGCACCTCCAACGGTCCAGCACTCCCTCAGTACTGGGAATGTCAGCCTAGATTATGCTCTCAAGAGGACTGAGACTCAAACCTACAATCTTCTGACTCAGAGGCAAGAGTGCTACCACTGAGCCACAGCTGACAAGAATAGTCTGCAATAATCAGAGTGCCAGCTGCTACCCTCCTCTCTCAACTGTACCTGGCAAAGCCAATGAGACAGCATCTTGCTGAGAAAATAGCACAAAAAGAGGTTGAAGTCATAAGAATAATAAACCATATATCCCTACAATGTCATTATTAGTGTGAAACAGTGTCAGTTGTATTATATATTTGCATGGCATTAACACGTAATACAAGATCAAAACAGTCTGTCAATTAAAAACAGATGTGCTTCAAAAATGTAATGTTCAGTTTCCAAGGTGGATCTCTAGAAAAATGACTGAGGGAGTGAGCTGATAGAGGTCTTTAAGATTATGAAAGCTTTGATCAGTTAGACGGAGAGAAAATCTTTTCACTTGTGAGGGAGACCGAAACTAGATGCCATAAATATAACAACCAATAAATCCAATAGTCAATTCAGGAGAAACTTCTTTGTCTAAAGTGTGATTAAAATGTGTAACTGGCTACCACAAGCAGTAGTTGAGGTGAAGATCATCGATACATTTAAAGGGAAGCTGGATAAGCAGAGAGATTGCAATGATATAGCACTTTTCACGACCACCTGACATCTCAAAGCCCTTTATAGCCAATGAGTTACTTTTTTTTGAAGTGTGGTTGGTCACTATTGTAATGTAGGAATAGGATATGTTGCTAGGGTTAGATGAAGAGGGGTGGGAGGAGGCTGCTGTGGAGCATAAACACCGTCATGGATCTATCGGCCGAATAGCCTGTTTATGTGCTGTAAATTATAAAACTTTGTAAACTGATTGGTTAAGCAAAGTGCAGCTGTATGTAATTAGGGATGGGTAATAAATGCTGGCCTGGCCAGCAACGTCTACATCCCATTAATGAATAAAAATAATAAAATAAGAAAAAAACATTTGCCGCTATGTGTATTTCTAAATACCTTCCCATGAAGTTATACTACATCTGCAATTTATCTTTCAATAAGCTTGCAACTCCTTTAATGTCAGAGTGAAAGAAAAATCAAATATACTGTATTACTGCAATCCCAGTGTTGACGAAAATATAACCCGGGGCAGGATTCCTCGTGTGCAGGTTGTTGTGAATGCATTAGTGAAGATTTCCTCTGTTCGTTATTTCTATGGAAATATAAAAGAACGTTCACAGTTTTCCTAGAAACGCCAAACAGTAGTAACGATGTCCTCAAACCAGAGGAATTCTTAATATACTGACATTAATAATACAACAAAGTTGTAACATTGCCAATTCCCATTCTCACTCAGAATGTTACAAGCACAAAGTTAACCCGCAGACAGTTGTATACCTACATTTTTAAATAAAAATTAGGGTCTGCAAACTTCTAGTTTGGTATTTCTGAATAACTACGTAGGTGATTAATGAAAAATATGAATTCCAGTCAATATTTTCAAAAGGTAAACACTGGTCTGAAAATCCTGTATTACGTGTTAACGCCCTGCGAATATATAATACTATCAGTTGCAAACGATTTTGCAAACAGGTTTTTTTTATATATACACTTACAAAATAATATTGTTTGTGTTTCCATTTAATTGCAGGGTTACTTAAAGGTATATCTGATCTCACACACAGGGGAGAAGTAGGTTTATTGATTTGTGCAGCTCGCGTATTGTTCAGACGGGGGAAATGTGCAACATTTACTTCCGCTACCAAGAGAGGATCACAGGCTGTGTTCCACCATTCATCCTGATCTCTTTAAATTGAACAGCAAATAATCCGACCATCTCCCAATGCCCCATACCTTAGTCCCAGCGATTCTCCCCTGAAAAGCCATCTAAATGTCAAACCGATTCAAGAGAGTCTGGATCGTGTCCCAGGGTCATTCCTTCCCACACTTGTCCTTTTCCATTTTGTTTCTAGAATTGTGTGCCTCCCGCGGATGTGCTCGACTCAAAAGAGAGAAACAGCGCCGACCACAGATCAAGTAGATAAAAGGGAACTAATTCCTACAACTTCCATCCAACCACCACCCCCCACTCCTCAGTTTTAATTTAGGTTTTTGCATAGAACATCACAGATCCCAGAATGTTTGTATGACTCAGGGCATCCTGACCTCCAAGTTGGAAGGTTATGGGCGCGGCGGGGGTCAAAGAACAAACAAAGAACAGTACAGCACAGGAACAGGCCATTCGGCCCTCCAAGCCTGCGCCGATCTTGATGCCTGTCTAAACTAACACCTTCTGCACTTCTGGGGCCCATATCCCTCTATTCCCTTCCTATTCATATATTTGTCAAGATGTCTCTTAAACGTCGCTATCGTATCTGCTTCCACCACCTCTCCTGGCAGCAAGTTCCAGGCACTCACCACCCTCTGTGTAAAAAACTTGCCTCGCACATCCCCTCTAAACTTTGCCCCTCGCACCTTAAACCTATGTCCCCTCGTAACTGACTTTTCCACCCTGGGAAAAAGCTTCTGACTATCCACTCTGTCCATGCCGCTCATAACTTTGTAAACCTCTATCATGTCGCCCCTATAAAAAAAAAGGCAAGAGTTACAGGACTGCCTTCTTTCTCAATGCAGCATAGCTGGAGTTGGGCGCAAAGCTGAGTTTATAATGCTGCTCCGTAACGTTCAAAACTTAATTGTTTTAGTAGTGTCAGAGAGCCTCGGCTTGCTGTTAATAATAATATTTGGTAAACCGGCCTGAATTCTGTTATTTACGTACAGAGACCGATGGCGTTGTAACTTGAATTCGCTAGCCCCATGTGACTCCCTTCCAGACTTGTATCGGTAACAAAACTGACCCTTGGAGAGATTTAGATGATGCTTTAAATTAAAAGCATGACATTATATGGAATAAATTAGCTCAGACTCAGTACCAAGAATTCTTAAATTGCATCTGTCCCCATAAAGATAGTTCATTTTCACAGATTCTTTTAAATTAGCTTTTTTATTTTCAACAGAAGAATAAATACTGGACTGGATTGGATTGGTGTTTGTTTTAATTCTTTAACCACAAATTAATTTGAACAGACTTCACTGCAAGTAAAGAATTGTACTTATATAATGCCATATCATGTCTGTCACAATCATCCTAAATTGATTTGCATGCAATTAATTACTTTTTGACATGCAGTTACATCTTCTGTAGGAAAGTAAGATCCCACAAACGACAGTGAGATCAATGTCCAGTTAAATCTATTTCTGATAATGTAGGTTGAATGATGGTCAGGGTGCTGGGAGAATGCACTGGCCTTCAAGTAGTGACGAGGCTCTTTAACATACCTTGCTCAGTACCTTGCTCTATGGCAGCGAGGCCTGGCCAACGTATGTCAGCCAAGAGCAACGTCTCAATTCATTCCATCTTCGCTGCCTCCGGAGAATACTTGGCATCAGGTGGCAGAACCTGAATCTCCAGCACAGAAGTCCTCGAGGCGGCCAACATCCCCAGCTTATACACATTACTGAGTCAGCAGCGCTTGAGATGGCTTGACCATGTGAGCCGCATGGAAGATGGCAGGATCCCCAAAGACACATTGTACAGCGAGCTCGCCACTGGTATCAGACCCACCGGCCGTCCATGTCTCCGCTTTAAAGACGTCTGCAAACGCGACATGAAATCCTGTGACATTGATCACAAGTCGTGGGAGTCAGTTGCCAGCGTCCGCTAGAGCTGGCGGGCAGCCATAAAGGCGGGGCTAAAGTGTGGCGAGTCGAAGAGACTTAGTAGTTGGCAGGAAAAAAGACAGAGGCGCAAGGGGAGAGCCAACTGTGTAACATCCCCGACAAACAAATTTCTCTGCAGCACCTGTGGAAGAGCCTGTCACTCTAGCATTGGCCTTTATAGCCACTCCAGGCGCTGCTCCACACACCACTGACCACCTCCAGGCGCCTATCCATCGTCTCTCGAGATAAGGAGGCCAAAGAGAGAGAATTACTGCATCAGATAAAATTGGTTTAATATTTCATTCAAAGAATGGTACCTTTAACAATCTGATAGTCTCTTAGTACAAAACTGAAATGTCAATTTAGTTTAGTGCTTGTATCCTGAGGTGGGTTTGAAACCACATTATTGCTCAGAGTTAAAGCATTAAGTTTCATAGTTTAAAATGGCCCTCAACTGAGTGATGGGATGGTGCCTTTCTAAACTTGGTAGATCAAGGTTTGAATGGATATCCAGTTCACACCATCTAACATGCTGAGTTCTACTGCGAGAAAAGCTCTATACATGTGTGATTACATGCTTCTACAAAGCAACAAACTCCAAATTTAAATCAGTCACATTTTAACAGTGAATAAATGACAGGGCAATTCTTTTAACACCCAAAAAATTGAGAAACTAAATTCAAGCTTCCACAGTGGTCTGAAGTACTGTATGATCTGTTAAGGTTGCAAATATACTGCTATTACCCATTTATGTACATCAGTTTACTGCTGCAAATCAATATGATAGTGGCAGTTTAAATCTGGAGACAGGTTCTGCTCCAACTCCAGAATGTAGCTGTGAGACTCCTTTTCCCTTCCAGGCAGTTTCTCAGCACTAGGGCTTTAAGCTGTGTGGTGTATAATTCCAGTGTCATGTGATACTAAGTTTAATGGGCACTCAGTATTAGAACTCCTGGTCACTATAGTAACGTACTGCAGTCTTTTTAATGTTCTGAGAAAGTGGACACTGGCTATCACTCTGAAAACATTAAACATGTGCAGAACATTTTTCTGATTTGCAGCCTGGTGACATGACGGGGGTTTTGGTGGCTGCACTTTATGTTCGTCAACTGTTCATTTCCAATTGATTGCACAGTATCTAACTGCACCCTTAAAGTTCGCAATTGATGGCAAATGGAATTTAATGCGGAAAAGTGTGAGGTGATTCACTTTGGAAGGAGTAACAGGAATGCAGAGTACTGGGCTAATGGGAAGATTCTTGGTAGTGTAGATGAACAGAGGGATCTTGGTGTCCAGGTACATAAATCCCTGAAAGTTGCTACCCAGGTTAATAGGGCTGTTAAGAAGGCATATGGTGTGTTAGTTTTTATTAGTAGGGGGATCGAGTTTCGGAGCCACGAGGTCATGCTGCAGCTATACAAAACTCTGGTGAGGCCGCACCTGGAGTATTGCGTGCAGTTCTGGTCACCGCATTATAGGAAGGATGTGGAAGCTTTGGAAAGGGTGCAGAGGAGATTTACTAGGATGTTGCCTGGTATGGAGGGAAGGTCTTACGAGGAAAGGCTGAGGGACTTGAGGTTGTTTTCGTTGGAGAGAAGGAGGAGGAGAGGTGACTTAATAGAGACATATAAGATAATCAGAGGGTTAGATAGGGTGGATAGTGAGAGTCTTTTTCCTCGGATGGTGATGGCAAACACGAGGGGACATAGCTGTAAGTTGAGGGGTGATAGATATAGGACAGATGTTAGAGGTAGTTTCTTTACTCAGAGTGGTGGGGGCGTGGAACGCCCTGCCTGCAACAGTAGTAGACTCGCCAACTTTAAGGGCATTTAAGTGGTCATTGGATAGACATATGGATGAAAATGGAATAGTGTAGGTCAGATGGTTTCACAGGTCGGCGCAACATCGAGGGCCGAAGGGCCTGTACTACGCTGTAATGTTCTAATTATTCTAAAAAAAAATTATTATCCACCTCCGTCGTTCCAGTGAAAACAATCCGAGTTTTTTCCAACCTCTCCTCATTGCTAATGCCCTCCAGACCAGGCAACATCCTGGTAAACCTCCTCTGTACCCTCTCCAAAGCCTCCACGTCCTTCTGGTAGTGTGGGCGACGTGATAACACACAGAAAAAAAGACAGTCTTAAATTTATATGGACGTCCAAAAGCGCTTTGCAGCCACGCACAGAAAGCTCCCACAAACAGCAATGTGGAAAGGACCAGATAATTTGTTGGAGCGATGTTGGTTGAGGGATAATTATTAGGCAGGTCACTCCCCTGCTCTTCAAAATAATGTCATGGGATCTGTTCTGAGAGAGCAGACAAGTCATCTGAAAGACAGCACCTCCAATGGTGCAATATTTCCAGAAGGCATTTGATAAGGTGCCACATCAAACATTATTGCGGAAAATAATAGCTCCTGGTGCAGGGGGTAACATATTGGCATGGATTGAAGATTGGTTAGCTAACAGGAAACAGAGAGTAGACATAAATGGGTCATTTTCTGGTTGGCAAGATGTAATGAGTGGTGTGTCACAGGGATCAGTGCTGCAGCCTCAATTTTTTACAATTTATATAAATAACTTGGATGATGGGACCGAAGGTATGGTTGCTAAATTTGCTAATGACACAAAGATAGGTAGGAAGGTAAGTTGTGAAGAGGACATAAGGAGGCTACAAATGGATATAGATAGGTTAAGTGAGTGGGAAAATATCTGGCAAATGGCAGGAAGAATTTTTAAAAAGCATGTTATCGAAATGATGAGAGATTGCAGAGCTCTGAGATGCAACGGGATCTAGTGCATGAATCACAAAAGGTTAGTATGCAGGTCCAGCAAGTAATGAGGAAAGCCAATAGAATGTTATCATTTATTGCAAGGGGAATTGAATTCAAAAGTAGGGAGGTTATGCTTCAGTTATACAGGGCATTGGTGAGACTACATGTGGAGTACTGTGTACAGTACTGGTCTTCTTATTTAAGGAAGGATGTAAATGTGTTGGAAGCAGTTCAGAGAAGGTTGACTAGACTAATGCCTGGAATGGGCAAGTTGTCTTATGAGGAAAGGTTGGACAGGCTATACTTGAATCTGCTAGAGTTCAGAAGAGTAAGAGGTGACTTGATTGAAATGTATAAGATCCTGAGGGGTCTTAACAGAGTGAATGTGGAGAAGATGTTTCCTCTTGTGGTAGAATCTAGAACTAGGGTTACTGTTTAAAAATAAGGTAACAACCATTTACGAAAGAGATGAGGAAAAAAAAATTCTCTCAGAGGGTTGTGAGTCTTTGGAATTCTCTTCCACAAAAGGCAGTGGAAGCAGAGTCTTTGAAAAATTTTAAGGCAGAGGTAGATAGATTCTTGATAAGCATGGGGGTGAAAGGTTATTGGGGGTAGGCAGGAATGTGGAGTTGAGGTTACAATCAGATCAGCCATGATCTTGTTGAATGGTGGAGCAGGCTCAAGGGGCCGAGTGGCCTACTTCTGCTCCTAATTTGTATGTTCATATATTGCACTGGAGTCTCAACCTAGATTTTGTGCACAAGGTGGAACTTAAACCCATACCCTTGTGACTCAGAGACCAGAGCATTAACCACTGAGCCAAGTCTGATACCTAATCAACACTGAGGTTAATGTAGTACTGGGGAAGGGGTGCATTGTTTCAGCTGCAGTATTTTAGATGAGACCAACCTGAGCTTGCTTGCTCAGGTGAACATGAAAGATCCCAAAGCAATATTTACAGAAGAGAAAAGAGCAATGCTAACCAACAGGCCGTTCCTCAACCCAAAAACAGACCATCTAGTTATTTGTGAAACTTTGCTGTACTGTGTTTCCCTACACAACAATAAAAGTGATCCATTGGATTGTTAACTCACTTTTGGAGGTCCTGAAGATATGCGAGGTGCATAATCATTGATGTACACAGTTTTACAATGATATATATGTACTGGTTGTTTGTTGGAGAGTGAAATTAGGTGAGTCAGCCTGGACTGTGAAGAGAAGGGAAAAAAATTACAGTGTTCGACATCATAGGTTTTCAAACTATGATTAATAGGGAAGTCGTTCACTTAGGGATCCAGATTTTTTTAAGTCCTCAAATTTCAGTCCATATGTAATCAGATTTCTGTACTTTTCTGTATTTATTGATTTTTTTTTCCTATGTACTAGTACACATTACTTGAAAAGAAACCCCTGTTTACTTTTGGTAACTGATAGTAGTTAGGATAGTCTGTGAGTATTTTCAAAGGTCTTTCCTGCAGAAAAGTACCCCTGATACATAGTAAATCCAAAGATGTACCATACAGGCAAACAGAAAGTACAGTAACAGCGAATTGTCTTCCACGTGTTAATGGAAGGATTGGTATTATCAAGGCAGCAGAGAGAAACCACAAGAAGTACTAAACTGCCTCCATTTCCATAGGAAACCTGTCTAACGGCAAGTAACTAGGCAAGTCCATCATGTCATGATTGATTAAGCTGCTAGAGGTTACCCCACTCCACCTGGCTTGATAAGAACTTAAGAAATAGGAATAGGCCATGCAGCCCCTTGAGACTGCTCCACCATTCAACAAGATCAGGACTGATTTTCTACATCAACTCCAACTTCCCTCCCTATCCCCATATCCCTTGATTCCCTTAATGTCCAAAGTCTATCTATCTCAGTCTTGAAAATACTCAACAACTGATTATCCATAGCCCTCCGGGTTAGAGGATTCTGAAGATTCAGAACCCTCAGTTCAGTCCTAAATGGCCGATCCCTTATCCTGAAACTAGGACCCCTAGTTCTAGACTCTCCAGCCAGCAGAAACAGCTTCTTAGCATCTACACGGTAAAGCCCTCTAAGCATGTTATAATTTCAATGAGATCACCTCTCATTCTTCTAAAATCCAGAGAATATAGATCCATTCCATTCAACTGATGTCTGTTGTAGATTCACACACTGTAGTGTGCTGAAGGTATGTGCTTGTGACAATAGAAGGAGCAGGATCACTTCCTGTTTCCTCAAATATGGGGGAGATGGTGGCACAGTGTTAATGCCACAGAATCCAGAGGCCCAGGCTCATGCTCTGGGGGCCTGAGTTCAAATCACACCACGGCAGATGGTGAAATTTGAATTCAATTAATAAATCTGGAGTTAAAAGCTAGTCTAATGGTGACCATGAAACCATTGTCGATTGTTGTAAAAACCCATCTGGTTCACTAATGTCCTTTAGGGAAGGAAATCTGCTGCCCTTACCTGGTCTAGCCTACATGTGACTCCAGACCCACAGCAATGTGGTCAACTCTTAAATGCCCTCTGAAATGGCCTAGCAAGCCACTCAGTTCAAGGGCAATTAGGGATGGGCAATAAATGCTGGCCTAGTCAGCGACACCCACATCCCACAAATGAATTTTAAAAACTGCCCTGGGAATACAGATTCAAATCCCACCATGGCAGCTGGTGGAATTTAACGTCAA
Source organism: Heterodontus francisci (assembly GCF_036365525.1). NCBI lineage: Eukaryota > Metazoa > Chordata > Chondrichthyes > Heterodontiformes > Heterodontidae > Heterodontus > Heterodontus francisci. The sequence goes on along the minus strand of NC_090401.1, from coordinate 52,302,546 downwards.
TTAATTAATAAAAATCTGGGATTGAAAGCTAGTCTCAGTAATGGTGCCAGGTAACTATCACCGTTTGTTGTAAAAACCCATCTGGTTCACTAATGTCCTTTAGGCCAGGAAGTCTGCTGTCCTTACCTGGTCTGGCCTACATGTGACTCCAGACCCATAGCAATGTGGTTGACTCTTAACTGTCCTCTGAAATGGCTGCAAGGGCAATTAGGGATGGGAAACACCCACATCCCATGAAAGAATTAAAAAACCGTGTGGGCGGCTGTGGCTCAGCAAATAATCAAACATTAGCCACAGAACAGACACCATGCAGCTCACAGGATGGGTATCATTGATGTCAGTGAAATCCATAAATTAACAACCTTTAAATATTCTGCTGTGAAGAAGAAGCAAACTAAATTCCCAATTCTCTCCTCTTTGGTTAGGCACAAATCTCCTTTCTACATTAGCTTGCATTATTCATTTTATGACTTTTATAAAAAAGTTAACTAACTCGTGTCACTTCAGTCCTTTTAACCACAAAAAAACCTGTTAACTTGGCTTAACATCTTTTCAATAGTCTATGTTCTAAGATCTGGATTTTGCATTTGTTGCCTGTTGAATTTTCTCACAAAACCTCTGTTTTTTTGTCTGCCTAGTGTGAGTATCATGCTCCAACTTTAATCTCACCATGCCTTACAGAATGTCAGTATCACTCTTGGACTGATATTATGTGATTCTGCTTCTATATTCCATTTAACCTGGCAATCATTGACATACAATGTGATGGTTCAACATTTCATGAAATATCATAACCAAGGCACTTCCTCATTGCTCCATCTTACCAAATGATCAACCCATCATTGTGCATCTATATTTGTTACTTGGGCACCTTACATTTCCCAGTTAAAAAAAAGGTCATGTGTCCATCGGAACATCTTCTTCTTTGGCCTCCTTGTCATGAGAGACAACGGGTAAGCGCTTAGAGGTGGTCAGTGGTTTGTGAAGCAGCGCCTGGAGTGGCTATAAAAGCAATTCTAGAGTGACAGACTCTTCCACAGGCGCTGCAGATAAAATTGGTTGTCAGGGCTGTTACACAGTTGGCTCTCTCCTTGCGCTTGTCTTTTTTCCTGCCAACTGCTGTCTCTTCGACTCGCCATTCTTTAGCCCTGCCTATATGGCTGTCCGCCAGCTCTGGTGATCACTGGCAACTGACTCCCACGATTTGTGATCAATGTCACAGGACTTCATGTCGTGTTTGCAGACGTCTTTAAAGCGGAGACATGGACGGCCGGTGGGTCTGATACCAGTGACAAGCTCGCTGTACAATGTGTCCTTGGGGATCCAGCCATCTTCCATGCGGCTCACATGGCCAAGCCATCACAAGCGCTGCTGACTCAGTAGGGCGTACATGCTGGAGATGTTGGCCGTCTCGAGGACTTCTGCGTTGGAGATACGGTTCTGCCACCTGATGCCAAGGATTCTCCGGAGGCAGCGAAGATAGAATGAATTGAGACGTCACTCTTGGCTGACATACGTTGTCCAGGCCTCGCTGCCATAGAGCAAGGTAATGAGGACACAGGCTTGATACACTCAGGCTTGTGTTCTGTGTCAGTGCGCCATTTTCCCATACTCTCTTGGCCAGTCTGGACATAGCAGTGGACGCCTTTCCCATGTGCTTGTTGATTTCTGCATCGAGAGACAAGTTAGTGGTGATAGTTGAGCCTAAGAAGGTGAACACTTGAACCACTTCCAGAGAGTGGTCGCCGATATTGATGGAGGGAGCATTTCTGACGTCCTGTCCCATGATGTTCATTTTCTTGAGGCTGATGGTTAGGCTAAATTCGTTGCAGGCAGCCACAATCCTGTTGATGAGTCTCTGCAGACACTCTTCTGTGTGAGATGTTAATGCAGCATCGTCAGCAAAGAGGAGTTCCCTGATGGGGACCTTCAATACTTTGGTCTTCGCTCTAAGATAGGCAACGTTGAACAACCTGCCATCTGATCTTGTGTGGAGGAAAACTCCTTCTTCTGAAGACGTGAACGCATGTGAGAGCAGCAGTGAGAAGAAGATCCCAAACAGTGTAGGTGCGAGAACACAGCCCTGTTTCATGCCACTCAGGATAGGAAAGTGGTCTGATGAGGCACCGCTATGCTGAATTGTGACTTTCATATTGTCATGGAATGAGGTGGTGATACTTAGTAGCTTTGGTGGACATCCGATCTTTGCTAGTAATCTGAAGAGACCATGTCTGCTGACGAGGTCAAAGGCTTTGGTGAGCTCTATGAAAGCAATGTAGGGGGGCATCGGTTGTTCGCAGCATTTCTCCTGTAGCTGGTGAAGGGAGAACAGTATGTCAATGGTGGATCTCTCTGCTCGAAAGACACAGTGTGCCTCAGGGTAGGCATGCTCAGCCAGCTTCTGGAGACTGTTTAAAACGACTCGAGCGAAGACTTTCCCCACTATGCTGAGAAGGGAGATTCCACGGTAGTTGTTGCAGTCACCGTGGTCACCCTTGTTCTTATAGAAGGTGATGATATTGGCATCGCGCATGTCCTGTGGTACTGCTCCCTCATCCCAGCACAGGCAAAGCAGTTCATGGAGTGCTGAGAGTATAGCAGGCTTGGCACTCTTGATTATTTCAGGGGTAATGCCATCCTTCCCAGGGACTTTTCCACTGGCTAGAGAATCAATGGCATCACTGAGTTCCGATTTTGTTGGCTGTTCGTCCAGCTCATCCATGCCTGGCAGAGACTGGGCTGCATTGAGGGCGGTCTCAGTGACAACATTTTCCCTGGAGTACAGTTCTAGGTAGTGTGCCACCCAGCGGTCCATTTGCTTGCGTTGGTCAGTGATCGTTGCCCCTGATTTAGACTTGAGTGGGGGGGGGGGGGTGGCGATCTTGTTGATGGTTGGCCCAAAAGCTCTCTTAATGCCATCATACATTCCACTGATGTTTCCGGTGTCGGAGGCCAGCTGAATACGACTGCATAGGTGTTGCCAGTAGTCATTTACACAGCGCCTGGCTGTTCTTTATGCAGCGTATCTGGCTACTTTAAGTGCTATGGATGTTAACTCGCTGGGCGCTTTCTTGTAGTTCGACAGTGCAATGCGCTTAGCGGCTATGACAGGTTCCAGCTCTTCAAAGTGAGATTGAAACCAGTCTGCATTCTGCTTCTCACGTTTGCCATAGGTGGTCATTGCTGAGTCATAGATGGCGTCTCTGATGTGGGCCCACTTGGTCTCTGCATCCCCTGTAGGAGAGTTTTGAAGGGCTTTTTCAAGTGAATTTAGAAACTTATGTAACAGCTGTGGATAAGAAATTCTGTTAGTGCTGATGCACGGGCGGCCCTTCTGCTTGGAGTGATGTAGCTTCTTTGGTTTGAGTCTAACTTTGCTGCACACCAGGGAGTGGTCGGTGTCGCAATCCAGACTATGGAAGCTGCGTGTGATTTGGACACTGTTTATAGAGGCTCGCCTTGTGACAATGAGGTCCAGCTGGTGCCAACATGATCTTGGGTGTCTCCATGAAACCTGGTGACAGGGTTTAGTATGAAAGAATGAGTTGGTGATGCAGTGGTTGTGATAGGTACACAACTCCAGCAGTCTCTGTCCATTCTCATTCATCCTTCCAATGCCATAGCGCCCAAGGCAGGAGGGCCATGAGTCATGGTCGGCCCCAACCCTGGCGTTAAAGTCCCCCAGCAGGAACAAATGTTCGGTATTGGGAATGCTACTAATGATATTATGGAGTTCCTCGTAGAATTGGTCTTTAACTTCAGGTGGGGAGCAGAGTGTTGGAGTTTAGATGCTGAGTAGGTGTATTGGACCAGAGGCGGTGTGCAGTCGCATGGTATGTATGCGTTCTGAGCCATTTGAAGGTGGCTCTATCATGCTGAGCAAAGAGATTCTGATGGCGAAGCCCACTCCATGCTGTTTTGGTTCTTCAGGATCCCTACCCTCCCAGAAGAAGGTGTAGTCTTGCTCTCTTTGAGATCCGCTCACAGGGAGGCGTGTCTCCTGAAGTGCTGCAATGTCCACATTGAGTCTACTGAGCTCATTGTTAATGATGGCGGTCTTCCGAGAATCGTTGATTTGTGTAGGGTCTTCCGACAGGCCAGGACACATAGTTTCTGACGTTCCAGCTTGCAAAACGAAGGGCTGGTACTTTCTTTTTTTGCCGTGCTGTTTGGTGCAGTGTTACAGTCCACTTGTCGGGCAATGACCTTGAGCTGCAAGCACCCATTGAAGCAGGTGGACTGTGGCAGGACAGAATCTTACTGACCAGGGGCTGCCCGGTTTGAGGCGGGCAGTAGCTGTCCAGTGAGATGTAATGACCTCTCCCACCGACAAAGGCAACCGGTGGCGCCCAATCTCTACGCCAATTGAGCTGGACTTATAACCCGTAACTGCTGCCTTCTGTGTTGTTTGGGTCGCTGTGAGGCGACTATGGAGTGACCTCTCCATGGTGCATGTCTGGGCAGATGTATGGAGGTTATGAGTTCCCCAAGCGTCAAAACCCCCCTCTCGGCCTTCCTAGTGGGGTCCAAAGGAGTGCAGAGCACGACGTTTGGCACTGGTATGGCTGCAGGAACTGCCGGAAACATACCAAAGGTGACACATGACCGCTTTCAGGGTTCCACTCTGGATTTTCTGTTAGGGTTTACTCCCTTATGTGTCCATAAGGTCATGTGTCCATAGGAACATAGAAACAGGAATAAGCCATACATCCCCTTGAGCCTGTTCCATTGCTGTAACTCCTTGTGGGTCTCCCTGTAAAACCTTTTCTGCTCAGTGGTATCATCGACAAACTTAGACATTTTGTTTACGATATTTTCACTGAGTCAATAACAAACAAAATGGGCAATACAGAACCCTGACAGAGCCCTTGCATTGAAGCTCCAATGCAGCCCAGGTATCAAGGTATTCATTATCTCAAGCATATTGCTAGATATTAGTCTCAATTGACATCTTTTCTAGTCTTTTTCCTAAGCGGTGACACCAGCAATCTGTGCTGTGCTAACTATATGAGTTTCTCCCCTTTTGAGAGATTGTCCTGTCTGGCCACATTTTTGGTCACTGCTCCTAATATCTCATTCCTTGGTTTACTTTGGAATGTTTTTCTATGTTAAAGGTGCTATAGAAATATGGGTTGTTGTTATTAGAATACCCTCTCAACCTCACTGCTTCTCCATCTGCCTTGAAAAGCCTCCTTAAAATCTGCTTCTTTGTCCTTACCTTCAGTCACCTAACCTGAGTCTTCTCCCATCATTGCTCAATGCCTCTTTTCTGTGTAATTAAAATGAATCAAAATTCACACCTTCATTTCTAGAATTTTGAATAATTCCAAATTTATGTTCCAGTATCTTTAGGTTACTGTAAAATCCTCTCTTGCTAACAAATCCAGTTCCATTATATGAAACTCACGCCAATCCTGCTTAGGCTCTAATTGTGCCTCTAAGAAGCCAATTATATCCATTTTCTCATTCAATGGACCAACTTTAAATTCCAGTACCTTGGTCTTCATGGTGGTCCATGCAATAAGGATACAATATGTAGGCTTAGAATGCTCTAGCATGATGTCACAATAACCTACAATATCCATTTATGATGCTATCAGAATGATTAGTTATTTAAATAGTCCAGAAAGTTATATTTCTAATTTCCTGTCCTGCACTTCTGAAAGTCGTGACAGTTTACCAGTTCCAATTCTACGGTGCTGGCTTCCTCCTGTTAACTCACCCAATTGGGCACAACTGAGTCTTGGTTTTTGACTGAAGACTGCTTAACTTTGGAGGCTATCACCACCAAGCCTGATTCTTTTTTCATCTCACTTCACCGCACACAGTAGGGCAGAAACTAGTCTCAGACGGTGGTGCAAAACAGGCAGTATTGGATTGGCCGCCTGTTATTCATAGTGGCTAATATTTGATTCTATTGACTGCAATGGAACTTGTATGTTTGGTTAGTCTAGATAGGAGAGATTACTGAGTCTTCGGTAAGTTTCAACAAAAACTAGTTTATTACATATTTAAAACTATATACAACTTCACTTAAGTATGTCTGACTCCTCCGATGCCATGTTGCATTTTCTCCTTCAAGTCTCTCTCTCTTGTGATCTCTTACATCATCATAGTAGGAGGTGTTATTCACACTGTCCCAATCATTAACCTTTCAAACCATTATACTACAGAACTAAATATCTGATGCTGCATATAAAGGATGGCCAATCCAATACTGCCTGGTTCGCGCCACTGCCTGAGACAAATTTCTGCCCCTCTCTCTTTTCATCCGGGTTCACTGAATTGGGAAAAGGAGCTCTGGCTATTTTCCCCCTCCTCAGACCCAGAATGACTGAACCTAGTTATAGTATCCTTACTGCTGCCCATGCTGAGGTCAGTTACTGAATGCAAATTGGAAATCAAAACTGAGCCCTTCTGATCTGAATGTCTGAGTGCCTTTGCTATCATGCAATCCAAACAGCGATTCACAAGTAATGAGTCTGCAGCTCCAAACCATCCAAAAAAAGTTAACCCCAGTCACAGTATATAAAGTGTGAAGCAAATGTGACCTGGAAACCAAATTAAGTATATCTGCAATTAAATATGAGGAAAGAAAATAAATCAATTGAAATTATGACCAGTGACTGAAATGAAACCTGCTTTTGTAGCAAATGCTCTGAGCATCTGAATAATATCAAATGACTGTAGTGTATGTGTCACATAATCAAGACTGGGAATTAAATCTTTGCAATCCTACTGGCAAGAGAGCAGATATTAATGTGCGGCAAGAGCCTGCCTTCTGCTAACAGCTCAACTACCAAAGTCACTATCTAATAACAATTGTAATAAACATTTCATCCTGTTTTCTGCTGGATAAAGGAGCCACAATATAATTAAAGTGCAAGATTATATGTTTACTTTAATAAGCCCCTAATCATTACTCTACCATAAACACGCAGGCATATTCATTAGAAGTATGTCACGTCAAGGTGTATAATAAGGAAATAAGGTTGCTGATGTGCATACAGGGTTTGCTCTAAAATAGGTGCATTATAGAATCTGATAAAATTATTTGACAGCTTTATTAATGGTTTACTTTTGATTCAGTAGAATCCATGAGAATGCAGTCTTATTCAGTGAGTGTGTCCATAACATGAAACATAGCTGAGAGATGACATTGTAAAGAAACTACAAACATTTGTAACTTTTGAAAAAATTAGATCCTTTTTCATAGCATTTTTAATTGAATGAATATAACAGATCTTTAAAAATAATTATGTTTGTCCTATTTCAGATACCCAGTGTTAACAGTAAATACATCCCATCCGGTAGAGAAGGATAACTTTAGCGATAAGTAAAATATCCTGTGGCATTATATCAAAGAAGAGCAGTGGAATCCTCCTTGGAGTCATAGCCAATATTTATCACTCGAGCAATATCACTAAAAGAAATTATATGGTCACTGATGTTTGTGGGACCTTGCTGTGGACATAGTGACTGCCACAAATCCTACATTACAACAGTGACTACACTTCAAAAAGTACTGTAAAGCATGTTGGGAAGCCCAGAGATCATGAAAGGCGCAAGTCTTCCTTTCTTTTACTAATTGTTGGGCAACTTATCCGTGCAGTTCCTCATTTTTCCAGTAATTGAGTAGCTAGTTTGATTCTTAGGTCTTCGCAGATTTATGCAAGCCTGCATCTCACAATATCACTGTGATTCATTGAATCATAGAAATTTACAGCAAGGAAGGAGGCCATTTGGCCCATCATGTCCATGCCAGCCAACAACTAACCATACAGCCTAATCCCAATTTCCAGCTCTTGGTCCATAGCCTTGTAAGTTACAGGACTTCAAGTGCATATCCAAGTACTTTTTAAATGTTATGAGGGTTTCTGGCTCTACCACCATTTCAGGCAATGAGTTTCAAATTCCCACCACCTTCTGGGTGAAAAAATCTCCCTTTGAATCCCCTATAAACCTCTTACCTTAAATCTATTTCCCCTGGTTATGGACCCCTCAACCAAGGGGAATAGGGCTTCCTATCCACTCAATTTAGACCCCTCATAATTTTATACACTTCAATTCGGTCTCCCCTCAGTATCCTCTGTTCCAAAGACAACAATCTAGCCTATCCAATCTTTTCTCATAAACAAAATTCTTCAGTCCAGACAACATCCTCGTAAATCTCCTGTGTACCCTCTTTAGTGCAACCACATTTCCTATAGGGGGATGACCAGAACTACATGCAGTACTCCAAGCGTGTTTAATGCATTTCCAGCATAACCTCCCAGCTCTTATATTCTATGGCTTGGCAAATAAATCTAAGTATCCCATATGCCTTCTTTGACCACCTTACCTACCTGTCCAGCCATATATAAGGATCTGTCGACCTGCACTCCAAGGTCCCTCTGTTCCTCTACACTTCTCAGTATCCTACCATGTATTGCATATTCCTTTACCTTGTTAGCTTCCCCCAAATGCATTATCTTACATTTCTTCAAATTGAACTTCATTTGCCACTCTTCTGCCCACCTGACTGATCCATTGATATCTTCCTGGAGTCTACAGCTTTCTTCTTCATTATCAACCACACGGCCAATTTTTTTATCGTCTGAAAACTTCTTAATCATACACCCTACATTCAAGTCCAAATCATTGATATATACTGCAAACGCAAGGGACCAAGTACTGAGCCCTGCAGAACCCCACTGGAAAGAGCCCTCCAGTCACAAAAACACCCATCGACCATTACCCTTTGCTTCCTGCCTCTGAGTCAATTTTGAATCCAATTTGCCACTTTGCCTTGAATCCCATGAGCTTTTACTTTCGTGACCAGTCTGTCATATGGGACCTTGATAAAAATCCACATAGATAACATAAAATGCACTATCCTCATCAACGCTCCTTGTTACTTCCTCAAAAAATTCAATCATATTAGTAAGACATGACCTTCCCTTAACAAATCTGTGCTGTTTTTGATTAATCCATGTCTTTCTAAATGAAGATTTATCCTGTCTCTCAGAAATTTTTCCAATAATTTTCCCACCACCGAGGTTAGGCTGACTGACCTGTAATTACTCAGTCTATCCCTTCCTCCCCTTTTAAACAATGGAAACAATGGTTAAACAAGAGCCAACTGTGCAACAGCCCCGACAAACAAATTTCTCTGCAGCACCTGTGGAAGAGCCTGTCACTCCAGAATTGGCCTTTATAGCCACTCCAGGCGCTGCTTCACAAACCACTGACCACCTCCAGGCGCATATCCATTGTCTCTCGAGATAAGGAGGCCCAAAGAAGAAAACAATGCTAGGTGTCCTCCCACCATACATACTGACAGAGAAGATTGGAAAATGATGGGCAGAACCTCTGCTATTTCTTCACGTGCTTCCTTTAACAAGCTAGGATACATTTTGTCCAAGACTGGGATTTGTCCACTTTCAAAGATGTTAAGCCCCTTAATACTTCCTCACTCACTATGTTAATTTTGTCTAATATTTCACTCCTCCCTCTTTGCAATGTGAAGCACATGTGCAGACTTGACGTGAACCAAGAGGGGACCATTCAGCTGCACAGTGGAGCCCAATGGAAGAAGTTAAGTAAAAATTACTGAAAAAAGTTTATTTCAGGTTACAGTTGAGTAGCTACCAGTTATCTATAGAGTTATCTGTCCTTTTAAGTTACAGTTTTGCAAATGTCAAAAATGTTTGATTTTTATCTATAAATGCTTGGTACTCCCTGTTTTAAAGAACAGTGAGAATGTCTATGATTATTATGACTTTCAATGCCGAAGGGTTTGTACTTATACCATGATAAACGTAGCCTTTAAATGTATCATCAGCATTAGATTATGCTTTTGATTTTTAAAGAAGGTTTATGAATTTGTCAGTAAAATTGTTTTCACCTTAAAGAAATGTTGCTGTAATCCAAAACATTACTTAATATGTCTACTTAAATATTTCCATTGCTAATTAATAGTAGATGATTGGGCTTTCTGTAGATTAGCCCATGAATTTTTCCAGAATTATTTCTTTACCTTATTTGGCATCAGACTCCAAGACTATTGTCAAATTCAAAAACTCCTCAAACATGGGCGATTGATTTTCACTTACAGCAGTGACGGAAAACGGTAGGTATTGGACCTGGCTCCCATTATACAATCAAATTAATTTTCATTGCAGACAACAGAAAAGAAACTCGGATGGCTGATCTGCTCCAACCAGCTTTCATCCGTCACTAAGAGTAACAATCTACCCATGGAGTACAACACTGTTCACATTGTTCTGTAAGCTTTGCTCCAGTAAAAACCTATTTATTTTAAGTGAAAAACTGAAGCGAAGGATCGAGGGCCATTGTGCAGAACATCACACAAATTTCAAAGATGAGAGAAAACAGCATAAAGATGTTTAGTGGTTAGGTGGTACAAACTTGGGCTTTAGAAGGCTGCAGATTGTAGGAGGATGAGAAAACTCAAGGAGGACTGGAGAGACAATGGGGTGGAAATTCATCTGGGCGGTGTTGTATCACCCACCCATCTTACACCCTATTGGACATTCATTGAATATCAAGCGGGAGGTTTAACGGGTGGCTGATGTGATAATGCCCATTCAGCGCTACTGCCCAAGGTGCATTTCTACTCCAATGATTCAGATGAAAAACATCTCTAGCAGGCATCTTACCTTTTGTTTCCTGCTACCAGTAATTCCATAACCACTGGTGAGAGGTTCCATACAAACAACAAATGGATTTCAGTTGCTATGAGGCTTGCTTAATCTTTCCAGTAGAGACATTTTGTTAAATAATATGGTAGGTGGATTAGTAACTGTTTCTGATCAAGAACCTTAAGCTAACAAGTAATGGATCATCTGTCAACTATCAGTCCTCTGTTTGCTTCCAGATTTCCACTACACTTTTCATGTATATCTACAAAATCCATTCCCATTTGGTTTTGGGCCTTCCAAACATGCAACCTCCACCACCTAGAAGAACAAGGGCAGCAGATGCATGGGAACACCACCACCTGCAAGTTCCCCTCCAGGTCAGACACCATCCTTACTTGGAACTATATCCATGTTCTTTCACTGGGTCAAAATCCTGGAACTCCCTCCCTAAGAGCACTGTGGGTGTACCTACACGACATGGACTGTGGCAGTTCAAGAAAGTGGCTCAACACCACCTTCTCAAAGGCAGTTAGGGATGGGCAATAAATGGTGGCCTTGTCAGCGATGCTCACATCCCATGAACGAATAAAAAAAAGGTTGGGACAAGATGTTTCCACTTGTGGGTGTGTCCAAAACTAGGGGCCATAAATATAAGATAGTCACTAATAAATCCAATAGGGAATTCAGGAGAAACATCTTTACCCAGAGAGTGTTGAAAATGTGGAACTTGCTAAGTAGTTGAGTTGAATAGCATAGATGCCTTTGAGAGGAATTTAGATAAGTACACGAGGGAGTAAGGAATAGAAGGATATCCAGATCAGGTTAGATGAAGTAAGGTGCGAGGAGACTCGTGTGGAGTATAAACACTTGCATAGACCAGTTGGGCCAAATTTTATGTAATATCATTCTATCTAAAATGTAAATCTCATCTGTTTCCCCTGATATTGGTAGCTACAAGTTTAACTCCACACCAGAGACTTGAGCACAAAACTCTGGACACTCAATTGTGGTACAGACAGATTACTGCACTGTCGGAGGTGCCATCTTTCACCAAGGCCCTGTCTAACCTGTCAGGTGGATGTAAATGATCCAATGGCACTATTTTGAAGAAGAACAGGGGAGGTTACCCATAGTCCTGACCGATATTTGTCCCTCAATCCTGCATTACATTCCTATATTACAATGAATGCGCATCAAAAGTACTTTATTGAACGTGAAGTGCTTTGAGGCATCCTGAGGTTGTGAAAGGCACTATATAAATGGAAGTCTTTCTTTCCTCAATCCACATCACTAAAAAAATTATGTGGTCATTATCAACAACACCATATTTGTATAGCACCTTTAATATAATGAAAAATCCCAAGGTACCACACAGGAACATCATAAAACAAAATATAACACCAAGCCACATAAAGAGATATGACCAAAAGCTTAGTCAATGAGATAGGTTTTAAGGAATGTCCGAAAGGAGGAAAGAGGTGGAGAGGTATAGGGAGGGAATTCCTGAGCTAAGGGCCTAGGCAGCTGAAGACATAGCAATTAAAATCGGGGATGTTCAAGAGTCCAGAATTAGAATCACAGAAATTTTATGGCACAGAAAGATGCCATTTGGTCCATCGTGCCAGCCGAAAAACAAGCCACCCAGTCTCATCCCACCTTCCAGCATTTGGTCCATAGCCCTGCAGGTTATGGCACTTAAGGTGTATATCCAGACATCTTTGAAATGAGTTGAGGGTTTCTGCCTCGACAACCCTTTCAGGCAGTGAGTTCCAGTCCCCATCACCTCTGGGTGAAAAATCTTTTCCTCATCTCCCCTCTAATCTTTCTACCAATCACTTTAAATCTATGCCCCCTAGTCACTGACCACTTTGCTAAGATAAATAGGCCCTTCACATCCACTCTAACCAGGCCCTTCAAAATTTTGTACTTTTCAATCAGATCTCTCCTCAGCCTTCTCAGTTCCTCCAGCCTATCCAACCTTTCCTCATAGCTGCATTTTCCCAGTCCCAGCAACATCCTTGTAAATGTCCTCTGTACTTTCTCTCGCGCAATTACATCCTTTCTATAATGAGGTGACCAGAACTGCACACAGTACTCAAGTTGTGGCCTAATCAATGATTTATGCTGATTCAGCATAACCTCCCTGTTCTTATATTCTATACCTCAGTTAATAAAGGAAAGGATTCCATATGCCTTCATAACCACCTTATCGACCTGTTCTGTTACCTTCAGGGATATGTGGATATTCACTCCAAGGTCCCTCACTTCCTCTACACCTCTCAGTATTCTCCCATTAATCATGTATTCCTTTTCCTTGTTTGACCTCCCCAAATGCATCACCTCACACTTCTCTGGGTTGAATTCCATTTGTCACTTTTCTGCCCACCTGACCAGTTCATCAATATCTTCCTGCAGCCTACAGCTATCCTCCTCGCTATCTACCACACGGCCAATCTTTGTGTTGTCTTCAAACTTCTTGATCTTGCCCCCTACGTTTATGTCCAAATCATTAATAAATACCACAAAAAGCAGGGGACCCAATACTGAGTCCTGCGGAACGCCACTGGAAACAGCTCTCCAGTCGCAAAAACACCCATCAACAATTACCCTTTGTTTCCTGCCACTGAGCCAATTTTATATCCACCTTGCTACATTTCCCTGGATCCCATGGGTTTTTATTTTTTTTAACGAGTCTGCCATGTGGGACGTTGTCAAAAGTCTTGCTAAAATCCATGTACACCACATCAACTCCACTCCCCTCCGCTTGACATCTACGGGGTTCCAGATTTGGCCGTCCCACCCTTTTTCTTTGTGGGAACATGTTTACTCTGAACACCTTGAATCTCCCCTTTGGATGCCTCCCACTGCTCTGACACTGACTTACCTGTTTCCAAGTAGCTGTTTCCAGTCCACTTTCATTAAATCACTCCTCAGTTTAGTAAAATTGGCCTTGCTCCAATTGAGAACTCTAATTCCTGTTCTATCCTTGTCTTTTTCCATAATTATGTTAAAACTGACTGAATTATGATCACTACCACCAAAATGCTCTCCCACTGCCACTCCTTCCACCTGCCCATCTTCATTTCCTAAAACTAAGAATAAAACTGCGCCCTCTCTTGTTGGACTTGCTACATACTGACCAAAAAATTTCTTCTGAATGCACCTCAAGAATTTTGTTCCCTCAATTCCTTTCATACTAAAACTTCTTTTGGGCCTCCTTATTTTGAGAGACAATGGATACGCGCCTGGAGGTGGTCAGTGGTTTGTGAAGCAGCGCCTGGAGTGGCTAGAAAGGCCAATTCTAGAGTGACAGGCTCTTCTACAGGTGCTGCAGAGAAATTTGTTTGTCGGGTCTGTTGCACAGTTGGCTCTCCCCTTGCGCCTCTGTCTTTTTTCCAACGACTAAGTCTCTTCGACTCGCCACATTTTAGCCCTGTCTTTATGGCTGCCCGCCAGCTCTGGCGAACGCTGGCAACTGACTCCCATGACTTGTGATCAATGTCACAGGATTTCATGTCGCGTTTGCAGACGTCTTTAAAGTGGAGACGTGGACGGCCGGTGGGTCTGTTACCAGTGGCGAGCTCGCTGTACAATGTGTCTTTGGGGATCCTGCCATCTTCCATGCTCAAGCGCCGCTGACTCAGTAGTGTGTACAAGCTGGGGATGTTGGCCGCCTCGAGGACTTCTGTGTTGGAGATACGGTCCTGCCACCTGATGCCAAGTATTCTCCGGAGGCAGCGAAGATGGAATGAATTGAGACGTCGCTCTTGGCTGGCATACGTTGTCCAGGCCTCGCTGCCATAGAGCAAGGTACTGAGGACACAGGCCTGATACACTCGGACTTTTGTGTTCCGTGTCAGTGCGCCATTTTCCCACACTCTCTTGGCCAGTCTGGACATAGCAGTGGAAGCCTTACCCATGCGCTTGTTGATTTCTGCATCTAGAGACAGGTTACTGGTGATAGTTGAGCCTAGGTAGGTGAACTCTTGAACCACTTCCAGAGCGTGGTCGCCAATATTGATGGATGGAGCATTTCTGACGTCCTGCCCCATGATGTTCGTTTTCTTGAGGCTGATGGTTAGGCCAAATTCATTGCAGGCAGCCGCAAACCTGTCGATGAGACTCTGCAGGCACTCTTCAGTGTGAGATGTTAAAGCAGCAGCGTCAGCAAAGAGGAGTTCCCTGATAGGGACTTTCCGTACTTTGGACTTCACTCTTAGACGGGCAAGGTTGAACAACCTGCCCCCTGATCTTGTGTGGAGGAAAATTCCTTCTTCAGAGGACTTGAACGCATGTGAAAGCAGCAGGGAGAAGAAAATCCCAAAAAGTGTGGGTGCGAGAACACAGCCCTGTTTCACGCCACTCAGGATAGGAAAGGGCTCTGATGAGGAGCCACCATGTTGAATTGTGCCTTTCATATTGTCATGGAATGAGGTGATGATACTTAGTAGCTTTGGTGGACATCCGATCTTTTCTAGTAGTCTGAAGAGACCACGTCTGCTGACGAGGTCAAAGGCTTTGGTGAGATCAATGAAAGCAATGTGGAGGGGCATCTGTTGTTCACGGCATTTCTCCTGTATCTGACGAAGGGAGAACAGCATGTCAACGGTCGATCTCTCTGCACGAAAGCCACACTGTACCTCAGGGTAGACACGCTCGGCCAGCTTCTGGAGCCTGTTCAGCGCGACTCGAGCAAAGACTTTCCCCACTATGCTGAGCAGGGAGATTCCACGGTAGTTGTTGCAGTCACCGCGGTCACCTTTGTTTTTATAGAGGGTGATGATATTGGCATCGCGCATGTCCTGTGGTACTGCTCCCTTGTCCCAGCACAGGCAAAGCAGTTCATGTAGTGCTGAGAGTATAGCAGGCTTGGCACTCTTGATTATTTCAGGGGTAATGCTGTCCTTCCCAGGGGCTTTTCCGCTGGCTAGAGAATCAATGGCATCACTGAGTTCCGATTTGGTTGGCTGTATGTCCAGCTCATCCATGACTGGTAGAGGCTGGGCTGCATTGAGGGCAGTCTCAGTGACAGCATTCTCCCTGGACTACAGTTCTAGGTAGTGCTCAACCCAGCGGTCCATTTGTTTGCGTTGGTCAGTGATTATGTCCCCTGATTTAGATTTGAGGGGGGCGATCTTCTTGATGGTTGGCCCAAGAGCTCTCTTCATGCCATCATACATTCCTCTGATGTTTCCGGTGTCTGAGGCCAGCTGAATATGACTGCATAGGTGTTGCCAGTAGTCGTTTGTGCAGCGCCTGGCTGTTCTTTGTGCAGTGCTTCTGGCTGCTTTAAGTGCTGCGGATGTTAAATCGCTGGGGGCTTTCTTGTAGTTCAACAGTGCAATGCGCTTAGCGGCTATGACAGGTTCCAGCTCTTCATTATGAGATTGAAACCAGTCTGCATTTCTCTTCGCACTTTTGCCGTAGGTGGTCAAAGCTGACTCATAGATGGCGTCTCTGATGTGGGCCCACTTGGTCTCAGCATCCCCTGTGGGAGTGTTTTGAAGGGCTGTTACAAGTGAATTTAGAAATTTTTGTAACAGCTGTGGGTGAGAAATTCTGCTAGTGTTGATGCGCGGGTGGCCCTTCTTCTTGGAATGACGCAACTTCTTTGGTCTGAATCTAACCTTGCTGCACACCAGGGAGTGGTCGGTGTCGCAGTCTGCACTGTGGAAGCTGCGTGTGATTTGAACACTGTTTAAGGCGGCTCGCCTTGTGACAATGAGGTCTAGCTGGTGCCAACGACGCGATCTTGGGTGCCTCCATGAAACCTGGTGACAGGGTTTAGTGCGAAAGAACGAGTTGGTGATGCAGAGGTTATGATAGGTACACAACTCAAGCAGTCTCTGCCCGTTCTCATTCATCCTTCCAACGCCATAGCGCCCAAGGCAGGAGGGCCGTAAGTCATGGTCGGCCCCAACCCTGGCATTAAAGTCCCCCAGCAGGAATAGATGTTCGGTGTTGGGGATGCTGCTAATGATGTTATGGAGTTGCTCGTAGAACTGATCTTTAGCTTCAGGAGGGGAGCAGAGTGTTGGAGCATAGATGCTGAGTAGGTGTACTGGACCAGAGGTGGTGAGCAGTCGGATGGACAGTATGCGTTCCGAGCCATTTGAGGGAGGCTCTATCATGCTGAGCAAGGAGTTTCTGATGGCGAAGCCCACTCCATGCTGTCTTGGTTCTTCAGGATCCCTGCCCTGCCAGAAGAAGGTGTAGTCTTGCTCTGCTAGAGAGCCACTCGCGGGGAGGCGTGTCTCCTGAAGTGCTGCAATGTCTACATTGAGTCTACTGAGCTCGTTGTTAATGATGGCGGTCTTCCGAGAATCGTTGATTTGTGTAAGGTCTTCCGACAGGCCAGGACACATAGTTCTGACGTTCCAGCTTGCAAAGCGAAGGGCTGGTACCTTCTTTCCTTTTTTCGTGTTGTTTGGTGCGGTGTATCAGTCCACCTTTCGGGCAATGACCCTGAGCTCCAAGTACCCATTGAAGCAGGTAGACTGTGGCGGGACAGAACCTTATTGACCGGGGGCTGCCCGGTTTGAGGCGGGCGGTAGCTGTCCAGTGAGGTGCAATGACCTCTCCCACCGACAAAGGCAACCCGTGGCGCCCAGTTTCTACGCCAATTTATCTGGACTTATAACCCGTAACTGCTGCCTTCCGTGTTGTGTCAGTCGCTGTGAGGCAACTATGGAGTGACCTCTCCATGGCGCATGCCTGGGCAAGTTTATGGAGATTGAGAGTTGCCCAGTCGTCAAAACCCCCCTCTCGGCCTTTCTGGTGGGGTCCAAAGGAGTGCAGAGCACGACGTTTGGCACCGGTATGGCTGCAGGAACTGCCGGAAACATGCCAAAGGTGACACATGACCGCCTACGGGGTTCCGCTCCGGATTATCTGTTAGGGTTTACTCCCTTAGCCTTGGTCTCTCCCGAAACGCCCACAAGGCAGTGGAGTTGTTAGGGCCCCTACACAGGTGTAGGATGGTGCCTGTGGGAGGAGGAGATGCGAGGGGGAGGGGTGGAGGGAGGGGGGGGTGCGAGGGGGAGCTGGGAAGGGGGCTGTAAGGGGGTGGGGGGGTGCAGGGGAAGGGGGTGTGGGGGGAAGATGGTGCGGGGGGGGGTTGTTGGGGGGTGAGCTGAGAGGGTGGAGCAGGGAAGGGGGGAAAAGGGGGGGGGGGGGAAGCAGGTGCAGGTAATAAGGTCCCTAGTGCCCACCATCGACGTCCGGAAAGCTCATCCACGTCCTTCAGGAGGTGAAGTATCTTTTGGCAGACTTACAGAGGTGATTACATTCACTAAGGGGTTTTTTTCCAGTGGTTTAAATAAAGGCATGCAGCATTGCCGACAGTGCGCTGCAGATGCTCTCCGAGCCATCTCCCGGGGGCGCTTTGAAGTTGCGGCTGGGGGGCCGTTCGTGGATTTTTTGGGTGATCGGGGCACCTTTTCTCAAGACTTCTCTAGGGTCCCGCTGCTCCTTCTTCACCTCAATGGACTTACCGCTTGCCGTGGCTGCAGACACTCTGGGCGGTGAAGACAGCAGGATCGGAGATTAAAGTATCGACAGCTGTGCTCGTCAGTTTCATCCGCATCAATTTCATTGACAAAACAAAGAGCAGGTGTGGCTGGGGGAGGGCAGTGGGCCCAGGTAACATGCACTAAACTGTTAGCTTTTAGTTAGGGCTAAAATGAACTGATTTAAAGAGCCAGGGGAGTTTAAACAGTTTAAGAGGGTAGATTGGGCGAGAAAACATTAGGAATGGGAGCAGATGGCCATGGATATCATTGAACAGTAAGGGAGCTTCCAGCCCAGGAGCCATCTTGTATCCATATTAATTATAATGTAGGATTAGTATAAACGGGTGGTTGATGGTCGGCACAGACTCGGTGGGCCGAAGGGCCTGTTTCAGTGCTGTATCTCTAAATAAATAAATGCAAGTTCTTCCATCCCTTTTAACCTCTGCTCCCTCCAAATTGAAACACAATGGAAAGCGCCCTTTATGCAAATTATACACGTGACGGGCGCGACGTAAGACGGCGCAGTGACGTTGCGGGTAACGGCGCTTATGCACGGCGACCAGCGAGCTGAAGCGACGGTGACTTTCACAGCGCGGTAGCAGCAGCGTGTGTGTGAAAGAGAGGGAGAGAGAGAGATGCCGCGCGTTTATATCGGCCGGCTGAGCTACCAGGCGCGGGAGCGGGACGTGGAGCGGTTCTTTAAGGGTTATGGAAAAATCCTGGAGGTGGATATCAAGAACGGGTGAGTCCGTCAAACACCAGCGAAGAAAATGGCGCCCGTGCGGCGAGCGCCCCTCAGACTCGGGCCCGGACCCTCTTCCCGGGGCCCAGTTCATTTCCCCCATCCCCTACTGCACAAACACCCGGGGCGACTGGGTGGGAAACAAACCGACATCTCTCCGCACAGTCTCGGGCCGGCGCCATTCTTGATCTCGGTGAAGCCTCGTGTTGCTTATAATTTTTTTTCCCCCTGTCTCGCCGCTGCTCTTTGTTGGTACTAGGTGCGTCACGCGCGCCAAACCAGTGGCGGCGGCCCCGTGCGCGCGCGCGCGTACTGCCGCGACTGATGGTGTGCACGCGCGCCTCTGCAATCTGCAACCCTCCGGCTGCAGGCACCGCATTGTGCAGGACGTGTAAGTAGTTTTGTGACTTTCTGGGATTTTCCCACCAAAACAGACGCCAACATTTTCTGTCTTTCCCTCTTCACTCTCTTTCGTCCTCTGTTTCTGATTGCATTTTGCTTGCAATTGGCATTTAATGTAAGAACATAAAGCAATGAACCTTTTGAGTGAAGAAATTTCTCATCTCAGTCTCAAGTAACTGACTCCTTATTCTGATACTGCAACTCTCTATTTGAAGACTCCCCAGCCAGGCTAAGCATCTAACTCTCATCAGGCCTCATAGATAAGAATGTTATATGTTTCAATGACATCATTTCTCATAAGTTCCAAGGAATATCAGCCTAGCCTACACAGCCTCTCCTCCTAGGACAATCCCCTCATCACAGGACTCAGTCCAGTTGAACCATATGCATTTTACTGCAGATCTTGACTCTTGAATCAAAATGGTTCTGGGTTTTAGTCCCACTCAGTCTTGAGTGTCAGAAGCTGACACTCCAGTGATGTACTGGGGAGTGCTGCACTGCTGGAGCTGCCATTTTTTGGATGAAACTGAGGCCCTGTCTGTTCTGTCAGGTGGATGTAAAAAATCCCATGGCACTATTTCGAAGACAAGCAGAGGAGTTTAAAACTACAATGCTAGAACTCTTGAAATGAACACTGCCAATTACAGGCAGGTTGGTCATAGAATCATAGAACGTTTAGAGCACAGAAAGAGGCCACTTGGACCATCGTGTCTGTGCTGGCTGAAAAACGTGCCATCCAGCCTAATCCCGCCTTCCAGCATTTGGTCCATAGCCCTGCAGGTTACGGCACTTGAGGTGCATATCCGGACACCTTTGAAATGAGTTGAGGGTTTCTGCCTCAACTACCTTTCGGGCAGAGAGTTCCAGACCCCCACCACCCTCTGGGTGAAAAAATCTTTTCTCATCTCCCCATTAATCTTTCTACCAATCATTTTAAATCTATGCCCGCTAGTGATTGACTTCTCTGCTAAAGTAAATACGTCCTTCACATCCACTATCCAGGCCCCTCACAATTTTGTACATTTCAGTCAAATCTCCCCTCAGCCTTCTCTATTCCATTGAGAACAACCCCAGTCTGTCCAATCTTTCCTCATAGCTGCATTTTTCCAGTCCTAACATCTTCGTAAATCTCCTCTGTACCCTCTCTAATGCAATTACATCCTTTCCTGTAATGAGGTGACCAGAACTGCATACAGTACTCAAGTTGTGGCCTAACCAATGATATATGCAGTTCCAGCATAACCCCCCTGCTTTTGTATTCTATACCTCAGCTAATAAAGGAAAGGGTTCCATATGCCTTTTTAACCACCTTATCGACCTGTCCTACTACATTCAGGAATCTGGATGTTCCCTCCAAGGTCCCTCACTTCCTCTGCACCTCTCAGTATTCTCCCATGAATTGTGTATTCCTTAGCTTTGTTTGACCTCCACATATATCACCTCACACTTCTCCGGGTTGAATTCCATTTGTCATTTTTCTACCCACCTGACCAGTCCATCGATAACTTCCTACAGCTATCCTCCTCGCTATCAACCACACTGCCAATTTTTGTGTCGTGTACAAACCACTTATGCCCCCTACATTTATGTCCAAATTCTTAATACAAGAACGAGGAGCAGGAGTAGGCAATTCAACGCCTCGAACCTGCCCCGCCATTCAATACAATCATGGCTGATCTCATCTTGGCCTCAACTCCACTTTTCTGCCTGTTCTCCATAACCATTCAACCTATTACTAATTTAAAATCTGTATTTCCTATAAGAACATATACCATGTAAAGCAGGGGACCCAGTACTGAGCCCTGTGGAATGCCACTGGATATGGCTTTCCAGTCGCAAAAACACTCGTCAATAACCGCCCTTTGTTTTCTGCCACTGAACTTGTTAAAATAGGGTTGCTGATGTTAGCTGTGAACATTGCTCATTTTATATACCTTTGATACTGCTAATTTGCTTTCCGGTTGTTTTACACTGGTTCCTATGGCTGGCAAGGTGGTGTTCTTAAATTTCACTGCAGATCCTAATTGTTAAATCCAGCTGAACAGCTGGATGTTGCTGTGCACCATGAATAGTGACCCTGAAGCTCTTGTATAAGTATTCCATAGCAGTATACTTCTGCCAGTCCGGACTTCTGCCAGTCCAGACTTTGTTGTGAAGGGGTAGATTAGATTAGAGATACAGCACTGAAACAGGCCCTTCGGCCCACCAAGTCTGTGCCGACCATCAACCACCCGTTTTATACTAATCCCACATTCCCTACCACATCCCCACTTTCCTTCAATTCTCCTACCACCTACCTACACTAGGGGCAATTTACAATGGCCAATTTGCCTATCAACCTGCAAGACTTTGGCTGTGGGAGGAAGCCGGAGCACCCGGCGGAAACCCACACGGTCACAGGGAGAACTTGCAAACTCCGCACAGGCAGTACCCAGAACTGAAGCTGTAGCTGTGAGGCTGTGGTGCTAGCCACTGTACCACCCAATTTTATGGCCGTTTAACTCACTTTTTTGACTATATATTTATATGTGATGAAAGTGCCACTCTGAGTCAGGTTTAAATTATCTAACATCTGTAAAGATACTGTTTGTATCTCTGTAGTGTGCATTTAGAAGGGGAGGTGCTGCAAAGGTCTGAGATATAAGTAGTTTCAATAACAAACGTGGACAGTATGTTTTAGTTCACTGGAGAATTGCTTCAATTTATTCTGGTGTCCTTTAGGGAAGGAAATCTGCCATCCTTACCTGGTCTGACCTACGTGTGACTCCAGACCCACAGCAATGTGGCTGACACTTAACTGCCCTCTGAAATGGCCTAGCAAGCCCCTCGGTTGTCAAGGGCAATAGGGATAGGCAACAAATGCTGGCCTTGCATCCCTATTGTAATGTTGCCATGAGGTTTATTTAGCTTAGTGGTAAATGTATGCTAGGGCAGAAATTCACATATAACCTGTGCTCTTTAATGTATGTTACTCTTTATTCATCAGACACACCATTACACTTGGTCTTAGTGATAACACACTACAAATGAATGTGGGACATGTTTGTTTATTATATTATGATGTCTGTTTGTAGTAAAACTAACCAGAAATATGGTAAAGTGGGCAAGTATGTGAAGAACCAGAACTGTTCCTTTACATAAGCCACAAAATTTTACCAGATGCCATTTATGCTAATACACGAATTCTAAATTTTTCTCTGGAAATTCAAGTGGGACTCAAAAGTGGAATTTGAAATGGTTTTTAAGAGCTTGGCTTTACTGGAATTAAACCTACTGAAAATGTTGCATTTGAATTTTCAGAAATTGAGATGGTGCATGTGTTCTTGTATGGTAGATTTCTACCAATAATACTGCTGTTCCCAGACTGACCATTATAGTATGGCTGCATTTGCTGACAACGCAACCATTAGGTGGTGCTGTACTAGCACATGTGCAAATGCAGCCTGCTCCACTAAAATGACACAGTCTGTGACATTCAGGCAGCTGCCAGAGGTAAACCCCTGGCAGCACACTGGCCGGAGAGGGCAGGTGGGGTGGGGGGGGGGTGGTGGAGTGGTTAGCGGGGAGCGAGCGGACTGCAGTCTGTGGCCCGGGGGGGGGGAGGAGGAGAGGTCTTCGGCCACTGGCTCCTCGCTTCCTCAACCCCTCCACACCGCTATCTACCCGCGTTACACGATGATGTTATCTGCACATGCGCCGACCAGTCCTGGCAATGCGGAATGCCGCGCACGCGCAGAGTGCAGGAGCCTGTTTGCGCATCTTGGCGCAGTCTAATGATGTCAGCAGCTGGCTGCGTTGTCAGTAATCACTTTGTTGTAGTATGAGGATCTGAAAGGGTTAATGCTGGAGACAGCAACCCCTGTCACTGTAGTGATGCTTTAATAGTCACATAGTAATGGTCTTTGGGAAGAAAAGTGTAACAGCACAAAGGATGCTAACTAGAGAGGCTTATGGAGAGTGTAAGTAGAGATGTGTAAATAGAGTTATTAGTTGACCTTATTCAGACTGAGACTTTATCAACAATGCCCTAACTATGCTATAACTGCAACAATCATCAGTGTTGCTGTTGAGCAGAATGTGAAAGGCAAGCTGTGCTATTTTGAGTCTTTGTATAAATTGCAACCTGGCATACATTGTCGGGCACTCAAAGTACAAAACGTGCTCTTTTGTGACATCAGATGCTGGCCCCAATCATAGTCTTCAGTGGGCAGAGCAATTATGATGCCCATTGGATGCTGTCAGTGTGAGGTCCAAGTCATTTTGATGGTTAATCCTCATTTAGGACGCAAGGAAATAGAAGCAGGAGTAGGCCATTCAGCCATTCAAGTCTCTTCCACCATTCCGTAAGATAGTGGCTGATCTACCTCAACTCCACCTTCTCGCACTATCCCATACCCTTGATTTGCTTATGCAAAAATCTATCAATCTCTGTTTTGAATAGTCTCAACAACTCGCATTCCAAAGCTCTGGGGTAGAGAATTCCAACGATTCACAATATTCTCTGAATGAAGAAATTTCTCCTCATCTCAGTCCTACATGCCTGATCCTATGTTCTGAGACTTTGACCTCTAGCTCTAGACTCCCCAGCCAAGGGAAACATCCTTCCAGCATCTATCCTGTTGGTTCAGTTAATGAGCTGGCTGTTCATTTTGTGTACTGATAGGTAGTTTGTAGTGTTGGGGAGGACTGGAAATCTGGCAAGACAACCACGGAACACAGCAGCAATGAGTTAAAGGGAGAGCTGGGCAGATTTGGTGGTGGCAAAGGAGAGTGTTAATGAAGAGAAAGATCATTAGCCTCAGCAGGGAAAGTAATAAAGGCTATCCTGAAATTAAGCACTGCCAAATAAATTCATTTTAATTCTTGTCAGCAAACCCTTTAAGTGACACTGGTTCTGGGCATGTCCCATTCTCTGGTGGGTGAGTTTACCCCTGGGCAGGTGCTGCACTAAAACTACCAGTGATATTAGGGTCATAACTGTCATCAAACTCTGACTTGCTGAGCTGAATGAGATGCTTGCCTGTTTCTGGTGGAAAATTTGGCTGCCTAAGTGGAGGCCTGCAGTTCTAGTCTTGCTACTGATTCATTAATGCCTAGGAAGGCTTGGTTGACCAAAATCAGGTCACCTGTTTGAGTACTGCACAATTGCTGTGTAATCTTAATATTGTATAAAATGAAAAAGCAGATGAAATTTAAATTTGATGAAAAAAAATGTATATTTATAGTTTTGTGTGTATATAACATGCTGGAAATACTCAGCAGGTCAGGCAGTTTCTATGGAGAGAAAAACAGTTAACATTTAATCAGGTCTGTGACCTTTCATCCTTTTAAAATCTGTGTGATCTTGCTTTTATCTAGTTAGATTTGCCATGGTAATGAATTTTCTTTGTGTAGTTATAACTTTTTATTTTTGCCTAAATTGCATACAACCTTCTGTTACTTTCTGATTTCTGGTTATTTTCCCTAGCAGGTGGGCTGGAGTTTGTACCAACTGACCTGACCCATTGAAGTGTTTGCATTTTTTTTTGTTGCTTTTCTATAATAAATAACTCCTGACACTTGGGCGAAAGGTCTGTTCCCACTTTTTCATACTGAATCAAGCTTTGAAACACAACCATCATCTCCCATCTGTTCACACATTGGAAATGATCAGCCTATGTTTCTGATTTTGCTTTCATTCAGTATCAAAATATTAAATTAGCTACAAGTACTAATCGTGACCTTGCTCCCTCTCGGCTTGTGCTGTATTCAGACAGTGACTGGGAAACCTGTCTAGGGAACAAATGCAATGGCTTCATGTTTTCCCAATATTTAGTTGGAGGAAACTTCTGTCTATTCGAGACTGGATGTTGGACAAGCAACATGACCATGTACAGTATACTGTGTAAAGTACTGGTCTCCTTATTTAAGGAAGGATCTAAATGTGTTGGAGGCAGTACAGAGAAGGTTTGCTAGACTAATACCTGGAATGGGCAGGCTGTCTTAAGAGGAAAGATTGGGCAAGCTAGACTTGTCTCTGCTGGAATTTTAGAAGAGTAAGAGGTGACTTGATTGAAACATAAGATCCTAAGGGGTCTTGACAGGGTGGAAAGGATGTTTCCCCTTGTGGGAGAATCTAGAACTAGGGGTCACTGTTTGAAAATAAGTGGTCGCCCATTTAAGACAGAGATGAGGATAAATCTTTTCTCAGAGTTGTGAATCTTTGGAATTTTCCTCCTCCAAAGGCAGTGGAAGCAGAGTGTTTGAATATTTTGACGGCAGAGGTAGATAGCAAGGGGGTGGAAGGTTATTGGGGGTAGGTGGAAATGTGGAGTGTCAGTTCAGCCATGAACATATTGAATGGCGGAGCAGGCTTGAAGGGCCAAGTGGCCTATTTCTCCTAATTTGTATGTTCATTACCTATTGATATATTCTTTGACATAGACTTTGAGCTGTTGCATTCCAGTGTTTAGTGACTCTCGCTACTGACAAAATGAACATGCAGAACAATCGTTTAAAATTCCGCATTACAGCATAAAATCTTCAAAGATCCTGAAATGTCTTCGATCACTAAAATTAAAAATGCTGTCTTCTGCTGAACTTTCCAGATGCTCTCAGATCTATTATTCAACAAGCCAGATGTTTGAAATACATTTGGAACACCCAGGTCCTTTTGTATGTAAACATGGCAACTGGACTAGGCCATTCAGCCCTTGAAGCCTGTTATATCATGATTGATCATTATCTCAACTCTATTTACCTGCCTTTTCTCATTTCCCTTGATACCCTTACCTGACAAAAATCTAAGAATCTTAATCTTCAAATTTGAATTGACTCAGCTTCCACAGCCTTTTATGGGGGAGTGAGATTTCAACTACACTTTCAGTAGAAAAATGCTTCCTGATTTTGCTCCTTACCAAGCTAGTTCTAAGTTTATAAATGCCAGCTTCACAATATAACCTGGGGAAGTTGTTGAGTCAGAAACTTTAGGGACTTTCAAACGGCTTTTAGATAGGTATATGGATAAAGGAGAATGATGGGGTATAGATTAAATTGTCCTTGACAGAGGACAAAGGATCGGCACAACATCGTGGGCCGAAGGGCCTGTTCTGTGCTGTATTTTTCTATGTTCTATGTTCTATGTTCTATAACCCTTTATGCTCTGGCTGCATTCTGGTGACTCAGTTGCACCCATTTCAAGGCCAGTACATACTTCGAGGTGTGGTGCCCAAAACTGAACGCAGTCGGACCATGGCTTTATTCAACCAAAGCATTATTTCTTCACTTGATAAAGGCCAACTTTCCATTGATCTTTTTGATTGCTTTTTGTACCTGTGCAGTTACTTTTAGTGATATGTTTGTAAACACCTAAATCCCTCTTGTCCTCCACAGCTCCTAGTCTTTCCCCATTAAGAGAATATTCCAATTTGTGCTCCAGGGTGGATTGCTTCAGATTTCCTAACATCGAACTCCATCTGCCATAGTTTTGCCTATTTATTTATTTTGTGTCCCTTTGTTATTTCCTGCTCCCATCTCCACAACTTCTTGTTCCTCCTAATTTAGTGTCATCTGCAAATGTGAATATACTCAATGTGCCTTCATTCAAGTCACTAATTAAATCCAATGTGGGTATATGAAAATCAAGGACAAGTATCAAATAATAATGGATTTCTGAACCTTAGCAGCTCTCTGCTTAAGGTTAATGTTTAGAATTTTGGTATTCTCAGATATAAGGCTTATTCAAACTAATTTGTGTTCCCTGTTTTGTAAAATCTGCTGAAGTTTTCCTGATCAGAAGGCAATGGAATTGACACAGTAAGTGTTTGACAAGTACATTGCCTAAATGTTGTATAATTACATCCTGTATTGTGTGGTGCCTGATTCCATTTTCTTAGGAAATGGTGTCATAATGCTTGTATGTGGGATTGCTGGTTTTTTCCGAAACTATTTAAAACCAATACCCTTAAATTCATAAATTTAAAGTTAAGCATCTGAACTTAATGGCACATTGTGCCTGATTCCCTCTCCAACCATGAGTGCAAACTGCTATATTTAAGGTGAAAATCTTGATTCAATCATGATTTTGTAGGTGCAGCAAAAAGCCATTAAGCGCAAAAGATCTTAATATTTTTAAGAGATCAACGGTATCTACTCTTCATATAAGAACGTTAGGAGCAGGAGTAGACTGCCCCACAATTCAATATGATCGTAGCTGATCCTGGGCTTCAACTCCACTATCCTTGTATCGCTATTCTTTCCATATGCACGCACTTGCTGTGCCAGATTTACTATTGTTTGCCTCTGTAACCTCGGGCAGTAATGTTCTTCTATCTTTCCTACAATTATACACTAATCCGGATGATGCCTGGTCAATACCATATGCAGCAGTAATAATCGTGTTTGATTTGTTCTCCCTGTTTTTCTTAAACTCTACTAATGTAGCCTAGCATCTTTATTTTTCTCTTTATTTCAGGTAAGCATAGGCTGTTGGTTTCATAAATTTGTGTGTGACCTTTGGATCTATTCATTGATCAGTTTGCTGTACCATTGTTCCCTTTAACAAACTCCCTGCTTTCCCACACTAATTATTTTAGTTATCTATATTACGTGTTACTGGTCAGGTTGCGTCAATGATCTAATTTTTGAGTGTTCTATTCCAGTGGTACCAAATGAAATAGCTTGCCATATCTTGGAAGTAGATTTGAAAAGTTGTAATGTTTTCAAACCCTGGTTGGAGGTGTTTCTGGAATTTCTGTTTTTTTGACTTTAAATCAGTCAAACAGCTAATAGATCACATTTAGACAAAAACGTATTAAATAACTACAAGAATACTTGATTCTAATTGTTACTTTACTAGTGCTGCCCTAATTGTGCTTTATCTGTGATCAGTCGTATAATTAAAATTTCAGCAACTTAGTATTTCAAATATTCATTAACTAAGCCTCATTTAGTGGTGTTTGGTGATTTGAAGACGATCTGATATGTGGTCACATCACACAATACCCTGCACAAGCCAGGACATTTAGCATGTGTAGAATCATAGAATCTTGCAGCACAGAAGGGCGCTACTTGGCCCATTGTGCAGGTGCCAACTCTTTGAAAGAGCTGTTCAATTTAGTCCCACATCCCAGCTTTTTTTCCCCATAACCTTGCAAATGCATGTCCATTTATCTTTTGAAAGTTCCTATGGAATCTGATTCCAACACCCTTTCAGGTAGTGTATTCCGGTTTTCTTTACAATCCTCTGGGGTGGGAGGAGGGGTGGAAATTCTCCTTTTTCCCTCTAGTTCTTTTGCCAAGTATTTTAAATCTATGACCTCTGGTTCCTGACCCATTTCCCAGAGGAAACAATTTCTCCTTACTTGCTCGATCAAAACCCCTCAATTTTGAATGCTTCTATTAGGTCTCCCTTTAACCTTCTCTGCTCCAAAGAAAACAATCCCAGCTTTTCCGATCTCTTTGCTTAACTGAGCTCCCTTATCCCTGGTATCATCCTGAAGTGTGTTGCCCAGAATTGTACATGATACTCCAGTTCGAAGCTTGACCTGTGATTTGTAAAAGTTTAGCATAACTTCATTCAGTGCCCCATTCACAAAGCCATCCACTTACTTAACTGCCTTATCAACTTGCCCTGCCACCTTCAAGGAGTTAAGTCACAGATCAGTCATTAACTTATTGAATGCCTGAACAGGCTCAAAGGGCTCGATGGCCTACTTCAGTTCCTATGTTCAAGGATTTGTGAATATGAGTCCTCTGCTCTTGTGTCCCTCTGCTTTTGCACCCCTCCCCATCCCCCCCCCCCCCCCCCCTTCATATTTTTTACATTACACTGCCTCTCCATGTTGCTCTTAAAGCACAACAGTTCACACTTAACCTGGATTAGGAACAGGAGTAGGCCAATTAGCACACCCTCCAAAGCCAGTGTATCCTTCCTAGAACTGCTCACAGTACTCCAAGTGTGGACTAACCAGTGTTTTGTATGGCTGTAGCATGACTTCTACTCCCTTGTATTCTACTGCTGTAGATATAAAGGCCAACTTTCCATTAGCCTTTTTGATTATTTTCTGTACCTGTTCATGACATTTTAATTTATGTACCTACCCCCAAGTCTCTCTGGACCTCCACTGTTCCTAGCTTTTCGCCACTTAGAAAGTACCTATTCTTTCCTGTTGAAAATACCTGTTGAGGAACCAACTAGAGAACAGGCCATTCTAGACTGGGTATTGTGTAATGAGAGAGGAATAATTGACAATCTAGTTGTGCGAGACCCCTTGGGGATGAGTGATCATAATGTGATAGAATTCTTCATCAAGATGGAGAGTGATGTAGTTGATTCTGAGACAAGGGTCCTGAATCTTAATAAAGGAAACTACGAAGGTATGAGGCACAAGTTGGCTATGATGGATTGGGAAACCTTACTTAAAGGGATGACGGTGGATAGGCAATGGCAAACATTCAAAGAGCGCATGGATGAACTGCAACAATTGTTTATTCCTGTCTGGCACAAAAGTAAAATGGGAAAGGTAGCCAAACCATGGCTTACAAGAGAACTTGGCGATAACATTAGACCCAAGGAAGAGGCATACAAATTCGCCAGAGAAAACAGACCTAAGGGTTGGGAGCAGTTTAGAATTCACCGAAGGAGGACCAAGGGATTGATTAAGAAGGGGAAAATAGAGTACGAGAGTAAGCTTGCGGGGAACATAGAAACTGACTGTAAAAGTTTCTATAGGTATGTGAAGAGAAAAAGATTGGTGAAAGCAAATGTAGGTCCCTTACAGTCAGAAACAGGGGAATTTATTATGGGGAACGAAGAAATGGCTGACCAACTAAATGCATACTTTGGTTCTGTCTTCGCAAAGGAGGACACAAATATCATACCAGAAATGTTAGGGAACACAGGGTTTAATGAGAAAGAGGAACTGAAGGAAATCAGTTTTAGTAGAGAAATGGTGTTGAGGAAATTGATGGGATTGAAGGCCGATAAATCCCCAGGGCCTGATAATCTACATCCCATACTTAAGGAAATGGCCCTAGAAATATTGGAGGTCATCTTCCAAGATTCTATAGACTCTGGAACAGTTCCTACAGATTGGAGGGTAGCTAATATAAAAAGGGTGGTAGAGAGAAAACTGAATTATAGACCAGCCAGCCTGACGTCGGTTGTGGCGAATATTCTAGAGTCCATTATTTTATAGCAGAGCACTTGGAGAACAGTGGTAGAATCGGACAGAGTCTGCATGGATTTACGAAAGGGAAATCACGCTTGACAAGTCTAGAATTCTTCGAGGATGTAACTAGTAAAGTTGATGAGGGAGAGCCAGTGGATGTGGTTTATTTGGACTTTCAGAAGGCTTTTGACAAAGTCCCACATAAGAGGTTAGCGTGTAAAATTAAAGTGCATGGGATTGGGGGTAGTGTATAGCGATGAACAGAAAATTGGTTGGCAGACAGGAAACAAAGAGTAGGGATAAACGGGTCTTTTTCCGAATGGCAGGCAGTGACTAGTGGGGTACTGCAGGGATCGGTGCTAGGACCCCAGTTATATATTAACGATTTAGATGAGGGAACTAAATGTAATATCTCCAAATTTGCAGATGACACAAAACTGAGTGGGAGGGTGAGTTGTGAGGAGGATGCAGAGAGATTTCAGGGTGATTTGGACAAGTTAAGTGAATGGTTAAATGTATGGCAGATGTAGTATAATGTGGATAAATGTGAGGTTACCACTTTGGTAGCAAAAACAGAAAGGCAGATTATCATCTAAACGGCTATAAATTGAGAGGGGGGAATGTACAGTGAGACCTGGGTGTTCTCGTATACCAGTTGCTGAAGGTAAGCATGCAGCTGCAACGGGCGGTAAAAAGGGCAAGTGGTATGTTGGCCTTTATAGCGAGAGGATTCGAGTACAGGAGCAGGGATGTTTTGCTGCAATTATACAGGGCCTTGGTGAGGCCACACCTGGAAAATTGTGTGCAGTTTTGGTCTCCTTATCTGAGGAAGGATGTTCTTGCTATAGAGGGAGTGTAGTGAAGGTTTACCAGACTGATTCCTGGGATGGCGGGACTGACGTATGAGGAGAGATTGAGTCGGTTAGGATTATATTCGCTGGAGTTCAGAAGAGTGAGGGGGAAATCTCATAGAAACCTTTAAAATCCTAACAGCACTTGACAGGATAGATGCAGGAAGGATGTTCCCGATGGTGGGGGAGTCAAGAACCAGGGATCATAGTCTAAGGATACGAGGTAAACCTTTTAGGACTGAGATGAGGAGAAATTTCTTCACCCAGAGAGTGGTGAGCCTGTGGAATTCACTACCACAGAAAGCAGTTGTGGCCAAAACATTGTATGTTTTCAAGAAGGAGTTGGATATATCTCTTTGGGTGAAAGGGATCAAAGGATATGGAGGGAAAGCAGGAACAGATTACTGAGTTGGATGATCATAATGAATGGCGGAGCAGGCTGGAAGGGCCGAATGGCCTACTCCTATTTTCTATGTTTCTTTTTAGGTCCAAATGGTTGACCTTACATTTGCCTGTATTGGAGTCCATTTGCCACAGTTTTGCACTTTCACTTAATCTATCAAATGTAGCATCTGCCATTTCATAAGCCCATTCATGTCCTCCTGAAGTCTGTAATATCCTGCTCGCAATTTACTATGTTGCCAAGTTTTGTATCATCTGCACACTTCAAATGTATACTCCCAATATTCAATTCAAGTCCAGTCCATTTTATGTCAGAGTAGTAAAGGAATGATCCTAATACTGATCCTTAGGGAGAAGGGGGAGGTGGGTGGGGGGGGCACTGCATACTTCCCTACAGTCAGAAAAACATCATTTTACATCTACTGTCTGCCACCTATTCTTCAGCCTATTACAAACCCAAGTTAGTACTGTCCCTTTAATGGACCGTGCTGTTTTCTGAATAAGTCTGTTACATGGTACATTATCAGATGCCTTTGGAAAGTCAATAGGTACAACATATACTGTACTACCTTCTTCAACCTTGTTATCTCCTGTAAGAATGTGTAATATTGGGTTGCTATGAGAAGTTTACAGTGTATTGGAAAACCAGATTTTTTTTGTTGTGCCAAGGGAAACCGTGAAAGTCAAACTTAAGCATCTGTAGGATATATTGATAATTGAGAAAGAAACTGTTCACGAGGAGAACCGAGATTTTGAAGTGATCATGTGCGACACTAGTGAAGAATGCATTCACCAGAAAATCAATTTTCTACTATTTTAGTGAAGTTAACTTATTGAATTCAAGAGGGTAAGTCCTCTGCTAAAATGGTGAATTTTTGACAGGCGAGCTTAGTGGTCATGCGCAGGTATGGCAGTATAACTTTAAGATGCCCATGTACTTTGCTAGGTTTCTGCTAGGTTGTCGGTCTAGGAGAAATACTTTGAATTTATTTTTTGTTACTGTGGACATTCCAAATCAGTGTCGTGTATTAGTGCTCTTCCTGCACATGCTGTGTATGCAGGCTATGGCTCTCACCCTTTCTGCCATTTGACTACCAGATTTGAGATTTCCTGCCTATATCTGCAGATAGTCTGGGGCTTACCATTTGTTTGTAAATGCCTACTAAGTGCTAGATGTGGTGGGAATTGTTTTGAATTTTTTTGTTTTTCCCTTGTAGATATGGCTTTGTTGAATTTGATGATCCTCGAGATGCAGATGATGCTGTTTATGAGCTGAATGGTAAAGAACTTTGTGGGGAACGAGTAATCGTTGAACATGCTAGAGGTCCTCGAAGGGATGGTGGCTATACCTCTCAGCGCAGTAAGCATTTTCACTTTATTAGTCATAATTTGAACTTCTTTAATGTAAAACACTATAAAATAAGTCAAACTGTACAAAATCTGAATTGATCATATAGAATAACTAGCAGCAATTTACATTTGTAATAACTTTAAACATTTGCACGTTAAAAGCTGTCTTTTCAGAATTTGTATTTAATCGCATATACCTAATGTTCATTATTTGACAATTTTTGTAAGTCATTTAAAATTATAATTGAATCGATGTTTTCATTGTGATTGTTGATACCATAGTCTTAACAAAGACCTCAATGTTTTAATTAAAAGAGTCCTTTGAGGCTAAGATGACTGCCTGTTCCATTTGCTGGCCTTGGGTTACCTTTCCATGAGTGGCTCTAAGACCTAAGACCATTGACCTTTGGCTGACCTTAAGGAAGCCATGTGACGACTGCTACTCTTGCCATTAGACCTGGGTGGTGAGGACCCCAAGGGTTAGAGGCAGATGTGATAAAACTGAAAATAGGTGCCTGAAATCTTTTTCATGTCAGATATTCTGAAAACCATTTTTCACCGTAAGTATAGATGGTAACTGGTTTAGTGGTTTGGTTACTTTATCAAATCATTATCATTTTCATGTAATTTATTATGCATGCTCATGTAAATTTTTGATTCTATTAAAATATTTGGTATCTATAAAAGTAAAATTAATTTTGTAATGTAGAATTCTCTCTCTCAATAGTTCCGATTTATGAAGTCATTTCTGAAGTGAAAAGTAATGTTAATTTTTATAGTGTAATGGGGTGATAGTTTAGTTTAAATTGCTGGGATGCAGTGTTAATATTTAGATGTCTCGTGTTTGTAATTTTATCAATGTAATCTATTTTTAGTAGGGAATGAAAATCAGTGTACGCGCAGTAACTAAAATATTGCTGTTGTGTTTACCTGTCACCTTAAAGGTGGTTATGGTTATAGAAGATCTGGAAGAGACAGATATGGACCTCCAACACGTACAGAATATAGACTTATTGTGGAAAATTTATCTAGTCGGTGCAGCTGGCAAGATTTAAAGGTTTGTTTGTATCTTGTGTGACTGAAAGATTTGTCACAAAGTATATGGTGAAGATTCCTTTTTGGGGAAGGATGTTTTCAAAGCTTCACGTAATATGGATTTAGACTTTAAGTAGTGCATAGCTGTAGACCATGCAAGGAAATATTCGGAGTCAAAGTTTAGTTGTAGGTTACTAGATTTTTTTGTTAAACATGTAACTTTTAGCTGCATTTAGTTTAAAATCTTCACAGTTTAGCACGATGCGATCTACTAGGTACCCAGCAATCTGAAGTGTAACCTATCAATGTAGTTATTTTCTATCTACATTCTTAAAGGATAGAATGTTGACACGATTAAAATAAGCAGATGACCCACTCTGTGAATCAAGTGTGTAATTGAGCCATGTAGACCATAAATACCCATGTTTGATGCTGATCACTTTGAGTTATCTGATTCAGCAATAGTGGCATGAGTACATAGGTATTGCAATTGGCATAAGCACAATTGGGCTAGGTAGGGGACAATCATCCAGATTCCTTCTCCTGATCACTATCGAGTAATCTCTCCTTAAAAAAAGTGCACCTGTGTGGAAATCAGGCGAGAGCTGGAGTCAGATTCACCTGTGATGGCCCACTCTACTATCAAGGCTCCCCTACGAAGAAAGGCCAGTTGGGTGAGGGATGGGGGAGTGACGGGTTTCCTTAGAAAGTACCCCAACAAAAGTTCATGCCTTTAAAGGGGATAGGAGATAATTGGGTTTTAAATTTTTTTGGGTATTAACAATTCCTTGCTCATTATTTCAGTAAATTGGGTTTTGTAAGAGTAATTTTTGTGTGGGTACCTGATTATAATGCACCAACTAATGATTGAAGTAATGCTCTATGACTTAATATTTTAGCACACATTTGCAATATAACAAATTCCTGGGTCTGTAGAGTAGAAATGAGGTTGATAGCTTAGTGTTATCTGTACACAGTTAAAACTATGTTTGAAAGGATTAATAAATGTGAATAATATAAGCACTAACATGCAAATTACACTAGATCTAAGGAAGTTGAAGGGGGTGGCAAAAATGGAAATTATAGTACCCACAATATTTTTATTTGTTCTCGGGATGTTGGTGACGATGGCAAGACCTCATTTATTGCCCATTCCTAGTTGCCTTGAGGTGGTGATGGTTGGCTGCCTTCTTGAACCACTGCAATCCTTGTGGTGATGGTGCCATAAAAGTAGACAGTGGAACATCAGGTGGATTTCATTTCTGAAGGTAAAGTGCCTGCATAAGAACCACTGGAATAGTATGTAAGGTTGAAGTCTAGAAGCAGGATTAATAATGGATGCATATAAATTTGCCATTTAAAATATTGAATATGGTTTATAAATTTGTTTAGGTGCTTTTCTGATATTTTTAGTATTGATCATCAGTTTTAACTGGGGTAATGACAGATGCTGCAGAGGAAAAAGGCAGTTAGCAAAAGCATACACTACTTGATGGGATACAAAGTGTCCGGAGTGTTAATAAAAGTATTATCTAATACAACTATGATTACTTCCCTGTTTCCCGTGAGCAATGTGAAATACTAAAGCACATTAAGTTTATTTTCAAAAAAAGCATTGTGAGCAATAGTTCTGGTTTGGAGTTTAATTTTTATTTGGACATGTGTTCTGAGATAGGTGCAATCAACATTCACATAGCCACTTACATTGGATTAGACTTCTCAACCAAACAACTAATGCACATGTTTTGTTCACATCCTATTTCACAGAGTCTTGGCATTATGAGAAAATGTATTTGTGAAAGTTTGGCACTTAGTTATGTGGGTATTATGTGAATGAGCTTGGG
This sequence comes from Heterodontus francisci, assembly GCF_036365525.1. NCBI lineage: Eukaryota > Metazoa > Chordata > Chondrichthyes > Heterodontiformes > Heterodontidae > Heterodontus > Heterodontus francisci. The sequence continues at coordinate 52,266,616 of NC_090401.1, read as the reverse complement.
TTTGTTCAAAATGATTAGTGCAGTGCAGTACAACAGATGAATATTTTTATATAACTGGTAATTCTAAAGTTCCTATAATCATTGCATACAATATGTTCAGCTGCATTGCTAAAAGTTGTAAATCTGTCAAATGGTTATGTTTTTTGAACATAATGAAATAGGAAATGTTGAATGAAAAATGAAAGTAAAAAATCAGGCAGAAAACCTAATTATACTGTACTTTTGTAGGATTATATGCGTCAAGCAGGTGAAGTTACATATGCAGATGCACATAAAGGAAGAAAGAATGAAGGTGTAATTGAATTTAAGTCTTACTCTGATATGAAAAGAGCACTTGAAAAACTGGATGGCACAGAAGTTAATGGCAGAAAAATCAGATTGGTTGAAGATAGGCCTTCGTCACGACGACGACGCTCGTACTCCAGGAGCCGCAGCCATTCAAGGTATTTCAGTGTCTATTTTAAATTAATAGTGGAGGTCTGAAGATAATGGTGTGAGAGGTTGTTAAAATTTGCAGAGAATTGTGGGTTTGTTGGTCTTACTAAAAACTTTTCCTTGAAAGGAAGCTACTTTTTTTTTTAAAAAACAACAACGTCCCACATAAGTATCAAAACTATTTCAAATTCTTTTTGTTTGCCTGTGCAGGACACTTGCTGCATGTTCGAAGAACAGTGCCGCAAACGCTCGGTCATCACTCTCTCCAGTGGGCCATTGTTAATTTTGAGTGAGCTTTGATTATTGTTAGTGCTGGAATTTCATAGCATTGTGTGACTGAATCTGGAACATCTCCTATCTCCACTCTACCTAAGTCCATCTGCTGAAACCATTTGTTACCTCTAAACTCAACCATAAATCTAAGCTCATCCAAAACTGCTGCCCATTTCCTATTTTGCATCAGGTCCTGTTCAGCCTTCACCCATGTGGTGGCTGACTCATGTTGGCTGTCAGTCCACCAACACCTCCCTTTTAAAATTCTGATCCTGTCATTCAAATACCACAATGGCTTTGCCCCTGTATATTAGTAACCTTTTCCAGTCCTACAACCCTCCAAAAACTCTGCCTTGGGGGAGACGGTGGCGTAGTGGTAATATCACTGAACTAGTAATCTGGATGCCCAGGCCAATGCCCTGGGGACACGGGTTCAAATCCCTCCATGGCAGCTCGTGCAATTTAAATTAATTAATTTCCATTAATTAATAAAAATCTGGAATTGAACGCTAGTCTCTAATGGTGCCATGAAACTATCATCCATTGTCGTAAAAACCCGTCTGGTTCGCTAATGTCCTTTAGGGAAGGAAATCTGCCATCCTTACCTGGTCTGGTTGACATGTATGTGACTCCAGATCCACAGTAATGTGGTTGACTCTTAACTGCCCTCTGAAATGGACTAGCAAACCAATCAGTTGTGAAGGGCAATTAGGGGTGGGCCTTGCCAGCGATGCCCACGTCCCATGAAAGAATTTTTAAAAAAATTCTTCCAGCTCTGGCTTTTTGTGCATCCCCTGTACTTTCCCCCTGCCATTGCTGGTCATGCCTTCAGCCATCTAGCACCTAAGCTCTAGATTTTCCTCCCTAAACCCCTCAATCATTTGAAGTCAACCTCTGATCACGTTTTTAGTCATCTGTACTAATACCTCTTCCATTGGCTTGATGTCACTTTGTCTGATTGCGCTTCTATGAAGTGCCTTACAACATTTTACCACATTTAAGGTGCTATATAAATGCAAGTTGTTGAGAACTGCAATTCTCCAACTCTGGTCTCTCCCCCACGCCATTGATGACTGTGCTTTCTGTTAACTCAATCAGAAGTTTTAGAATTCTCTCCCTAAATCTCACCACACATTCTTTCTTTTAAGGCCCTCCTAAAGCCTACCTCTTTGACAAGGCTTTTAGTCACCCCGTCTAATACCTTGTTTAGCTCGGTATCAATTTTTTTGTATGACACTCCTGTGAAGCACCTTGGGAAATTTTACTGTGTTAAAGATGCTATGGGAATGCAAGCTATTCTACTGCTAAATTGAATTTTCATGCCTTTTTTCCCTTCACCTATTTTTTTTAAAAACTAGGTCTCGTTCTCCGAGCAGAAATCGTTCCCGTTCTCATAAGAGTCGAAGCCACAGTGGAAGCAGTAAGAGCAGTCGATCTCAATCTAGGTGTGTACATAATACCAATTCACTTTACTTCAATCATTCAGATCCACTTCAGTTTATATACAGCAAAATATTGGGGTTAGGATTTCATGCTTCAGAAGAAGTTGAGACACCAGTCTTGGAAGATTGATTTGGCATGGAAGGAGATGTATCTTACTGTTGAAATTTACTGAGATAGGAATGTGAATTGCTTACAGAAGAGCAAATGTAAAATCTTGGAAAAAGTAATTTGCGGAGTAATTTTAGATCATTTCAACTTCTAAAGTCTTATACATTTAAAAAAAAAATTAAAGTACTGCCAAATGATTTGCCTTTGCAAAAATGTGGAAAATCAGAGCAGTTGTGAGGGTGATGGGGAAATTTGTCATCTGCAGAAATCAATATAAGATAGCGGACCTGAAATAATAATTCGCACTTGTACCGTGTTGCATCTGTGATATAATATTGAAGTCGTCGAAAGGCTGTTTCTGTTCCAGCTGTTATTGAGACCAGTCTGATGCATTACCATTTCATAGACCACATATGGATCACAGAAATAGCTTAATTAGGAATGATTTACAGAGACGGAGGCAGTAAAGTGCATTTTATCAACTAGACCGTTTCAGAAAGTCACTCTGCTAGGGCAGTTAAATCATATCACAAATCTATTTATGTAGATGTTTAGTTTTAAGCTACAGTTCATAATTTGTTCTTCAGTAAATGTTTAACATTCCCTGCATTTTCTTTCAGGTCTGGCACGCACTCCAGGAGCAAGAGTGGAAGTAGAAGCAAAAGTCGAAGTGTGAGCAAGAGCAAAAACAAAAACAAGAGCAGGAGCAGAAGTAAAGAGAAGAAAATCAGAGCTAGTAGTAGGAGTGGAAGTGAGGGGAAAAGTAGGAGCAGGAGTGTTGAACAAATTAAAGACAACAATGGAGAAGAAAAAACTGAGAACCAAAATGAAAATGGGGAGAAAGAAAGGAGTGTTAGTAAAGAGAAGAGTAGAAGTCGGAGTAAGAGTAAAGATGTAGAAAAAAGTGTTAGTAGAAGTAGAAGCAAAGAGAAGGAGAAGAGTAAGAGCAGGAGTAAAAGTAGGAGCAGAAGCAAAGAGAAGAGTAAGAGTAGAAGTCGGAGCAAGAGCAAGGAAAAAAGAAAAGGCAGGAAGAGGAGCAGGAGTGAAAGCAGAAGCCGGAGCAGGAGTCGGAGCAAAAGTGAGAAGAACAAAAAGCGTAGCAAACGTGAAAGCAAGACTAAAAGTACCAGTAAGAGCAGGAAGAGAAAAGGTGACCAGGAACAATCTAGATCTAGGTCAAGATCAAAATCAAAAGAAAAGGAAGAGGAGGCTAGAGAAACAAATACTGAGAAAGAAACTAAGGGTGAAGGTGAAGAAGTGGATGGGGAATCGGACTCTAATGAACAGTCAAAATCAAGTCCTGCATCTCGTTCTAGGTCAAGGTCCAGATCGAAGGCCAAATCTAAATCTCGTTCCAGGTCCAAATCGATCACCAAAGCCAGATCACATTCAAAGTCATGTTCACCTTCTCGGTCTGTGTCGAGATCTGTGTCTCGTTCCAGGTCTAGGTCGCGCTCAAAGTCCTAAGTTTCCCCTCTCTACATTTTCTATGAAAACTTTAACGGATTCTTTTTGGCAGGTCTGTTGTTAACTGTACCACAGATAATACAAACAATAGATTCTGATATGCTGTACATTTTTCATAATAGAAAAGATGTATTTAGTGCTAAAGTAAAATTTTATGATGGGCCTGTACTATCAGGAGGACTCTTAGGTAGGTATGCTGTATGCAGAGTAATGGTGCCCATCACTGCTGATGTTGTCAGATATGTATAATGAAGTCTTCAAAGTTACATTCATCTGTATTGATCATTTAAAAAAAAAATGTTTCTGATGTTGTGGACTTCATAGCCAAAACATAGCAAATTGTAAAGTTTTGCCAATACAGTGTAATCAGAATGTAGAGAGATTTTCCCCTCTGTTGTGAGAAGAAAGCTTATAGCTCTTTGCCTGAGTTTCTGCTCTTTTTTTTTTCAGCTGGCTAGCGTGTGTTGCTTTTTTTTGTTTGGTTCAATAAAGTGCAAATAAATGTCTACCTGGAAGCCATTGTTGGCATGATTTATTGTCTTTATTTGGATGAGTAGCAGCAGCAAGATGGATCATAGTTTGAATAAACCACTTCAATTCAGGAAAAAAAGGTGATTCAACACTTTGTGAGCAGCCTGCCAATTGAATGGATCTTTAGCAAAACCAGACAAATTATTCAACTTTACAGTTTTTCCCAAATTAGTTGCAGGTTTTACAGTGTAGTTTCCCTTTCTGAGCAGGGGGAGAATGTGATGTATGGTGTACAAGGTTGCAGAGGTGATGGGAGGGGGCTGGGTTTGTTTCCCCTTTTTTGTGTAAGTTTTTTGTTTTAAAAAGGGTTTAAGTAATTTGTATTTCTTGCTTTTTAAGATCCTCATTAACAAGTTAATTGTACATATATTAATGGAAAATGGTTTTACGATGCCCCTTAAAAGAAGTTCCACTGTGTTGCTTGTTAGTTCCTTACATTGATAACTGCCTACAGACAGAAGTCAGCTTATATCTGGTGCTGTTGTTCATTCATCAAACTCTGGTTTGTTGCCTAGCATGCTTGAGTTGTAGAGTGAGACATCTGCACTTAAAGCTCTGCAGCTCTAACTGGTCAAATAGCCTTTCCATGGAATGTGGCCTGTGCCTGTACTATGGTCAGGTGGATGCTGGCAATACACACATGTTTTATGATGAGCTGTACTGGTTATATTGCTTGAGGAGGGTTCCTGCTATCTGCTGCCCACATAGTGAGGACTAAAACTTGTGCTTGTCTGTATAATACCTGATTAGTGATTAATACCTGGGGGAGAGGGGAGTAAAGTGTATTCTCCCTGGGGGTTGAAATGGCTCCAATGATGAAGTTCAGAAGCAGGTCAACCCCTCACTCATTAATCTGGTGCCAGAGCCTGGTGAATCTGCAGTGCTCCAGCGCACTTGCTGATTGACCTACCTGTCTGTTGACTAATAAAAGCTGCAGAAGTAGACTTGCCACTGGAGGTTGGAATTTAGCTCCATAAAATCATGTAACCCAGTAGTATCTTGCACTCTTGTGGGGCATTGCCATGGACCCGTGGCAGGAATGGAGGGAGGAGGGGGCGGGCATTTATGTAAGATTCCCATTAACTTTCATGTAATATCAGCAACTTGGGATATAGCTTGGATGCCCTGGCTTTTGATTTATTCACGAATTGGGTAACTGTCTGAACCTCAAGGACAGCAACTAAAATGCAAAAGCACATAGGACTTGGTTTCATGTCTGATGCCTAAACGAATCTTATTCTGCTTACAAATGAGAAGATCCAACTGAAACCATCTTGGTGATAGTCACTGAAGCCAGCTTCTAAAAGGCAGACTCCAGTACAGTAGCTCAAAAACCTGACATGAAAACTACCTCTGCACATTTGATTAAAAGCAGTACCATCCTTGAAACTAGGTTTATTCATGTGATCTTCAATTTGAATTATACTAACCTGATTTGCATAATATGCACCCATGCAAGCTGCTGTTTGTAAATTAAAATTGTTCTTCCCTACTGATCCATTATGAAACTGGTAAAAGCAAAAAATACTGGAAATAGTCAGATCTGGCAGCATCTATGAAGAGAGAGAAACAGTTAACCTTTCAGGTCAGTGACCCTTCAGCAGTGATGTCAGCAAGCAGGTAGATTACCAATCAGATTAAAATATTCACATAGCAAACCAGGAAGTTAAAAGCACTTAATATCCATCACTTTTAAATTTTCAGATAGTCAAATTAATGATTGGCTTAAAATAGAAGCTAAAATGTGGAATCTTGGAGAAATTTGACATATACCATTATTTGCTTTCAGGGACTGTGGGTGCGTACAGTAGTAATTATGAAGTTAGTATGCAGTTTAAAAACCCAGTTGTATCTCATTAAATAAGGCAACTTCAGTGAGAGTTTTACAGCAAAACTAAGCATAAGAATGGATGTTATCAATTAATTTTTACTGGAGTGCCCCCAGACTGCAATCAACAGCACACCCTCTGAAGAAGCAGAGCATCGTTATATGAAACTGGATTTCCGCATTATTGTGCGCATTCCAGAAGCTGCTGCCTGTTTTACTGGAGTATGATAGCGAACGATGATGGTTTCACCGTCACCACCGCCACAAAATCTGAGCCTATGTCACCATAGCTCATTGTACTTCGTTTTCTGAACTATATAAGTTTGGAAAAGTGTTTCGTCAAAGGGGGCTAAGAAAGGGTGGCATATTGGTTAAAGATGGTGAATCTGGAACTCTACTTCACGTAAAACCTTGACAGTAGAACAAGAGTGTATAGTGATAAACATAGATAAAAGGCAATTTTAGGACTATTCACAAATATGTGCAGGTTGTTGAAGTGGCTTCTTTTGGGAAACCGTTTTAGAAAGATTTTGGCTCCATTTCTCATTCAGCATTATCCTCACATTAGCTATTGTCAATTTGTGTTAAGCAACTAAAACTAAGCAGTATAATCCATTCCTCAGTCTAATAAAAAAAAGACTTGCATACATTGTGTGATGCCCTTTAAGGTATCATTAAGCAATGAATTGCTTTTTGAAATGCAATCCCTTATGTAGGCTACGATCGTGCATTAGCGGCCTTTTGTCAAAGTCAATAGAGTGGCCATGTTTAGAGTTGTAAGTGCATTTAATACAAAAACTTACTTTTGACATGAATTTGCTATTTACAGTCTTTTACACAAATAGCATAGTTCAAATATGCTGCATAATATTTAATCTAGTTGTTAATGGTACAATTTACATAAGTGGTTGTACTCGGGAGAAACTGCAGCTCTCAGAATAGCTCTTTGTGGTTGTTAGGATTTCTGGTTCCAAATAAAGTTTTAGATTAATTTAAAATGACCCCAGAGGGTTATAATTAATACAATTGAGTGTTTGGGAAAGATTAGACAAAAAAAAATGATGTAAACCTATATAGCAGGCATCCTGGTGTTAAAGATACTGATCTATTAGAATTGAAAAGATATACAGTGAATTATGTTGGTTGGACACCTTCATTGGTGAAAGGGCAAGTAACATTCATGCCACACAAATGCCAGGCACTAACTATCTCCAACAAGAGAGAATCTAACCATCTTTCCCATAACATTCAACGGTATTACCATTGCTAATTCCCCTACCATCAATATTCTGGGGATTACCATTGACCAAAAACTTAAAACTGGACCAGCTATATAATGTGGCTACAGCAGGGAATTTTGTGGTGAGAAACTTGCCTCCTGAGTGGTAGCACAGTACCATTTACAACTTGCCAAGGCTCCTACAGCAGCACCTTTCAAACCTGCAATCTCTACCACGGACAAGGGTAGCAGATGCATGGAAACACCACCATCTGTTCCCCTCCCAAATCACACACCATGCTGACTTAGACCTAGATCGCTGTTCCTTCAGTGTAATGGTCATTTATGGTATCGGAAGCATTTGGCGCTGGGTCAAATTCAAGCAATGTCGGTGTACCTAAGTATGGACTGCAGCAATTCAAGAAGGTGGTTTCACTGCCATCTTGTCGAGCAGTTAGGGATGGGTAATAAATGCTGGCCTTGCCAGCGACACTCACATTCCAAGGACGAATATTTTTTAAGTTGCGATACTACAGACCACCACATCTGAACAAGAGGGAAGACTGTCTTTTCCATGCAGCGATAAAGGGTAAGCAAAAACAGGAAGTATGTTTTAATGAAAACCTGTTCGAAACCATTGCAAGTGTTTAAGTAGTTCAATAGTCCAAGTTGGTAAACATAATGAATGACTGCTTCGTGGCTCAATACGTCAGCAAAACTACATCTTGACTTGGTAAGTTACCCAAATAACATGAAATAGAAATTGTGCTATCATTCGATAGGGTTGGGGAGAAGGGTAGCAACCACGTAATTTTCAGGTTAGAATCAGAAAGTTTACGACACAGGCCACTTGGTATAAAACTGGGCACCAGCTTATGCTATCCAACTTGGTAGTACTTTCCTAATGAAAGGAAGTGAATTAAGTAATGTACGTTGTTAGCTTATGGAGTTGAAATTTCCTTGAACAGACTTGCACCAAAATTGCTCTTAAATTTACACCTTTTTTTTAAACAGCAACTTCAATTGAAATTTCTTCACAATCTGATTTGTAAATGCTGGAACTTAACCAAAGTGAAACAAACAGAAATCGTAGTAAACTGTTGAATTCAAAATGTTGCACAGTGCATATATTTAATACTCTGAAAATGTTACACAAATTTCTATGGTGCCCTATATTGTTGTGGAAGTTGTATTTAAATTTGAACAAAATGCCCTCTTGATTGCATTAATTTTGCACTGCAGTTTTTATTTGGAGTTAAGACACGGACAAATACTCAGCTAAAAAATAATTTTAGCAGAATTAGATATAAAATGTCAGAAATCAAATGACGAAAGCAAGACCGACAATAATCAGGATAGTGTATTAACAATCCCAGTGAATCAAAACTATAGTCATAAGATTCAATGATAAAAGCAACCCACTTTGGAGATTTGTCACTACCTAATTAGTCTGTTATGTAGAAACCTTATTTCCAAAGTAGCTTAAGCAAAAGCCAAACATCATTAATTAACTGAATACACCAGATCTGCCTTGGCACTGTTCAATGTAAGTTGGGTGATGTGTTTATTATACCAAACTGTGGTCTGTGGCACATGTGACCCTTGAGCCTAGCAATCCAGTACTTAAAGCCCAGGCCACTCATTTTGTATTTGTGCCTATACTTCCTGTTTGGTATTTGTTTTTTATTTTTCAGCTACTGGGCCTAGATGTTTGGAAGTGCTGTTCTTGCCATCTCATTGGTAGATAATTTCTCAATCAGAACACCATGCTCTGTTAGTATCAGCAACTAGAGATGTAGCCAGATTAATGCGAACATACAGTTAACATGGACATGGGTTTTTGATGCCCCGTTGTACATGCTAAAGATAAGAACCTCAGCCATCCCACATATTAATTCATTTAACACAATATATTCTGGTGGAGCTGTTATTAATTTGGTTTATCCTTTTCAGGCCACAAAATATCAACATCTTGAAATCAAAGATCAGTTGTAGTCAGTGGAGCAGATTTGCAGGTTGCCAGGTGCTTGTAAATTTTAAGCTGCAGATCAAACTGCAAACTTTCCGGATGAAATGGCTGTCTTTTATATAATTTTCATATGTTGAAAGTATGACTTTTCAGTTGTGAAGTTTGAAACTTACTTTGAAACTTTATCCAAACTTTCTGAAGTATTTCTAATAAGTTTCATTCAATTGCTATGTTATTTTAACTATACATCATTTGAAGATTTCAGCCAAAAACATTGTCAGTTCAGTAGTTTTTTTTATGAAATTATCGACTGCAAAGTAAGTTTCAGTGGAGATAAAACCAGGTGAAGAAATGCAGCTTTCATATGATTTAGTAAAAACTGAGCAGGAACTGTTAAACTATATTTGGTAGAACTTCATTCCAAAAAATTGAATATCATTATTTCAATTATGCAGACATTAAAGACAATTTGGAATTTTAAAATTGTACATGAGCTCGAGAAAGTAATGTGAAAAGGAACTGAAGTTGGAATTGGAAAAATAGGTCACTTATACTCTATACTCTATTCATTTTGTCACTTAAATCATCTGAAGAAAGATGCACATAAATTGCAGGAATGGAATCCTTTCAAAACTAGAGAAATTTAATAGTAACCAAAATGATATTCATAAATGAAGAAAATTACAAGCACAAAAATATGGATAAAAGGAGCAAATTATGCCCCTGCCATTAAAGTCATTAGATTTGATCTTCAAGTTCGACCATCCCCGAGATAACAGATTTGCAATTCACCTAAGCTTGATATTTAGTGTGCGTCATATACAACTCATTTCCCTGAGTTTGCATTTGGTGCAAAGTTCAATTATGAGAGTAGTATATTTGTATCTAAGAATGACATTTTTGTGAACAATTCATCTCCTCTTACACCATATAGCACTCTGTACATCTCACTCCCTGTTGCAGATACAAATTTTTAGATTACGGTTCTTTCATTTAAGCTTAGTTTTTAGCTGTGGGCATCCCTATACTGTGAATGATGGATGTTTTCCAATGAAGAGCAGGAATGCAGAGGCTGAGTCATTGTCTTTATGGAGATTGAGGGGAGCTTTTGGGGGAACCTTACTGTCTCACACTTAACCATCACTTGGTGCTACTCTCTAGAATTTTCTCCCTAAACCTCCTTGTCTTTCCGTTGTCTTTTAAATGAACTAAGTCAGGGCAGTTCCACTGAGCTGGTCAAGGATGGAAGGCATTGGAAGAGGATGGTGTGGTTGACCATGTCAAAAGCTGCAGCATGGCCAAAATGAGCTTAGAGAGGGTATGAGAGGAAATAGAAGATAAACAAGAGAGATCTGGGCAGGGAGGAGTCTGGAGGAAGGTTTGCCTTGCTGTCAAGAGGAAGGGAGGTCAAGCAGCAGAGCCAGCTGAGCAATGGTTAAAGGCACTAACTTGTTATTAATGTCCAGCTCCTGGATCTGTGATAGGTAGACCTAGCACATCACTATGGATAATCTTGTTGAAATATATAAGAAGCCACCCATTCCCATTGTAAGATTCTTTATACTAAGTAATCCATTAGCTATCAATATCTCTGATCTCCACTTCCAATGTTGCTAATGAAAATGATACAATTCTCTGATATGGACACAGTCTATATATTCAGATATTTTGTTCCTAGATTTTCTGGAGGGACATTATGGATCAGATTTTCTGTTAGGAGATTTACCAGCAATTCAGCTGAAAATAAGGAAAAAGGAGAATACAAATTTCCATACTTCGTTTAGCAATGTTTGCCAGCAATGCGTTTAACTGTCAACCAAAAGTTGAAATTATGCAAATTAAATAGCTTCATGGCATGAAAATCAGCTTCTTGTTGCTTATAAGTTAGTCTGTTGAAGATAGAAGATTAAGGGGTGATCTCATTGAAGTATTTAAAATGATTGAAGGATTTGATAGTGTAGATACAGATTTCCTCTGGTGGGGGAGTCCTGAATAAGGGGGCGTAACCTTAAAATAAGAGATAAGCTGTTCAGGGATGATATTAGACTGCAACTCTTCACACAAAGGATAGTGGAACTCTCTTCCCTTCCCTCCCCCCACCCCCCAACCGTTGGGGATCAAGTGAAAATTTCAAAACTGAGATTGATAGATTTTTGTTGGGGTAAGGGATTGAAGGTTTACAGAACCAAGGTGGTTCTAATTCAATAACAGAACTGGCTTGAGAGGCTGAATGGCCTACTCCTGTCCCTGTGATCCTATGTTCTTAGTCTCATGTTATTTCCATGATCATCAAATAGAAATTGTTGACTAGAAATCATGTTAGTAGGAGGCAGAGGTAGATCTCCTGGTCAATAAACTATTAAACACGAGATAATAGCTTCTGAGTTCATAAGCATATGCACCAGTTCTGCATGAACACTAGGTAGCCATAAAGAATTGGCTGCTGTTTTAAAAAATGCAATATTCAAAAGTAACATATTTTAATAATGTAAAATGATCTACAAAAGATGGACACCAGAACAGCTACAGGATATGCATAGAATTACAGAGAAATTACGCTATCTATGTTTCAGCAATGACCACCTCTTTGAAGAGCTAGAACCTGTCATAGCTGCTAAGCGCATTGCACTGTTGAACTACAAGAAAGCCCCCAGCGCGTTAACATCTGTAGCACTTAAAGTAGCCAGAGGCGCTGCCCAAAGAACAGCCAGGCACTGTGCAAATGACTACTGGCAACACCTTCTTCTTTGGCCTCCTTGTCTCGAGAGACAATGGATAAGCGCCTGGAGGTGGTCAGTGGTTTGTGAAGCAGTGCCTGGAGTGGCTATAAGGGCCAATTCTAGAGTGACAGACTCTTCCACAGGTACTGCAGATAAAATTGGTTGTCAGGGCTGTTACGCAGTTGGCTCTCTCCTTGCGCTTCTGTCTTTTTTCCTGCCAACTGCTAAGTCTTTCGACTCGCCACGCTTTAGCCCAGCCTTTATGGTTGCCTGCCAGCTCTGGCGATCGCTGGCAACTGACTCCCACGACTTGTGATCAATGTCACAGGACTTCATGTCACGTTTGCAGATGTCTTTAAAGCGGACGAAGGAATTTTCCTCCACGCAAGAGCAGACGACAGGTTGTTCAAAGTTGTCCATCTTAGAGTGAAGACCAAAGTACGGAAGGTCCTCATCAGGGAACTCCTCTTTGCTGACGATGCTGCATTAACATCCCACACAGAAGAGTGTCTGCAGAGACTCATCGACAAGATTGCGGCTGCTTGCAACGATTTTGTCCTAACCATCAGCCTCAAGAAAACGAACATCATGGGACAGGATGTCAGAAATGCTCCATCCATCAATATCGGCGACCACGCTCTGGTAGTGGTTCAAGAGTTCACCTTCCTAGGCTCAACTGTCACCAGTAACCTGTCTCTCGATGCAGAAATCAACAAGTGCATGGGAAGGCGTCCGATGCTATGTCCAGACTGGCCAAGAGAGTGTGGGTAAATGGCGCACTGACACGGAACACAAAAGTCTGAGTGTATCAAGCCTGTGTCCTCAGTACCTTGCTCTACGGCAGCAAGGCCTGGACAACGTATGTCAGCCAAGAGCGACGTCTCAATTCATCCATCTTCGTTGCATTCGGAGAATCCTTGGCATCAGGAGGCAGGACGTATCTCCAACGCAGAAGTCCTCGAGGCAGCCAACATCCCCAGCATATACACCCTACTGAGCCAGCGACGCTTGAGATGGCTTGGCCATGTGAGCCACATGGAAGATGGCAGGATCCCCAAGGACACAATGTACAGCGAGCTCGTCACTGGTATCAGACCCACCGGCCATCCATGTCTCCGCTTTAAAGACGTCTGCAAACGGTCTTGTGACATTGACCACAAGTCGTGGGAGTCAGTTGCCAGTGATCACCAAAGCTGACGGACAACCATAAAGGCGGGGCTAAAGAGTGACGAGTCAAAGAGTCTTAGCTGTTGGCAGGAAAAAAGACAGAAGCGCAAGGAGAGAACCAACTGTGCAACAGCCCCGACAACCAATTTTATCTGCAGCGCCTGTGGAAGAGTCTGTCACTCTAGAATTGGCCTTTCTAGCCACTTCACAAACCACTGACCACCTCCAGGTGTTTACCCATTGTCTCTCGAGACAAGGGGGCCAAAGAAGAAAGAAGAAGAAAGAGAAATTACAGCATGGAAATGGGATGTTTGCTCAACCAGTTCCTATTGGTGTTTATCTTCCACACAAATAGCCTAATCCCAAGTGCCCATCCTGTTCCAATATTCCTTTATCCCACTTCCCTTCAAATCACCTATCTACCCTATTCTTAAAAACTGACATTGTCTCTGCTTCATTCACAACTCCAAAAGTGCATTTGTAAGGAAAGGGTTAACCTGTTGTCCTGAAGTTGACGAGTGTTATACTTCCTGTGATTTTTCTTTATATTGTAATGGCTTATGTTTATTGAGCAAGAAGTCAATTTAAAGTAACATTTGGCTGTATTCGCTCCACCGTTGCTGGTCGTGCAGTTGGAACGTGGGGTAAAAGAAGAAGCAGAGTGGCACCTGCGAAGTTAGAAAATTAGCTTAACGGAAAGATAGCTGGGAATTTTAAAAGCCAGCTTAGCGTATAGAATTTTTTTTAAAACTGCAAAACAAGGTGTTTGTTTAATTGAACTGTAATGTAGTGAATAAGGCATTGTTAGTGGACCTTGAAATGTCTGACAGAATAAGGCCTTTGGCTGTGGAAGTTTGAAAAACAAAGCGTTATTAAAAATGCTTCTTTGCAATATTCACATAAAAACCAGACAGATAGAGGGTGAGAACAGACAGACAGATAAGACTACATATAGAGTAACCTGGGTTTGGGTCAGTCTGGAAGCAATGGAAAATTACTGAAGGGGACGTACTGTATGAGTCAGGTGGCAGAAGGAAGCCAGTCAAGGGAAAGGAGGCAGATTCAAGCCTGCTACATAGAGGAGGATATAAAAGGAAACATTTTGCACTCTGAAAACCAGTACAATGTTAGAATGCATGCTTACATTATTGTAATCTATGTGCTAAACCTGCTTCACTTGTAAATTGCTTTCTTTGCTGAAGGAAGAAATAAAGCTATTGAATCTCATAGCTTTAACTATTTTTAACGCTTCCAAGTGAAAAGAAAACATCCATCTTATTATCAACATCTTGGCGAGCTGCCGCAGCCTGAACTTGCAGCTTTTTATTTTGAAAATCAGCGAGTCGTTGTCATCAGACTGAAGTGAACCCTCATTCATCAAGAACTCAATTGCAAGCTAGCTCTGGGACAAGAAGTAGACTACTTCCACTGTCGGCAACTTATAGTGACAATTACACTGCAGATAAAGAACCTATACGTGTGAGTATTGCCTCATTTATTAGGGGAGCAGAACAGTTACAAAATGATATAGTGTTTTAACAAGCGATTGTACAAGCCACTCAGACCTCAACCCTTGCAGGCATCACAAAAAAAGTGGGGTGGTTGTTGTAAAAAATATAGGGGAGACTGACCATCTTTGGAAAGGGCCAAATGTGGTACAGCTGCAATAAAATGGGTACAAGTAATAAAATAAATAACATTCGTGGAGGGTGTGAGCAGAAGACCATATTAAAAAAAAATTGTAAAGAAGGACCTTTTGAGGATGAAGAAACTGATGACCCATATGGAGAATTTTCCATTAAGTGTGATCACTAATGGGAGCTGAGAAAGGCTAACTGTGTGACGGCTATGTAGCAGATAGCTGTTAATATAAATGAAAGATACATTAATTCTAAAAAGCAGAACCCTGAACAAACTAGCCAGAACCAGACCCTTCAGACAAAGACAGAAAGATTGAAAAATGAATTTACAGAATCATAGAAAATTTACGACATAGAAGGAGAGCTTGGTGGAGCAGTGGGTAGGAGATATCATGTGAAGATGCAGAAATTAGTTGTAATGTACACAAATGGGAAGACATTATTCAAAAGAACACAAGGCTTGCTATCCATGTAGAATGAGCTGTGATTTTATCTGGCCATCTGCCACAGTTCCCAAATGGCTCCTATCAAAGTCACAAATGATGTCCTATGCGACTTTAACAAAGATAAACTATCCCTCCTCATACTTCTTGACCTCCTCGGCTTTGACACAGTTGATCACACCATGCTTCTCCAACGCCTCTCCAGTGTTGTCCAGCTGGGTGGGACTGTACTCATCTGGTTCCATTCTGATCTATCTAATCTCAGCCAGAGTATCACTTGCAATGGCTTCCCTTCCTGCTCCTGCACCATTACCTCTGATGTTCCCCCAAGCATCTATCCTCGACCCCTCCTATTTCTCATCCACCTCAGCAAAATCATCTAGAAGCACAACATTAGTTTACACGTGTACACTGACAACACCTAGCTCAACGTCATCACCACCTCACTTGATTCCGCCACAGTTGCTAAATTATAAGGTTGCTTATCCGACATTCGGTACTGGATGAGCAGAAACTTCCTCCAATTAACTATTGGGATGACTGAAGCCTTCAGTCCCTGTTCCAAACTTCGTTCCCATCTACCGACTGCATCCCTCTTCCTGACAACTTCCTGGGACTAAACCAGACTGTTTGTAACCTTGATGTCAAATTTGACCGTAAGATGAGCTTCCGACCACATATCGGTGCCATCAGCAAGACCGCCTATTTCCAGCTCTGTAACATTGCCCGACTTCGTCCTGCCACATCTCATTCATGCCTTTGATACCTCTAGACTTGACAATGGCCTCCCACATTCTACTCTCCATAAACTTGAGGTCATCCAAAACTATGCTATCCACGTCCTTACTCGCATCAAGTCTCATTCCCCTATCACCCCGTGCTCGCTGACCTATATTGGTTCCTAGTCAAGCAACTTGATTTTAAAATTCTCATCCTGTTTTCAAATCCCTCCACAGCATCACCCCTCCCTATCTCTGTAATCTCCTCCAGCCCCACGACCCTCTGAGATATCTGCACGCATCTAATTCTGGCCTCTTGAGCATCCCCGATTTTAATTGCTCCACCATTAGTTGCTGTGCCTTCAGTTGCATATGCCCTAAACTCTGGAATTCCCTCCCTAAACCTCTCCAATTCTCTACCTCTCTTTCTTCCTTTGAGATGCTCCTTAAAACCTACCTCTTTGACCAAACTTTTGGCCATCTGCCTTAACATCACCTTATGTGACTTGGTGTCAAATTTTGCTTTACAGCACTCCTGTCAAGTACCTTGTAAAATGTTCTTGTGTTAAAAGCACTATATAAATATAGGTTGTTGCTGTTGTTATTCCCAGCATCTGCTGTACTTTGCTTTTAAACACAAATATAAGCACGGTCGTTGGTAGTAATGTTAAACTTGAACATGTAGTTAGTTCAGCTAAAATACGCCCATTATTAGAGGCAGAGGAACTTACACAGCAGATAAGCAGATAAATGCTCAAGGAAAAGGTCACAGGTCTGAAACGTTAATTCTGCTTCTCGCTCCTCTGATGCTGCCTAGCCTGCTGAGTATTTCCAGCATTTACTGTTTTTATTTAAAACAATTTACAGCTATTTTGGAGCTGGTTGGAAGCAGCAGTGAATGGAGGGATTGCTTTCAAATTAAGAGTTCGAAAAAACAGGAGGACAATAATCAGTGTGATGTCACGAGAAAGCAGGTAAGTGATTGGTTGGTGAGAATTTTCTTTTTTCTCTCGAAACTAAATTAAATTAAAAATTTCAATAGGAGCAAGTAAAACAGTAAATGAATTAATAATAAGTGTCTTAGCACAAAACAGTTTCACCTAAGTGCAGATTTCACCAGAGTGCAAGAGAACTTGGTGAGTGTGGGAATTCGGTGAGGTGAGGTGAGGTAAGGGGGTGCTGCTTGATATATAAAAATAATTAATATAAACAAATAGCGTTAAGTTCGGACTGTGGGCTAAGTTATAGTAAAGACCTAAATCATTTAACTGAATTTAATGAATTAAACAAGGTGATTACCTAGATTAAAAACAAAAGATAGATAGTTGAGTGAAATAAAATAAAATACAATAGAGATGGTAAAGCAGGTGATGTGTTGCAGCTGTCGCATGTGGGAGCTGATTGACACCAGTGTGATCCACAGCAACCACATATGCAGGAAGTGTCTGCAGTTTGAGAAACTTCAGTTCAGAGTTGATTTACTGGGGACTGAGCTTCAGATACTACGATCCATCAGGGAGGAAGAAGGTTGCTTGGACACTTTGTTCCATGAGGCAGTCACACCCTTTCGGTTAAGCAGTTCATATTTGGTCTGTGGTCAGGGGCAGGCGGGTGTGACTACGAGTGAGGCAGGTACGGGAATCCAGAATGTAGCAATGGAGGAGCCTCAGCCCTTGGACTTGTCCAACAGGTGCAAGGTTCTTGCAGACTGTGTGGATGAGAGCAGGGACTGCAAGGAGGTTGAGCAAACTGACCACGGTACCATGGTACAGGTAGCCATTCAAGTTCTGGGAGTAAAAGGGAATGTAGTAGTACTAGGGGATGATATAGTTAGGGGGATAGATACTGTTCTCTGCAGCAGAGAGCGTGAGTCCCGAAAGCTGTTTTGCTTGCCTGGTGCCAGGGTTAAGGACATCTCCTCAGTGCTGGAGAGAACCTTAAAGTGGGAGGGGAAAGATCCAGTTGTCGTGATCCACATAGGTACCAATGATATAGGTAGTACTGAGAAACAGGTTCTGCTGAGGGAGTTTGAGCAGCTAGGGGCTGAATTAAAAAGCAGAACCACAAAGGTAATAATCTCTGGATTACTACCTGAGCTACGAGCAAATTTGCATAGAGTAGATAAGATCAGAGAGTTGAATGCGTGGCTCAAAGATTGGTGTGGAAGAAATGGGTTTCAATTCATGGGGCACTGGCACCAGTACTGGGGAAAGAGGGATCTGTTCCTTTGGGATGGGCTTCACTTGAACTGTGCTGGGACAAGTGTCCTGGCAAATCGAATAACTAGGACTGTAGAGAGGTCTTTAAACTAAATAGTGGGGAAGGGTTCAGGTATGGGGAATTTAGAAAGTTAAGGAATGTAATAAATTCGGGTATGTGGCACTAGCAGAGAAAATGGACACCAAGCTTGGCCAGTTCAGGGAAGTGTTTATTGACATCATTACATCATTAACGTAATATAGAAATTACTCTGCTTCCCCTTTCAAAAGAAAAGGATTTCTCTTGTTGTATCTCTACAATGAATTATATCTACAAATCAAGTTGATAACTGATTTATGAAGTCTTTCTGATCTCCTTACTGGTTTTGCTGTAGTCAGGTTTTCGATTGCATGGTTTTGGTTCAGTATTTAAAGAAGATCTTGTTTCTTTCCCAGAAATTGGTATTTCAGACACTGAAGTCTGAACTGGTTCAAACTTAGGCATGAGCTTGTGATCAAGCAGATCGTGCTCATGTTTTGGTTCATCCCTTGCCGGGATCATGTGATCAACATGGACATTTCTCACTTTTCCATCAACTTCAACCAAGTATCTTTTGGTTCCATACACCTCTATTACACTTCCCACATCCCACTTGTCTGGCTTGTGAGTGGGACTCAAAACATGAACGTGCTCATTTTGTCTGAAGCTGCATTCTCGTTTGTTTGTGTCATACTAACATTTTTGACTGAATTGTTTGTATTGAACTTTAGCAGTCAAGTTTGGTAGAACTAGACTCAAGCATGACCATAACCTTCTCTTCATCAAAAGCTCAGCAGGTATATACCCTGGAGTGGATTGTGGGGATGTTCTATAATTCAGCAGGAAATTAGACAATAGCTGTTTCATACTAAAATTTGAGCACCCATGCAGCATTTGTTTCTTGAGTGCTTCTTAAACCATCCTAATGGGTCTTTCAGCTGCTCCATTTGATGCTGGGTGGTAAGGAAGAATGTTTAGTACCATTTTGTTTTATGAAATTTTGGAACGGAGCAGAATAAAAATTGAGGATCATTGTCTGAGATAATTTCCTCTTTTTTTAATTCCATGGGATCTGGGTGTCACTGACAAGGCCAGCATTTGTTGCCTGTTCCTATTTGCCCTTGAACTGAGTGGCTTGCTAAACCATTTGAGAGGGCAGTTAAGAGTAAACCACATTGTTGTGGGTCTGGAGACACATGTGGGCCAGACCAGGTAAGGACAGCAGATTTTCTTCCCTTATGGGCATTAGTGAAATGTGTTTTTTTTATCGAATTTAAATTTCACCAGCAGCCATGGTGGGATTTGAACCTGTGACCCAGGGCATTTGCATGGGCCTCTGGATTACTACTTTTACGTAAGCGCCATTACCACTTGCTTCCACGAGTGATTCCGGGTAATTGTCTCGAGTAGGTGATAAACAAAACCTCTTGCTATGGATTTCATACCTACTGAAAACACAGGAACAGAATGGAGTTCTGCCAGATTCCTATCGCTCAAAGAACTACTACCACTCTGTGACCCCACTTAATGCAGCCCATGACAACTCACTGTGACGATTGTGAAATGATGAGGCGCTGGCATAATGGCAATTTCACTGGACTAGTAATCCAGAGGCCCTAGCAAATGCTTTGGGGACATGGGTTCAAATCCCAGCATGGCAGGTGGTGAAATTTGAATTCAATTAATAAATCTGGAATTAAAAGCTAGTTGAAATGTGACCATGCAACAATTGTCCATTGTTGTAAAAACCAATCTGGTTCACTAATGCTCTTTAGGGAAGGAGATCTGCTGTCCTTACCTGGTCTGGCCTGCATGTGACTCGAGATCACAGCAATGTGGTTGACTCTTAATTCCTTCTAAAATGGCCTAGCAAGCTACTCAGTTGTATCAAACCTCTACAAAGTCAAAAAAAATTCAAGAGCTAATCAAGCTTCTTTGGTTGTCTCAACTTGGAAAACATGCTTCCAGTCTAACTTCAGCCTGTGAAGCCAGTCTTTGCCCAATAACTTTGGTTTGTTAACATATCTCGCTACAACAATAGGTTGAGGGACTTGCCCTTCTATTGGACATTGCACTTCATTTGTCCACACTTTTCTAACACCTCACCAGAGCAGGTTTTCAACTGAACTGCTCTTGGTGACAGGTATGTCACTGGATTTGCTCTCATAATGGAACAATCTGCAGCCGTATCAATGTGCATGTTGATGTGCTGTTGATTTACCTTTGTCCAAAAGTCTCTGTCATTTGAGTGATTGCTAGTGCCCCTAGCTCCTCTTTGCTTAGGCACTCTGGATTCACTTCAAGATTGTGAACTCTACTCTGTGATGTCACTGTTTTCCATTACTACTGGATTGAGCTCCCTTCCTGCTTCGGCATTTGCTCGGCAAACAATTTTGGCAATTAAAGCATTTGGTATTTCTGTGCTGACATGCCTGTGCCATGTGGATGCCCTTACAGGGACAAGAAGACACAGTGGCGCTGTGGTTAGCACCGCAGCCTCACAGCTCCAGGGACCCGGGTTCGATTCTGGGTACTGCCTGTGCGGAGTTTGCAAGTTCTCCCTGTGTCTACGTGGGTTTCCTCCAGGTGCTCCGGTTTCCTCCCACATGCCAAAGACTTGCAGGTTGATAGGTTAATTGGCCATTATAAATTGCCCCTAGTATAGGTAGGTGGTAGGGAAATATATAGGGACAGGTGGGGATGTGGTAGGAATATGGGATTAGTGTAGGATTAGTATAAATGGGTGGTTGATGGTCGGCACAGACTCGGTGGGCCGAAGGGCCTGTTTCAGTGCTGTATCTCTAAACTAAACTAAAGTGCAATCACCAGCACACTTCTGACTAGGTCTCTCCACTTCAGGCTTGGCAGAAGCCAGAAACTGTACTAGTCACTTGCATAGGATGAAATTCCTGAACATTCTTTGATGCCATCTCCATAGAAAGAGCAATCTTACACTCTAGCTCAACTGCAAGATTTTGTGTGTTTAGTAATTTAAATTGGATTCTTTCATCCACCAATCCACATACAAATCTGTCTCATGATGCATGGTCTAAGAATGTGCCAAAGTTGCAATGTAGTGTTAAATTCTTCAGTGCCATAATGTACTCGCCAACTGTTTCACTACTTTTCTGATTTCTGGTTCCAAACTTTCCACTATCTCTAGTGGTTTAAGGTTGAAATGTTCCTCCAACTTGGTGGTGATTGTTTTGAATGGCACTTCCTTTGCCTTGTTGGGAACAAGAAGGTTTGTTAGCATGCCATGAACGTCCTGGCCAATTTGCTTTTTTGTGCTCAAGAATTGCTTTATTCTGAGTCTTGACCTCTTCACTTTCAACTTCAAGTTCCAACATGTTATGAGCTCTGAAAAACATGTTCCATTTTTTCAAAGTACAAACTGAATGGTTCTCGGCTGTCTCATATGTTCCTAGACTTCCGATGTATCCTGTGGGTGCTGCCATATTGTCCTGTTTGTAAATTCACAGTAACGCAGTAAATACTTTACTGCAGCTGTCTGTAACAGTGATACCTAAAACCAGTTTAGTTGGTGTTTGAAAGTATTTTCTTACCCAAGTGAACACTTTGAATCCGATGCACATTAGGACCCAGCTACATCCCAGTCAACTGAGGCGACAGTTTAAGGCTCAGTTTTCATGCAATCCAGCCAAAATCTCTGCTATCCGAGCAGGTAAGTCACTGGAAGCTGGCTGATCTTGTTCACTGCAGTCCAGTGTACTAAATAGACATTAGGTTAGTTAAACACCCAGAGTGTGTAATACGGCTTAATTCAATAATTCTACACACCCCACGTACAGCAGTGGAATTATTAATAAAGGTCCAAATTAAGGGAGTATCCTGTTATAATGGAGTAGATGGATTATGTAGTTACAAAGCAAAGACATTAGTATTCACAGCTACCAATTGGCTGGTCTGCTGCATCATGTAATGGCTCACGTCTTACACAATAAGGTTTTGTGTTGCAAGGATGCCCTTAATTTGACTTGGAGGTCACACCTCTATGTCTCAGAAAGCATTTAAGTTTTGAATATGCATCAAATTGGAGGCATGTTTCCATTTCTCGGTTGTCGATATTCTGCACAATTGTTACTGGTGGCTAACGATGCATAGGTTGTCCAGCACCACCTGGACCTGTGACTTATTTGTGCCTAAATGAATCTGGCCCCTGCCAAACACACGGTTCGCATGGACACCTCCCATCCGAATGATGGCCCGTGGGAAACCTTGCAGACTGATTATACAGGCCTGCTACCCCCAGCAAAGGGAGGACACCAGTGTATCTTGGTAGTTATGTTTATATGAAGCTTTCCCAGCCTATAAAAATGATGCAGCGGCTTTAGCTAACATTTTGTGGGAGCAGATCTTTACCAGATGGGGCTTTCCAAAAAGGATAGAGGGTTCTCATTTTACAGCAGAAGTAATGGAATAGCTTTGTCATCTTGTCAGTGTGGAACAGCATTTCCACATCCCCCACCACCCCAAGTCTAGTGGGAAGGTACGGTGATTTATTTGCTCTATAAAAGCGGCACTGAGCAAAGCTGTCATGAAGGGAGATGATGATCTGGTCAAGACCAATGACTGGGTCACTGCCTGGCCTGGTGTCTTAATGACCATTCACACCATGCCTGTTTGCTCCAGCGGGCACAGTCCAGTTGAGCTCATGACAGGTAGGCAAATTCACATTGTGCACCCCACCAGGTTCCCATTCCTATTGCTACTCATCAGACTCACAACCAGTTTCTCCTGAACATCCAATGAACCTTAGAATCTTCCCTGCTACATGCGGCAGAGACAATAGGTGTTGCCCATCTCAACGCTACCAAGGATAAACACTCCTTGTTGCATTAACCGCTCAATTGAAGATTAAGTAATGTTAATAAAATTTTTAAAAGGCAGGGAGTTGAGAAGCCAATCGAAAATTCTAGTTATTGTTTTAAATTATGAGTATCTCTAGTTCCAAACATGAGACTATTTTCAATTCCTAAGATTAAAAGAAATTTGTGAAAATTTTAAAAAGGTACCAAAATTCGGAGAAAAAAAAGTAAATTTGTGTTTGGTTCCTTTATGATAGGTTAAGTTTTTTGAAATGACATGGGGTGCCCTGGCCAATATTTATACCTCAGTCAACATCACATATAACAGATTATCTGGTCATTATCATATTGCTGTTTGTGGGAGTTTGCTGTGTGCATATTGGCTGCTGCATTTCCTGCATTACAACAGTGACTACACTTCTTCAAAAGTACTCCATTAGCTGTACACCCTTTGAGATGTCTGATGGTCGTGAAAGGTGCTATATAAATGCGAGCCTTTCTTTTAGCATACAAAGAAGTTAGCCCTTTCCTGTGACAGTTTTTTAAAATTCACCACACCACTTTTATACTGCTGAATGTAAATTTATATATAGGGCATTATTATATTTAAATTCTTAATTTTAAGTGGATATTTTCGCATGGTGAAAGAAGGAAATTATAATTTGACAAATTAACCCCTTGGGCTCTTAAGCAGAGCCACAATGGATTCTCTGTTTTCTTTTAAATAGGTGGCCATTATATGAATATTGGTGGCATGCAAGAGATCCAGCAGTTTTAGGAATTTAAGAATTTATAAGCTAACATCGGCAGCCATCAAATATCAGAGCATGGTGACAATTTTGAATAAAGGCTTTGCCTTCTTGGACTTAACCCCATTCAGGATCATCTGTTATCTTCGAGATAGAGTGCTTGAGAAGGGGAGATATGGAAGTTACCACCAAACTAACTGCAAGCACTTCTGTCTCTAATGTAAAAACACCGTGTAAAACCAACAAGACTGCTATCTTTTTAAAAAAATTTTATTTAGAGATACAGCACTGAAACAGGCCATTCAGCCCACCGAGTCTGTGCCGACCATCAACCACCCATTTATACTAATCCTACATCCCTACCAAATCCCCACCTGTCCCTATATTTCCCTACCACCTACCTATACTAGGGGCAATTTATAATGGCCAATTTACCTATCAACCTGCAAGTCTTTCGCTGTGGGAGGAAACCGGAGCACCCGGCGAAAACCCACGCAAACACAGGGAGAACTTGCAAACTCCACACAGGCAGTACCCAGAATTGAACCCAGGTCGCTGGAGATGTGAGGCTGCGGTGCTAACCACTGCGCCACTGTGCCGTCCATTTCTGAAAATGGAATTGATAAAAATAAGTTGAAATGAGTTGCTATTTCAAGAACTCAAAGGGAAAATCTACTTGAGGTTTAAGGTGATAATTACATTTTCATTAAAATAAGCTGGTTGAAAGCAGTCTAGGTGGTCCTGTTCATTGCTGTGTAAAAAGTTTTTGTAGAAAGATTTTGGGAAAATAATATTGAACATTGATGAAACCTGTCAGTCCACCAATACCACTGTTTGAATTTGAGATTGTTTTGAACTAATGAAATGGACATAGGCATGATAATATATTAGTTTTTTTGGTGGGAGATAAAAGGTCCTCTAAATGTGTTAATGACTTGTACCAATTGGGAATGTTTGATGTTTGTTTAAAGCTATTAGAATATTGTATTGGACAGTAAAGTTCCTCCAGTGTTCATGAATGAGATAGAATGGTAATTAATGGACTTATGATGCAAGATAGAAACAGGAAAATTATGCCACCAAATGGGATTTTTTTCTCAATAATTTTCTTAGTTGAATTGGAATAAACCACCTGGGCAAGATTCACCAAAAGATTAATGTACGTTGTAGTGGAAGTCAGGAAAGTGTAGTTAAGAATAGTAGATTGATAGCTTTCTCTTGGAGATGTTCGAGTCCTTGCCTATGAACCTTTCAAGAAAACTGGATTTGATAGCCTGGACACTACCAGAAACATCAGGACCAGGCGGGGGAGATAAATGAAGATTTCCAGACACTTGCCTGATCTTTCGATAAGATCATCTGAAAGCCCATGAATGCCGGATGGCATGTGTAGCTTGATATTGGGATACCGGTGTATGTGTACAAATGTGATTTGTTACATCTGAAGCAACTAAGATGCAGAAATGCATGGCGAATTTGCACTGAAGTCTCAGACATGCTAGTCACTTGACAACTGCTCAACATGAAATGGTGAATGTGCCTCAGGAAAGTGAGACAACATTTTAAATGATCAAGGCATTGACACATACTCCATAGAAAAGCAACTTTGAAAAAATCAGGATAGAGTTAAACACACTGGTACCTGTCAGAGAGACTAACATTAAAGAGTAATATGGAATTTGGATTGGGACAATTGAGGGCTAGGAAGAAATAATGCATACCAAGAATTATCCACAAGTTGGATGTGGATAAAGCGAAAGCTGGAGAAACTTTTAAGTCTATCATTTATTGATAATATGCTAAACTGTAACTTTCTGTATCCTGATGTGCTGCTTGAGACAAATGATCAGTGGTGCTATTATGTCTTATCACTCCTAGATGTAGTCATGCATACTAATCAACTCTCCTTGTCAGTATGAAAGCTTTGTTAGGTTGCAGTTTAAGATTGAGTTTGCTAAACTAGTCTTATTTTCTGCTTTATTAGAATTAGTAAAGATAATGTTGTTCAAGTTAGGATTTCCTTACAGCTGGAATGACTGCTAGTTTCAAGGTCTCTGCCATCATTTAGCTCCTAAAAAGGTGTAGATTACAAATAAAGAAAAAATAGGGTATGTTGGTACATGGGTAACAGAAGAACAGAGAAGCACCTGAAAGCCAAAAAATTAGCCTAACAGAGAGGGAGCTGGGAAGTTTAAAAGCTAGCTTAGCATATAGAAAGCATATAGAATAAAAATTATTACTGCAATATAATGTGTTTGTTTCATTGAACTGTAATGTAGTAGCTAACACTGTGACTGGACCTTGAAAAGTCTGACAGAATAAAGCCTTTGGCTGTGAAGGGTTGAAGAGTTATTAAAGATGCTCCTTTGAAATTTGCAGATAAAAAACAGACAGATAGAGGGTGAGAACAGACAAATAGAAAAGTCTACGTAAAGAATAACCTAGGTTTGGGTCTGGAAGCAATGGAAAATTACTGAAGGGGATGTACTGTATGAGTCTGGTGACAGAAGGAAGCCAATCAAGGGAAAGGAGGCAGATTCAAGTCTGCTACATGAAGAAGGTGGATATAAAAGAAAACATTTTGCACTTTGAAAACCAGTACAATGTTAGAATGTATGCTTACATTATTGTAATCTATGTGCTAAACCTTATTCGCATGTAAATTGCCTACTTTGCTGAAGGAAGAAATAAATGTATTGAACCTCTCAGCATCGGCTATTTTGGTATTACTCAATTAAAAAGAAAACATCCATCAGTTTCCCAACAGTTCACTCAGCTGCCATGGCTCAATACTCAGGAATTCCATCCCCATACATCTCTACCTCTCTACACTTCTTAAAACCTACCTCTTTGAACAAATTTCAGGTCATCTGCTCTAATACCCTCAATAAGGCTTGATGTCAATTTTTTTTTTATATCGCCCCTGTGAAACGCCTTGGGATGTTTTACTACTTTAAAGACATGATGTAAGTGCAAGCTGTTGTTGTTGGAATGGCCCTGCAACAATGGTCAGTTTCAGGATGAAGTTTTTAAAAAAGGCTTAATTAAAGACCTGGAATTGCATTCTGAATCATTTGAACAGTGCAGGAAAAGAAATTGTGGAGATATGTCCTGTCTATAAAAAGCAGCAAAGATCCAACCTGGCTAATTACCACCCTATCAGCCTACTCACAATCATCAGCAAAGCGATGGAAGGAATTATCAAGTTCTGTTAAGTTATGTTTATGTTAACAAAACCAACAAGTTGATTTATCTCTGGTGTCAAAACCTATATAATTTGGATTAAACCACTCTGTAAAATCACATTATAGATCTGCTATTGTAAATCTCTGGAAGAAACACAGGGCACTACCTTCTGTAAGCTCAAACTTTATTATCAACTCCTAGTGGCACAAAAACAGAAAATGCTGAAAATAGTCAGCAGGTCAGGTAGCTTCTGTGGAGGGAAAAACCCACTGGTGGCACACTGCACATGCTACATCAAGCATGTACGGTGGCCTCAAATGAACAATGCAATACACACTCTGTTAATCTAACACCAGTCTTAAAGGAAAGTAGTATGCATGCCAAGTTCTCCTAGCAGAATAAACTGTTGAATTCAAAATGTTTCACAGTGCATATATTTTGTAGTCCAAAAAAGATTCACAAATTTCCCTTGTACTCTATATTGCTGTGGAAGTTGTATTTTAAACAAAATGCCCTCTTGTTTGCAATAACTTTGCACTTCAATCTTTATTTGGAGTTAAGACGATGATGACTCACAATTGTATGTTATTGTGTAAATTAATTTGACATAAAACTCAGCTAAGTAAAGAATTTTAGCAGAATTAGATACAAATTGTCAATTATGAGGCGAATGCAAGACCAGCAACCTCTTTACAATAACCAGGATAAAGTGTTGTATCGACAGTTCCTGCGGGACCACAACTATACAATCAAAAGATCCACTTTGGGGATGTGTCACTATTCAACTGGTATGTTAGTAGAGACCATATTTACTAAAGCTGGCTTAAGCAAAAGCCAAATACCATTCATAATTAGCTGGATACACCAGATCTGCCTTGACGCTGTTCAAAGTAAGATGGGTGATGTGTACATTATACCAAACTGTAGGCTGTATTCCTCATATGACCCTTAAGCCTTGCAATCCAGTTCTCAAAGGCTAGGCAAGTCATTTGTATTTGTGCCTGCTTAGTATTTGTTCTTTATTTTTCAGCTTCCGGGCCTGGATGTTTGGAAGTGCTCTTCTTGATGTTGTTGTCTCACTGATGGAGAATTCCTCAATTAGAACACTGTGCTCTGTTAGTATCAGCAACTTGAAGTGTATCCAGATTAATGGGAACACAGATTTAACATGGGTGTGAGCCATCAATGCTCCATGATACATGCTTAAAGACAAAACGCTTGGATATCCCACTTTATCCATTTAACACTCAATATATTATTCCGATGGAGCTGTTATTAATTTGGTCTCTCCTTTTCAGGTCACAAAATGTCAACATCTTGATATCAAAGGTCAGTTGTAGTCAGTGAAGCAGATTTGCAGGTTGCTGGGTGCTTGTAAATATTAAGCTCCAGGTAAATCTGCAAACTTTCCCCAGCAACAGTAATTAACATTTCATTCACTTTGGATGCAATATCTGTCTTTTATATATTTTTTACATGTTAAATTATGATTTTTCAGTTATAAAGTTTGTGACATAGCTCTATCCAAACTTCTTGAAGTTTTTTTTAACAAGCAAAAGGAAGTAATTGAATGAGAGCTTAGCTGTATATTTGAAGATTTCAGCCAAAAATACAGTGTTAGTTTACTAACTTTTTAATTAAATTATCTACTGCAAAGTAAGTTTCAGTGGAGATAAAATCAGGTGAAGAAATGCAGCTTTCATATGATTTAGTAAAAACTGAGCAAGAAATTATGATAAATTACATTTGGCAGGATCTCATTCCAAAGAATGGAGTGTCATTATGCCAATTATGCAGACCTTTCCTAAGATAATTTAGGATCTTAAAAATTATAGGTGAACTCGAGAAAGTAATGTGAAAAGGAACAGATATTGGAATTGTGTAAAAAAGGCCACTTATAGAGGCATTCAATTTGTCAGTTAATCATCTGAAGAAAGATGCATGTAATTTGCAGGTGTGGAGCCCTTGCAAATCCAGAGAAATTTAATCACAGCCAAATTGGCTTTCATGAACAAAGAAAAATGCAAGCACAAAATATGGATAAAAAGCAACACATTGTGCACCAGCATTTAGATTTGATCTCCAGCAGGGTTGACCATTTCCAAATGGGGACCTGCAATTCATCTAAGCTTGATATTTAGTCTTTATGTTGAATACAACTCATTTCCTTGAGTTTGCATGGGGAGAAGGATTCAACTTTAAGAACTAGTTCCTTCGTATTTAAGAACATGGCATTTTTGTAGAGAATTCACCTCTTACACCATAGAACACTCAATGGGCCCAATTTAATGAGGCCATTTAAGGTAGCGGAGGGAGGGATGGAGAATTGCTTCTGCCCAGAAATCTGATGTCATGACGTTGGTTCCAGATTTTGTCAGTGGCGGGAACACACCATGGCAGCATCGATACCCCAATGCGACGGGGAGCTATTTTAAAATGCTGAACTGCTCTTTTCAATGTTTTTAAATATAATTAATGACAAATTTAATGATGGGCCCTCGATTTTGTGAATGGTGGGTGGCACTCACATGCCTTTGGGTTCACGACTGTTAATATCTGGCAGCACTGAGGTGAGAGGCCATATTGCCATGAAGGATTGCAGTCCTGAGCATTGCTACAAAGGGGAAGGGGGTGTTTTAGTTTAGAGATACAGCACTGAAACAGGCCCTTCGGCCCACCGAGTCTGTGCCGACCATCAGCCACCCATTTATACTAATCCTACACTAATCCCATATTCCTACCACATCCCCACCTGTCCCTATATATTTTCCTGCCACCTACCTATACTAGGGGCAATTTATAATGGCCAATTAACCTATCAACCTGCAAGTCTTTGGCATGTGGGAGGAAACCGGAGCACCCGGAGGAAACCCACGCAGACACAGGGAGAACTTGCAAACTCCGCACAGGCAGTACCCAGAATCGAACCCGGGTCCCTGGAGCTGTGAGGCTGCGGTGCTAACCACTGCGCCACTGTGGTGGGGGGGCGGGGTGGTGGTGGTGGGGGGAGTGCTCAGAGTGTTTGTCGGACTGTGTTGCTGTGGTCTTTGCAAGGAGCTTCAGAGTTTCAGGTGTAGGAGTTTCGGGGGCTCTGCAAGTGGGTTCAGGGATTTTGGGGGCTTTGCAAGGGTTTAGTGTGGAAGTGAGGGGCTTCTGCAAGGGTTTAGTGTGTGTGTGGGGGGTGGCTGTATTGGGTTACCAAACAGATGTGTGGTGTGGTTTTTCGCTTATACTGCTGGAACAGAGCTTCGGCCATCAGCAAGGTTGAACTCTGAGGTCCATCAGGGACTCCACCAAGAGTATTGTCAAAAGCTCAGTTGCCAAGTTAGGCTCTGCCTAACCTGACATGGATCTCATATACCCTGTATTTTTGGACTCCCGTGGCCTGCTGTGGCGCCTCTGATGGAGGGAGGGTCAGGAGGCTGCTGTGCCTGTCTATGAAGCTCCACGACAAGAGCAACAACAGCCTACCAGGCCAAGCAGGGCACACGTACACCAGAGAGTATACCGGACTTGGATCAGCTACCTCCAAATGTCTGAGCACCCCTTAGAGTCATAGAGTCATAGAGTTATACGGCACAGAAACAGGCCCTTCGGCCCATCGTGTCCATACCAGCCATCAAGCACCGATCTATTCTAATCCCATTTTCCAGCACTTGGCCCATAGCCGTGTATGCTATGGCATTTCAAGTGCTCATCTACATACTTCTTAAATGTTGTGAGGGTTCCTGCCTCTACCACCCTTTCAGGCAGTGTGTTCCAAATGCCAACCACCCTCTGGGTGAAAAACCTTTTCCTCAAATCCCCTCTAAACCTCCTGCTCCTTACCTTAAATCTATGCCCCCTGGTTATTGACCCCTCCGCTAAGGGAAAAAAGTTTCTTCCTATCTATTCTATCAATGCCCCTCATAATTTTGTATACCTCAATCAGGTCCCCCCTCAGCCTTCTCTGCTCTAATGAAAACAACCTAGCCTATCCAGTCTCTGTTCATAGCTGAAATGCTCCAGCCCAGGTAACATCCTGGTGAATATCCTCAGCACCTCTCCAGTGCAATCACATCCTTCCTATAGTGTGGTGACCAGAACTGCACACAGTACTCCAGCTGTGGCCTAATTAGCATTTTATACAGCTCCATCATAACCACTCCACTCTTATATTCGATGTCTCGGCTAATAAAGACAAGTATCCCATATGCCTTCCTAACCTTATCTACCTGTGATGCTGCCTTCAGTGATCTATGGACAAGTACACCAAGGACCCTCTGGCCCTTTGTATTTCCTAGGGTCCCACCATCCATTGTATATTCCCTTGCCTTGTTAGTCCTCCCAAAATGCATCACCTCACACTTCTCAGGATTAAATTCCATTTGCCACAGCTCCGCCCATCTTACCAGCACATCTATATCATCCTGTAATCTAAGGCTTTCCCCTGTCCGTGAAGACAAAGGCATTCCAGGGAGGGTGTCATCAACTTATGCACCCGACTGCAGGACGAATTGTGACCTATGGGATTTGAAGGTTACCCCATGTCAGTGGCCCTGAAGATCACAGTGGCAATAAACTTCTACGCATCTGGATCTTTCCAAGGATTCACTGTAGACATGTGTAGGCTCTCCCAGGCAGCAGCCCACTGCTGCATCAAGGAAGTGACCAATGCCCTATTCAAGAGGGCCGGCGACTATGTACTCTACCCGACTGACCCTGCTAGTCAGGCCGAGCGGACCATTGGATTCGGGGCCATCGCTGGATTCCCCCAGATGCAAAATGTGATAGACATGTGGCCATCAAGGGTCCCAATGACAAGCCAGCCGCCTTCATAAACAAGAAGGGTTTCCATTCCATCAACGTTCAACTGGTCTGCGACCACCAAAAGTGTTTCCAACTTGGAAGCAGCCACACACTTACATGCTTCAACAGCCCCAGGTGCCACAGCTTTTCAGGCCCCCCCCTTCGCCTTCAGGGATGGATTATGGACAATGTCTACCCATTGAAGACTTGGCTGCTCACGCCTGTGAGAAACCCTCGCACTGCAGTGGAGGAGAGCTACAACAATTGCCACGGCTCCACTTGAGTGACCATTGAGCAGGCCATTGGGCTACTGAAGATGAGGTTCTGCTGCCTTGATCGATCCGGTGGAGCCCTGCAGTATACTCCACTGAGGATCTCACATATCGTGGTGTTCTGCTGTGCTGTGCACAATCTAGCACTGAAGACAGGGGAGGCCTTACATGACAACGAGATGTCTAAGCAGCACTCATCCATCGACGAGGAGAATGCAGAGGAGGGAGAGGGATGGCTAATGAGCTGCACAAAAGAACTTGTAATTGATGACAACTTTACATATTTTCTATACCTATGAGTCCCAAAGTGTGACTAGGTGGTTTTCTTAAAATGTTTGTGTGCTTCTACGCGATGTGGTCCCTGAGACAGCAGCTGGGCTGGAGGCAGACTGCCCCGTGGCCTGTGACAACATTGGCGGGCGGCCTCTGTCCGTCTGAGGTCTGGAGAGCCCCAGCTGCTGGTGGGTGTCCTGACTGAAGCTGTGGTGCAGGGGCTGAGGAGCCAGTGTCCACACTAGAAAAGCCCTGATGTAAGCCCCATAATGTGGAGGGCAGCCTCTCCTCCTCCCTTTGAAGGTTCACTTGAACTTCCCTGCTCACCAGAGAAAGACGAGGAGTGGGAGAAGTCTCCAGACTCCTGTTCCTTCTTTTGCCTTGCCACTGCTGCATCGAGCTTATGGCCAAGGCAATGGTGTGCAGGTCTGTGCTCATCTGTGGGATTTGGTTTTCCCTGAGTGTCGCCAACCTCTTGACGGAGGAAGCCATACACTCATAGGCCTAGACATGGCAGCACTCACGGCATGGATGGACTCCTCCATTGTCTGCTCATGGCTGTGCATGGCCTCTGGCATCTCTGCCTTACATCTCTCTGCAACTCCAGCATGCCCTGTGCTGTCGACACCAAAGGCTCATCATCAGCCTGGGGCTCAGCATGGGCTTGGCCACCCACGGTCCTCTGACTGCCGGAGGCCTCAGCTGTCTCAGCCTCAGCCAGCTGCTCGAGTGTCTATGTGGTGCTTTCACCAGCTTGTGACCCTGATTTTACATCTGAATGGTTACCCGCCGAGGTAAGAGTATCTGCACTGGCGGAAGGTGCAGAAGGGTCATAGGACAGTGCATTCTCTGGGTGGTCCTCCTCCTCAGATGTGGGCAACTGTCCCCCTGCAGCTGGAGTCTCCTGCAGACGCCGACATGCACGAGAGAACACAAACATGTGTGGGTTAGGCTGTGCAGCTCTTGTCATGTCACCCATGCGTGATATGGTTCGCGCCATAATTAATATGTCGATGGAGGCCAATCCTCACTCTCTTGTGCAGGGACTCCAGTCTCCCAGTCCAAAACTGCACAGTCGCCCTGGGTCCCTGCCAGTTCCAAGGCCTCTTCCTCGGCCGTGGTGAGAGGACACAGATCAGCGACTCCTCCACCATTCCAGGCCATCTCCCTCCCATTGTCAGCCATCTTGTCCTGAAAGAAGAGTGATGTAGATAGTAGAGATTGGCAGAGTGATCAACATGACAGTTCTGCTAGTGTCAGACCCTTGTCCCCTACTGGGGGATCTAATGCTGACACACGCTGCCAGCAGAGTTAATGGAGGTGAGTGAGCAATGAAGGACGGTGTCCTGTGGCCGAGATGCAGCCATGCATTTGTCAGGATGAGGTCCTAACCACACCCCACTGCCATCGCCGGCACCTACAATGCAGTCACCTGACACTGTAATCGTTGACTCGCATCCCGCTCCCGCCACGTGATTTGCGGGGGGGCCCGTGACTCCAATATGCAAAATGGCCTCCCTACCATGCATGATCACAGTAGGGTGACCGCCCACGTTACGGACAGGAAGATGCCCACTTCTGGACCCACCATCTGTCCTGGCGGCACGATCATTAAATTCAGCCCATCATGAGCAATGCCACGGAAGATCTAGCAGTATCTTAGAAACAGCAGTTTGCAAGTTACATTGTTTGACAAAAGTAGATCTCATATATTGAATCATCATTAAATAGTTTTTCAGATAAATTATATCCACAATTAAAGTCACAACTTCAATTGATTGTAAGTTTATAATAAATGTATCATTTTCTCTGTACACATTAATTACACTGTTCTTAAGTCCTTTTTAACATTCTTGGGATTGAGATCTTTTACAATCACCTGAGCAGGCAAACAGTGCCTTGATTTAATATCTCATTTGATAGATGGGCTTCTGGCGGTGCAGCCCTGCCACACTGAGGTTTCATCATTGTCACTGGAATGTGACTGGAGCCTATGACTATCTTACTTCAGGTGTGAGCGCTACAACTAAGACACCGCTTAACACAAAAACTAAGTTTGCTAACTGTGTGGACAGTATAGTATCTGTGGTTCTCTCAAAGGCCTTCAGGTCATTGCTGCTCAATACTTATCCCTCCCGGAACTGACTTTTTGTGTCCACCTCCTAATGTTCCCTACTTGCCTACCTCGGGTGTCTGCAAGCATGACCCTGATCTTCTGGTCACTTGCCAATTTTATTCTCCAGACCAGTCGCACTATGACCCATTTTAATTCTTCACCACAGTCCCATTCTCACCCCTGTTCTCGATCTTCTACACCGTTCTAAGAGATCTTGAGGAACAGCACCTCATGATTTGGTCCTCCTAATTGGCTGCCTCCGAGCTTGCCATCCAATTAAAGATGGCGAAGGGGCTCCTGATGCTGTCAGCCCAATCAGAGAGCCAGCAGCTCTGAAGCCTCAGCAGTGCAACCAGCAGAGGTGGGCGCTGCTGAGGGAGGTCAGGGATCAAGAGGGCACCTTAGAGGTAAGTTAAAAATATTCAGAGGGGCCAAGTAGACAATCTCTCTAATTGGAGGGGAAACCCTCCAGATGAACCACTGGGGCCTTGGGGACCGCCTTCCCTGTCTACAGTTCCCTCTTTGAGTGATGGAGTCTCCTGCTCTGATGGTCCCCCCAGGACTGTAGCTGGGAGACTGCCTGCATGAAGCCAGTGACTTCCACACATGGTGAGAGGCTGTTCCATCATCAGCAAAATGCCAGAGTGTGAAAAATTGCCCATAATTGGACCTTAATTACTTGAATTGGCTGCTGGCCTCTGTTGAGTGTGCAGCTGATCCACATGTTGCCCACACAGGAAACTTCCCTGGCAGCAGGAACATATGTTGACGTGGCTCCCCCGCTATTTTCCTGGGCTCCTCACCTCCCAGCCCGTTAACTCTATTTCTCTCTCCACAGAAGCTGCCAGACCTGTTTCGTGTTTCCTGCATTTTCTGTTCATATTCCACTTAGTACAGCTGAATCCATGCCAAGACATTCCAGGACAGCTAAAGCACAAGCATCTACCCGACAATGTGGAAAATTGTGGATTTGTCCTGTCCACAAAAAGCAGCAAAAATCAAACCAGGCTAATTACCACCCTTTTAACCTGCTCAAAATCATTTGCAAAGTGATGGAAGGAATTATCAAGTTCTATCAAATGGCACTTACTTACCAATAACCTGCTCACCAAAGCTCAGTTAGGGCTCCCCCAAGGCCACTCAGCTCCAGGCCTCATTACAACCTTGGTGCAATTCAGGAGTGTAATGGAATACTCTACACTTGCCTGGATGGTTGAAGCTAAACACCATAAAGGACAAAGCAGTTTATTTGATCGGCATCACGTCCACTAGCCTAAACAGCTATCTCCTCCATCAATAGCATACTGTTGTTACTTTATGTACTTCTACAGGATGCACTGCAGCAACTCACCAAGGCTTGTTTGGTTGCACCTCCCAAACCCTCAACCCCACCACCTAGAAGGATAAGGACAATAGGTGTATGGGACCACCACCATTACCTCCAAGATCCCTCTAAGCTAACTTGATAGGATAAGGGCAAGTCATCTGTCATTGTCCATCTAGGTGTATAAATAGGCTCACTTTCAATAATTGTTTGGTATGCTGTCCCGAGAACTCGCCTGGATGGGTTACTAGTGCATAGAACCTGATGGATATCCTATTATAGAAAGTCTATAGATGTAGAACTTACTTGTACTCTCTGTTGGTGTTAATAAAACCAACAAGTTGATTTATCTCTGGGGTCCAATCCTATATAATTTGAATGAATCCACTCTGTTAATCTAACACCAGTCTTAAAGGAAAGTCAAGAAATGCTGGAAATACTCAGCAAGTCTGGCAACATCTGTGGAGAGAGAAACAGAGTTAACGTTTCAGGTCAGTAACCCTTCATCAGAACTGGCAGACACTAGAAATGTAATAGGTTTTAAGCAAATAAAGCGGGGGTGGGGCAAGAGATAACCAAAGAGAAGGTGGTGGGAATGACTCTAAATAGCTGGGTAAGTAACTAAAAGTAAAGGGAAAGGTCTACAGATTTTTTTAATATAGTAGATACTTTTTTTTTTAGGGAACCAAGGTCCCTAGTGTAAATAATCTAATTTTTGGGTAATTTAAGGGCATAAATTAAGGGTAAGTCATGGCAGGGCAGCTTGGCAACATGGAATGCTCCTCTTGTGCAATGTGGGAAGTCAGAGACACTTCCAGTGTCCAGAGCAAACATATGTGCAGGAAGTATCTCCAGCTGCAGCTACTGAAAATCTGTGTTTCGGATCTGGAGTGGTGGCTGGAGGCACTGTGGAGCATCCGCGAGGCTGAGATCATCGTGGATAGCATGTACAGGGAGGTAGTCACACCGCAGGTAAAGACTGCTCAGGCAGAAAGGGAATGGGTGACCGCCAGGCAGAGTAGAAGAACTAGGCAGGTAGTGCAGGAGTCCCCTGGGTCCATCTCCCTATCTAACAGATTTTCCACTTTGGATACTGTTGGGGAAGATAGCTTCTCAGAGGAATGCAGCAAGAGCCAAGTCTGTGGCACCATAGGTGGCTCAGCTGCACAGGAGGGGAGGAAAAGGAGTGGGAGAGCTATAGTGATAGGGGAGTCCATTGTAAAGGGTACAGAGTTTCTGTGCCGCAAACGTGATTCCAGGATGGTATGTTGCCTCCCTGGTGCTAGGGTCAAGGATGTCACAGAGCAGCTGCAGGACATTCTGAAGGGGGAGGATGAACAGTCAGAGGTCTTGGTACACATTGGTAACAACGACATAGGTAGAAAGAGGGATGAGGTCCTGCAACAAGAATTTAGGGAGCGAGGTAGCAGATTAAAAAGCAGGACCTCAAAGGTTGTAATCTCTGGATTACTCCCGGTGCCACGTGCTAGTGAGTATAGGAATAGGAGGATAGAGCAGAGTAATGCGTGGCTGAGGAGATGGTGCAGGAGGGAGGGCTTTAGTTTCCTGGATCACTGGGTCTGTTTCTGGCAAAGGTGGGACCTGTACAAGTCAGATGGATTGCACCTGAACCGGAACAGGACCAACATCCTTGCTGGGAGGTTTGTTAGTGCTGTT
Source organism: Heterodontus francisci (assembly GCF_036365525.1). Taxonomy (NCBI): domain Eukaryota; kingdom Metazoa; phylum Chordata; class Chondrichthyes; order Heterodontiformes; family Heterodontidae; genus Heterodontus; species Heterodontus francisci. The sequence continues at coordinate 52,229,202 of NC_090401.1, read as the reverse complement.
GGGGGGGGGGGGTTAAACTAATTTGGCAGGGGGATGGAATACAGAGTGGAGGTACAGTAGGGGGTGATGCACAGTCAAATATAGAAGAGAAACTGAGTTGGTCTGGAAGGCAGAGCAAATATAGATCTGTTAAGGCACAAGTGAAAAATGCAAGGCTGTATTGCATCTATTTTAATGCCAAGGAGTCTTATTAGTCAGGCAGATGAATTGAGAACATTGATTAGCACATGGGAATATGATATTATTGCTTTTACAGAGACATGGTTAAGGGAGGGGCAGGACTGGTAGCTCAATATTCCAGGGTATAGAATCTTCAGGTGTGACAGGGGAGGAGGTAAAAGAGGAGGTGGCATTGCACTGTTGATCAAGGAGTCAATTACTGCAGTAAGGAGGGATGGTATCTTAGAAGGTTCCTCAAATGAGGCCATGTGGGTAAAACTTAAAAACAAAAAGGAGGCAATCACTTGGCTGGGAGTGTACTATAGGCCTCCAAACAGTCAGGGAGAGATAGAGGGGCTGATATGTAGGCAAATCCCAGGGAGATGTAAAAATAATAGGATAATAATAGTAGGGGATTTCAACTTCCCCAAAATCGGATAGTCTTAGTGCAAAAGGCTTAAAGGGGGTGGAATTCTTAAAATGCAGACAGGAAAGCTTTTTGAGCCGGTATGTAGAAAGTCCTACAAGAGAAGGGGCAGTACTGGACCTAATCCTAGGGAATGAAGCCGGACAAGTAGTAGAAGTGTCAGAATGGGGGAGCATTTTTGGAATAGTGACCATAACTCTGTAAGATTTAAGGTAGTTATGGAAAAGGACAAAGATGGACTGGAAATGAAGCTACTGAATTGGGGGAAGGCCGATTTCAATATGATAAAACAGGATCTGGCCAAAGTGGACTGGGAGCAGCTACTTGTCGGAAAGTCAACATCAGACCAGTGGGAGTCATTCAAACAGGAAATAGTGAGAGTTCAGAGCCAACATGTACCCGTTAAGGTGAAGGGTAGGAACAACAAGTCCTGGGAACCCTGGACGTCAAGGAATATAGAGGATTGGATAAGGAAATAAAAAGAGACTTATGGCAGATTCAGAGCACTGAAAACAGCGGAGGCCCTAGAAGTGTGTAGAAAGTGTAGGGGGGGGGGGCATAATTTAAAAAGTAATTAGGAGAGCGAAGAGGGGACATGAAAAAACATTGGCAGGCAAGATAAAGGAAAATCCTAAGGCGTTTTCTAAGTATATTAAGGGCAAGAGGATAACCAGGGAAAGAGTAGGGCCCACTAGGGACCAATGTGGCAATGTGTGTGTGGAGTCGGAGGACATAGGTGAGGTTTTAAATGATTACTTTTGATCTGTGTTCACTATGGAGAAGGATGATGTAGGTGTAGAGATCAGGGAGGGGGATTGTGATATACTTGAACATATTAGCATTGAAAGGGAGGAAATATTAGCAGCATTAGTGGGCTTAAAAGTGGATAAATCCCCAGGCCCAGATGAGATGTATCCCATGCTGTTATTTGAGGCAAGGGAGGAGATAGCAGGGGCTCTGACACAAATTTTCAAATCCTCTCCGGCCACAGGAGATGTACCAGAGGATTGGAGGACAGCGAATGTGGTACCATTATTCCATAAGGGCAGCAGGGATAAACCAGGTAATTACAGGACGGTGAGTCTATCATCAGTGGTTGGGAAACTATTGGAAAAGATTCTGAGGGATAGGATTAATCTCCACTTGGAGAGGCAGGGATTAATCAGGGATCGTCAACATGGCTTTGTCAGGGGAAGATCGAGTCTAACTAACTTGATTGAATTTTTTGAGGCGATGACTAGATGTGTAGATGAGGGTAACACAGTTGACGTAGTCTATATGGACGTCAGTAAGGCTTTTGATAAACAATCTCCACATGGGGTAAGTGAACTTATATATTCGGGCAGTGGCTAAACCCGAAACACTACACGTGTAGTGTCTCCCACCCATCCTCCTCCTGTAACCAAAAAAAAAGGACTCTTGTGTGGAGGGTTTGGTAAGGTAAGGTTTTCCTTTATTTTTTTTAATTCTCTGTTGTCAATTTAGAGCAGAGGGGATGGAAACTAGGGCAGTTGCATGCTCCTCTTGCAGGATGTGGGAGGTAAGGGTCACCACTTGTGTCCCTGCTGACTTCACCTGTGAGAAGTGCACCCAACTCCAGCTCCTCACAGACCGCGTTAGGGAACTGGAGCTGGAGCTGGATGAACTTTGGATCATTCAGGAGGCTGAGGGGGTGATAGAGAGCAGTTATAGGGAAGTAGTGACACCTAAGTTACAGTGTAAAGGTAGCTGGGTGACCGTCAGGGGAGGGAAAGGGAATAGGCGCACAGTGCAGGGATTCCCTGTGGCCGTTCCCCTCAATAATAAGTATACCGTTTTGGATACTGTTGGGTGGGATGACCTACCAGGGGAAAGCCACAGCGGCCAGGTCTCTGGCACTGAGCCTGGCTCTGTGGCTCAGAAGGGAAGGGGGGAGAATAGGAGAGCGATAGTGATAGGAGATTCAATGGTTAGAGGAACAGACAGGAGATTCTGTGGTCGCGAACGAGACTCCTGGATGGTATGTTGCCTCCCGGGTGCCAGGGTCAGGGATGTCTTGGATCGAGTCTACGGGATTTTTTAAGGGGGAGGGGGAGCAGCCAGAAGTCGTGGTACACATCGGTACCAATGACATAGCTAGGAAAAGGGATGAGGAACTGAAAAGCGAATATAGGGAGTTAGGTTGGAAGCTAAAAGGCAGGACGAGCAGAGTAGTAATCTCAGGATTGATACCGGTGCCACGTGCTAGTGAGGCTAGAAACAGAGAGCGAGTGCAGCTGAATACGTGGCTACAGAACTGGTGTAGGAGGGAGGGCTTCAGATATGTGGATCATTGGGATACCTTCTGGGGAAGGTGGGACCTGTACAAGAAGGACGGGTTGCATCTGAACTGGAGGGGCACCAATATCCTGGGCAGGAGGTTTGCTAGAGCTCTTCGGGAGGGTTGAAACTAGTTTGGCAGGGGGATGGGAACCGGAGCTACGGAACAGTGGATGGGGTAGCTGTTGAACAGGCAGATACAGAGTGCAGAGAGTCTGTGAGGAAGGTTAGACAGTTGACAGGGCAAAGTTGTAGCCAGTATGATGGATTGAAGTGTGTCTATTTTAACGCAAGAAGTGTCAGGAATAAGGGTGATGAGCTTAGAGCATGGATCAGTACTTGGAGCTACGATGTTGTGGCCATTACGGAGACTTGGATATCGCAGGGGCAGGAATGGATGTTGGATGTTCCGGGGTTTAGATGTTTCAAAAGGAATAGGGAGGGAGGTAAAAGAGGTGGGGGAGTGGCATTGCTAATCAGGGATAGTATCATAGCTGCAGAAAGGGAGGTCGTCAAGGAGTGTTTGTCTACCAAGTCAGTATGGGTGGATGTCAGAAACAGGAAAGGAGCAGTCACTTTATTGGGAGTTTTCTATAGACCCCCCAATAGCAACAGAGACACGGAGGAACAGATTGGGAGGCAGATTTTGGAAAGGTGCAGAAGTAACAGGGTTGTTGTCATGGGTGACTTCAACTTCCCTAATATTGATTGGAACCTCCTTAGTGCAAATAGTTTGGATGGAGCAGTTTTTGTCAGGTGTGTCCAGGAAGGTTTCCTGACTCAATATGTAGATAGGCCGACTAGAGGGGAGGCTATATTGGATTTGGTGCTTGGCAACGAACCAGGCCAGGTGGCAGATCTCTCGGTGGGAGAGCATTTCGGTGATAGTGATCACAACTCCCTGACCTTTACTATAATCATGGAGAGGGATAGGAGCAGACGGGATGGGAAAATATTTAATTGGGGGAGGCGGAATTACAATGCTTTTAGGCAGGAACTGGGTAGCTTAAATTGGGAACAGGTGTTCTCAGGGAAATGCACGACAGAAATATGGAGGTTGTTTAGGGAGCACTTGCTGCGACTGTTGGATAGGTTTGTCCCGATGAGGCAGGGAAGGGATGGTAGGGTGAAGGAAACTTGGATGACAAGAGATGTGGAACAGCTAGTCAAGAGGAAGAAGGAAGCTTACTTAAGGTTGAGGAAGCAAGGATCAGACAGGGCTCTAGAGGGTTACAAGGTAGCCAGGAAGGAACTGAAGAATGGACTTAGGAGAGCTAGAAGGGGACATGAAAAAGTCTTGGCGGGTAGGATTAAGGAAAATCCCAAGGCGTTCTACACTTATGTGAGGAACAAGAGGATGGCCAGAGTGAGGGTAGGGCCGATCAGGGATAGTGGAGGGAACTTGTGCCTGGAGTCGGAGGAGGTAGGGGAGGTCCTAAATGAATACTTTGCTTCAGTATTCACTAGTGAGAGGGACCTGGACGTTTGTGAGGACAGCGTGAAACAGGCTGATATGCTCGAACAGGTTGATGTTAAGAAGGAAGATGTGCTGGAAATTTTGAAAGACATGAGGATAGATAAGTCCCCGGGGCCAGACGGGATATACCCAAGGTTATTACGGGAAGCGAGGGAAGAGATTGCCGCGCCTTTGGCGATGATCTTTGCGTCCTCACTGTCCACTGGAGTAGTACCAGATGATTGGAGGGTGGCAAATGTTATTCCCTTGTTCAAGAAAGGGAATAGGGATAACCCTGGGAATTACAGACCAGTTAGTCTTACGTCGGTGGTGGGCAAATTATTGGAGAGGATTCTGAGAGACAGGATTTATGATTATTTGGAAAAGCATAGTTTGATTAGAGATCGTCAGCATGGCTTTGTGAGGGGCAGGTCATGCCTCATAAGCCTATTGAATTCTTTGAGGATGTGACAAAACACATTAATGAAGGAAGAGTAGTGGCTGTGGTGTATATGGATTTTAGCAAGGCGTTTGATAAGGTTCCCCAAAGTAGGCTCATTCAGAAAGTAAGGAGGCATGGGATACAGGGAAATTTGGCTGTCTGGATACAGAATTGGCTGGCTCATAGAAGACAGAGGGTGGTAGTAGATGGAAAGTATTCAGCCTGGAGCTCGGTGACCAGTGGTGTTCCGCAGGGATCTGTTCTGGGACCTCTGCTCTTTGTGATTTTTAGGGCGGCACAGTGGCGCAGTGGTTAGCACTGCAGCCTCATAGCTCCAGGGACCCGGGTTCGATTCTGGGTACTGCCTGTGTGGAGTTTGCAAGTTCTCCCTGTGTCTGCGTGGGTTTTCTCCGGGTGCTCCGGTTTCCTCCCACAAGCCAAAAGACTTGCAGGTTGATAGGTAAATTGGCCATTATAAATTGTCACTAGTATAGGTAGGTGGTAGGGAAATATAGGGACAGGTGGGGATGTTTGGTAGGAATATGGGATTAGTGTAGGATTAGTATAAATGGGTGGTTGATGGTCGGCACAGACTCGGTGGGCCGAAGGGCCTGTTTCAGTGCTGTATCTCTAATCAAATCTAATCTAAATGACTTGGATGAGGAAGTGGAAGGCTGGGTTAGTAAGTTTGCCGATGACACAAAGGTTGCTGGAGCTGTGGATAGTGTGGAGGGCTGTTGTAGGTTGCAACGGGACATTGACAGGATGCAGAGCTGGGCTGAGAAGTGGCAGATGGAGTTCAACCTGGAAAAGTGTGAAGTGATTCATTTTGGAAGGTCGAATTTGAATGCAGAATACAGGCTTAAAGACAGGATTCTTGGCAGTGTGGAGGAACAGAGGGATCTTGGGGTCCACGTCCATAGATTCCTCAAAGTTGCCACCCAAGTTGATAGGGTTGTTAAGAAGGCATGTGGGGTGTTGGCTTTCATTAACAGGAGGATTGAGTTTAAGAGCCGCGAGGTTATGCTGCAGCTCTATAAGGCCCTGGTTCGACCACACTTGGAATATTGTGTTCAGTTCTGGTCGCCTCATTATAGGAAGGATGTGGAAGCTTTAGAGAGGGTGCAGAGGAGATTTACCAGGATGCTGCCTGGAGTGGAGGGCATGTCTTATGAAGAAAGGTTGAGGGAGCTAGGGCTTTTCTCATTGGAGCGAAGAAGGATGAGAGGTGACTTGATAGAGGTGTACAAGATGATGAGAGGCATAGATAGAGTGGATAGCCAGAGAACTTTTCCCAGGGCGGAAAGGGCTATCCCCAGGGGGCATAATTTTAAGGTGATTGGAGGAAGGTTTAGGGGAGATGTCAGAGGTAGGTTCTTTATACAGAGAGTGGTGGGTGCGTGGAATGCACTGCCAGCGGTGGTAGTAGAAGCAGATACATTAGGGACATTTAAGCGACTCTTGGATAGGTACATGGATGATAGTAGAATGAAGGGTATGTAGGTAGTTTGATCTGAGAGTAGGTTAAAGGGTCGGCACAACATCGTGTGCCGAACGGCCTGTACTGTGCTGTACTGTTCTATGTTCTATGTTCTATGGGAGATTGGTTAAGAAGGTAAGAGCCCATGGGATCCAGGGCAATTTGGCACATTGGATCCAAAATTGGCTTAGTGGCAGGAGGCAGAGGGTAGTGGTCAAGGGTTGTTTTTGCGAATGGAAGTCTGTGGCCAGTGGTGTACCACAGGGATCGGTGAAGGGACCCTTGTTGTTTGTAGTGTACATTAGTGACTTAGACGTGAATATAGGAGGTATGAACAGTAAGATGAGACAAAAATTGGTGGTGTCGTAAATAGTGAGGAGCAAAGCCTTAGATTACAGGATGATATAGATGTGCTGGTAAAATGGGCAGAGCTGTGGCAAATGGAATTTAATCCTGACAAGTGTGAGGTGATGCATTTTGGGAGGACTAACAAGGCAAGGGAATATACAATGGATGGTAGGACCCTAGGAAGTACAGAGGGTCAGAGGGACCTTGGTGTACTTGTCCATAGATCACTGAAGGCAGCATCACAGGCAGATAAGGTGGTTAGGAAGGCATATGGGATACTTGCCTTTATTCGCCGAGGCATAGAAGATAAGAGCAGGAAGGTTATGATGGAGCTTATAAAATGCTCGTTAGGCCACAGCTGGAGTACTGTGTACAGTTCTGGTCACCACACTATTGGAAGGATTGCACTGGAGAGGGTACAGAGGAGATTCACCAGGATGTTGCCTGGGCTGGAGCATTTCAGCTATGAAGAGAGATTGAAAATACTAGGGTTGTTTTCCTTAGAGCAGAGAAGGCTGAGGGGGGACCTGATTGAGGTATACAAAATTATGAGGGGCATTGATAGATTAGATAGGAAGAAACTTTTTCCCTTAGCAGAGGGGTCAATAACCAAGGGGCATAAATTTAAGGTAAGGGGCAGGGGTTTCAAGGGGATTTGAGGAATTATTTTTTACCCAGAGGGTGGTTGGAATCTGGAACGTACTGCCTGAAGAGGTGCTGGAGGATTTCTGGTTATTATTTCACCAAAGAGTTCAATAGAATCAAAACTTCTCAGTTTGGAAAAGCTACATAAAGCTGTCCGTGTGTAAAAACAGACCTATGAATATAAATACAAATTTTGTCAGAAGTTTGGCCTTGTGATTTGTTTATAGTCCTAGAATATGCAAGTTTAATTAGGTGGGATTAGAATAAGGTGGAATGCAATAAGGCCTAAATTGGGTTTACTGCGCATCTGTGTAATGCACGGAGTATAATAAATAAGGTTGGTGAGCTGCAGGCACAGGTATCCATGTGGGAATATGATGTTGTGGAGATAACAGATGCTTGGCTCAAAAAAGGGCAGGACTGTGTACTAAATATTCCTGCTTCAAGGTGTTTAGGAAAGATAGGGAAGGAAAGAAAGGAGGAGGGGTAGCAGTATTGATTAATGAGAACATTATAGTGCTGAAGAGAGAGGATGTCCGAGAAGGGTCAAGCACAGAATCTATTTAGTTAGAGCTAAGAAACAATAGAGGTACCATTATATCTCAAAAGGCTACCAACTAGTGGGAAAGATATAGAGGAACAGATTTGCAAGGAAATTCCAGAGAGGTGTAAAAAACAAAGAGTAGTTTTAATGGAGAACTTTAATTATCCTAATAATACATAAGGTTACGGCAGAGAGGGGAAAGAGTTTATAAAGTGTGTTCAAGAGAATTTTCTACATCCTATGTTTCCATTCCAGTGAGGAAGGAACTAGGAAGTTCTAATGAAAGTATTTTGCATTTGAGGAAGGAGGAATTGCTGGATCTGGGAACTGAGGTGGGAAAGTGGGCGGAACAGTGGCGCAGTGGTTAGCACCGCAGCCTCACAGCTCCAGCGACCCGGGTTCAATTCTGGGTACTGTCTGTGTGGAGTTTGCAAGTTCTCCCTGTGTCTGCGTGGGTTTTCTCCGGGTGCTCTGGTTTCCTCCCACATGCCGAAGACTTGCAGGGTGATAGGTTAATTGGCCATTATAAATCGCCCCTAGTATAGGTAGGTGGTAGGGAAATATAGGGATAGGTGGGGATGTGGTAGGAATATGGAATTAGTGTAGGATTAGTATAAATGGGTGGTTGATGGTCGGCACAGACTCGATGGGCCGAAGGGCCTGTTTCAGTGCTGTATCTCTAAACTAAAACTAAAAGGGGATCAAATCAGTAGGGGTACATTCAGGGGACAGCATCATAGTATCATAAGGTTTAGGTTGGCTATGGGAAAGAACAAGGAACAATCCAGAGTAAAAATAATTAATTAGGGGAGGATCAGTTTCAATGGGTTGAGAATGGATCTGGCCCGGGTAAATTGGAACCAAAGATTGGCAGGCAAAGCTGTAATTGAACAATGGGCTCCCTTTAAAGAGGAGATAGTTTGGGTACAGTCAAGGTACATCCCTACAAGGGGCAAAGCCAGAGCTCCCAGCATGATGACAAAGATAGTAAGATGAAGAAGAAAAAGGAGGCATATGACAGATGTCAGATGAATAATACAAGTGAGAACCAGGCTGAATATAGAAAGTTCAGAGGGGAAGTGAAAAAAGAAATAAGAGCAGCAAAGAGAGAGTATGAGAAAAGCCTTGCAGCCAACATAAAAGGGAAACTAAAGTCTTCTATAGGCATATAAATAGCAAAAGGGTGGTAAAAGGAGGATTAGGGCTGATTACAGACCAAAAAGGGGATTTATGCATGGAGGCAGTGGGCATGGCTGAGGTATTAAATGAATACTTTACATCTGTCTTTACCAAGGAAGAAACTGTTGCGAGAGTTGCTGTGAAAGTTGAGACACTGGAAAGGCTAAAAATTGATATTGAGCAGGTATTAGAAAGGTTGGCTGTACTTAAAGTTGATAAGTCACCAGGACCAGATCAGATGCATTTGAGGACTCTGAGCTAAGTAAACATGGAAGTTGCGGAAGCACTGGCCATAATCGTCCAATCCTCCTTAGATACAGGGGTGGTGCCAGTGGACTGGAGATGTTATACCCTTGTTCAAAAATGGGTGTAAGAATAAGCCCAGCAACTACAGGACAGCCAGTTTAACTTTGCTGATGGGAAAACTTATAGAAACCATTAACTGGGACACAATTAACAATCATTTGGACAAATGTGTATTAATTAAGGAAAGCCAGCATGGATTTGTTAAGGGAAGATCATGTTTACATAATTTGATTGAGTTTTCTGATGAGGAAACAGAGAGAGTTAATGAGGGTAATGTGGTTAGTGTGGTGTACACGGACTTCCAAAAGGTGTTTGATAAAGTGCCACATAACAGGTTTGTCAGCAAAGTTGAAGCCCATGGAATAAAAGGAACAGTGACAACAGGGATACGAAATTGGCTGAGTGACAGAAAACAGAGTGTAGTGGTGAACCTTTGCTTTTCGGACTGGGGAAAGTACACAGTGAGGTTCCCCAGGGGTCGGTATTACGATCACTGCTTTTCTTCATCTATATTAATAATTTTGGACTTGGGTGTGCAGGGCACAATTTCAAAATTTGCAGATGACACTATTACAAAAGGTTTTATTTTTGTACTTATATCTTGGGCTTCTATGGGTTTCAAAAAAAAAAGAAAGGATTTTGCTCAGAGAAGGACTCCTGCAAAAATAATTGGAATTCCAGCAATGTTTTGAAAGCAAGTTCAGAACAAGGGTTGAACTTTATGTGTGTTTTGAAAGGAAGTTAAACTTGTAAAAGGACAGGAAGGTCAGCAGTTTCAAGGAAATCATGGGGGTTTGACCTTTCTTCAGAGCAGCTTGAATGACAAGGGGGAGACAGTGTGTCTGGACATGTGACCATGTTCAGGAAGGTGCTTTTTTTGCTTTGGACCCTTTAAAAGACTATGAATTGGACAAAGAGAAGGCATTTTGGAATCTTTGCTTGACCTGCCTGGAGCCAGAGAGAAAAGGCCCAGAAAGCGTTACCTCTCTCTGTAAAGGAGACTTGCATCTCTTGAAAAGGAATTCTGCATTTGAAAGGTAGCAGATTCCTGTTGCCTCCAGTCTCTGAAGAATTTCTGCATCCAGTAAGATTCCTACTGCCTTCTGTGTTCTAAGAAAATCCTGAAATCTGAAGAATTCTTCTACTGCTAGACTGCTGCTTCAAAACCCAAACTGATCTGTTGTTACACTCCTGATGGAAGACCTATGTGACGCCTGCTGCAGTTAAATTGCCATGAATGCCTAACCAACACAGGTTGTTCATCAACCTCACCTGGCGAGACTTTGAGTAGCATCCGACGATTCGACTCTGGGACACCTCAGTGTACCGAAAACATCCTACCAGAATGTGAAGCTCAATTATTTTTTATTATTTCTTCTATTCCTAAGAAACAGTTATAATCCAAAAACCCCTTTTGAAACTGGTTAACCGTTTCTTTTTGAATGTATGTGTGTGTGCACGAGGGTTCATGGAATAAGGGTTTTTTCATGTATTGATTTATCTTGTTAATAGTTAAGATCTATTATTTATTTTCTAATAAATAGTTAATGTTGTTATAGTTTAAAGAAACCTGGTTTGGTGTGCTTTATTCTGGGGGAAAAATATAGTGTTTAATTTGGCTAGTCTTCGGTAGGTGGGAAACTTTATTTGATATGCTATGACCTGTGGAGTAGTGGGACTGAATTAACAGTGCATTACTCCTGCCTTGGTCATAACAACACAAAACTTGGAAGTATTGTGAATAGTAAGGAGGATAGTGATAGACATCGAGAGAACATAGACAGACTGGTTGAATGGAAGGACATGTGGCAGATGACATTTAATACCATCAAGTGCGAAATGATACATTTTGGTAGGAAGAACAAGGAAAGGCAATATAAAATAAAGGATACAATTCTAAAGGGTGTGCAGAAGCAGCAGGACCAGAGGGTATATGTACAAAAGTCATTGAAGGTCACAGGACAGGTTGAGAAAGTGGTTATTAAAGCATATGGGATCCTGCGCTTTATAAATAGAGGCACATAGAGTACAAAAGCAAGGAAGTTATGGTGAACCTTTGTAAAGCACTGGTTCAGCCTCAACTGGAGTATTGTGTCCAGTTCTGGGCACCACTCATTAGGAAGGACAAGAAAAGGTTGAGAGAAGATTTGATAGAGATGTTCAAAATCATGAGGGGTCTGGACAGAGTAGATAGGGAGAAACTGTTCCCATTGCTGGAAGGGTCAAGAACCAGAGGACACCGATTTGAAGTGATTGGCAAAAGAACCAAAGGGGAAATGAGGAAAAACATTTTTATGCAGCGAGTGATTAGAATCTGGAATGCACTGCTTGAGAGTGGCAGATTCAATCCTTTGAAGGCCAACAAAGGGTTAACTCCTTGTTTGAGATTCTGCTGAAGTTACAAGTTTTCAGTAGACAATCACATAGCCCAGTCAAGAATCAAGGGTGCGATAAGCATATATGTCTTGCAACCACAATAGAAGAAGGGATTAGCGCCTAATGACTACAAGAACCAGACAATGGAAGGAGTTCTTAAAGTTGAATCCTGCTCCCCATGCAAACTCAGGGAAATGAGTTGTATTCAACGTAAAGACTAAATATCAAGCTTAGGTGAATTGCAAATCTCCGTTCCATCGGAGATGATCAAACTTGCTGAAGGTCGAATCTAATGAGTTTAGTGAAAATTTGTTCCTTTTCAATCTATATTTTTGTGCTTGTACTTTTCTTTGTTCGTAAAAGCCAATTTGGCTGTGATTAAATTTCTCTAGTTCTGAAATGGTTCCATTCCTGCAATTTATATGAGTCTTTCTTCAGATGATTAAGTGAAAAATTGAACTTTGTATTGAAGATTCCTCTATAAGTGGCCCATTTTTCCAATTCCACCTTCTGTTCCTTTTCACATTACTTTCTTGAGTCCATGTATAATTTTAAGATTCTAAATTGTCTTAGATAATCGCTGCATAATTGGTATAATGACACTCCATTCTTTGGAAATAAGTCCTGCCATCATCATTTTCTGCTCCGTTTTTAAATCATATTAAGGCTGCATCTCTTGACCTGATTCTATCCGTACTGAAACGTACTTTGCAGTCGATAACAATGAAAATTTAGTAAATTGACAACTTCTTTTAGGCTTCGAATAGTATATAATTAAGCTCTCATTCAGTTAATATGTTTTTTTGCTTATTAAAAAAAACTTTGAAAAGTTTGGATAGATATATCGGTTTCAAACTTTACAACTGAAAAATCATACTTTAATGTGCAAAAATTATATTTAAAAAAGCATCTGATCCTGAAATGAATTATATAGAATAGACTCATAGAAAGGTTACAGGAAGGAGGCCATTTGACCCATCGTGTCCATTGCCAGCTCTCTGCGACAGCAATTCAGCTAGTCCCACTCTCCTGTTTTTTCCCCTTAGCCCTGCAATTCTTTTTTCTTCAGATAATTATTCAATTTGCTTTTGTAAGCTGTAGAGGATTCTCTTCCTCACTCAAAAAACCCCCAACCATCACACTTGAGTCCGTGGCACCAGAATTACAAATGTATGATTTGAACAGAATAACCAGTGAGACAAGTTTCTTCTGATAACTCACAATCACTTTATTGAATTATCCACAATCCTGAGAGAAGAGTTACACTCAGAAATCACAAGTTACAATTGCAACTATAGTTACATGACCAAGGACCCTGCTAGAGGCTAAACTAGAGGTTAAACCCCCTAATCCTAATTTAATTTCCACACTTAATTTCCAAACTTAATACTTACAATCACCCCTCAGTTGGTCTGCCGATGGTGTTTGTAGGTCCCTCGGTGGAGCTGACCGAGCTCTACCGTCTTCCTTGACTGCCTGTAGGAACCCTGATCTCCATGTACATTTATACATTTCTTGCTGCTGGCTTGGCCATCTCATCTCCAAATTTGGCAATGCTCCAAAATAGTTCTGATTGGCAAATTATGTCCTCATTCTTGATATTCCCTTTTTTAAAAAAGGCCTTCTGTGAAGACACAGAATCATCCTGCTGATAACCGATTTCAGGAAGGCCAGTTTTTCATTCCTCTTCAATCCTATGATTTACACAGTATTTAAGCCCATCTCCTTCCACTGTATTTAAGAACATGGCATTTTTGTAGGGAATTTACCTCTTACACCATAGAACACACAGCAATCTGTACATCTCATCCCCTATTGGATGCAACAAATGGCGTAACAGGTTACAGCTTCTGCCATGTAAGCTTACTGTTTAGACATGGGCATCCCTATATTCTGTGAATGATGGATGTTTTCCAATGAAGAGAAGGAAAGCAGAGGCTGTGCCATTGTCTTTCTGGAGATTAAATAAATGTGCTTTGAGGGGACCTTTACTGTTCTCACACTCGACCATCACTTGGTACTCCTCTCCATAATTTTCTCCCTAAACCTCCTTTTTCTGTTGTCTATTAAATAAAACATGTTAGGGCAATTCCAATGAGCTAGACAATGGAGGAAAGGCATTGAAGGAGCATTGTGTGATTGACCATGTCAAAGGCTGTAGAGTGGGCAAGATGAGCTTGGAAAGGGTTTTAAAGGAGATAGGATATAAACGAGAGAGAGAGATGTAGGCAAGGAGGACTCTGGGAAGAGGTTTGGCTGGTTGACAAGGGGAAGGGAGGGCAAGCAGCAGAGGAAGCCAAAAAATGGTTAAAGGCATTAAATTGTTGTTATTAATGCCCAGCTCCTGGTTCTATGATAGGTAGAATTATCACACCACTATGGATACTGTATGGAACAATGTAGTCTTGTTGGACTATATAAGACACAGTATTCCTATTGTGTAAAATTCCTAATCCTAACTAATCCATTATGTAGCAATATCTCTGATCTCCAGTTCCACTGTTGCCAATTGTTATGAGTGCTTTCATTTTTTGGTAAATTTTGAAGATTTGTATTTCAAAACTGAAAAGATTCCATAGATGCTGGAGCTTTGTGTGTGTTTTTTAAGGGAGGTCACCAGAAGATTTTTGGACTGAGCTTGAAACAAACAATTACTGGAAGGCACCTGTTTTCAAATAATTACCCAGCAGGGGTTATTTTTGACTTGAGGAAGATGTTTACTGAGAAGTGACAGGTAAAGATTTATAAAGGTCAGGAGGCTTGTCTCTTGTGACATTATTTATGGTTTCGCTTTGGACAGTGAGTTGGGATATGGACAATGATTTGAAAAGACAGTTGGAGAAACCTTGCCATGAAGAACAAACCACCCCAACTCAGTCTGTTCCAGCAGTTTTACATCCCTTGAGGAGCTGAAAAGCAAGTATAAGAAGCAGACTGAAACTGTGGCTGCATTCCTCCTGTAAGGCTTGTGTCTGAAACCTCTGTTGCTGCATTTCCTGGAAGCCTACTCAAACTGATCTTCAATGTCGCCTGAAAAGATTCCACCACCTTCCTGCCTCCACCCAAATTAAGTCCTGGGTGGGACAGGCTGTGAATGGACTTCCACCCCATCGCATTTGGGATGCCAAAGCAAAACAAAGGACATCTTTCCATATCTTCTCTTCTTTCTTCAAGAACGAGCAAGTATTTAACCCAAGTGTTTTTTGTCTTTTTTTTATAATAGAGCTCCAAAACACAAATCCCTTTATTTTTCCGGTTAACTGGTGTATGTATGTGCGTGTGAGTGTGAGGGCTAAGATAAAAAAGGAACTTTAATATTCCAATCTGAGAGTGTTTCTGCTTTGCTTCATTACTGGTCAAGACTTTTTTGTGTAATAAACTGCTAATTTTATTACTTACTAAAGAAACCTGGTTGGTGAGTTTTATTCTGGGATAAAAATAGAATTTATGATTGACAATATCAGTATGTATATGTTGTGACCCATGGAGAAGTGGAACTAGAATAAACAGTGTGCTCTTCCCACCTTGTCGTAACATAATGAAAAAGATACAATTCCCTGTCATGGATTGTACCCACATTTTTTTGGAGGCACATTATGAATCGGATTTTCTGTTAGCAGATTTACCATTCAGCACTATGTTTGCCAGCAGTACATTTAACTGTCATCACAAGTTGAAATTATGCAAATTGTGGAGCTTCATGGCATGAAAATTAGGCTTCTTGATCCTTATAAATCAGTCCCTTGAATATAGAAGATTAAGGGGTGATCTAGTTGAAGTATTTAAGATGATTGAAAGATTTGATAGGGTAGATAGTCGAAGTTAGTTCCTGTGGTAGGGGAGTCCAGAACAAAGGGGCATAACCTTAAAATTAGAGCTGGGCCACTCAGATGCCAGGAAGCATTTCTTCACACAAATGGTAGCGGAAATCTGGAACATTGGAGGGAATTTTATGCTCTGCCCGCATTAGATTTGGAGGATATAATCGGGGGGGATGGTGGTGGGGGGGGGAGACCCCACCACCTTCCTGCCTCCACCCAAATTAAATCCGGGGTTAGATGGGCTGTGAATGGACTTCCCGCCCCCTTGCCACTTGCGGCCCTTAAGTGGGCAATTAACGCCCAATTAATGACCTCAACTCACCACTGCCGGTATTAGCCCAGTGGCAGGTGGGCCTGGTGCTGCACAGTGAGCACGTCAAGCAAACCCGTGCAGGTTGTTTGCTGGCTGCAGAGGTGGGGGCAGGGGTTGGTGTTGCAGGGATCCTTGTTAAAAGGCAAAGTGCCTGAACGGGGGACCCAGTATCGGGAAGGGAGGGGGGGGGGCTGCTGAGAGGCTCACCTGCCCCTGCTGTTGACCCTCCTATAGCCCACTCCCCTGTGACTCCCACCCCGCTAAACCCCTCACCACCCTGACGTACCTGTGATCTGGTTCCAGTGACTCTGGTAAGTGCTCTATCAGCAGCAGCCACTGCCTCCATGCTGGTGCTGCTCAGTTAAAGAGCTGCCTGCCTCTGATTGGCCAGCAGCTCTCAGTGGGCAGAACTTCAGTCACTGAGGTCCTCAATCCCAGAAGAGGCCTGCCGCTATCCACTGAAGTGCCTAATTGGCATGTAATCTGATGGGCCTTTCCCAGAGGTGGCAGTGCGGGGCTCTTGCTGACACTTTAGCCGGTGGTTGAGACCCCCGTCACCAAGATAAAATCCCCCCCATTAACAAGGGTTAATCAGATTGTCTTGAAGTCTACTGTTATACTACTATTGAGTTAACTTTATTTTGTAGTAATATTGACCTTTGACTTTTGCCTGTTAAGCAGTGAAGATTGAGCTATTGGGTCAGTGCTGACCGTTTAGCAATCGTCAGGTTCAGGATGAATTAATAAGAGGTTTCATTAAAGACTTGCCGTTTTATTCTGAATCATTTAATAACAATATGGGAAAATTGTTAGTTCTGCAAAGGATAACATTTGGGCATACATCATTCTTTTTAATTGGTACGAATGGTAAAGGAGCAAAAACAGACTTATAATTTAAGTTGGAAATACTCAGCAGGTCTGGCAGCATCTGTGGGGAGAGAAACAGAGTTAACGTTTCAGATTGATGACCTTGCATCGGAACTGGAAAAAGAGATGTAACAGATTTAAAGCCAGCATAGAAACCACTAAAGGGGAAGGGAGGAAAGAACAAAAGGGAAGTTTTATAATAGGGTTGCAAAGCAGGAGCAATTAACTAATGAAAGAGATGATTGTGCAAGGCAAAAGGGAGAGTGGATGGCAATGGGACAAGTAAAGAAACAAAAGATGTATCTAGAGGAGGTGTTAATGGTAAAATGCAGAATCATTACCAACAGTTGCCATCCAAAAACAAACAAGAAAACTGTGGGAGCAGAGGTTATGATCTTAAATTTTTGAACTTAATGTTGAGACTGGAAGGCTGTAAAATGCCTAATCAAAAGATGAGGTACTATTCCTCGAGCTTACATTGAGCTTCGTTGGAACAGTGTAGGAGGCCGAAGACAGAGAGGTCAGAATTGAAGCATTAAAATGACAAGTGACAGGAAGCTCAGCATTATGGTTGCGAACTGAATGGAGTTACATCAGAACCTGTTACATCTCTAACTTTTTCCAGTTCTGATGAAAAGTTACCAACCTGAAGCATTTACTCTGTTTCTCTCTCCACAGATGCTGGCAGATCTGCCGACCATTTCCAGCATTTTTCTGTTTTTATTTCAGGTTTTCAGCATCTGCAGTATTTTGCTTTTATAATTAAAGTTTTCACTTGATAGACTAAGAATTATATGGAACATGAGTGCAGCTATTGATAAGTTAACAAAGTAATGGAGATATACTTGTTAGCTGAACAGAAAAAAGGAGCTTGTTCAGTAAGGAAAACTAAAGTTATTGAAAAGGGATAAGTCAATTAAATTCCCATTATAATGAGTTGTATTTTAACTTTTATATAATTATGTAATGGAGAATTGTGTCGATTGTCCCGTGGAGAGGATTAGAGAAATCTGTCAAAAGTACCTGTTTATAATGAGTTTTGGATATGAGTGTATGTCACCTATTCAACCAATAAGGCCAATGTTGTTATGGCCGGGTGAGGAAGGGGTTACATGCTCCCCTCTTGCCCTTCCTCTTATTTCACCGCAACAGGGTTTATTCTTTTTCAAACAGTAGTTGTGCTTACCACCTCAGTGAGTGTTTTACCTTTTACCTTTAATGTGATCGTGAAAGAACCAATCGAACAGGTTTTCTTGAGTTTAACCAAGAAAGAGGTGAGTTTATTATACTTAACAATCTAAACCCGATCTAAAAAAAAATTAAAATATCCTACACTTTCACGCACACATTCACACGAGAATCACACACACAAATAGATTACAGAGTGAAAAGTAGATTTTGTGGTTGGATTAGAGACCAGAATAAATGTAAATTAAATACTCAGTCTGTGAGGTTGGATGAATTGGTGGTCTTCTGACTGAAGTTGTATTCTTGAAGTCTTTGGCTTTTCAAAGTTCACTTTGTGACTGGCCTGCTCGGCTCAGGATTTTCTTGCAGGCGGACCTGTAGGTGGCTCTCTTCCGCTGGTGTCCATCTGTAGTAATCTGTAGGCTTGGAGGGGCCACAGTTGCAGATGAATTTCAGAAGTCATGTTATCTGGAGAGAGAGACAGAGAGAGGGAGGCACACAGCCTTCCTGCTGTTGCACAATCTGAGTTACTGGCTTGATTGTCTTTGTTCAAGGAAGCTTTCAGAGAGATGGACAGAGGGCACATAACTGCCTCAGAGTATTCTCTGGAACCTTCTGATGAGATTCAAGGTTCAGAATTGGCTCCCAGGCCCCCAGATGCCAATATTTACACTTGGAGGGGTTTGCTCTTTCAAAGTCAAGCTGTTAGGATTGCCTTGAATACTGTGCTAATGAAGCAATCTTAGGTAATTCAATCATTTATGGCAAGCCGTTGTTCTGGGTCCATGCTCCTCAGACGTCTGTCTCTGGGTTGGAACTTAGAATGTGAAAAGGTGTTTCAGATGTAAATTGTGGTGGCCATCTTGGCTGCTAGTTTTTTAAAAGCTACCTGCAGGATTTTTTCCATTAAAAGTTTAATGTAAGTTTCCAACCGATGAATTAATATTCCTTATTTAGCATATCATTTTTCTTGACACTGTACAGAAAGAGACATAATTATTTTAGGGAATACAAAGTGGATGGAGACTTGCAACATATAAATATCCATAATAATATATTAGAAACGGTTATCAGCAGACATCTATCAACTTTTTGCATTATTATTCTTATGGCCATATTTCAAATGGAAACAACCTATGTTGAGCTACGGTTACATGCTTCCTCTGGTGGAGGGGCTGCAGCACTACCATTGGCTTGTTTACATAGGCATTTTCTATTCTAAAAGTGAGCATTAGAATTTTTAATGGAAATATAAAAATGAGGACAGAAAGTGTGCCTTTAAAATTGAGGCCAAATTATGTCTGTGCACCCCAGTCCAATTATACTCCACTCTCACCCTGCACCTTGATATTATACTTGCTCTTGACTCCTCCTGTGCAAGTCTTGTGTGTGCATACATTTCCTATCCACAGCATTATGTGCTATTGTCACTAATTTTAGTCACGATTTTCTGTTAATATTTAGCACTGAAAATGCCGATGTAATTAGTTATAGTGGGAAGTCTGCATGTAAGCAGGTCCTGATGACATAATTTCAGGCTGTGTCTATTAGTTTGTCTACAACTGTATCTTCTGACACAGCATGAGCAATGCCATGGATGGTCTAGTAGTATGTTAGAAACCAGTAGTCACAAGCCTATATATTGCAAAGTACACTGTTTGACAAAAACAGATCACAAATCTTGAATCATTATTACATAGTATCTTGGTTAACTAATATCCACCACTAAAGTCATAACTTTAATTAATCGTTTGTAAGTATATGATAAATGCATCATTATCTCTGTACACATTGTTTACACTGTTTTTAAGTCATTTTTTACATTCTTGGGATTGGGGTCTTTTAACTCACTTGAACAAGCAAAATGCACCTTGGTTTAACATCTCACCTGAAAGCTGGAGTCCCTGGCAGTGTAACCCTCCCTCAGTACTGGACTGAGGTTTCAGCCTAGTCACTGCAATATGGCTTGAACCTACAATCATCTTACTTAAGATACAACTGAACCCTGGCTGACACCTAAACTAAGTTGGTAACTGGTGCATGGTTGAAAATGTATTTGAACAGAACAAATCTGGAGATTTGATTGAAAGGCCAAGATAAATACATCTGCTTATCACAGTCTGAACAATAAAAGATGATTGAAAAAATGCCAAGAAATCTTATTGGTTTATGGAAGGTTGGAGTAGTGTTCCATGTATTTTCTCTGGTTCCAATTGCAAATTTGAATCCGTTTCCCTATTGATATTGACAAGCAGAAAGGATGGGGTTAACTGCCAATTTCCTAGTGATCTACTGGTGTTAATATTTCACTGGGGGATGATAAAGAAATGGATATTCATCAGTGTTTCCCAATAATATAATAGGAGGGATACACGCCTCTGGTGGAATGGAAAGGTTTGTATTTATTTTCATGAATACCCACATATTTGTAGGCTTTAAAGGCAAAACTGAATTTGAAAAAAAAATGTTTGTCCCTATTAATGGATTCTCTAACATTGGTGTAGTATAAGGGTCTGAAAGGGTTAATCTTGAAACAGTACAAAGACTATCTCCGACCATGATGATGTAAGAAATCACGTGAGAGAGACTTGAAGTTAGATGCAGTGTGGCCTTGAAGGAGTCACACAGACTAATGTAAAGATGTACATAGCTCTAATATAATAAATGTCAATGTTCAAACTACTCCAGACTGCAGTAATATAAAAGCAAAATACTGCAGATGCTAGAAATCTGAAGTAAAAACAGAAAGTGCTGGAAATACTCAGCAGGTCAGACAACATTTGTGGAGAGAGAAGCAGAGTTAACGTTTCAGGTCAGTGACCTTTCATCATAACATTGGTTCAGGAAATCTCAAGCAATCGTACAGTTCCTTAACCAGAGGGCTATGAAAAAGGCACCAGGAGAAAAGGTACACTGGGGGGGGGGGGGGGCGAGGGTGGGCGGGGGGGGGGGGGTGGGAAGCGAAAGACGCCATTAAACCCTGCTAGCAATGTAGCACCAAAAGTACCCACAGCCGTGTACAGAGTCCTGCAAGCAAAGCAGAATTCTTCCACTGTAAGAAAATAGAGCATTTTCGTAAAATGTGCCAAACTAAAATATCTACTCCCACAAGTGCAAAAGAGAAAGCATTCAAGAAAGAGTGGTTAACGAAGTTAAACAACCTTCTTCAGAACAGCAACCAAAACACTTTCTTGGTAAGATCAATAATCCTACTCAGGCATTTTGGTCTGCAGATATATATGTCAATGGACATATCACTAATTTTAAACTTGACACAGGAGCAAGAGTAACAGTCTTATTTGACAAAGAGCCGTGGTTATCAAAACATTTTTTGCAATCAACAGAAACCCAGTTACATGGCTCAGGAGGGGTTGAACTTGAAGTTAAGTGGAAGCTACAGGCAACATTCCCTACAAGGGAAAGCAAATATTAGGAACATAGTATGTTCTAAAAAATCAGAAATTCTCTCTCTTAACCTTCAGCTTATAAAGAAAGTAGAAGAAGTTAAGCAATGTGAATCTGGGAGTCACTACCAAGAGTAATTCCCGAAATTGTTTACTGGTCTAGGCAGATTGAAGACTGAATATAGTATTACATTGTGGAATGATGCTAAACCAGTATGCCTTTTCATGCGTAGGAAGATTCCGCATCAACATCAACTAGAAGACATGTCCAGGATGGGAGTAATTTCTCCTGTTGCTGAACCTACAGAGGGTGTTCAGGAATGGTTCCAGTTCCTAAACGTAATGGTGATCTTTGTATTTGTGTAGACTTAACTTAATAAGGTGGTGGCACAAGAAGTCCATCCGCTGTCCTCAGTGGATGAACGGTTGTTAGTTATCCAAAAGTTCTGTGTTGATAAAGCTTGACATGAAAAGTGGCTTTTGGCAAGTTCCATTGGATAAGAAGTCAAGGTTATTGTTAACCTTCATTATTCCATTTGAAGATTTTGTTTTAACTCTCTACCATTCGGGATCACGTCAGCACCGGAAATATTCCAGAGAACTATGCTGAATATTCTACAGGGACTTGAAGGTGTAATGTGCCATATAGATGACATCTTAGTTTATGGAGAGTCCACTGAAGAACATAACCTAAGGGTTAGAGTGGTTTTGAATTGTCTGCAGGACGAAGGCCTAACACTCAATATGAGTTTTCAAAAATATCAATTCGTTTTTAAGGACACATTGTCAGCAGTAGCAGCATAATGGCAGACCCGCAAAAGACAACAGCCATTAGAGAATTTCTGTTTCCTATTTGGGTCCAACAAATTCATCAGGTACAGATGCAATATGAAGAATGTATCTATGTCCGCCAATATTGCAAGCAGGGTTGGCCACAATAGAGTCCTAGTGGTAAGCGGATGAAAATCTTCTTTGACGACAGAAGACACTTTACCATCGCAGATGATTTGCTGGTATATGACAAGAAACTGGTGATTCCAGAGTAACACTGGGTAGCTATCTTGCAGAAAATACACCAGGGTCACATGGGCATAACTAAATGTAGAGCATGGGCTCAGGTGTCTGTTTGGTGACCAAGAATATCAAATGATATAGAAGAAATTATTTCAAATTGTCACATACGTGCAAATCACAAACAGGATCAGAGAGAACCTCTTATCTTGACCTAATTCCCAACCAGATCATGGGAATGTTTGGCAATGGATCTATTCGTCTTTGATGGAAAATCCTATCTAATTGTAGTACATTACTTTGCAAGATGGATCGAGGCTAGACATGTGTACACAACAACAACAGAAGCAGTCATTCAAGTATTACAAGAAATCTTCACACACATGATATACCTGATCAGATAGTGTGTGATAATGGACCACAATTGCAAACAAGAACTTCAAATACTTTGTGGATATCAGTTTATTTGTGCATAGGTATCCACAATCTAATGGAGAAGCCGAGTGAGCAGTCAGAACTATTAAAGCACTGTTAAAGAAAAATCAAGAATTCCAATCAGCACTTCTGAATTACACAACTACTTCATTGTTATGCAGATTAGCACCATCCGAAATGTTAATGGAAGAAAACGTAGGACGTAACTTCCAATTTTTACGAAGAAACTACTTCCAGGGATACAAATCCAGGATTATAAGAGAGTTCAAGACAGAGAAAAGTCTTACCAAAAGAAACAAGCCCATAATTACAAGAAATACCATACCAGGAACCTACCGAACTTGTCAGAAGGGCAAAAGGTATGGGTACAAGACCAAAACAGAGCAGTAATTCTCCAGGGGGAGGAGAATCAACTGCGATCTTATTTACTAAGAACTTCAGAAGGTACCAGACGAAGAAACAGAAGGAATTTTATTCCTTTACACCAAAGAAGTCAATCGTTCATACATTTGGACAAATTAGATGTTGAACCTGAAATTCAGAAACCTCAGGGTACTACAAACTTCAATGAAGGCTGTCCAAGTCAAGAAACAAGAGTTCAGAGAAAGACTACCAATCTTCCACATCTGATGACAAGATCAGGGAGAGTTGTGAAACCTCCTGACAGATTTAATCTATGAACTCAGACACTTAGGGGGAATGCAAGTTTTTGTTTTCCTCTGAGACGTGTTTTAATCGAATGCATCAGACTAGAAGTAGAACTGGATCAGTCCTGCCTTTAAGCCTTTAGCACCTCATGAAACCTTCAGGTGTTCCTTACTGATTTTCTATGTTTGGGAGCTGAGCTGAGGTTCTGTAGTCAGGCCTGGTCACACTAGTGTAAGCTTCTACATTCTTTTTCAATTATGGAGTAAGTTGATATACCTTAAAGCTGTATGACAACAGAAACTGTCTTTGTTTCATTCTGCCAGCCCTCATTAAAAAGAGCTGAAAAGTCTAGATTTGTTTGAAAAACATAAATTTGAAGATATGAGGTTTTAAATTGTATTTGATATTTGGATTAATCAATCATACT
This sequence comes from Heterodontus francisci, assembly GCF_036365525.1. NCBI lineage: Eukaryota > Metazoa > Chordata > Chondrichthyes > Heterodontiformes > Heterodontidae > Heterodontus > Heterodontus francisci. Next base: position 52,205,428 of record NC_090401.1, on the reverse strand, counting down.
CTTCTTGGAGGTCAGTAAGTAGAGGGGAGTGAAACCATTTGGTTCACCTAGCTCATCCTTCCATCAAAACCTGCATGCAGCATCCAACTCCTTCCAAACGTTTACCCATTGCCCAAAATTTACCAGTCTCTGCATCAGTTCTCTACTTGCAGTGCCCAGATTCTGCCTGTATCCTCTTGCCTGTCAGTGATGGTTTAACTTGATACATTGCTCAGGATTATATAAGATCTCCTTCTAAAGAGGTCGAGTGTTTCTGACCTAGTTGAAGGGATGCAAGGCAGTAGGTTTGCAGCAATTCCTCTATAGTCAGAAGAGGCAGCACCTTGATGCATTTATATTTGTGTTTTAAGTCTTACATTTTCAAAACAGTTTACGAACGCTAATTTTTGTGAAGACTACGCAGCTTTAAATCCATGATGTTGACTCAATGTCATGTTGATCTGACTTTACGTTCCGAAAATACCACGCAGTTTTATTTCACAGAATAGGTCAGATTTATATCACCTTGAATGTACTGTGTGCCTTTCAAATCAGCATTTCCCATTTGCACAAGTTTGCGCGGATAACCTCGCTGGGGGAACCATTGTGGAAAACCCAATTCCCTTACTTCTCTCGCCACCCACTCTTTTTATTTCCCTAAAACACCCAAGATGTACACTATCGCACGCGAGAAGCAAAATCGAAACCAGCTTTAACTTTTCAAAAAAAAAGTTTTCAACAACTCGCATCTCACGTGTCGTAGAGAATAGGAATAATTAAAAAAGAAACTCCTGCAAAAAAAAAAAATCCCATTTAAATGGGTACAGAATCTTCCTGTAATGATATTGTTAAGTAAAAAGCAATCATGTATTGAGGAATTTCTTGCGCTGGGAAACAGCAAACAATGTTGCAAAAAGTTTGCCTGCAGTTAGCTCTCACCTATGGAGCATGCGCGCTGCCCTCAGCCACACTTCAGTCCTGACAACAGACAATTTTATTGGGAAGAAGCGAAGGTGCGTTTACTATAAATGTGAAAAAAAGATCTAATCTTGTGCTCCCTGACCTTATTTTACGGTCAGGGCGTTGCAACAGCCTCTGTTTTACAGTTTGTGTCAGGTTTTCCTCCTCTTTTAGACTTTTAACCAGTTAAAATTATTGCAACTAACCACTGACTTTAACGTTTTGTTTTGAAAGGGTTGTTGAAGAAATTCATCTTTTTTCCCCCCTCCAGTTTAAGCTGCTAAGTTTTTCAATGAAATTCAGAAAAATTAAGCACTTAAGAGTTTTTCTGTCAGAACTTTTATTGGAATGGATTTTTAATTTGGGGGGGAAAAGTCGCTTAAAATAAATATATTTCAAAAGAGTCGGGGTTAATTTTTTAATATATATATATAAAAAGAAAAGCAGGGATGAGGAGAATTTCTGTAATGGCGATGTGAGTTGTTCTTGGGTTTGTTCTTTAATTAAAGCCTCAGCTGCCGGGTTGTCGAGAGAATTGGATTTAAGTGAAGTGGAAGGTTTGTGAATTAAGTCTCAACGTGTTTTAGGCCTTGTTGGTTCCGCCATTTTGTGACAAGTCTAAACCCAACTAAATAATTACATCAGGAAAGAAGCTTCTTTCTTTTAAAAAAAAATGTAAAACCGCGCAATCTGTAAAAGAAGCAGCAACGATATCCGCGCCTATTGAAAGTTTAATGTTCCTTTGCTTTGTGCATTTCTTCATATAAAATTATTCTCACGGGCCGGAAGACTTATGATTTTCTTTTTTTTTCTTCCGATACATTAACTCTAAGAACATGCATTTTGATCAATGCATTGCAATTGTTGAAACTGTTAACTTATCGCAAATGGTGAAAGCGTGGAGAACTTTTTTGGGGGGGATATATATTAGATCGATTTATTTATTTTTTGTTGAACGTCTTCGAGTTTTTTTTCTAAAACAGCTGTTTGATATTTTCCGGCACAGTGCACAGATCAATAGGACAGGGTATGTATAATTCGAGTTGTGTGTTTGCATTCCATTAATTGTTTTTTTTTCCCAACTGCGAACTTGTATTCTCTCGATCAGTAAATCAGGAAGGGTGAATAAAGACTGAGGGGTGAATGAGATGTGTCAAGAGCGTCTCCCTGTGGCCAGGTCAATCTTTCAGTGGTTTACAGGATATGGGAGATGATTTAGATCATATTGCTTCTGTCCCCGTTTGTTTGTATTTTGTTAGGCTTGCAGATATTTGTTTCATTTGTGCAGAACACTGATTGGTATAAATTTGAATTAATAAACTTTTTAGAATGTTGTCAGTGGGACGATTGTGAACCAGCAAGAGTGACATGGCTGGGAAAGACAAACTTGCATTTATATAGCACCTTTACTGTGGTTAAAGCGTCCCAAGGCGCTTCACATAAGCATTAGCAAACATCATTTGACACTGAGTCGTATTAAGAGATATTGGGACAGGTGGTCAGAGAGGTAGATTTAAAGGAGCATCTTAAAGGGGGAGAGAGAAGTAGAGAGTCAAGTTAAAGCAGCGAATTGCAGAGCTTAGAGCCTAGGCTTGCATAGCTGTGGTGGAGAGATGAAAATCGGGATGTACAAGAGACCAGAATTGGAAGACTGCAGCGATCATGTATGGATGCTTAATGCCTATCTACTTAATCTTGTGTGCTTTTTAGCACTGATTAACGTTTAAAGTAATTTTGCAACACAATGCAGAAACTGTAGTTTAATTCCAGTTGGATGTCATAATCTGAGTGGATTGCAAATTGTGGCAAACATTGTAAGACTACCTGGATGAGGTGGCCTTGCACTGCTTGAGCTTCACATCAGCTGAACTATAATTGCAACTGGAGGAAAAAAAGCACATTGTGTGCTTACTGATGCTGTGTCCTGTTCATCTATCACCCCTTGCTTGCTGACCTGCATTGGCTCCCAGTTAAGCTGTGCCTTTTTTTATTCTAGATTATCATCCTTGTTTTCAAGTCCCTCCATGGCCTTGCCCCTCCCAATCTATGTAATCTCCTGCACACCCACAACCCTCCAAGATAGCTGTACTCATCTAATTCTGGCCTCCTCAGCATCCCTGATCTTCATTGCTGGTTGTGGCTTCAGCTGCCTAGGTCCTAAACTCTGAAATTTCCTCCCTAAACCTCTCCATCTTTCTACCTCTCTCTCCTCCTTTAGGATGTCCTTAAAATCAACCTCTTTGACCAAGCTTTTGGTCATCTGTCCTAATACCTCCTTATGTGGATCAGTGTCAAATTTTATTTGATAACACTCCTGAGAAGCGCCTTGGGACATTTTACTACATTAAAAACACTATATAAATGCAAGTTGTTGTTATAATGAAGGAGCAAAACAAGAAAATGTTCAGACTTCATTCCATTTCTAGGCATTAACATGTGCATCGGTAAACTTGAGATACTTTTTGTTTCAGCAAATCAACCCAAAACAATGGAACTAGGTACAAGAGAGGAAAATGTGAATGCTCCACCAGGGCAGGATTTCGACCTGCTTAGTGCTATGGAATGGAAGGACGGAATTGCTACGCTGCCAGGCAGCAATTTAAAGGTAATTCATCAATCTAATTATAGTACGTATTTCTATAGCACAGAAGAACTATCATGTTTTTCTGATTGGCTCAGAATTCCAGAAACCAGTCACTATCCAGCCGCTTAACTGCCTCCTGCAAATTTCCCCCCATATTCTGTGATTTTGTTTGAGCAATGCCAGAGGAGATTGGCTCACCTTCAGCAATGCCAGAGGTGATCAATTTACCAGGAGCTATAGGAGGGGTGGGCATCGAGTTGCAAATTCTCAATTCTGTGCTAAAGAAAATGCTGATTTGTGACTTGTAACCATTTAGGGTACCATTTCCTTGATGTGACTGTGTCTGTCAGCTACAGAAGTCTTGAGTGTAGAGGATTACAGTGGAAGAATTGCAGATTTGGGAATATAAAACTATTCTTATTCTGTTGCCCTGTGCGCTCAGAAGGCAACCTGTTCCTCAGCTTTACCAATTTTCCTAGGGGCTTCTGAATAATAGCCAAAATTCTTAGTATTAATTTCTGTTCTTTAGAAATCTGTTTATCTTTGGTTTGTATTTATCTTTTGGTCCTTGCTCTAACAGGAAATGCTGGTAATACGATTAGCATCTAAAAAGAGAAAAGTTAAATTATTTCAGGTGGGACACTTCAGCAGATCTTAGGATTTGAAATGTTTACCCGTCATCTCTGAGAATGGCAGATCTGCTGTCTTTTCCAACATTCAGCATTTTAGAACATAGAACATTACAGCGCAGTACAGGCCCTTCGGCCCTCGATGTTGCGCCGACCTGTGAAACCATCTGACCTACACTATTCCATTTTCATCCATATGTCGATCCAATGACCACTTAAATGCCCTTAAAGTTGGCGAGTCTACTACTGTTGCAGGCAGAGCGTTCCACGCCCCTACTACTCTGAGTAAAGAAACTACCTCTGACATCTGTCCGATATCTATCACCCCTCAACTTAAAGCTATGTCCCCTCGTGTTTGCCATCACCATCCGAGGAAAAAGACTCTCACTATCCACCCTATCTAACCCTCTGATTATCTTATATGTCTCTATTAAGTCACCTCTCCTCCTCCTTCTCTCCAACGAAAACAACCTCAAGTCCCTCAGCCTTTCCTCATAAGACCTTCCCTCCATACCAGGCAACATCCGAGTAAATCTCCTCTGCACCCTTTCCAAAGCTTCCACATCCTTCCTATAATGCGGTGACCAGAACTGCACGCAATACTCCAGGTGCGGCCGCACCAGAGTTTTGTATAGCTGCAGCATGACCTCGTGTCTCCGAAACTCGATCCCCCCTACTAATAAAAGCTACACACCATATGCCTTCTTAACAGCCCTATTAACCTGGGTAGCAACTTTCAGGGATTTATGTACCTGGACACCAAGATCTCTCTGCTCATCTACACGACCAAGAATCTTCCCATTAGCCCAGTGCTCTGCATTCCTGTTACTCCTTCCAAAGTGGATCACCTCACACTTTTCCGCATTAAACTCCATTTGCCATCTCTCAGCCCAGCTCTGCAGCCTATCTATGTCCCTCTGTAACCTACAACATCCTTCGGCACTATCCACAACTCCACTGACCTTTGTGTCATCCACAAATTTACTAACCCACCCTTCTACACCCTCATCCAGGTCATTTATAAAAATGACAAACAGCAGTGGCCCCAAAACAGATCCTTGCGGTACACCAGTAGTAACTAAACTCCAGGATGAACATTTGCCATCAACCACCATCTTTCAGCTAGCCAATTTCTGATCCAAAGCACTAAATCACCTTCAATCCCAAACTTCCGTATTTTCTGCAATAACCTACCGTGGGGAACCTTATCAAACGCCTTACTGAAATCCATATACACCACATCCACGGCTTTACCCTCATCCACCTGTTTGGTCACCTTCTCAAAAAACTCAATAAGGTTTGTGAGGCACGACCTACCCTTCACAAAACCGTGCTGACTATCGCTAATGAACTTATTCCTTTCAAGATGATTATAAATCCTATCTCTTATAACCTTTTCCAACATTTTACCCACAACCGAAGTAAGGCTCACAGGTCTATAATTACCAGGGCTGTCTCTACTCCACTTCTTGAACAAAGGGACAACATTTGCTATCCTCCAGTCTTCCAACACTATTCCTGTCGACAATGACGACATAAAGATCAAGGACAAAGGCTCTGCAATCTCCTCCCTGGCTTCCCAGAGAATCCTAGGATAAATCCCATCTGGCCCAGGGGACTTATCTATTTTCACACTTTCCAAAATTGCTAACACCTCCTCCTTGTGAACCTCAATCCCATCTAGCCTAGTAGTCTGTATCTCAGTATTCTCCTCGACAACATTTTCTTTCTCTACTGTAAATACTGACAAAAAATATTCATTTAACGCTTCCCCTATCTCCTCTGATTCCACACACAACTTCCCACTACTATCCTTGATTGGCCCTAATCTAACTCTAGTCATTCTTTTATTCCTGATATACCTATAGAAAGCCTTAGGGTTTTCCTTGATCCTATCCGCCAATGACTTCTCGTGTCCTCTCCTCGCTCTTCTTAGCTCTCCCTTTAGATCCTTCCTGGCTAGCTTGTAACTCTCAAGCGCCCGAACTGAGCCTTCACGTCTCATCCTAACATAAGCCGCCTTCTTCCTCTTGACAAGCGCTTCAACTTCTTTAGTAAACCACGGCTCCCTCGCTCGACAACTTCCTCCCTGCCTGACAGGTACATACTTATCAAGGACACGCATTAGCTGCTCCTTGAATAAGCTCCACATTTCGTTTGTGCCCATCCCCTGCAGTTTCCTTCCCCATCCTACGCATCCTAAATCTTGCCTAATCGCATCATAATTTCCTTTCCCCCAGCTATAATTCTTGCCCTGCGGTATATACCTGTCCCTGCCCATCGCTAAGGTAAACCTAACCGAATTGTGATCACTATCACCAAAGTGCTCACCTACATCTAAATCTAACACCTGGCCAGGTTCATTACCCAGTACCAAATCCAATGTGGCATCGCCCTTGGTTGGCCTGTCTACATACTGTGTCAGAAAACCCTCCTGCACACACTGGACAAAAACTGACCCATCTAAAGTACTCGAACTATAGTATTTCCAGTCAATATTTGGAAAGTTAAAGTCCCCCATAACAACTACCCTGTTACTCTCGCTCCTGTCGAGAATCATCTTCGCTATCCTTTCCTCTACATCTCTGGAACTATTCGAAGGTCTAAAGAAAACTCCCAACAGGGTGACCTCTCCTCTCCTGTTTCTAACCTCGACCCATACTACCTCAGTAGACGAGTCCTCAAACGTCCTTTCTGTCGCCGTAATACTCTCCTTGATTAACAATGCCACACCCCCCCCCCCCCCCCTCTTTTACCATCTTCTTTGTTCTTACTGAAACATCTAAATCCCGGAACCTGCAACATCCATTCCTGTCCCTGCTCTACCCATGTCTCCGAAATGGCCACAACATCGAGATCCCAGGTACCAACCCATGCTGCAAGCTCACCCACCTTGTTCCGGATGCTCCTGGCGTTGAAGTAGATACACTTTAAACCAAGTTCTTGCTTGCCAGTGCCCTCTTGCGTCCTTGTAACCTTATCCCTGACCTCACTACTCTCAACATCCTGTACACTGGAACTACAATTTAGGTTCCCATCCCCCTGCTGAATTAGTTTAAACCCCCCCGAAGAGCACTAGCAAATCTCCCCCCCCCCCCCCCCCCCCCAGGATATTGGTACCCCTCTGGTTCAGGTGAAGACCATCCTGTTTGTAGAGGTCCCACCTACCCCAGAAAGAGCCCCAATTATCCAGGAAACCAAAACCCTCCCTCCTACACCATCCCTGCAGCCATGTGTTCAACTCCTCTCTCTCCCTATTCCTCGCTTCGCTAGCACGTGGCACGGGCAACAACCCAGAGATACGAACTCTGTTTGTTCTCGCTCTAAGCTTCCACCCTAGCTCCCTGAATTTCTGCCTTAAATCCCCATCTCTCTCCCTACCTATGTCGTTGGTGCCTATGTGGACACGACTTGGGGCTGCTCCCCCTCCCCCTTAAGGATCCCAAAAACACTATCCGAGACATCACGAACCCTGGCACCTGGGAGGCAACACACCAACCGTGAGTCTCTCTCGTTCCCACAGAACCTCCTATCTGTTCCCCTAACTTATTTATTCCCACTTATTTCAAGAAACTATATGTGGCAAACATTTAACAATTAATTCAGGTATAAACAGTGTACATTCTTAACCCAACATTTACAGGAGAGTGCATTGGCACCAATTTGTACAGTTTTTGGAGGGACAGGGCAGGTTTATGATGTCTAATAATCTAATGGATTATTTAGCTTTATGAACCCTTAAAGGTAAAAGGAATGTAAGTTTTGGGAAATTGAGATAAAGGAAAGCGATGCACATATTCATAAACTTTCTTTTGAACAGTTCCGAATGACTGAGTTCAACACACTGGAAATCATCACAAATGCAGAGACTGAAAATGGGAAAGACACCAGCTTGAAAAATGGGAGCAGGGCCCCAGATTCAAAAGGTGAGTTTATCCTTCAGAAGAGTGCGTCAGCTTGGGGCAGGTTTGAAAATTAGGTTATTGTGATTTTCTTTTCCAGGAACTGAATCACTGTTCTAGTGATTCTGTCACATTTTTTAAAATTCTTGGAACTTTTGTTCTGTACAGAATTGAGGCTGACACTCTCTTGTAGACTTCAGGAGTGCTGCATATTTTGAGCTACTGCCTTTCAGATGAGGTGTTAATCTAGGGCTCCATTTGATTGACTGCCTATTCCATCTCGTAGCTATTTGTGGAATTCTGCTGTGTCTCAATTAGCTGTCTTTGTCCGCATCATAGCTGCACTTCAAATTTAATTAATTTATGAAAGGTGTTATGAAACATTTGAAACTTGTGATAAGGCAATGAATAAAAAAGTTTTTCTTCCTCTTGGTTTCCTTCCTTTGCATTGTTTCTTTTCCCTTTTCTCGAATAATTGCGCTGTAGCATAGTGGTTATGTACTGGATTAATAATGCAGAGGCTTAGACTCATCATCTGGGGACATGAGTTCAAATCCCACCATGACAACAAGGGAATTTAAATTCAATTAGTTAAATAAATCTTCTTCCTCCTCTTCCTTCTTTCCCCTTTCCTCCCTCTTCCTCCCTTTCCCCTTTCCTCCCTCTTCCTCCCTTTCCCCTTTCCTCCCTCTTCCTCCCTTTCCCCTTTCCTCCCTCTTCCTCCCTTTCCCCTTTCCTCCCTCTTCCTCCCTTTCCCCTTTCCTCCCTCTTCCTCCCTTTCCCCTTTCCTCCCTCTTCCTCCCTTTCCCCTTTCCTCCCTCTTCCTCCCTTTCCCCTTTCCTCCCTCTTCCCCCTTTTCCCCTTTCCTCCCTCTTCCCCCTTTTCCCCTTTCCTCCCTCTTCCCCCTTTTCCCCTTTCCTCCCTCTTCCCCCTTTTCCCCTTTCCTCCCTCTTCCCCCTTTTCCCCTTTCCTCCCTCTTCCCCCTTTTCCCCTTTTCTCCCTCTTCCCCCTTTTCCCCTTTCCTCCCTCTTCCCCCTTTTCCCCTTTCCTCCCTCTTCCCCCTTTTCCCCTTTCCTCCCTCTTCCCCCTTTTCCCCTTTCCTCCCTCTTCCCCCTTTTCCCCTTTCCTCCCTCTTCCCCCTTTTCCCCTTTCCTCCCTCTTCCCCCTTTTCCCCTTTCCTCCCTCTTCCCCCTTTTCCCCTTTCCTCCCTCTTCCCCCTTTTCCCCTTTCCTCCCTCTTCCCCCTTTTCCCCTTTCCTCCCTTTTCCCCCTTTCCTCCCTCTTCCCCCTTTTCCCCCTTTCCTCCCTCTTCCCCCTTTTCCCCCTTTCCTCCCTCTTCCCCCTTTTCCCCCTTTCCTCCCTCTTCCCCCTTTTCCCCCTTTCCTCCCTCTTCCCCCTTTTCCCCCTTTCCTCCCTCTTCCCCCTTTCCCCCCTTTCCTCCCTCTTCCCCCTTTTCCCCCTTTCCTCCCTCTTCCCCCTCTTCCCCCTCTTCCCCCTCTTCCCCCTTTTCCCCCTTTTCCCCCTCTTCCCCCTTTTCCCCCTTTTCCCCCTTTTCCCCCTCTTCCCCCTTTTCCCCCTTTCCTCCCTCTTCCCCCTTTCCTCCCTCTTCCCCCTTTTCCCCTTTCCTCCCTGTCTCGGGAGACAATGGGTAAGCGCCTGCAGGTGGTCAGTGGTGTGTGGAGCAGCACCGAGAGTGGCTATAAAGGCCAATTCTAGAGTGACAGACTCTTCCACAGGTGCTGCAGATAAAATTGGTTGTCAGGGTTGTTTCGCAGTTGGCTCTCCCCTTGCGCTTCTGTCTTTTTTCCTGCCAACTGCTAAGTCTCTTCGACTCGCCACACTTTAGCCCCGCCTTAATGGCTGCCCGCCAGCTCGGGCAATCGCTGGCAACTGACTCCCACGACTTGTGATCAATGTCACAGGACTTCATGTCGTGTTTGCAGACGTCTTTAAAGCGGAGACATGGACAGCCGGTGGGTCTGATACCAGTGGCGAGCTCGCTGTACAATGTGTCCTTGGGGATCCTGCCATCTTCCATGCGGCTCACATGGCCAAGCCATCTCAAGCGCCGCTGACTCAGTAGGGTGTATAAGCTGGGGATGTTGGCTGCCTCGAGGACTTCTGTGTTGGAGATACGGTCCTGCCACCTGATGCCAAGTATTCTCCAGAGGCAGCGAAGATGGAATGAATTGAGACGTCGCTCTTGGCTGACATACATTGTCCAGGCCTCGCTGCCGTAGAGCAAGATACTGAGGACACAGGCTTGATGCACTTGGACTTTTGTGTTCCGTGTCAGTGCGCCATTTTCCCACACTCTCTTGGCCAGTCTGGACGTAGCAGTGGAAGCCTTTCCCATGTGCTTGTTGATTTCTGCATCGAGAGACAGGTTACTGGTGATAGTTGAGCCTAGGTAGGTGAACTCTTGAACCACTTCCAGAGCGTGGTCGCCGATATTGATGGATGGAGCATTTTTGACGTCCTGTCCCATGATGTTCGTTTTCTTGTGGCTGATGGTTGGGCCAAATTCGTTGCAGGCAGCCGCAAACCTGTCGATTAGACTCCGCAGACACTCTTCAGTGTGAGATGTTAATGCAGCATCGTCAGTAAAGAGAAGTTCCCTGATGAGGACTTTCCGTACTTTGGTCTTCGCTCTTAGACGGGCAAGGTTGAACAACCTGCCCCCTGATCTTGTGTGGAGGAAAATTCCTTCTTCTGAAGACTTGAACGCATGTGAGAGCAGCAGGGAGAAGAAGATCCCAAACAGTGTAGGTGCGAGAACACAGCCCTGTTTCACGCCACTCAGGATAGGAAAGGGGTCTGATGAGGCACCGCTATGCTGAACTGTGCCTTTCATATTGTCATGGAATGAGGTGATGGTACTTAGTAGCTTTGGTGGACATCTGATCTTTGCTGGTAGTCTGAAGAGACCATGTCTGCTGACGAGATCAAAGGCTTTGGTGAGATCTATGAAAGCAATGTAGAGGGGCATCTGTTGTCCACGGCATTTCTCCTGTAGCTGGCAAAGGGAGAACAGAATGTCAATGGTGGATCTCTCTGTTCGAAAGCCACACTGTGCTTCAGGGTAGACACACTCAGCCAGCTTCTGGCGTCTGTTTAAAATGAATTGAGCGAAGACTTTCCCCACTATGCTGAGCAGGGAGATTCCATGGTAGTTGTTGCAGTCACCGCGGTCACCCTTGTTCTTATAGAGGGTGATGATATTGGCATCGTGCATGTCCTGTGGTACTGCTCTCTCATCCCAACACAGGCAAAGCAGTTCATGTAGTGCTGAGAGTATAGCAGGCTTGGCACTCTTGATTATTTCAGGGGTAATGCCGTCCTTCCCAGGGGCTTTTCCGCTGGCTAGAGAATCAATGGCATCACTTGAGTTCTGATTTTGTTGGCTGTTCACCCAGCTCATCCATGACTGGCAGAGACTGGGCTGCATTGAGGGCGGTATCGGTGACAATTTATATTTATAAAGCACCTTTTAATGTAACGTCCCAAAGCATTTCACAGGAGTGCTAGCACTAAAAATTTGACACGTAGCCACATAAGGAGTTAATAGGACTGATCATCAGATAGTCAAAGAGGTAGATTTTAAGAAGAGTCTTAAAGGAAGAGAGAGGTAGAGAGCCAGAGCTTTAGTGGGTATTCTAGGCAGCTGAAGGCAAAGCCGTCAGTGGTGAATTGATGAAAATTGTGAGCGCAAGGGGGCAGAGTTGGAGGAATGCAGAGACTTCGGAGGGTTGTGGGGCTGGAGAAGGTAACAGAATGGTTTTTCAATCACCTCTCCAGTTTCTGGATTGTTTGTGTGTGTGTATATATAACCAAGACTTTTCTTTTTCTCCCCCCATGTCCTTCCTGTGTCTGGCAATGGCTACAGCTTCACAAAATCCAGAGGAAGTGCCCAGCATGGATGGAATCTATTGTTGCGAGAACTGTGGACACTATGGCACTATTGAGCACTTCAGTCACGGGGGGAAATTCTGCACTGAGGCCTGTGCACAGCAGTACAAAGAAAGGTACATGTTCTTAACAGACAACACTGCTTCTTTGATGCATTGTTTTTCATTCCTCGTTATTTCCACTCAGTCTAAATAACTATCCGAAATCATACATGACATCCTTTCAGATACAGTGGGCCAATAGTGATGGCATGAAAACTAGAATCCTCTGAGTAAATAACTGTATAAAACACTGATTCAGCCTCAACTGGAATATTGTGTCCTGTTCTGGAAGGATTAGATTAAATTAGAGATACAGCACTGAAACAGGCCCTTCAGCCCACCGAGTCTGTGCCGAACATCAACCACCCATTTATACTAATCCTACACTAATCCCATATTCCTACCAAACATCCCCACCTGTCCCGATATTTCCCTACCACCTACCTATACTAGTGACAATTTATAATGGCCAATTTACCTATCAACCTGCAAGTCTTTTGGCTTGTGGGAGGAAACCGGAGCACCCGGAGGAAACCCACGCAGACACAGGGAGAACTTGCAAACTCCACACAGGCAGTACCCGGAATCGAACCCGGGTCCCTGGAGCTGTGAGGCTGCGGTGCTAACCACTGCGCCACTGTGCCGCCCAAATGTTAAGGATGTTAAGGCATTAGAGAGGGTGCAGAAAAGGTTCACGAGAATGGTTTCAGGGATGAGTAACTTCAGTTATGTGGTTAGGTTGGAGAAGCTAAAGCTGTTTTCCTTGGAGAAAATTAAGAGGAGATTTGACAGACGTGCTCAAATTCACGAGAGGTCTGGAGAGAATAGATGGGAAAAACTGTTCCCATTGGCAGAAGGATCGAGAACAAGAGGACACCAATTTAAGGTGATTGGCCAAAGAAGCAACGGAAAAAGCTTTTTACACAGCGAGAGGTTAGGATCTGGAATGCACTTTCTGAAAGTGTGGTGGAGACAGGTTCAATTGAGGCCTTCAAAAGAGAAGTGTTAATTATCTGAAGAGAAAAAATTGCAGGGATATGGGGAAAGGCAGGGGAGTGGGACTAGGTGAGTTGCTCTTGAAGAGCTGGCACAGACACGATGGGCTGAGTGGCCTCCTCCTGTGCTGTAACCATTCTATGATTCTATGATAAGTTACTCTGCTTATAGTTTTCTCTGGCTAAAGTTACTTGTTTTATTCACCTTGACTAAAAATTATCACATGGACTGACCTTTTTCATCTATGGTTCTTGTCTGATTACACCTTAAGTGTAAATATCATAACGGAACTAACAACTGGAGCATTCCAATTCATGTGACTCCATTATATCTATTATAACTCAATTTGTAAAACTAGAAAAGCCAGTTGCAAATATACACAAGTGTGAGGTGCTTATTTCGAATTTGGTATTTACAGGAAATATGATTTTATGACTATAGTGCAGCAATTGTTGAATTGTCCATGTATTGGAACCTGCCTGAGAATTGTGCTAAAATCTCCCAGTAAGTTACTTTAATTGTTGCACTGTTGAAAGAGAGAAGTCAGCATAGAAGCAGCGTCAGAAAACAAATGTCAATTCCCTACGAGCTTCAGCTGATTGTGGCAGTGATCAGAAGAGCCTTGCAGATCAAGGGCATCTGGGGATTGATTCCAGGTCAGAACTGAGTTAGCTGTTCATGGGAGTGGTGATGATCGAGCTCTTGGTCTAAGGAGGGCAGAATTGTCCAGGGTTGCTGTTACCGAGCTTGCTGGAATTGCATGTATTGGATGTCAGGACAGGATGCAGCTTTTGTTAGGTAGGTAGTGTCGTGGTTGTGATATTGGGCTAGCAAATACCACCATGGGAAACTATGAAACTGAATTCAGTAAATCTGGTCACTTGTGGGCTAGCTGCTAGATTATCTTTAGAAACACAGCTGGTTCACTCATTTCTTCAGAGCAGGGAACTGTCATCCCTTACTCAGTCTGGTTGACATGTGATGCTAGGCCACTCTACAGATTTCATGATGTTTAATGCCTTTTGACATGGCCTAACAAGCCACTATACAACAAGTTGCAGTAAATGGTTGCAGAAGACAAATGCCGTTTTGTCCACATTCCCATAAACAATTTTTTTTCAAAACAAAAATTCTTCTGGTAAAATAGTACTTGCTAAATAGGTTTACACGAATAGTGGCCACTAACACCTGGCGTCCATGTAACATACCCCACTAATTAGTCGACTTAACAGCGGGATGGAGATAGTGGCATTAAAAAAGTGGTGGGGGTAGCATACTGGGGAAAAATATGTGGGATAAATAAGGGTTATGATTGAAAACAATTGTAAAAACCATTTATGTGTAGTTTTATTCTACATCTAAATCTGGCTTTAATTATTCTGCACAGAGTTGCCATTGCAGAATGCAGACCATGTGAGAAGTTTGTGTTTATATAGCAGCCAAATTTATAATAGTGAACCCTTTGTACTCCAGGTATTTTACCCTCCTGCTGATTAACAGTGTCCTGTTTATAGTTTGATCAAGAAGGCAAAAAAACTCAAGGCCACCATCTGTCTGACTAGATAATCTTCCTGTACCAGTGGTGCAAGTTTCTCATTTACTGGTACATTAGCCCAGATTTTGCAGTCAGTGACAAAGGAATGGTGCTTGCTGTTCACAGGCTGACAACAACTGAGATTTTGTGGTTTTTGAGCGTAGTCTTGCTGTTATCGGGTGTCTAATCGAGCATGGTGCCCTCTACAGGGGATCTGTGGTGTCTGTGAGCTGGGCAAGCAATAGCAAGGCTCTTCAGCCAATCACATTGAAGGATCCTCGCTGTGACAGAGTCTAAACAAGGAAGTATAAATTAAATTCAAATCATATACACAAAGCAAAAAATAAAGGTTTGGAAAGAAAGATGTGATTGAGAGAGATGTAAGAGACAGATGGAAAAAGTAAAGGAAAAAATTAGAAAAAATCTCCAGCTCTGAAGGAATAAGACTCCACACTTGTAAAATTAAATTTTCTGTGCCAGAGAGATTTGGCAGTAATTATGACTTAACATGCTACAAAAAAATCACGATCTCCTGAATTATTTTTTATTCATACATGGGATGTGGGCATTGCTGGCCGGGCCAGCATTTATTGCCCATCCCTAATTGCCCTTGAGAATACACCAGCCTTATCTTTTACTGCCCTATTTAGTGGGTGCCTTCACACCCTTGCAATGATTTCATTGCAGAGCCTACTATTGAGATCTAGCACAGCCTTTCAAGGAGCAGGGTAACTCCATTTGAGATTGGGTAATTCTGCACTGAGTGAGGATGATGCTTCCTGGGTTAGTGCTGTATTGATCTGTCATTAACCAAAACTAAAATATCCCTTTAGCTAGCTTTCAGATCCACCTTGACTAGTTTATTTCTTTTGTTCCTTTTAAATATTAAATTTGGTCAACAAGTAGAATCAGAAGTCAACTTTTTTCTCTTAACATCCCCGTTATAATATTTTACCTCTTCAAGGTTAATCTCAATGACCCGAATATTTACTAGGGTGGGATCTCCGAGCAGGGGTGGGAGGCGTTCTGGTCAGTCCCTGAACGCTGGAGTTTAGACTCCACAACAGGATCCCTGCCTGGAAGCCAACCTGATTAACAGGCTTGGCTCCCTGTTGGGTGGGGAATGATGCAGCAGAGATTATAGCCCTTGAGCAAGTAAGTTTATGCTCTTGGAGTAGAGATCTGTAGGGTCGGTGACCAGATTGGTGGGGGGGGTGGTGGGGTGTCTGTGAATGCGAGTGGTTTCCAATTGTGGAGGGAAGCAGGTTAGCTTGACCGCCGGGAAGTCCTCCTGGTCCGCAAGCAGTGCTGGAAAGAAGTCCTCACCTCCCTTGAGCTGCTCAGTTTCCCGAGGTCCGGGAAACACCGGCCAGCATTTAAATTTAAAATGGAGATGAAATCTGAGGCATGCAGCCTCATTAAAATATTTAAATGAGCATCCCACCTCGTGGGAGCTATTTGGTCATCTGCCACCTCCTCACCTCTGCCTTTGTAAAAACTGGAAGTGGTTCGAGGCTGGTTGGGTTCAGGTTTGAGATTTTAAAAAAAAAATTCACATCCCATCAGACCCAAACCCACCTGTTTTTGGGGGTTAAACCTTCCCTCAATGACCTCCCCCCCCTTATAGTTTTGGCAAAATACTTGAAATATTCATGTGACAATTATGGGCAACTTTATGGTTGCTATTGATATAGCTTCACCTGGTTTGCAGCTGTGCATTCATTTTATCTTGAGGTATTCTTTGCAAATGGAACCAGCCCCATTCGACTGGTTTTAGCTCATTGGGCCAGTGTATTGCAGCCATCTCTACCCATTCCCCACCCCAATAGATAAGTGGATAAATGGTCTGAATTCTAAGCCATATAGATCAGAATGTTTATCTCAAGTGCCTGTGTTGAGTTGGTTTGTCAGAGCCCTTACTGTTGCCCAAATTCTAAGAACGAGCAAAATGCGGCAAGGAATTGCCTATACTAATTGCTACTTTTGCATTACACATGCACGGTTACTGGGAAAGAATGGGATTTCCCTTTGCTGTAATGCCCTCCACAGTTGAATAAGCTGCTGCTGCTCACTGTTGAGGTTAATGCACGCTGAAGTACACTTGAGGTGGCACTGGAAGATTGTTGACTCTGATGGAACTAAATCCCAGCAAAACCTGGGGCCTTCAAGAGGGAAGGGGAGAAAATTGGCAACAAAAATAAAACTAAATCTTCATGGAGTAAGGCAATATCTTAAATCCATTTTTGTGAACTGTTTGTGTGGTTATATCTCTGTTACAGTTACATGCACTGACACAGTAACAATGCAATAATCCCTTTCAAACTTCTCTGAAGAATAATGCTACTTCAAATAGCTAATAATCGATTGCTACTTTAAGATTTTATATCTTTTTCACAGCACTTGTAAGCCTACTCATATAGATGTGACAAATGGCAATGGAACAATCATGAAGCGTCTCAGAAAGAAACGGAAGCTGCTGCTAGACTGGGAAGATGAAGATTTACAGATGGGTGAAGATGAGGTAAATTGCCACATGTCTTTTTGAATTCTTTTTTTTTTTGCTATTGACATTTTCACCTTTTTCTTTTATGCTCCTTTTTTGCTATAAGGATCAATGACTGTTGAGAATGTATGCAATTATTACAAAATCTATATCGCTGTGGCTATTCAATTTTTGATTATTTATAGAGGGTTGCCATTAGAATCGGGGAAAATTTTTGATAACTTCAACATTTTGACTTATTTTAAGAGACTATGCTTTTGTGGCTGGAGCTGCAATTGAGGAACCAGGTTGGAGTAGTTACTGAGTTAGATACTGTGGGAGGAATGAATTGCTGTGTTTGATAACTAGTGTCACTGTTTAGATCCAGTTTGTTCCCTAATGTCATTACTCATTATAATAAGTCTATTTATGATCAAATATATTTATACATATTTTGATCTATAGTTAACCAATCTACCATGGCATTCCACTCTGGAGTCATGACCGAGTAATTTTAACATTGGTCATTTATATACAAACTGCCTATAAAAAGTTGTTGTGCATTAATTACACCCTCTTGCCAATGACAGTGCAGCAGTGGCTCCAGTGGTGAGAGGGAAGAATTGCAATGCTTAAACAGGCAGTTATAAATATGACATAGGAATTGGAATAGAAAAAATTGTGTGCAGTTATTTAATATTTCTAATATAGATATATAGTAATTATTTCTTGGAATGGAGTTAAAGGGTTCTGATATGTTCTAATTTTAATAGTTTAATTAATGGTAAAAGAGAGACTTGCATTTCTGTAGTGCCTTTCATGACCTTGGGACATCCCAAAGCATTTCACAGCCAATAGTCACTGTTGTAATTAGGAAACAAGGTAGCTAATTTGCACACAACAAGCTCCCATACTCAGCAAATGTGTTGATGACCAGGTAATCTGTTTTTGTGCTGTTGATTGAGGGCACCGGGCATAACTGCCCTACTCTCAATACTGCCAGGGGACCTTTTACCTCCACCTGAGAGGGCAGACAGTTAACGTCTCATCCAAAAGATGGCGCCTCTGACAGTGCAGCAGAAGAGAAACTGCTTCCAGTGGCTGGAGGGTCAGTAACCAGAGGGTACAGATTTAAGGAGATTGATAGAAGATCCAGAGGCGATATGAGGAAAAACGCTTTTACACAATGAGTGATTAGGATTTTGGATGGATTGCCTGATAGAGTGGTGGATACAGAATTGATAGTTGTCTTCAAAAGGGAATTGGGTAAATACTTGAAAAAGAAAAGTTTGCAAGGATATGGGGAAAGAACAGGGGAATGCGTGTAACTGGATTGCTGTTTGAAAGTCCCAGCATGTACTTGAGCTGAAAGGCCTCCTGTGCTTTACCGTTCAATTATTCCATGAAAATAGTTTGCCAACACTTAATTATCCTCAGGATTCACTGCAGCAACTGACTACTTCAGCTGCACCTCCCAAGTCTGCAACTTCTGTCACTGAGAAAGACGAGGGAATCAGGTACATGGAACCCAAGAGTCCCTTCAAGTCACACACCATCTGACTTTCACATCTATTGCCATACCTTCATTGCTGCTGGATCAAAATCCTGGAACTTTCTACCTGGTACTATTGTGGGAGCACCTTCATCACTCAGACTGAAACTGTTTAAGGCGGCAGCTCACGTTTACCACCTTGAGGCCTTGCCAGCAAATACCTGTATCCTGAGAATTTTTTTTTTCTTGGAGAAAGCACTGGAGTGCTGTTGGCGCCCTTGGGACCATACTGTAGCAAGAGTTAGCACCTTTCAAGAGCGAAGGGTAGAAAAAGGAAGGAGGAAAAATTATTTAAATTGCAGAATATTGGATGCCTTTCTGGTAGAGTCATGGTGCTACATAGCAAGTTTCCAATCTTTGCACAGTTGAGTAGTGCCTGTGCCTTCCCACAGCAAGTCAGAAACATTTGTTAGGCCAGTCCCTCCTGGCCACCTTCATGCATATCCTGATTGCTAGACACACAGGGGCATTGACAAAGTCTGGAGCAAGTCAACTCCCTGCTGCCTCAATGCAGGAAGTAGGTGGAGGAAGAAAAGAATGGAATTAGGGAAGATGATTATTATAGCAATAATGAAAGTTGTATGTAAGTGTACTGCACATTGAGTTAGTGGAAACATTCAAGGATGACTTGAATATTTAGCAATTGATTGGATACTGTGGGTGGCGCAGTGGTTAGCACCGCAGCCTCACCACTCCAGCGACCCAGGTTCAGTTCTGGGTACTGCCTGTGTGGAGTTTGCAAGTTCTCCCTGTTGCCCCGTGGGTTTCCTCCCACAGCCAAAGACTTGCAGGTTGGTAGGTAAATTGGCCATTGTAAATTGCCCCTAGTGTAGGTGGGTGGTAGGAGAATGGTGGGGTTGTGGTAGGGAATATGGGATTGATGTAGGATTAGTATAAATGGGTGGTTGATGGTCGGCACAGACTCGGTGGGCTGAAGGGCCTGTTGCAGTGCTGTATCTCTAAATAAGTAAAATAAGTACCCTAGTAGTCATTAATTAGTACTCAGCTGGTTTAAATTAACAGATGTAATAGCAACTTAGATGCAGTATAATGTGGATAAATGTGAGGTTAGTCACTTTGGTAGCAAAAACAGGAAGGCAGATTATTATCTGAAGGGCTATAAACTGAGAGAGGGGAATATGCAGCGAGACCTGGGTGTTCTCGTACACCAGTCACTGAAGGTAAGCATGCAGGTGCGACAGGCGGTAAAAATGGCAAATGGTATGTTGGCCTTCATAGCGAGAGGATTCGAGTACAGGAGCAGGGATGTCTTGCTGCAATTATACAGAGCCTTGGTGAGGCCCATACCTGGAATATTGTGTGCAGTTTTCGTCTCCTTATCTGAGGAAGGATGTTCTTGCTATAGAGGGAGTGCAGCGAAGGTTTACCAGACTGATTCCTGGGATGGCGGGGCTGACGTATGAGGAGAGACTGAGTCAGTTAGGGTTATGTTCGCTGGAGTTCAGCAGAGTGAGGGGCGATCTCCAAGAAACCTATAAAATTCTAACAGGACTTGACAGGGTAGATGCAGGAAGGATGTTCCCGATGGTGGGGGAGTCCAGAACCAGGGTTCTTAGTCTAACGATATGGGGTAAACCTTTCAGGACTGAGATGAGGACAAATTTCTTCACCCAGAGAGTGGTGAGCCTGTGGAATTCGCTACCACAGAAAGCAGTTGAAGCTAAAACATTGTATGTTTTCAAGAAGGAGTTAGGTATAGCTCTTGGGGCGAAAGGGATCAAAGAATATGAGGGAAAGCGGGAACAGGCTACTGAGTTGGATGATCAGCCATGATCATAATGAATGTCAGAGCAGGCTCGAAGGGCCGAATGGCCTACTCCTGCTCCTATTTTCTATGTTAGGATAGCTAAGCATTGATTTAGACTTAGTCCAGGGGGCTACCCAAGAAGGTAATTCTTTTAAGGAGCTTAGCAGCCAGCAATTTTTGAGAAGCATTTTATGCTCCTTGTTTGTTTGACAGATGAAGGATAATTTAATATTTTATCTGTGGATGAAGGGAACAGAGCTGGGGGGTAGTGGTAAATATGAGCAGGACTGAATCCTCATACGGAGGTAAATGCTAACTTATTTCTGTTACAGCTTTTATATATTTCTATGTATCTAACGGTATTCAAAAATATTATCATAGTTACTTACGATATTCTAATATTTGTAGGAAGCACTAGAAGAATTCAAGGTGAAGACCAAAATAGCTCAGGAGTCCCATCTCCGAGGCCGGAGAGGTCCCAAACTATTAAAACAAGGTATGCTAATTGATGGCTAATTTTGAAGCTGTTGGGTTCTTCAGATTAAAATAATACTGTTTATTAACCCATATTGTACACCCACAACTGGTATTTATATACCAACTTCAACGTAATAAAACATCCCAAGGCCTTTCACAGGGATGTTATAAAACAATATATGACACCAAGTCAAATAAAGTGATATTCAGGCAGATGACCAAAAGCTTGGTCAAGAGAGGTTTAGGGTCAGAATTCCAGAGCTTGAGGCCCAGGCAGCTGAGGGCGTGGCTGCCAATTGTGGAGCGATGTAAAATTGGGGGTGTTCAAGGGGCCAGATTTACAGGAGCACAGATATCTCGGAGGGTTGTGGGGCAGGAGGAGATTAGAGATAGGGAGGGGCAAGGCCATGGAGCGATTTGAAAACAAGGATGAGAATTTTAAAATTAAGAAATACAGATAAGAGCTTTGCAGAATCGGACATTTCAGCACAGAAGTAGGCCATTCAACACATTGAGCTGTGTCGGGTATATATCACTGCAGTGCAATTGTGCTGTGGAATGCTTCATATCACAGTTCATCTTGCTGTATATTCCTTATTTCACACAGTGCATCTGGAAATTAAGGCTCATTTTAGAGAAAGTTGAAACATTGGAAACAAAGACACCTTTTCCACATCATTTAGAGGATTGGAAAAATTGTTAAGAGTGACATTGACAGAGCCAGGGAACAGGTTACCTGAATAGTTCTTGGCACGGATGCCCGGACAGGGTTGAAAGAGTGAACAGAATTTAATGTAGTTCTATTGGAAATCACCAACCAGTATTGCTTTTGATTTGAGCAACTGGGAAAGGTACATATCAAGAAATGAGACTGACCGAGCCTATTTATCCATTTTATTAAAAGGTGCTATGTTGGGAGCTGATAAAACCCAACATCTGTAGCAGAATTAAGTATTCGGTTCAAGTCCCAGAACTACCCATCAGCTCTGTCGTTAGCTAAGTGGGTATCTGTGTGGCTGCATAATAGGGCTACTTATTTAGCAGAACTGTGTTTATTTTTGGTACATGCTAGCTTTTGTAACTTACGGTTTGTCCTTTAATAAATTCTGAGTAAGTGCTAAGGTTTAGAGTTATTTTTTTGCAAATGTTGCAAAACTGAAAGCTGATGATTCTCCTTTTTCATCCATATAGCTCTGGCTGTTCCTGGCAAGAAGAAAACCTGGAACTGGGCTTCTTACCTGGAAGAAGAGAAAATGCAAGCTGCACCTCTCAAACTCTTCAAAGAGGTTTATATTCAATTAAGGACTTTTATATTGCAGTCTACCAGCTCCTTGGAATCATTTATTGTGGAATATTGTTCAAAGTCTTGTACTTTAAGACGCAACTCCATGTTTCTAATTATTGGATCCATGTTTCAAATGCTACATCTTGAGAATTAGTACTCAATTTGAACTGACCCCCTAGGTGTGCATTTGACTCCTGGAGCTGTCTGTGATTAAGACTCAGTTGATGAATTTTGTTTCAGCTAGACTGTTAGATGTCGTGAAGGAGTGCTATGAATGCAGTCTAACACCATGTTCCTTTTCTGTACAGTACCAGTTGTTTCCGCAGAGTCGCAACGGATTTAAACTGGGCATGAGGCTTGAAGGCATTGACCCAGAACATCCATCAATCTTTTGTGTTCTTAGTGTTGCTGAGGTAAGCTTCTCTGAATATCAGAGGCTGCTAGATATATTCAGTTCTGCTACTTTTTTTTAAAAAAGAAAAATGCCTAATAGTTCCAGTAGTAAAGTGTGTGAATCCTATTCAAGTATTTTGAGATTTAGGAGTAAACTTTGAGTATGTGCCAGTGATGAACAATTATACACATATTGGAAATCAATGGACAGGAAATCAGGGACACCATACCCACAGATTTCCAATATGTGTGGAATGTGAGTGAGGTTGGTTGCTTGCTGCCGGTGCATACTTGAAAAATTTAGGCTTCAGTTTTACCCTCAGTTGAAATTCAGATGTACCCTCAGTTTGTGATTTTAACCCAAGAATGGTGAGAATCAGGTTTAGGTATAAAAGAAAATGCAAAATATTGCAGCTGCTGGAACAGAAATTGCTGGAAATGTTTGGTGGGTAAGGCAGCAGCTATGGGGAGAGGAAGGTAGGGTTAGTGTTTCGGATCAACGACCTTTCATCGGAATCGGTGTTTGATCTACTATCCTTCAGCTGCTTGGTCCCCATGTGCATCATTATTGCTTGATCCTTTCTCCAAATGCCATCTTAATTTGTTAATTTGTTTAACTTTTGGGAAATAAATATCAAGTAATTGATCAAATGAGGTTTAATATACTTATGAGCATCGCAATCTAGTTAATCTTGTTATTTTGGGCTCTACATATTTCCTCATTGGTCAGAGTGCCTCTTGGCTTTTATTTTGCTCTTGCAGTACTTTTCTTCTAAACTAAAAAGTAAAACTTGCGGATAGGGTATAAAATGCTTCTTTGCTGTAAAGTATAGTCGTCACAGAGGATTAATCAGTCTAAGGTAGCAAGGACCTGTGGTCTGTAATTTTAATTAGATATGGAAACAAAATATGAATAAATATAGCATAAGTGATTTAAGTATAAATAAGGTTAATGTGACATTTTTGGCAGGTCCAGGGATACAGGATCCGGTTACATTTTGATGGCTACTCTGAATGCTACGATTTCTGGGTAAATGCAGACTCTCCTGACATTCATCCTTTCGGTTGGTGTGAGAAAACAGGCCATAAGCTACATCTTCCAAAAGGTATTTTTAAAATAACTTGCATGTGTTGGGCTTTAATGATGAACCCTCAGAAAGTTTCTGTTTTCCAAACTGCCACATTGTGTCTGATAACACATAGCCATCTGTATTTACATTTGTATCTATGGAAGACATCGGAGTTAGCAAATTAAAAAAAAAAAAATTGAGAGGCACAGGTGGATAATTTGTTGGTTTACTTGTCAGATCTATCAAAATATCCGTCAATAAGAGAAAAATTAGGTTTTGATTATTGTCCAACATCGACAGTAGAAGGAGCATTATTGGCTTCATAACTGTCCAATCTCTACACGTCATTGGGCTACATTAGTACTTGATTTTAAATACGTGTGTGAATGTCCTAGATTGGAGCATTAATAAATCTTAACAGCTACTTTGATTACAGCTGCAACCTTGGGAGAGAATTTATACAATTCTCATATGCGTGAGAAACTTACAATACATCAGAATACAGCCAAAGAATTTTCTGCACCTGTTCTCACCTGAGCTATGGGTTTTCCGTCCCATTAAAATGAATGGGCAGAAAATCACGGACTTAAAAGCAGAAAAATGCAGTCAATATCTTGCAAAGAACTTTTCTTTATCTAGTGACTTTCACGTCCTCAGGAGATCCCAAATTAGTTTGCAGCCACTGAATTACTTTCAAAGCGTAATCACTGTACTTATGGCAGCCAATTTGTGCACAGTGTTACGACCAGGTGAGAAGGAGTCTCGGGGGTTCCCTCTCAGTCTTTGTCTGGTTTAACCATAACCGGGTTTAATTTTAGAAACACTACTTTTTAGCTCCCCCTCAGTGAATCCTTGTTCACTGCTCCAATTGTAAGGCAAAGAAATCAGACAGGTTTCCTTAGATTTAAACAAGAAAGGTGGAAGTTTATTAATCTTAAACTCTAATCTGGTTAACGACTACGAATATGCGACACGACCACACTAGCATGCATACACGATAAACACACATGCAGATAGAGACAGAAAAAGTAGAAAAGAATAAAGGGGAAAAGTTTGAGGCAATATCAGAATTAAAATTACAGTCCTTTTGAGTTCAATGTGGAGTCTTTGGTTGCTGGTAAGTCCTGCTATTCGTTGGGGCTTAGTTCATGCTTCAACTTGTCTTGAGGTGTGCATATCTTCCGTGGGTCCGGTGGCTTGGGAGAAAGAGAGACACAGCCAGGAGAGAGGCTTGCTTGTTCCAGCTTCAGCTGCAAACTGCAGTCTCAATTCAAACTGTCCTGTGTCTCATTCAACAACCTGGACCAGCCAGTTAGTCATATGACCAGCTAGTTTAACAGTCCTGTCCTTGTGGATTGTATCATCTTAACAGTCCCTGGAATGTACTTCCTTACACCTTCAATGTTTGGTGATCAAAATCCATCTGGGTTAATTGGCCTAGGGAGTAGTTCTTTGTCTCCACAAGTACTGTCTCTTAGTATGCCAATGTCCTCCAGTCAAAGGTCTGGTGATCTCTTTTCTTAATTTCTTCACTCCAGCAATAGTTTAAAATCAATGATCATATGACAAAATTAATATTCCTCATTCTTGGCAGGTGGGGGTCTGCATGACAACAGCAAGGTCCCAAGAACAGCAATGAGACAATACTGAAATAAAAACAGAAAATGCTGGAAATAATCAGCAGGTCTAGCAGCATCTGTGGAGAGAGCAACAGTGTTAACATTTCAGGTCGATGACCTTTCATCAGAACTGGGAAAAGTTAGAAATGTAATAGATTTTAAGTAATTGAAATTAGATGGTGGAGGTGGGGGTGCAGGGTGGAAAAAGACCAAAAGGGAAGGTTTGTGCTAGGGTGGGAGACAGGAGAGCTGGTGCAGGGCCAGAGAAAGTGATAATGGGACAAGTAAAGAAACAAAAAATGTATCTAGAGGAGGTGTGAATAGCAGAATGATGAGCACGTGCCATCCAAAAGCAAAAATGAGGGGAAAATGAAACTAAAACCGAAACGTGCAAGGAAAAAGGAAACAAAATATGGGCAGAGATTATGGTCTGAAAGTGTTGCTTTGGTATTAAAGAGGCATATCTGTTTTAGTGGCGGTGGTTGTGGGGACAAGCATTGATCAGGACACCAGGAGAATGTCTCCCTTCTTTTGAAATATGTCCAATTGAACAGATTGAGAGGACCTATCTGAAAGAAAGCACTTCTAACAATGGAACCTTCTCTCATTAATGTACAGAAGTGTCAGCCGAGGTTATGTGTTCAAGTCCTGTGTTCAAGTGTTCAGCTAATTAATTGTCTAATAGATGAGATCCAGTGTAAGTACTAACTCAGTCTAGTCTAGTTAATTTGTTTGAATTGTTGTCATGTAAGTTTGATGTGAGCTTGATTCTTATGGAGCTGTAAAACAGTTTACCAAGATTACAGGATACTTATAAATGAGAAAAGTAATTTGGTCCTCCTTAATTGATCCATCCAAGACATTCCTACACTAAAATAAAAGCAAAATGCTGCAGGTGCTGGAAATCTGAAATAAAAACAAAGTGCTGGAAATACTCGGGTCTGGCAGCTTTTGTGGCGAGAGAAGCAAAGTTAATGTTTCAGGTCTGTGACCTTTCATGGTGCACCTGGTTGTTAAATTGTTCCAGGCATTTCACCTCCACTGCAGCCCTGAAGTATCTTCCAAGTCTTGTATAAAGGCAACAAGAAGGGAGGCCCTCCATAAACTTGAGGTCATACAAAACTCTGCTGCCCATATCCTAACTTGGAACAAGTCCTGTTTGCCCATCACCCCGTGCTTGCTGACGTACATTGGCTCCTGTTTAAGCAATGCCTCTTATGTTTAAAAAAAATCACCCTTGTTTTCAAATCCCTCCATGTCCCTTCTTCCCCCCCCCTCCCTATCTCTAATCTCCAGCCCCACAACCCTTTGAGATATCTGCCCTCTTCTAATTCTGGCCACTTGAGTTTCCCTGATTTTAATAGCTCTACCATTGGTGGCCATGCCTTCAGCTGCCTAGGCCTTAAGCTCTGGACTTGCCTCCTTAAACCTATCCACCTCTCTACCTCCTTTTAACCATGCACCTTAAATCCTACCTCTTTGATCAAGCTTTTGGTCACCTGCCCTAATATCTCCTTGTGTGGCTCGGTGTCATTTCTTGTTTTATAATGTCCCTGAGAAGTGCCTTGGGATGACTTGCACTAAAGGCACTATATAAATACAAGTTGCTGTCATTGTTGTTGTCGTGGACAAAGCTTGCAGATTGCAATCGAAATGGCAGACTGATCGGGTCTATAGTTTTGAGATCTGGAATAGAATTCCTGGAAGTTGGAAACCATACAGTGTTATATTTCAATACAAAGAGTGTAGAAGAGGAAGTATGTGTGTTTTGCTTGAGTGTCTTTTGCTGCTGATCTAATTTTACAGTTGAAGCATTAACATTATTTGAGAGTTTGTTGGTATTTTCAAGACAATTCTAGCATTTGGGTAGTGTGCATGTGTGTTTACGAAGCTACTGCACTCCCTTCCCATTTTTACTACAGATTTTCAAAAAGAAGGTTTGCACTTGATTTTCATAGAAATTCCCCACATTCTATTTATCGTGTTAATATATTTTATGGGTCTATTCTGTATTTCCAACTTTGCATCACTTGTGGATAAAGTATTTAACATTAAATTACTTGCATGGGATTTTCGGTTGTGGCAAAAATGTATATTTAACTGTGATCAAAAAATAATTTCATAATGTTTGCATTAAAAAAAGCCCTTTCATTTTGATTTTTCTTTTTAATTTGTAGGATACAAAGACAGTATTTCGTACCTAAAGTCTTGTAAAGCTCAAGCAGCTCCCAAAAACCTGTTCAGGTCGTTGAATACAGTGAGTGGTCAAAGTGAAACATTTTTTAAGGTGGTGTTAACTTCATGTTTTTCTTCATTTGCTGGGCAAGATTGTTTAGATGTGTAATTAAAGTGGCAAATTACTTTTTTTTTGTTGTTTGTAGCCTATCACTCCTTCTGGTTTCCGAGTGGGGATGAAGTTAGAAGCAGTCGATAAGAAGAACCCCTCCCTTACATGCGTGGCTACTATTGCTGATATGGTGGATAATCGGTTGCTGATACACTTTGACAACTGGGATGACAGCTATGACTATTGGTACAGAATCTGGAGAGTATTAATCTTTTGTTGTAGAACGTCCGCTTACATGAGCCTTGTCGATGCTGCAGTACATTTAAAACTTTTTAAATTTATTAGCCGCAATTTTAAAAAGTTAGACGTTTCCATACATGTTATCTTTTTTAAAAAAGATTGAAGTTTTGAGGCGGGTGGAATTCTACTGCTGTCCATGCATGCGTGTGTGTCATAGTCAGTCATTTATGGCACAGAAGGAGGTCATTCGGCCCATCGTATCCATGTCGGTTCTCCACAGAGCTATCCAGTCAGTCTCGCTCCCTTGCTCTATCCCCTTAGCCCTGCAAGTTTATTTCCTTCAAGTGACCATCCAACTTCCTTTTGAAGTCATTGATTGTCTCTGCTTCCACCACCCTGTGGGCCGCGAGTTCCAGGTTATTACCACCAGCTGCATAAAAAAAGTTCGTCCTCATTTCCCCCTGCATCTCTTGCTGAAAACCTTCAATCTGTGTCCCCTAGTCCTTGTACCATTAGTTAATGGAAATAAATTTTCTTTGTCTAAATTATCTAAGCCTGTTGTAATCTTGTACATTTCTATTAAATCTCCCCTCAATCTCCTTTGTTCTAAGGAGAACAGCCCTAGCTTTTCCAACCTAACCTTGTAACTAAAATCCCTCATCCCTGGAACCATTCTGGTAAATCTCCTTTGCACCCTCTTGAGGACCCTCACATCATTCCTAAAGTGTGGTGACTAGAACTGGATGCAATGCTCCAGTTAGGGCCTAACTACAACTTTTATAAAGGTTCAGCATAACGTCCCTGCTTTTGTACTCTATGCCTCAATTTATGAAGCCCAAGATCCCATATGCTTTACTAACTACTCTCTCAATATATCCTGCCACATTCAAAGATCAATGCACATGCACCCCAGGTCCCTCTGTTCCTGCACAGTCTTTAGAATTGTGCCATTAAGTATATATTGCCTCTCCTTCATTTTTTTTTTTTATGTTACATTGACAAACTTGTTTATTCAATGTCTGGGAATAAAGCTAGCATCACTGATTTAACTTGATTCCACTTTAAGCAAAGGAATACAGCTCAAGAAGCAAGTTAATCGTGTGGGCCACATGGATTTTGTCTCATCTTTATTCATTCAGTAATTCATTGTGACGAAAGAGGTTCTATACAACTGATCTACTGCATTATATTGTCTTATTAAGAGTACATTTGCAAATACAGCATCGATCCTGCCACCCTCATTGCATAGCATGTCCTTGAAGTCCAGTGAAACGTGTAAATCATGAGCACCTTAGGGACTGGCATCAGCTGTCCAATTTTTGCAGATGTAACATTTTTACAAAATTTCAGTAGAATATGAAGTTCTTTAGCCCAGCATCCATATCCCAGGATAGAGCCGTACAAGCTTTCAGTCCCAGAAATAGAGAGGTTTTCCACCCCTGTACATGCTGGATTATTGAAATTTTACTTCTTGGATTTTATTTTTCAAATGTACTTTTTTTTTAATGGACAGTCTGATCAAGAGCAAGAATGTTGGGGCTAACTCACAGTAAGGGGCTTTTACTCCATCATTTGCCAGAGCTGTACATTATTGCCAGTTTTGGAATATTTTTCTGTTTGTAGGTGTGATGCTAGCAGTCCATATATCCGTCCAGTTGGATCATGTCAGACGTCTGGATTACCTCTTACAACACCACCTGGTTAGTCTCCATTTCACTTCAAAATGTGAATTTGGTTTAAACAGCATAAACTATAGTGAACATTTCATCTAAAATATTAGCTAGCTACTTTCTATATCCAGGTTAAAACTTTAAGTTGCATTCCAAGCATTACTATTTTAATTTATGTCACTGTTTACTTTCTTAGAGTACAAAGATACAAAAGATTTTTCCTGGGAGAAGTACTTGGAGGACTCTGGTGCACAGGCAGCCCCAGCACGTGCTTTCAAACAGGTATGAGGTGACAAACTTGTGCTCAGGCGATAATAGGAATTAGATAGAATAAGGTCACAGAGCAACCTTTGATTATTTTCTCTCACAACATTTACATAGAAATACAGAAAATTTACAATACGGAAGGAGGCCATTTGGCCATTGTTAAATGCAGCAAAGATTGGGAGCTAGTGGGTAGTTGGACCTGCAACACTGACCGCGATCCACCGTTTTCTGCCACAGTGGCATGCCACCTGCAGTATACAACCAATTTAAGAAAAACCTTTGCACAAAGGTGAGAGGCATCTTGGGGTGTAAATGATCCTGTGTTACTATTTTGAAGAAGAACAGTGGAGTTATCCCCAGTGCCCTGGCCAATATTTATCTCTCAACCAACATCACTAAAACATTAAAATAAAAGCGAAATACTGCAGATGCTGGAAATCTGAAATTAAAACCAAGAAATGCTGGAAATACTCAGCAGGTCTGGCAGCATCTGTGGAGAGAGAAGCAGAGTTAACGTTTCAGGTCAGTGACCCTTCATCAGTTCTGAAGAATATCTGGTCATTTATCACTTTACAGTTTCTGGAATCCTGCTGTGTGCAAATTGGTTGCTGTGTTTCCGACATAATGGTGACGACGTTTCAAAAGTACTTTGTTGTCTGTAAAGAACTTTGGGACATCCTGAGGTTGTACAAGGTGCTATATAAATGCAGGTTTTTAAAAAGCCTCCTTCTGTTGCCACTTAAATATACTGGAAGGGTAGATGAGGTGAAAGTGATCCCAGAGATGGCATCTAACCTGTGCTGTGCCTGAGTCGGAGTGTTCAGTATTTCCTGCGCAAGAGGAAACTCATCAGTCTGTTTTGCTGTCCATTCCCTTGATGGGCACAAAAGTTTAACACACTGCTTTCCATTTGTCTTTTTGTGGCTGGTGTGAAGGATTCACATGATTATTTGTTCAAGATATATCAAATTCTTGGTTATGCGCTAGACATCTTTCTTCTAACATCACAGATGAAAGCTTTCAATAATTGTGTAAGACAAGTTTAAAAAAAAAAAAAATTGTCCAGTTTGGAACACTAGTTTGTGATGCTTCTGAAACTGAGGTTTAAATTCTGTTTTGTATTCTGCCCCTCTAGCGCCCACCGCATGGCTTTCATTTGAACATGAAACTGGAGGCTGTTGATAAGAGAAATCCTATGCTGATAAGAGTGGCAACTGTTGTAGATTTGGAAGATCATAGAATAAAGGTATTTCCTTCCCTGTGCCTCTATGAAGCACTATTTTCCTATATTAAAGGTACTATACAATTGCAAGTTGTTGCTGTTAATTGTTACTGTT
The DNA here is from genome assembly GCF_036365525.1 of Heterodontus francisci. Taxonomy (NCBI): domain Eukaryota; kingdom Metazoa; phylum Chordata; class Chondrichthyes; order Heterodontiformes; family Heterodontidae; genus Heterodontus; species Heterodontus francisci. The sequence continues at coordinate 52,174,448 of NC_090401.1, read as the reverse complement.
AAATATTAATTGTATTGCAACTATATGTGCACTTTGTGGTATAACCAATGCCAGTCCTGCCATCCAGATTTCCCCATCATCTGAGCACCACTTCAACAAAGGAGTTTTACTGCCTAGGGATCTTGAAAGGGGAAATGTCTTTGTAGAATGACTTCTTCAATATTATTCCATTCTCATATTGGGGGAGTAAAGGTGCACAATAATTGTCATTAATGGATATCTGTCATTTTTGCATCTCCATGGTAAGGTTATTGCAAGGGCATTGCTGATCTGGAGCATTCCTGGGTGCTTCCATTATTGGGGATCATCACTTTGGGTGACCAATCTTGAGAGAGAACACCGGCGATGGCACTGCTACGCTTCTTTCCTTTCCCCTTTAAGCATCAGATATATTGTGTCGTGTAGTAAGATTGAATAACAGATTTAGATCTGTCCAGCTTCTAAAAGCTACACTGAGGCCATTCAATCCATAACAGAATCTCTGTCAAACAGTACACCAAGGGAGACGGTGGCGTAGTGGTAATGTCACTGGACTAATCCAGAGGCCCAGGCTAATGCTCTGAGGACATGGGTTCAAATCCCAGCCTGGCAGCTGGTGGACTTCAAATTTAATAAATTCAATAAAAATCTGGAATTGAAAGCTAGTTTCATTAATGGTGCCATTAAAATTTCGTCAATCCAGCATGGGCTGAATTTTACTGGCCCCCCCCCCCCCCCAATGTCCGAGCTCGTGGAGGGAGGGCCCAGAAAATGCCTCTTGGAGAGGCCCACCATGGGCCTCGATGCCAAGAAGGCCCCGCCCCATATTACCAGCTGCAGCGAGGCCTCGTGATGGCCCTCCCTCCACTCAGCGATTGGGGGTAGGATCTAAATATTTAAATTAATGTAACTTAATGAATTAATGAGCTACCAGCTCCCGCTGGCCATCCTGCTGCGATATTCAGGTAGATTGCCGGGACTCGCGCGCCTTCGGCTCTCCATTCGGAGATCCGAGGTGGCACACTGGTTGGGAGGGGGGAGCTGATAAGTTTCATGGTGGGGTGAGGGTGAGGGTGATGTTGGTGGAGTGGGGAAAACTATTGCGATTGGTGGAGGGGTTGGTGGGAAGGGGTTGAAGGTAAAAGTTAATAAACTGGTGGGGGTGGGGGGAAGGTTTGGATCACAAGGCAAATTTTTTTGGAGGGGAGAAGGCAATTAATTGTTTAGTCATTGGAAGGGTGGGAGAGGAGCTTGAATCTTTTATTAAATTTTTTACTTTAATTTTATCATGTCTATAACTTTAAAAATTCAAACGCAATGGAAGGGCTTGAAGCCCTTTACAAATGGCACCTGCGCTGCTGCCGGGGACAGGGCCCCCGCCCACTTCACATCATGTGGGGGTGGGGGTGGTGCCATGGTCCGCCCAGTCATGTAAATAATCCGCCGCGTACAATACCATGGCAGCTGTGCGGAATAAAACCCGTCGCGTGCGGACCGCCATCTTTTACAGCCACTGCCGTTTACAGCGGCGGCCAAATAAAATCCAGGCCCATAACACCTGACATTATTTGATTATCAAGACACTGTCTTGAGAATGAATTCAATAAAAGAATCAACCTTGTGACCTGCTCAGCCTTTGCTCTCATGTCCCATATGTCCTACCTATCAGATTCCTTGAAAATACTGTTCAGAGAACAAACAACTCATTAAAATTCTCAAAATAGTTTCAAATTAAGTTGGCGAGAAAAACAAACAACTACTGTGTATGTGGTTGCTTCTGTTAGACCCTGCATGCTATATCAGTAAGAATCCAGAACATTTGTACTTGCTGAACAGATACAGGTTTGGTCTGATCGAATCAATCGATGTGAAATTTAAGTTCCTGCTATGTTTAATTCTTCGAAAACCCAAAGTTGCAATATTACGAATTCTTCCATACGATTTTAAATGTTGTGTGCAATGATTGAGTGTTTATACCATTCACAAAGTGGGAAAGCAAGACTTTTTCTGCCTAGCCTTCCCAGTAAAGCAGTTGTGCAAGATCGCAAGTATTAGCAACACTAAATGTATATTTACTGCTATTTCAAAGCACTTTTAAAACTCTTCCCATTCATGACTGGGATCACACATTGCATTTCCTTTCATTGTTAGATGAAGTCTGCATTGTTTTCATTGGTGTCTTTTTTTATGGTGCAAGCCTGCTGCTTTTAATGGACTCTATTTTGTGCCTGTTTATTTGTGAAACTACATGCAGTCTTATTTTGATCGTCACATGTGGATCCCTAGATAATCTCCGTATTTAACAGTTTTTGAAGTTACGGTAGGTTTCCTACTTTTTTTAAATCCCGACAAATGACAGCTTTGTTATTTAATCTCTCCTGCCCTCTGCTATATCATACATCTCCTTTTGTTCTCTTCTCCACCAAACCACCCCACTTCACTTGCTTAAAACCTAATACTTTATCTAACCTTTGCCAGTTCTGATGAAAGGTCACAGACCTGAAATGTTAACTCTGCTTCTCTTTCCACAGATGCTGCCCGACCTGCTGAGTATTTCCAGCACTTCTTGTTTTTATTCCAGATTTCCAGCATCTGCAGTATTTTGCTTTTGTTTGAGCTGATATGCTTGTTGTAATTGGCCTCAGGGTGCCCAAGCTTGGGGGGAATAAAAGTAGCCAGACGTCATCATTCAGTAAGCCCTGCTGAATGTTGGGGCTTCCTTCTGTAATTCACAAGAACACCTTTTGAGTAAGATCAAGACACTTCGTAGTGTTATACATGACAGTCTTTATTGACATACAGGCCAGTGATTGGCATAACTGTATTCCGAGAGAGCAGCTTTCCTATTTCTGTATCTTTTGAGCTTTCTGAAGAGCTATTGAAAGCCATGCTTCCTTCTATACATCATATTTTGCCCACCTCAAAGGTACATGCCTTAGATAGGACTTCATGATGTGTCTGCCCTCAGATCCTTTGGGAAAAGTTTCCGGGGAGATGATGGTGTAGTGGTAATGTCACTGGGTTAGTAATCCAGAGTTCAGGCTAATGCTCTGGCAACATGGGTTCAAATCCCACCATGGAAGATGGTGAAATTTGAATTCAATTAATAAATCTGGAATTCAAAAGAAAAAGCTAGTCTAATAATGACGACAAAACCGTTGCTGTTTGTAAAAACCCATCTGGTTCACTAATGTCCTTTTTAAGGAAGGAAATCTGCCATCCTTACCTGGTCTGGCCTACATGTGATTGATTCTTAAAATGCCCTCCGAAATGGCCTATCAAGCCACTCAGTTCAAGGGCATTTGGGGATGGACAATAAATGCTGGCCTAGCCAGTGACGCTCACATCCCACAAAATTTTTTTTTTTTTAAAGTTGTAGTTTACTCTGAAGCTACTTCCCTCAAACAAGACTTCCTGGTGTGACCGTTTCTAAAGTCTTTGGAGAGCAGGCTTTATCTTTCTATACTGTAGCTAATGGATACCTCTACCTATGTTTATTACTCTAGCCTCTAAAATTGCACTTTAATCACTCATAGCTGATGCAAAGAAACTCATGACAGAAATGACTAGCACTTCACATATCCGAAAACAAGCTTTCCTCTCGCGATACTTCAAAACCATCCTGTTTAGATAGGAAAGTCTATTGCTCCATTATGCAAGGATGTTTGACTGTTAATCCTTTAACACTCCACGATGTTCACACTGGAAAGTGGAAATGTGGGCTTGTTGGGTGAGAACAGAATTGGTTGTAATGCTTCCTGTGGTTGAATACCCTTCAAACTGATTGTCTAGGCTCATACATGAAAAATAGGCCACTGGAGTTGGATACTGAAGGGCTGCTGATGCCTGAGGAATGTTCAGCAAAAGTAATCGTGAGAGAGAACAAATTGGTGAAATGTTGTAGAATATTTGTTTCTAGCTTTTCTGCCTCCACACCACTGGTACCTTTCCTCCTCTCCTGAAGCCACTGATTGTTCACCTGTTGTATTGTACCTAAAGTAACACAGCCCTCCAGTACCTTGTCCAAGTAGTATAATACGTATGTGAGCTTTGACAAGGAGTGCTGAAAAGTGACTCGACCACGGGGAACATCGTATCCTTCTGTGAAATCCACACGTACACCTGAGCAGGTAGCTCAGCATTGACCAGGACCTGAACTTAGGGCATTCCTGGTCTGTACCATTCATCTACTTATTAGATAAACTCACTAACTCATTGGGGGAGCTTATTTTATTGTTCCGAATTGGAAAAAAATGTGAAACATTACTTGATAATATAAATATTCTGGTGCTGGATAACTTGGCAATGCAGTCTATTCTTGCCCCAGTCTACTCCAGTAGTTGAACAGGTTTCCAACAGTGCTGACTGGAAGCTGAAATCAGTGCAGCAGTATAACAACAAATAGTGGGGCACTCTTTTGTAAAGATTACTGATTCCCATCAGTGAACTAAAAGCAGAAGTCCAATTCGCTAATTACAGATAACAAAAAAACTCAGATTCCCTTCATTAGTGCTTTATCATTTATAGAGAGCGATACATATCTCATAACCTCCGTAAAACAAATAAATGAAGTCCAGTAAATCAACATTTGTTTTGCTTCAGAACCCCCTGCTTCTCCCTGTCCAAACCCTGCAGCTAATGTAATTTTTTTTTTAGGCCAAACCGCTTTTGGAAATGACTGAAACTATTTGAAAATTAGGATTAGTAATTGCAAATTTGGGAAAAAATGTTTATCTGATATGACGCCGAAGTCTTAGCTTCCTGATGCATATATGGATAATATACAGCTATTTTCTTTTTAAGGCTGCCTTTATTGCCCATCTCTAGTTGTCCTGAGGAGGGTCTGGTAGTCCTCCTCAGGGCAACTGCTGTAATCCTAGTGCTGATGGAGTTCCCACAATGGCGTTGGTTAGAGAATTCCAATGATTTTGACTGAGCAATAAGGAACGATAGTGGATGTCCAAGTCAGGACTGTACATGACTCCGAAGGGAACTAGGAGGTGAAGATGGTCCAATGACTTTACTGCTCCTCTTAGTGGTGGAGGTCATAGGCCAGAAGTTGTTGTTGGAATAAGCTTGGTGTGTTTCTGCAGTGCATCTCTTGAGAACAAACTGCAGCTACAGTGCACTGGGGATAATGGAGAGGATGGATGTTTAGGCCATTGGCAGGACTGGCCACCAGTGAAGCTGATTGCTTTCTCATGGATGGTGATGAGCTTCTGAAGTGTTGCTGTGACCGTACCCATCCATGTGAGTGGTGAACATCCCATCACCCTCCTCACTTGAACCTTGTGCTGATGGAGAAGCACAGGAGGGGCCAGGAAGTGAACTGTTCATTCAGAGTACCCAGCCTCAGCTCTGCTCTTGTAGCTGTGATGTTGATCTGGTCTAATTAACTATGATCAATGGTGACCTCCAAGATGGTAGTGGGAAACTTGGAGATGGTGGTGTCATTAAATGTCAAAAGGAGGTGGTTGAGTCTTTTAATATCGTTACCCAGCACCTGTGTGACATGAATATTGGCCATCACTATATGTATTGCTTTATTTAGAATATCTAATGCATAATATAATTATGGTGTTTCAGATCCACTTTGATGGTTGGAGCCATGACTATGACTATTGGATAGATGCAGATAGCCCAGATATCCATCCTGCTGGCTGGTCGGCTAAAACTGGACATTCACTACAGATACCTCTTAGTAAGTTGGAGTCTTACCTGTGTGTTCTCCTTAATTTAACATGAAAGCCATTTGTTGGAATATATCTTTCTATCACTGCAGACGGGAACTGGAGCTGATAATTATGTTGCCGTGAATTTGTTAAAAGTGGAGCATGGGCTGTGTTTTCTGGAGTTGAGACAGTCAGTTTTTCCTCATTTGATGCCAACAGTCACTAGAAAGAAAGTACTTGCATTTTTATAATGCGTTTCAAAACCTCAGGACCTCTCAAATTGCTTCACAGCAAATGAATTAATTTTTTTTTAAAGTATAGTCAGCATTTTTGTTAGGCAAACATAGCAGCCAATTGCACATGGTAAGATCCCATACACAGTAATGAGATGAATGGTCACTTAATCTGTTTCATGCTGCTGGCTGTAGGATGGTAGTTGAAGTCCCTGTAATGGGACCTTTTCACATCGCATTTGAAAGTGGATACGTCTCTGTCTTTGGCATCCTACACTATTCCAATCACTCCCATTGGAAGCAACAGGATCTCCTCTTTCTTCTGGGTACTCTACAGCTCTCTGGTCTGAATACTGACTTTAATAACTATATATGCTCAATTTTGTTTACAGTAGAGGGTCTTTTGGCATCCAATGGATGAGGAAGCAAGGGGCTGGCCTGTGCTTGGGGTGCTGCCCTGTTGTTTTTCTCTCTTTTTCAGTATTAATGGAACAATTGCACGTTTCCAGCATTTTCAGTTTTCATACAGACCTTTTGCCAGTCACTAACCACCTCTGTGCAGTAGCAATACCTGTTGTTACCTTTCCCAACCATATGAAAGGATTTTATTGTCTGAGCTATGAAGTCTAACGAAAGACAAAATCCAGGATTTTCCTGCAGGCTTCAGGAACCCAACATTGGGACCAAATGGGGGTCTCGAACCCATAGTTGCTGGGGGCCAGACTGGGGGAGCTATTTTCCCAGAAGTGGTCTCGAAATTGGCCATCTTTGAGCTCTCCATCCAATTGAGGGCGGAAGGGCACCTGATGCTGTCGGCGCAGTTGCAGGGCTGGCAGCTCTAGAGTCTCGGCAACCCCACCAAGCGATGTGAGCGCTGCTGAGGCAGGTAGGAGAATGCGAAGGCGCCTCAAAGTGCAGGTACCCTGGGCAGAGGTAAAAATTAACTAAAGTTTTTAGAGGGGCCAAACAGACAGGCCCCTCGGATCAGAGGGGAAACCCCTCCAGCAGCAACGTTTGGGCCATGGGGGAGACATTTGTTGCTTGCGGCCCCCTCTTTGGGGATGGAGGCTCTGGCTCTGACTGCACTCTTCTCTTTTCCTCCCACCCCCCTCCCTCTCCCTTCTCCCCAAGCACTGCCAGCGAATGCTGTAAATATACAGATTGGCTGGCTGGCTGGCTGGCTGTGCCCTGCATTGAGGAGCTGTCCTGATGCGGCTCACTGCTATTTTCACAACACCCCGAGCCCGGGAGATTTTTGCCAAAACTGTCTCCATCGCAGTTATTAATCTCTTTTTTTTTTCCTTTTAGGAGCTGACAAACCTGCGATGTATTTACTGTTTTTATTTTTAGACAAAAAGGCCAGGGTTATAAAACCTGAGTAATTTTGATTATTTTTGCACCCCCCCCCCCCCCCCCACATTTAGGCCCTGCCGACTTGGCAGTAAGTCCAGGACCAGGAGGATGCCCAACACCTGGTTGTAAAGGAATTGGACACATTAAAGGAGCAAGATATGCTGCACACTACACGTATGTGAGAGAAATTATTCGAACTGCCTACCTTTTTTTTAAAGAAAGAAAAACAAAAAACCTTTTTTCCTTGTTTAAACTTTAGATTTGTTCATTTCTTCATTCTAAGAAATAACATGACTGTTTTTGAGTCCTTACATTGTTAGTGAAACAAAAAAGTTGGTGGGAGTTTGAAGGGAGAAGTATCCTTTATACTCATGGATCTCTTTCACTAACATCAACAGGAGGAGGAATGTGTATTCATTGTTTTTGAATAGAGGAGCATTAGCAGTGAGCAGAAATTACTAATTAGTTTAAGCTCTTAATCTTCATCCTATTCAGTAATATGTAAAATTAGCCATTTACTCTAGGTAAGGCATACAGTTTCAGCAGTGATGCGAATACAAGGCAGAAAATTTATAAAACTGCTAGTTAATCTCCTGTGGTGGTGTGCTTGAGAAGTCGGGGCCAAGATAGTCTTCCAGTGACTTGGGGTTCGAAAGCAGGGGATAATTCGACCAGGGCATGAAGGTGTATTTCAGTTGCCTTTTTGCAGTCTTATATTCTGTCTTTATAAAATAGTCATTATATCAATAGGTTATTTATAATTAAATGGCAAAATGTTTAGCAGTTTGGGAAGTAGAGTTGGTTGGAACATAGGAGTGACTGCCGTTTAGGCTGAGAAGCTGGGATTTGCAAAACTGAAGTACTGCAGCACCTCAACTGGTGGGAGGTTGAAATTACAGCATGACAAGTTTACATAGGCAGTTTCCATTATAATTGTAGACATAGGAATTTCTAATGGAAAAAGATGACAGAAAATATGTGCAGATGTTAGCTTTTTTATTAAGGGATTGATATATTGCCAGTACTTAATTGTTGGGATGTCTCTGCTCCTCCCTGTTCTGTAACAGGATAGGAATATTACACAACTGATAACAGGGAATGGAAATATGACAGTCAGCTAACGGTTAGCAGTGTGGCTCATTTTGTATGGTGACCGTACATTGGTAATATTTCAGAATATGAGTTTATAAATCCTCAGATGGTGAGATATATTCTGTCTCATGCTTTGTTTTTCAATTTTAGGTTAGTTAGTTGTCCATATTCTGAAATTAACCTCAATAAAGAAATGGTTCTACCTGACCGTTTAAGTGGAGAAAGGCAGTCACCTGTCTCGGCTGCTCAGAAGCTAAAGAAAATGGGAACACAGGCAATCTCAACGGCACCAGAGTCAGAAGACGCCTCTATGCTTAAGTGAGTAGTAGTAATACAACAAAAGTAGCTTTCTGTAATTAATCTTGAAATCTGAGGTTTTTCACTGTGAAAGCATTATCCACTGTCCCATCTGTTATCATAAAGTACACTGCAAAAGGAGGCCATTCAGCCCATTGAGTCTGTACCAGCTCTCTTCCTATATCCCTGCAATTTTTTTCCTCCTTCGGGCATTTATCCAATTCCCTTTTGAAAGCTACTTATCTTGTTTCCACTGTCCTCTTTGCATTCCAAACCCTAACCACTCGTTACATGAAGTTTCTCCTCACACTGCTTTATTGTGGATTTCTAATATTATAAAAGATCTGTTAAAATATTTCTTTCTCTTTTCTCCCCCACCCACCCCCCCCCAAAAAAACCCTTTGATTTTTTTTTATTTAAATGCCTCCCTGTCCAAAAGACTGCAGGTATGTCCTGCTGTGAGGCATTTGCCACTTGCTTGACGCCAGTTGACCTCAGATTGGGGGCTTAGAGGGGAGGGAGATGAAGAAATGCCACAAGTATATTTTATTCATTGTTTCCAATAACGTAGGCACAGTACACACTTCATAGTGATGTTTTTTCATTTCAGACACTTAAGCTCTTGCACTTTTAAAGGGGGCATGTAGCAATATGAATTCATAGAATCATAAAATAATACATGCCAGGTCCTTGGTAGATCCCACTTACCTACGTTTTCCCCAAAATCCTGTACATTTTTTCCTTCAAGAATTTATCCAATAATTGTTGAATCTGCTTCCACTACCCTTTCAGGCAGTGCGTTCCAGAACATAGCAACTGCTGGGTTTTTTTTTTTAAGTTCTCTCATGTTGCTTCTGGTTCTTTTGCTAATCACCTTTAAACCTGTGTCCTCTGACTACTGACCCTTCTGCCACTGGAAACAGTTTCTCCTTATTTACTCTATCAGAACCCTCCATGATTTTGAATACCTCTATCAAATCACCTCTTAACCTTCTCTGCTGCCTAGTGTAGTAATTTGAACTGTTACATAATCCTGAATACTGTAACCCCAAAATACACTCACCAGCCTGACATGTACACACACACATTTCTGGTAAGTTTAATTGGCCTAATTTTACTACAAGTGCAGTAGGCATCGCTGGCTAGGCTAGCATTTATTGCCATCCCTAATTGCCCTTGAGAAACTGGTGGTGAGCTGCCTTCTTGAACCGTTGCCGTCCATGTGGGGTAGGTACACCCACAGTGCTGTTAGGAAGGGAGTTCCAGCATTTTGACCCAGCGACAGTGAAGGAACGGCGATATAGTTCCAAGTCAGGATAGTGTGTGACTTGGAGGGGAACTTGCAGGTAGTGTTCCCATGCATTTGCTGCCCTTGTCCTTCTAGTTGGTAGAGGTCGCGGGTTTGGAAGGTGCTGTCTAAGGAGCCTTGGTCATTGTCTCCTTAACTAAGAAAAGATATACTTGACTTGGAGGCGGTACAACAGAGGTTTACGAGATTGATCCTGAGATATGAGCGATGCCCTATGAGGAGAGATTGAGTAGAATGGGCTTATATTTTCTGGAGTTTAGAAGAATGAGAGATGCTCTCATTGAAACTTATAAAATTCTTGGGGCTTGACAGGGTATATGCTGAGAGGCTTTGTACCCTGGTTGTGGAGTCTAGAACTAGGAGTCATAACCTCAGGAGAAGGGGGCGGCCATTTAGGCCTTGGATGAGAAGAGATTTCTTCACTTTGTGTTGTGAATCTTTAGAATCCTCGAATTTCAGAGTGCTGTGGATGTTTAGTCGTTGAATAGATTCAAGACTGAAATTGATGAATTAAGGGAGTCAAGGGATAGAGTGGGTAAATGGAGTTAATGTAGAAGACCAGCCATGATCTTGGTGAAAGGCAGAGCAGTTTGAGGCGCCATGTGGCCGACTCTTCCTATTTCTATTTTCTCTATTTGGCCTGGTGGGGAAGCCACTGCTGATCTCCCACTCAAGCCTCCGGTTAGAACAGCAAGCTGCTGAGCCAAGCTGCACATTTACAGAGGACCAAGTCCCCTGCCTTGGGGCAGGTGTCCTTGCTGCCTGGTTTCCATCAGGTGGGGAGAGTTAAAATTCTAGGCCTTTTCTCCTTTGCTGGACTTTTGACTCAGTCAGCCCTCTATTGAGGGTTCCTGTCTGGTTGGTAAGTTGTTACAGCAGGGATTATTTCCTATATTTCAGACCATCATTTGGAGAACCAGGGTTGGCCGAGCATGCATGGACTGTCGGAAATCTGTGTCTTGTCTCTTGGTGTAGCAGTATCATTTTTCTAGGCCTTTATCTGCTGTTAACTATTGTTTCTTCCTTTCATTCCATGTCCATCCCTGTGCACCGATATCTTGATGGCCATATATCAAAATACTTTTGCATCTTCTATATATTCAATACTTACGGAAAATGTTTTTTATTTCCAGAATTTTTTTGGGCAAATTGCCCTCAAAGATTTAACAATTTAACAAAGATCTAATGAGAGCTTTGCCAAAAGTTTTTGACTGAATTCCAGTCGTGGAATGTGACTACAGAATAAATACAGAGCTGATTTTAAAAAATTGTTTGGTTTGTAGCTTTCCAAATAGATTTTTTATAATTTCGCTCACAATAAATGATACTGGTGATTCATGTATTTGTTGAGACTATCTGACCACAGAGTCAAGCCATTCATTTTTCTTCTAAAATTTTAATTCTGTTTATAAACGATCTTTCTGTCCCTGATGGAAAGAAATGCTAAGCTTCTTGACGAAAATAGAAATAACTTATGGTACTGACCCAATTGTTTAGTTTTTTGGTAGTGTTTTACAGTGCTATATAAATTATATGCACAAACTGTATTAGTTTCCTGGTACTGTGATTTATTTCATCTTATTGAATTTACAGTAGTAAAAAGCTTCAGGGGTTGCAAGATATTTAACAGTGTTGCCTCTTAGACTGAAAAGTTCTAATTTGAAAGCTCGATCATTCCTTGCAGTCAGTTAACTGGGCAGCATCAGCCTTCCTTGCTGGCATGATACCCATCAAACAACTATAACTTTTACATATCAATGCAGCGCCAGTCTCTGATGTAGTGTGATTAGTAATGAGGGTATTCAGTGCGCTTCGCAATTAATTGTAGAAATTTAAAATAAACAACATTTATGACCATAAATTTATCAATGGAAAACACACACAATGCAAATTGTGAGCATTGGAGAATAATCTGTTCTGGTGAGTGTTACTGACTCTATATAATCTATCCATATATTGACGAGGAAAATTGACCAATGGAGCATTAGTCTTTCTAAATTATATAATGTTGATCTTTGACTGGGACCCAGCTAAAATGATAAAGGTCAGTGATTGGTACTTAGTTGGGTTTTTAATCTGTTTAAATAGAAACTACCTTAGAGTAGCAAGTTCTTTAGCTTCATAGATTTAATTTGTCATGTTCATGCCTTTATTGCACAAGTGACACCCAGATAAAGTTATTTGGAAATGAGGTAGTTTTCTTTCCTCATTTGGCAAATCCAACCTTCCATGAAGTTGATGGGTACTTAATATGGATTCTGAAGATCTTTAAAAGGTTGTTACTTTAACACATTCTGTCTTGTCCCCCGCTTCTCTTTCTTCCCCGCCCCCCCCCCCTCAACTCTTCAGCAGAAAAACCCTTTCACAGAATGGTGCTGGGAACCGAATTGAAACACACTACCTGACAGGGCAGCCCGCCGTGGAAAACGGACAGGAGAAAGGAGTTGGCAAAGAATGCTGCGAAGAATTGCCAGCCAAAAAGCCCCAAGTGTCAGTTGATGGCAAGATAAAACAGAGAAAGTAAATAGTCAGGATATCCTCTTGATTTAAAAAAAAAATTTGGCTCCTCTTCCTCCCTGTGGCCTAATGACGTGTCTGTTTTATTTAGAGTCGGACGTCCACCAAAGTATTTAAAACTCCAGTTTGTGAAGCAAGAAGAGGAAGAAACGCTCAGCAGACTAAAAGAAACGGCAGGTTAATGTTGTCAGACGACGCTATCCAGATGAACTGATACTATTGCAAATGATTAGCTGTCAGGCTGCTAGTGTAAATGTAAGAGGGATATGGAGATCGGGTGGGAAGGTGGAATTGAGGTAAAAAATCAGCCATGATTTTATTGAATAGCGGAGCAGGCTCCAGGAGCCGTACAGTGGCTGTTGTTCCTATTTCTTATGTTTCTCTATGGCTTTCACATGCACTTCTCGAATATACAATCAAGTAAAATTTACCAACTGGAGAGCAGAGGGATACTGGTAAATAATTGAACTTGTGATAGTTGTAAATGTGTAACCCACTCTCCTCGAACCACACAGAGAGAAATAGGCCATTCATCCCATCGTGCTTTTGCAAGCTCTTTGAAAGAGCTATCCAATTAGTTCCACTTCCCTGCTCTTTCCCCACTTTAATGCACATTTTTCCTTTTCAAGAATATATCCAATTAACTTTTCAAAGCTACCATTGAATCTGCTTCCACCACCCCATCAGGCAGTAAATTCCAGATTATAACAGTTGGCTGCATATAAAAAAAATTCTCATCTCTCTTTTAACGATTATCCTAAATCTGTGTCCTCTTGTTACTGACACTCCTGCCAAACAGTCTAAATTTTGAACATCTTTATTAAAACTCCAAATATTTTTCCATAGGATGAATCTGCTGTCAGGCACTTCCTGTGCAGCATGAAACTTTCAGGGAGCACAGTCCCTAATTTTACATTTAATGGAAATTTAGGCGCTGCAGACCTATAGGGCTGGATTCTACCTTGGGCAGAAGGGAATTCACCACCGACATGAAAGTTGGTGGCGATCCTGCTTCCACCTAGCCTGGGGAAAAATGTCCCCAGGCTTTAATTGTCCCAAGTCGGGACTTCCACCCACTTGAGGGAGGAGGTCCCGCCTCAGTGAGCTGCCAGCCAATCAGCGGGCCGGCAGCTCTTAGTTCCAGCAGCACCACCGGGAGTGGTGGCCACTGCTGAGTCTGCAGCCCAGCCGACACCATGGAGCCTGGAGGGAAGGCAAGTTGGGCTTGCCTCACCAAGGGAATCGGTCCTTCCCTGGTAAGGCTGGAGTGGTCGTTTGGGGGTGGGGGGGGGGAACGTCTTGGGTCCTGGGGGTGGGTTGGGAGGTGGGGGCAGCCCTCAATCTGATGGTGAACGATTGGCACATGAGAGAATTTTGAAAATCCTATTCAGGTCAATATTTTGTTTTACATTTCTAATGAAGTAAAAGTTCAACTGAAGCTAATTGTTCTGAGGTCACAAGTTTCAATCTATCGTCTGTTTTTTTTCCTTCCTTGTTTAATGTTCTGGCTTCTATGGAAGTCATAAGAATAGATATTAGTGAAGGGAATATTAAAATTCTGTAGTAAATGAAAAGCAAGTGTCCTTTTGTTACTGTGTAATGAAGAGTTAACCGCACAATACGACAGCTGCTATTCTGAGGTTGCACCGCAGTGAAAATGAATCGTATTTATTAGATAATGGGTTGTTTGGGGCACTCTGGAGGCCTCCCTCCTCTCCAAATATTGCTTTGGGTTCTCTTTGATTCACCTGAATAGGCAGACTGGCTTTTGGTTTTGCATCTCATTTAACAGACGACACCTCCAATAATGCAGACTGCACTGTAGTGTTAGCCTAGATTAGGGCTTAAGTCCTGGAACGGGACGTGAACCCGCAATCTTCTGACTCTTCCGGTCAAGTACTGTCTTTGATTTTAAACTTCTTATCCTTGTTTTCAAATCCCTCCATGGCCTTGCTTCGCCCTATCAGTGTAATCTCCAGCTCAACGACCCTGCAAGATATCTGGCCTACTCCGAAGAAGGGTCACTGACCCGAAACGTTAACTCTGCTTCTCTTTCCACAGATGCTGCCAGACCTGCTGAGTGAATCCAGCATTTCTTGTTTTTGTTTCAGATTTCCAGCATCCGCAGTATTTTGCTTTTAAGATATCTGGCCTCTTGGGTATCCCTGATTTTAATCGTTCCACTATTGGTGGCCTTCAGTTGCCTGGGCCCAAACTCTGAAAATCCCCTCCTGAAACATCTCCATCTCACTACCTTGCTTTCAACCTTTTGAGAAGCTCTTTGAACCCTACCCCTTTGACCAAGCTTTTGGTCATCTGACCTAATATCTCCTCATGTGGCTTGGTATCTCATTTTGTTTTATAACACTCCTGTGAAGCGCCTTGGGATTTTTTATGCTGTTAAAGGTGCTATATAAATATAAGCCATTGACTTGAGGTGAGATGTTCCGCCAAATGAACTGGTGCTGGTTATTAATCATAATGTGGGTAAATTTAAAAAGCAACAACAAGCAGGTTAAACTTTTGCAAATAGCCTGGCAACCATTGGGTCATGCGGGATACGTACTTGTCTGTAGCATGCTGAGTTTTAAACATTCGGCAAATCTGTCCTTGATTTGAAATGCACCATCTTTTTCTTGGTTCAGGAACTTTGTATGTGTGAAGGTCTGTGGTTTTCTAACAACTCTGTGGTTAAGATAAGCACTTGGATTTCAATTTTATTTGACTTCAGCCACATTTTCATACAGGGAGTTTTAACAGAGGTGTTCAAAATTATGAAAGGTTTTGATAGATTAGATGGGAAGAAACTGTTTCCATTGATAACCAGAGGATACAGACTTAAGATAATTTGGCTGAAGAAGTGGGGGTGGGAGCAGAAGATGAGCAGAAATTTTTTGACGCAGCGAGTTGTTAATCTGGAATGCATTGTCGGAAAGGCTAGTGGAAGCAGATCAATAGTAACTTTCGAAAGGGAATTAGATATATACTTGAAAAGGAAAAATTTTCTGGAATGTGGGGCAAGAGCAGGGAGGTGGGATTAATTGGATAACTGTTTCAAAGAGCCAGCACATGTACAATGGGCTGAATGGCCTCCTTCTGTGCAGCAAGATTCTATGATTCTATCATTTTAGTTGCCTCACAGAGATCAAGACTCTTAACTCAAGCACGCAGTTTTATCTATCTTAGTCTCAACAATGAAATGGACAAAACAAATCAAGAAAAGGACGGTAAGAATGAATAATATCGCTTGTTTTAAAAGGTTGTGAAAATGACTCCCTCTTTACAAATGTCTGTATAGAATGTGAGACCTCGACTTTGTTGATGCATTCTACATTCTTTTGTTCTCCGTTAACACCATGATGGACTAAATTTCTATTTTAGAAAGACAGCTATGAACCAATACATGGGGAGGTTTTTTCTAGTAAATGATGCATACTGCAAACACAGGGTGGAATTCTGTCGGCTGGTAATTCTATGTGCTGTCCAAGCTGATCTGAAATGTATTTTTTGAATATATTTTTGAAATTTATTTTATTTTGTGATTTGGCAATTGGGTGTCCTGCTGGATTCTGTGGCTTCCTTTAAAAAGTTTTCATCTTTTTTGCCTTTCAGTAGAGAGTGACTACAACCTGCAGCAAGCTCTTCACCAGTCAGTGTTTATGTCTTCTGTGTCTCCACATCCCACGCAACGTCTGTACCTCTGCTGGGAACAGCACAGCAAGCTACTGCCTGAGGTGGCAGGTCACACTGCAAAGAAAGTAGCAAAGTGGTCCATAGAAGAGGTAAAGTGAGAAACCAGTGCGCCCCCACCGCCAGCAGGATACTGCCTGTCAGTTGTCTCATTTCTTGATTAAAACCAGCAATGCTTTAACTTCAAGGTCTGCTTAACCACCTCACAGCCCTCTACACAGGCTGTTATCTCTCTTCTGGAAGATCTCTTGTGGTTGTGTGTGTGTGTTGTTTTAAACTTGAGAACAGCTCTCCTCCACTTTTTAGAAATATTTCCCATTTGTTCTGGGCTATGGGTTAATTTTTTGACTTTGTAACAAAGGCAGGCAACTTCACCTGTCAGGAGAGAGTATTGGGAATTTTGGCATGTGCAGCGCATAATTTTCCAACAAATTTCTAAGAGGCAGTTGTAGCAGGGCGACATTGGGAAAGGTGCCCTTTTATGGTCGACACTTCTGTGTTCTAAAGTTTTAAGAATTCTTCTACAAATTAGTAGTTGGCACATGAATTAAACTGGGCGCTGAACTAACTTTTATAGCATGGATAGCTGCCTCTACTTTGACCCCATACAGTCAAATATCCTAATGCCACTTACTGTCCAGACTTGCAAATGAATAATGGGCAAAGTACCATGTAACTGCACCAAGACCAATTTCAGGAGCGGAGCAATGTCGTGATAAAATTTAGGATAAGTATTTTAGGCAACCCGTAGTTCAAGCTGCAGTTTTTTAAGCTCAGTGGTAGATGTTGCAATTTTCTAAATGCTCAAAGTTCTGAAGGAGTGTTTGAATTCTACAGGTAGCCAATTTTGTGCAAAGTTTACCAGGATGTAAAGAACAAGCCGTTGTTTTCAGGGAAGAGGTAAGTGTTAAATGAATAGTTGGTGATTCATACAGTGAAATGGAAACTGAACCATAGACGTTTACAGCACAGGAGGCGGTCATTTGGCCCATTAGGTTTATACTGGCTCCTTGTTGGAGCAATTCAAAAACAAATCCCACTGCCCCTTTTCTCCGCCCATAGCCCTCCCTCCTTCCCCTGCTTCAAATCTCTCCCTCAAATTATGCAGTGTTGTTTGTCTCAACTTATCCTTGCAACAAAGCATCACATCCGGCAACAACTCTGCACAGACATTTTTCTGAACTTTGTTCTCATGATCTTCATATTTTTAAAAGTTGATGACACTGATTCCCCAACCAGAGAAAATTAGTCTTTCCCTATCCAAACCCTTCATTATTTTAAATACCTCTTAAACCTTTTTCTGTTGAAGTAGAAATAGGCTTATATCTCTAATCTCTCTTCATAACGATAAGTAAGCATCCTTGGCATCATTTTTTTTTTTAGAATTAGAATTAGAATATTACAGCGCAGTACAGGCCCTTCGGCCCTCGATGTTGCGCCGATCATCTGACCTACACTATTCCATTTACATCCATATGTCTATCCAATGACCACTTAGACTCGCCAACTTTAAGGGCATTTACTACTGTTGCAGGCAGGGCGTTCCACGCCCCTACTACTCTCTGCGTAAAGAAACTACCTCTGACATCTGTCCTATATCTTTCACCCCTCAACTTAAAGCTATGTCCCCTTGTGTTTGCCATCCTCATCCGAGGAAAAAGACTCTCACTATCCACCCTATCTAACCCTCTGATTATCTTGTATGTCTCTATTAAGTCACCTCTCCTCCTCCTTCTCTCTAACGAAAACAACCCCAAGTCCCTCAGCCTTTCCTCGTAAGACCTTCCTTCCATACCAGGCAACATCCTAGTAAATCTCCTCTGCACCCTTTCCAAAGCTTCGACATCCTTCCTATAATGCGGTGACCAGAACTGCACGCAATACTCCAGGTGCGGCCTCACCAGAGTTTTGTACAGCTGCATCATGACCCCGTGGCTCTGAAACTCGATCCCCCTACTAATAAAGGCTAACACACCATATGCCTTCTTAACAGCCCTATTAACCTGGGTAGCAACTTTCAGGGATTTATGTACCTGGATACCAAGATCTCTCTGCTCATCTACACTACCAAGAATCTTCCCATTAGCCCAGTACTCTGCATTGCTGTTACTCCTTCCAAAGTGAATCACCTCACACTTCTCCGCATTAAACTCCATTTGCCATCTCTCAGCCCAGCTCTGCAGCCTATCTATGTCCCTCTGTACCCTACAACACCCTTCGACACTATCCACAACTCCACCGACCTTCGTGTCATCCGCAAATTTACTAACCCACCCTTCTACACCCTCATCCAGGTCGTTTATAAAAATGACAAACAGCAGTGGCCCCAAAACAGAACCTTGCGGTACACCACTAGTAACTAAACTCCAGGATGAACATTTGCCATCAACCACCACCCTCTGTCTTCTTTCAGCTAGCCAATTTCTGATCCAAAGCTCTAAATCACCTTCAACCCCATACTTGCGTATTTTCTGCAATAGCCTACCGTGGGGAACCTTATCGAACGCCTTACTGAAATCCATATACACCACATCCACGGCTTTACCCTCATCCACCTGTTTGGTCACCTTCTCGAAAAACTCAATAAGGTTTGTGAGGCACGACCTACCCTTCACAAAACCGTGCTGACTAGCGCAAATGAACTTATTCTTTTCAAGATGATTATAAATCCTGTCTCTTATAACCTTTTCCAACATTTTACCCACAACCGAAGTAAGGCTCACAGGTCTATAATTACCAGGGCTGTCTCTACTCCCCTTCTTGAACAAGGGGACAACATTTGCTATCCTCCAGTCCTCCGGCACTACTCCTGTCGACAATGACGACTTAAAGATCAACAACAACGGCTCTGCAATCTCCTCCCTGGCTTCCCAGAGAATCCTAGGATAAATCCCATCTGGCCCAGGGGACTTATCTATTTTCACTCTTTCCAAAATTGCTAACACCTCCTCCTTGTGAATCTCAATCCCATCTAGCCTAGTAGGCTGTATCTCAGTAATCTCCTCGGCAACATTTTCTTTCTCTACTGTAAATACTGACGAAAAATATTCATTTAACGCTTCCCCTATCTCCTCTGATTCCGCACACAACTTCCCACTACTATCCTTGATTGGCCCTGTTCTAACTCTTATCATTCGTTTATTCCTGATATACCTATAGAAAGCCTTAGGGTTTTCTTTGATCCTATCCGCCAATGACTTCTCGTGTCCTCTCCTTGCTCTTCTTAGCCCTCCCTTTAGATCCTTCCTGGCTAGCTTGTAACTCTCAAGCGCCCGAACTGAGCCTTCACGTCTCATCCTAACATAAGCCGCCCTCTTCCTCTTGACAAGCGCTTCAACTTCTTGAGTAAACCACGGCTCCCTTGCTCGACAACTTCCTCCCTGCCTGACAGGTACATACTTATCAAGGACACGCATTAGCTGCTCCTTGAATAAGCTCCACATTTCGTTTGTGCCCATCCCCTGCAGTTTCCTTCCCCATCCTACACATCCTAAATCTTGCCTAATCGCGTCATAATTTCCTTTCCCCCAGCTATAATTCTTGCCCTGCGGTATATACCTGTCCCTGCCCATCGCTAAGGTAAACCTAACCGAATTGTGATCACTATCGCCAAAGTGCTCACCTACATCTAAATCAAACACCTGGCCGGGTTCATTACCCAGTACCAAATCCAATGTGGCATCGCCCCTGGTTGGCCTGTCCACATACTGTGTCAGAAAACCCTCCTGCACACACTGGACAAAAACAGACCCATCTAAAGTACTCGAACTATAGTATTTCCAGTCAATATTTGGAAAGTTAAAGTCCCCCATAACTACTACCCTGTTACTCTCGCTCCTGTCGAGAATCATCTTCGCTATCCTTTCCTCTACATCTCTGGAACTATTCGGAGGTCTATAGAAAACTCCCAACAGGGTGACCTCTCCTCTCCTGTTTCTAACCTCGGCCCAGACTACCTCAGTAGACGAGTCCTCAAACGTCCTTTCTGCCGCTGTAATACTTTCCTTGATTAACAATGCCACACCCCCCCCCTCTTTTACCCTCTTCTCTGTTCTTTCTGAAACATCTAAATCCCGGAACCTGCAACATCCATTCCTGTCCCTGCTCTACCCATGTCTCCGAAATGGCCACAACATCAGGATCCCAGGTACCAACCCATGCTGCAAGCTCACCCACCTTATTCCGGATGCTCCTGGCGTTGAAGTAGACACACTTTAAACCAAGTTCTTGCTTGCCAGTGCCCTCTTGCGTCCCTGTAACCTTATCCCCTACCTCACTACTCTCAACAGCCTGTACACTGGCACTGCAATTTAGGTTCCCATTCCCCTGCTGATTTAGTTTAAACCCCCCCGAAGAGCACTAACAAATCTCCCCCCCAGGATATTGGTACCCCTCTGGTTCAGGTGAAGACCATCCTGTTTGTAGAGGTCCCACCTACCCCAGAAAGAGCCCCAATTATCCAGGAAACCAAAACCCTCCCTCCTACACCATCCCTGCAGCCACGTGTTCAACTCCTCTCTCTCCCTATTCCTCTCTTCGCTAGCACGTGGCACAGGCAACAACCCAGAGATAACAACTCTGGTTGTTCTCGCTCTAAGCTTCCACCCTAGCTCCCTGAATTTCTGCCTTAAATCCCCATCTCTCTTCCTACCTATGTCGTTGGTGCCTATGTGGACCACGACTTGGGGGTGCTCCCCCTCCCCCTTAAGGATCCCAAAAACACGATCGGAGACATCACGTACCCTGGCACCTGGGAGGCAACACACCAACCGTGAGTCTCTCTCGTTCCCACAGAACCTCCTATCTGTTCCCCTAACTATGGAGTCCCCAATGACTAATGCTCTGCTCCTCTTCCCTTTTCCCTTCTGAGCAACAGGGACAGACTCTGTGCCAGAGACCTGCACCCCATTTCTTACCCCTGGTAATTCGTCCCCCCCAACAGTATCCAAAACGGTATACCTGTTGTTGAGGGAAACGGCCACAGGGGATCCCTGCACTGCCTGCTGGTTCCCTTTCCTTCCCCTGACGGTAAACCATCTACCTACTTCTTTTACCTGAGGTGTGACTGCCTCCCTATAACTCCTGTCAATAATCCCCTCCGCCTCCCGAATGATCCGAAGTTCATCCAGCTCCAGCTCCAGTTCCCTAACGCGGTCTGCGAGGAGCTGGAGTTGGGTGCACTTCCCACAGATGCAGTCAGCAGGGACACTCTTGGCGACCCCTACCTCCCACATTCTGCAGGAGGAACATACAACTGCCTTTACCTCCATTCCCACTATTCTAGATTCCCAATAAATCTACTGAAAAACCAAACGAAAAAAAAAGTCAAAACTTGTTCGCTTAGCAATCCGACGGACTGAAGTTTTAAATAAAAAGCTTACCTTATCAACACCCTAGAGTCCTTTTTTTTTTTGGTTAGAGGAGGAGGGTGGGTGGGAGACACTACACGTGTAGTGTCTCGGGTACTGCCACTGCCCAAATAAATAGTTTTCCCCTACCCAGCAGTCCCCGGTCCTCCGAAACAAAAAAGGGATTAACTTGTAACTTACTGAAATTGACCGCTCAGCTGAAAGTCCGCTCCGCACCCCGTTCTATCAAGGCTGCTCCTCGCAAAAGACAAAGATTTTAAAACTGCCCAAATAAATAGTTTTCCCCTACCCAGCAGTCCCCGGTCCTCCGAAACAAAAAAGGGATTAACTTGTAACTTACTGAAATTGACCGCTCAGCTGAAAGTCCGCTCCGCACCCCGTTCTATCAAGGCTGCTCCTCGCAAAAGTTCATCTTGGTGAATCTATGCTGTACTCTTGCCTATAACTTTAAAGTCCTGTTAATAACGGGGTGCTCACAGCTCTACACAGTACTCCAGCTGTGGCCTAACCATTACTTGTGTCATATCCTTAGCATAATTTTTCTGACTGGATTGTTCTGACTTTTTACATTATAGGATCTTACAGCACAGAAGGGAGCCATTTGGCTTTTCTTCCCTGTGCCAGCACTTTTTTAACTAGTTGTCTAATTTAAAACCACACCAAAGCTTTCCCCCCATAACCCAGTAAATGAGTTATCTTCAAATACAAGCCTTCTGAAAGTTCTTATGAAATCTGATTCCACCAGCCTTTCAGATAGTTCATTCCAGATCTTATCCCTCTTGTGTAGAGAAAAAAATTCTCCCCTTTCCCCTCTAGGTTGTTTTGTCAATTATTTTAAATTTATAGAAACTTAATGTGATAAAGATAGGATAATCTGTTACAGCGGTGTTGGTCGAAGGATAAATATTGATCAGGACTGGGGCTAACTCCCTGCTCTTCAAAATATTGCCATCGGATCTTTTACATCCACCTGAGAGGGCAGACAGGGCCTTGGTTTAACATCTCATCTGAAAGACGGCACTTGCAGCAGTGCAGCACTCCCTCAGTATGGCACTAGAATGTCAGTCTTGATTTTTGTGCCCAAGTCCTGGAGTGGGACTTGAACCCACACCATTGTGACTCAAGACTTCGATAGTGTTGTTGATCTATTTGTCAGAGTATTTTTCACTCCTTGCTCTGTCAAAATCCCTCATAATTTTGAATACCTCTATTAAATCTCCCCTTAACTTTTGCTGCTATAAGAAAAATCCAAGCTTCTGCAATCTCTCCACATAACTGAAGTTCCTCATCCTTGGTATCATTCTGGTAAACCTCCTCTGTATCCTCTCCAAGGCCTTGCCATTCTTCCTCCTGATTTGTAAAGGTTTATCATGACTGACTTGATTTTTTTTCAGTGCCCCTCTTTACAAAGACAAGCATCCCATAGATTTTCTTAACTGCCTTTATCAACTTGCCCTGCCGCGTTTATATACCCTACATTCATAATAACATTGCTCTACCAGAAGCACCGTAGTGATAGTCAAACTATGATGCACTGCTCATATGGCAGAGGCCCAGATTATTTTTGTGGGTTCCAGAAAGCACAAGTAATTTAACACTTACCTTTGACTGGCCTCTTCAGTTCCATCACCTGTGGAATTGGCCAGAATGTACATGCCGACCGGCTCCAACCAAAAATGACAGTCAGTCCTATTTACATCCATCGGACCCTGATTTCTATAGTAAAAAGGGGCCCATCACCTGACTTTGGACATCCTTTTATTGCTGGTCATAACTGGGTCGTAAGGGTACTGACCCCTTTTTGAGGCCATTACCGGTTAATGCCAGGCAAAGGCAGTGAAAATTGTCTCCAGTAAGTGAAGTGATGTGGGTGGAGCTGCACCTTTTTACATCTCTGGTTCTCGGTGGGCACAGCTCCAGGGTTAAAATTACAATTTTTCTTGTTTCTGTTCTTTTTCTTCTGCTACATATTGCACACCTAGCAACACTGCTTGGATACGCTTAAAGCTGTGTACATGCACAAACACGTGTTTGTTTTATTTTGTGTTATTAATATCAGTGAACCTACCAACTGTTTTCCCTGCACCAATTCCAAGTTAGCCCCAGCATGAAACCCAGCCCAGAATGCATTAATATTATGTTACGAATGGTTAACAGTGCAGGCGGCGCAGTGGTTAGCACTGCAGCCTCACAGCTCCAGCGACCCAGGTTCAATTCTGGGTACTGCCTGTGTGGAGTTTGCAAGTTCTCCCTGTGTCTGCGTGGGTTTTCTCCGGGTGCTCCGGTTTCCTCCCACAAGCCAAAAGACTTGCAGGTTGATAGGTAAATTGGCCATTATAAATTGCCCCTAGTATAGGTAGGTGGTAGGGAAATATAGGGACAGGTGGGGATGTGGTAGGAATATGGAATTAGTGTAGGATTAGTATAAATGGGTGGTTGATGGTCGGCACAGACTCGGTGGGCCGAAGGGCCTGTGCCTGTTCCAGTGCTGTATCTCTAAACAAACAAACATAAACGAAGTTTACATTGGCAATCAGATGTCCGATCTGGGCACATTTATTTTGCTTCAATCTAAAAATGGTCCTGTAAAACTGGGCATTAGATCTTTTTTTGTAATGGCTTAGCTATAGATGGAAAGCTTTTTATAGCCAAGTATTTGTGCTAAAATGAGGAGCTGTTTCAGTTTCCCACAGTTGGGCTGGAATTACTAAACCAAAACACAGGCTTCTTGGGATCGAAGATTGAATTTTTTACTTTGAGTTTTCGCAATTGTTTCAATGTTCCAGAGCTAAACCTAAGATTACCAAAAGCCTGTATTTTTTTTAAATATTTGAGTTACATATGTAGCCTGAAATGGTCAACCCTAATAAGACAACCAGCCTTTTGAAGAACTGCATTGCTAAAATCTCTTATTTTTGTTCCTAATCAATAAATGGAAATGCTTAAGTGTTTTGATATATTTGTTGCTATACGATGTGAAACTAGAATTAGAGTGAATGAGATTCGTTTTGCAAATAATAGGCCACTTTGAATTTTTGATCTACTTAATGGGCTTTTCATACTGAGTTCCCATCAGACTATATCCCCAGCTTTCTTGATGGACAAGTGGATAAAGGCACTACGCAGTATGTACTAATGCAGAGCAGAAGGTTGCGGATTTGTTTCCAGCTTAATGCTGAGTTCGCTGATCTCAGTTGTGATAGCAGTTGGCTTGCTGTAATTGGTCTCTGCTCCGGATCAGGGAGGAGAAATATTAGCCAGGTGTCTGACTCCCAGTTGTTATCTGCTTGTTTTTGCTGGAAAGTGTGTATGTAAGTGAACAAGGACACTGGGTAAGGAGGGATTAGACTAGGCTATGACACCGACCATAGTTGAATAAGCTTGCTGCTATTCACTATCCAACTACGAAGAATGGACACTTGGATGAAATGCTGGAGGACGTACAGCACCTGTAAAACCATACCTCATTGTCTTGAACAAGGAATGGGGGGAAAATGTGGCAAAAATGATGTTTCTTTGATCATCCATTCACTTTTGCTTGCTTATTTTTTGTCTTCACAGCAAATAGATGGAGAAGCCTTTTTATTGCTGAACCAGACGGACATTGTCAAAATTATGAGCATCAAACTGGGACCTGCGCTGAAGATTTACAACTCCATCCTCATGTTTAAAAATGCAGAAGAAAATGGATCGGAGGTCTCCTAAAGGACTAAAGAACTTTTTTTTTTAAGCACAAGGACCTGCAAACTGGAATGAAATCCAACTTGAGATGATTTTTCTTCTCTTTGACTTTCTGACTCTTAACGTTTATTAATGAACTCAAATCTGTGATGTACCTCTCCAGTGGGTGAGGTCCACAGCCTTCGAAGGCCGACCAATGAATATCCTGCTATGATGTATTGTTGTACGTGATATTTGTTCCAGGTATCCAGAATTTTTTTTTAAAGAAAATACGAAAACCTCATTTGGGGAAACAAACTGAAATAGTTTATCATCTTTGGAGCCTTGATCGTCTTGTTAATTCTCCATTTCCAGTGTCGTCCACCTAAACTTATGAAAATTTGGTCTCCGTCTTGGTGTCTTTTTTTATTTCTTAATTCCAAGTGATACTGTAACACTGTTATTGGTCTCAAGTGCTGCTTTTATTGGCAACAGTACATGTAAAAAAGAAAAAGCAAAGAGTAGTAGAGGTTAGGAGGATACAAAATTAACCCTTGACCCAACACCATTAGGTTAAATCAGTCCACCATGGTTGGACTTTCTCGTTGAGACACTGTGATGAACTGTACAATTAAGTTGAACACATGAACTGAATCGCAATGTTATAATCTGAAGGATCAGTATTCTGTATCTTTTACTTCTGGTATAAAACGTGATTTTGTCTGATTATTCACTTGTGTAATGAGTAGTGAGGAATGTTGAAATGCAGTAGTTGAGCTGTTCTTGAGTCATACAGTCTCAAACTACACTGCTTAATGTTTAAGTCTCTTAAATGTGAAGGTGTAAGTGAGAGTTGTGCTTGCCAGAAACATCCAGTTGTTTTTCATGTCAGCACGTTACATTTGTAATGTATATAATAGATTAAACTGTGTAAAGTAAAAGCACATTGTAAATGTTTGTAATTGACTATTTCTGGTGCAACTTTATTCAGGAAAGGGATGGCAATCAGGAACTCGAGCAGAATTTTGAAATTTCCCCTTTTGTGCCTTTAACGTATATTTTTTATGTAAGGTGCTTCACAAGCGCATTATAAAACAAAATATGACACCGAGCCACGTAAGGAGATACTAAATCAGATGACCAAAAGCTTTTTCAAAGAGGTAGGTTTTACAGAGTGTCTTAAAGGAGGAACACAAGTTAGAGAGACAGAGGCGTGTAGGCAGGGAATTCCAGAGCTTAAGAGCCTAGGCAATTGAACGTGCGGCCACCAATGGTAGAGCGATTAAAATCGGAGATGCTGAAGAGACCAAAATTAGAGGAGTGTAGATATCTGAGTTATGGGACTGGAGGAGTTTACAGAGATGGGCAATGGAGCAATTTTTGAAAACAAGGATTCAAATTTTAATAAGATGTTGCTTGACAGGGAGCCATATAGGTCAACGAGCCCGGGATGATAGATGTATAGGATATAGTGCAAGTTGAGACAAGGCAGCAGAGTTTTGGATGTCCTCAAGTTTACAGAGAGTAGAATTGTGGGAGACCACCAGGTGTGTGTTGGAATAATCAAGTCTAGAAGTAACAAAGGCATGAATGAGGTTTTCAGCAGATGAGCTGAGACAGGGGCCACGTTGAATGATGTTACAGAGGTGGAAATAGGCAGTCTTCGTGATTGGCGCAAATAAGAGTTTTGAAGCTCATTTTGGGGTCAAATGTGACACCAAGATTGTGAACAGACTGGTTTAATCTCAGACTATTGCTAGGGAGAGGGATGGAGTTGGTAGCTAGGGAACAAAGTTTGGAGCAGCGACTGAATACCATGAATGCAAGTAAAATTCAGATTAAAGGGCTGTTTGTATTATGAAGACTTAATAGGATTGTTTGTGTGTAACATCAGTGAAGATTTTCTCTGGTATTTCTAGTAAAGTTGCAAACCCAAATATTTTGAAATTCTGGTCTCTTGGCACTGCTTCCAACACAGTATGGAGTAGATCTTGAGTTAGTGGTACTGATGGCAAACTGCCAGACTGTTCTACATCTCTCAATTTTTAATTTCCATTGACTTTAATAGCAATAAAAGTTGGAAGCAATATAAAACATGCTGCTGATTCATTATCACCCATTTACAATATCACACCAAGTTAAAAGTGACACATTTCTTTGAGGACCTGTATTCTGGCCCCAGTGCTTATCGTCCTTTTTATATTTAAAATGGAGATGATGCAGAATCTTGACTCTCTTGAATGTTGCACTTATAGGTATTTGAACAGAAATTTTGAATAAGATCTTTTAATGAACAAACACTGGCCACCCAATAGATTTTGTTTGTGCCTTTACATCTCTTGTTCCTCTGAATTTCCCCCTTTAAGAAAAATGATTTCAATGATGACTAGCAATTGGTGCCAAGATTTGTTGGTGTGAAAGGTGTTTATGGATGACATTCTCTCTTTTGGCAAGACTGCTACCCTCTTTTTCCATAGTAACAAGAATATTAGTGTATAACAAAAAAACCTGTTAATTTTAAAATACCAACTCTACTGGCAAAGCCCACATCCTGCCACTCGCTGCAGAGTTTTAGTAAACCAAGCTGCATTAACGAGACTTTATAATTTAAAAGTAATTTCAGCGTACTGCAGCCAAAATATCCTGTTGCAATGCAGCTTTTTGGTGCTCCATTGATCTTTGAAGGAGAGAAGCAAAGCTGTGTTTGATCACTTCCACCAGGGAGACCCTTCGAGATAATCAGAGGGCTGAGCATCCAGAAGTGCTCGTAAGCACTTTTTTAAGCAACAGGTTCCTTGAAGCCTGAAATGCAGCAAAGAAAGGTGCATTTTTTAAAAATTGAGATAATGGGCAGGATTTTCTCTCTCTGGGTGGGAAACGGGTTGGGACCATTTTGGGATCTGGAACACGTCCCGGGGGGTGGGGAAAACGAGTCACCGGCCTCAATTTTCATGGTGCTGCCCCCTTAATTGACTAAACTGGAGGGCCAATCCGAGTCCTTCAAGCTTGAAAGGAGCAGCAAGCTGAAATAGAGGGTAAGGCACCCACTCCAATTTTTAACACTCAAATTAGTAAAATGGATCTTGCAGCCAGGCTACCACTGTTTTGCAGGGGTGGGAGAACCCCTCTGCACGGTGGCCTACAGCTGCTCCTGTACGCAGGCAGGCAGGGAGGGCCTCTACACTTGATTTCAGTGCTGACCCCACAACCCTCCCAAGTCTGCTGCCAGGAGGCCACCTCCAGGTAGTTAAAGTTGCCCCCAACGCTTGCAGGGACCTGCAGGCCAACTGGAAAATCCCAGATGGCTGCCTTTAAATGGCTTGTAAAGGCTCTTAAGCTGTGTTGGCTGCCTGCCGCATGTGGGTGGGTAGCCCTGCTGCCATCGTAAAAAATAGCCCCGGGCCAGGATGAAGCCGGGGAACTGGCATGCTGGTTGGCAGTTATTTTTAGCTGCTGCCCACCTCCCAGTCGAGCCCTACCGGGAGCTGAAACACCAGCACAAAGGCCTCATTCAACAACAAACGCTAAGAAATAACACTTTCACAAGACCTTTTTCAAAAAATGTACAGACCTAGATTTTTGTGCTGATGCATAGTCAATGGGTGGAAAATCAAATGCATAAGTGGCAGATCAGTTGTGGTATGGCTCATGGGTATGTTCTATGACAATGGGTGTATCCTTTTATTTCATTTGTTTTCAGGAACATGGGTGACTTATGCAAAGCCACATTTATGACCCATCCTTGGGTATCATGAGGAGGTGGTGGTGACCTTGCCACTTAAACCACTGCAGCCCTTGTGATGGTGCTCATACAGTGCTGTTGAGTGGAGAAATCCCAGGATATCAACTCAGACAACAAAGGACTGATGCTGTATCCCAAGTCAGTATCGTGTGTGACTCGGAGGGCAATTTGGAGTAGAGGGTGATCCCACAGTATTGCTGCTCTTGTTCCCCCCTAGTGGTAGAGGTTGCAGGTGCAGGAGGTGCTGTTGAACTGGCTTTGAGTTGCTGTAGTGTATCCTGCAGCTACAGGACACTGGTGGTGAAGGGAACCAATATGGAGTTGAGGGCACTGAGAGTTCCGAAGAAGGGTCACTGACCCGAAACGTTAACTCTGCTTCTCTTTCCACAGATGCTGCCAGACCTGCTGAGTGAATCCAGCATTTCTTGTTTTTGTTATGGAGTTGAGGGCACTGATCAAGTGAACTGCTTTTCATGTAAGGTGTGAAGCTTCTTGAGGGTAATTACATTTGCACCATTCAGGCAAGTTTTAAGTATTCTAGCACAAGCCTGACTTTTATCTTGTGGGTGGTAGAGAGGGTTTGAGAGATCAGGAAGTAAGTCACTCGTTGCAGAGTATCTGTTATACCATAATGTATTTAAGGGCTATTGATTCACTGAATAAATCAAGTTCAGCACTGCAACCTTTTTTAAAAAATTTATTTTATGGGATGTGGGTGGTGCTGGCAAAGCCAGCATTTGTTGCATACAGGAAGACATTAATAAATTTGCAGAATGGGTAGTAATTAGCAAATGAATTTCAACATAGATAAGTGCAAGGTGGTTCATTTTGGTAGGGGGAAGAAGGAGGTCACATATTCCTCAGAAAATACGTGTCAAAGTGGGAAAGGGATCTGAAGTTACAGATGCACAAATCACTAATAAGGCCATTTAAGAAAGGGCTAGGGTTCATTTCCAGAGGGATAGAGTTGAAAAGCAGAGAAGTCATGTTAAATTTGTGCAGAATCTTGGTTAATACTGTGAACAGTTCTGGTCTCCATATTATAAAAAGGACAGAAGCACTGGAGCAGATGCAAAAAAGATTTATCCCACCCCCCACCTCACCACTTGGCAATGGGAACACAATTTAAATACATTAAAATAATTGAATTAATGAATCTTGCGTCTCCTCCTGATCTCTCCCGCCACAATCTTCAGCCTGGCGCCGGTACGGCCGTGCCTTCGTATCCCCATCCGGGGAAAGAAGGAAGAAGTCAAATTAGCGTCATGGGTGTGGAGATGGTGGGAAGGGTTGCAGGTGCAAGTTTGTGTGGGGGGGGGGGGTGGGAAAGTCAGATGGTAAAGGTAAGTGTTGTGGCAGAGGGGGAGTGGGGGGGAAAGGGAAATTTATTTGTTTTTTTGGGGGAATGGGAGAGGGGCAAAAGAGATGTTTTTATTTATTTCAATTCCATTTTACTTTAAATATTTAAATTTCCTGATAGGGCTGCCACCATTGCCGGGGACAGACAGCCCTGCACGTGATCGTGGTGGGGGGCTGGTGGGCGGGGCAGCCCGCCCTGGCTATTTAAATGAGCCGCCGCACTTGGAATTGTGGCGGCTCTTTGGCGTGCAGCTCGAAATCAGCAGCGGCCTTTTAGAATTCAGCCCCGTGTAAGTTGTGTTATAGCATTGGTATTCTGGAATACAAAATCAGAGTGGCCTTTATGCTGTATGTCCCTTTACCTATGTACTCCGGTTTATTTCTTGCCATTTAAAAATCCAGGATACACAAGATGGCAGGCAAGATGTAGAAGGATTGAGTTAAGTGCTGAGTACTTTGCAGTAATGGGGCAGATTAATGTTGAAGCTAGAACAGTTGTTAATTTTAAATCTGAGATAGATTTTTGTTAAGCAAAGATATTAAGGGATATGGGCCAAAGGCAGGTATATGGAGTTAGGCGGCGGATCAGCCATGATCTCATTGAATGGTGGGACAGGCTCGAGAGGCTGAATGGCCTCTTCCTGTTCCTGTCTTCCTATGTTCCTATGTATGGGCCCATGCCCAGGGTCCCTGGTAGCCGCATAATGCAATAAGACTGCTGGGACTGGTTTCAGGCAAGTGCGGTATATTGTGATTAGATTTGCTTTATTAATACAGTGTGGGCCTATTTTATGCATTTTACTATATGTTTGTGATTAAATGGATTGGACAAGAGTGTGGAAGGGCCCACGAAATCTTAATCCGGCACTGAAGCGTAGGGGCATTGGGGTTTAACAACACTATGCTGGAAGTATATAAATTTGAAATATTATTCTTCAATAAGATGATTTCCCCTTGCCCATTTTAGCTGGATTTATTAATCATTGTTTTACAGTTCCGAGTAACAACTCACAAACACAAATCCTTTAATTATCCCATTTTCCTTTCTTGTCTGAAGCAATAAAATACAAACTTCAGCTGAACTTTCTCTGCAGCTTCATCTTAAAATTCACCTTTTGTCACATTTGGAAAACATTACTGACATATTGTGATAACCTGTGCAGCTACTGTAATTTCCCTAAGAAAAATACATTTTCTCTGAGCAATGAATGCTTTAGAAATTGAATATAAAGAAAAGGAAACACTATTTGTCGGTCTCAATCTCAGTCTCAAATGGCCACTGAAGTAGTAATTTTGGGCAAGTTTTACCTGGAAATGGCTTTGCAAATTTGGGCTACAGCTTTTCTTCAAATCATCTGCAGAAACGGTTCTCCCTGTGTCTGCGTGGGTTTTCTCCGGGTGCTCCGGTTTCCTCCCACAAGCCAAAAGACTTGCAGGTTGGTAGGTAAATTGGCCATTATAAATTGCCACTAGTATAGGTAGGTGGTAGGGAAATGTAGGGACAGGTGGGGATGTGGTAGGAATATGGGATTAGTGTAGGATTAGTATAAATGGGTGGTTGATGGTCGGCACCGACTCGGTGGGCCGAAGGGCCTGTTTCAGTGCTGTATCTCTAAACTAAACAAACCTCGTACAACATCTTTACAATTGTAGTGAGAGAATCCTATCATACTCATACCCTGGAGACCTGTCAACTACAGAAACCAGTGTAGTAATTAAATCTGTTTACCCGAGTGATATAGCTCGAGAAAATCAAACCACTTTCCAGCTTGCACATAACATATGTTTTTTTCTCTCTACCGTTATTAAATCAGCCTGATTTCTGTATCTTTAAGTTGCCTCCAGTCCTTTGTATTTTAATGCAAATTAATGAGTATGGTCTGACTAGGTTAGTACAACTTAGGTGAGTTTCCATTGATACACAAAGCCCTTTCCTATCCTGAGTGGCGTGAAACAGGGCTGTGTTCTCGCACCCACACTTTTTGGGATTTTCTTCTCCCTGCTGCTTTCACATGCGTTCAAGTCCTCTGAAGAAGGAATTTTCCTCCACACAAGATCAGGGGGCAGGTTGTTCAACCTTGCCCGTCTAAGAGCGAAATCCAAAGTACGGAAAGTCCTCATCAGGGAACTCCTCTTTGCTGACGATGCTGCTTTAACATCTCACACTGAAGAGTGTCTGCAGAGTCTCATCGACAGGTTTGCGGCTGCCTGCAACGAATTTGGCCCAACCATCAGCCACAAGAAAACGAACATCATGGGGCAGGACGTCAGAAATGCTCCATCCATCAATATTGGCGACCACGCTCTGGAAGTGGTTCAAGAGTTCACCTACCTAGGCTCAACTATCACCAGTAACCTGTCTCTAAATGCTGAAATCAACAAGCGCATGGGAAAGGCTTCCACTGCTATGTCCAGACTGGCCAAGAGAGTGTGGGAAAATGGCGCACTGACATGGAACACAAAAGTCCGAGTATATCAGGCCTGTGTCCTCAGTACCTTGCTCTATGGCAGCGAGGCCTGGACGATGTATGTCAGCCAAGAGCGACGTCTCGATTCATTCCATCTTCGCTGCCTCCGGAGAATACTTGGCATCAGGTGGCAGGACCGTATCTCCAACACAGAAGTCCTCGAGGTGGCCAACATCCCCAGCTTGTACACACTACTGAGTGAGCGGCGCTTGAGATGGCTTGGCCATGTGAGCCGCATGGAAGATGGCAGGATCCCCAAGGACACATTGTACAGCGAGCTCGCCACTGGTATCAGACCCATCGGCCGCCCACATCTCCACTTTAAAGACGTCTGCAAACGCGACATGAAATCCTGTGACATTGATCACAAGTCGTGGGAGTCAGTTGCCAGTGTTCGCCAGAGCTGGCGGGCAGCCATAAAGACGGGGCTAAATTGTGGCGAGTCGAAGAGACTTAGTAGTTGGCAGGAAAAAAGACAGAGGCGCAAGGGGAGAGCCAACTGTCCAACAACCCCGACAAACAAATTTCTCTGCAGCACCTGTGGAAGAGCCTGTCACTCTAGAATTGGCCTTTATAGCCACTCCAGGCGCTGCTTCACAAACCACTGACCACCTCCAGGCGCGTATCCATTGTCTCTCGAGACAAGGAGGCCAAAGAAGAAGTTGCCTCCAGTCCTTTGTATTTTAATGCAAATTGATGAGTATGGTTTGACTAGGTTAGTACAACTTAGGTGAGTTTCCATTGATACATAAAGTATAGAGTAGTTCACACACTAGTGTTTTAGACAGACTTTTAAAAAATGTATGAGAAATGAGTTATTTCCCCCTGTACCATGAAGTAACTTGCAGAGCCCGTTGAGATAGCACTGGAAGGAGCCAAGCAGCTCACAAACTCGAGAAATGGCCAATATTTTATCCCCAGGGCCTATTGAGACAAATACTCCACTGCAAAATATGAGTAGTAGACTTAAAAGGACAAATTTACCTGCTAAATATGATGTGCAGAAGATCGAAATTAGCCACCAGCAAACTATGGAAGGATCAGCCAGTTTCTCAATAAAAACATGGGAAGCAACACTTCAGAATTTTTTATTTTTACTTCGGTTCCTACATATATGTTGGAAGAAAACTGGTGTTGTGACATGTCGGTGCACTGTACGTTCAATCCTGTGTTAACAAATCTTATGTTTTTAATAACAGAAATACATTGACCAGCAAAAGAGAATACAAAGGGATTAATCTCACTGTCTCAATTTAGAAGTTTTACTTAGTTTGAGTTAGTTAGTGCAGGAAGTGAGCAGAACCATACTGTCGGGCCCCTGTCAATGATCTAAAACCCAAGTGAGTGGTGACATTATTTCTGTTGAACCAGAGCATTACTCAGCTGGACACAAACACAACCTGCATGAAAGGTGACCTTTCACAGTCTCAGTTCACGTTGTTACCCTTTTAAAGATACAGCATTAAGTCTCAAAGCTATTTGTGGATTTGTAATTGATCTCTATGAATTGACACATTTGGGAACTGGCTAGTTAGTAAACAAGATTCCAAAATGAAGTCTTTAAAGCTGTTTCATGTAAATGTTCCTGGCTGAACTTAACACTTTCGATTCTGGCAATATGGCTCACTCCTCCTGGATCATCCTGGATTGCAAAGATAACTTATGGCATCGTTTCCCCACTGCTGTCTGACTCCGCAAAACCCTCGCCCCTTACACCCTCATCCTTACCAACAGGTGTGGATATTTTTGTCACTAAGATTGAGACTAGCCATTCAGTTACCTCTGCTACATCTCTCCCTTGCTAGTTCCTGCCAAGACCTGAATATTCCCTGCCTTAGCCTTGAACTCATATGTTTCTGTAGTTTCTTTCCTATCTCCTTTCATGCCTGCTCTGAGCTCACCTTGTCCATGAGACCCACCTTCTGCTCTCTTAACCTTATTCCCATTAAACTGCTGATTACCCAACTTCCCTTCCTGGCCCCCACACTAGCTGTTATTCTAAACAGTTAGCTCAGGTAGTATTCCCCTTTTAAATCTGTCATCATCAGCCTCTGCTCAAAAAATCTACCCTTGACCCCTCTCTTTGCAAATTACTGACTCATCTCCAACCTCCATTCCCTCTCCAGAGTCTGAGGGCGGAATTTTCTGGACTTCGTCCCTGCCAGAACGACGGGACCATTTTCAGGCCGGGTACTGATTTACTAATGGACGGGCTTGGCTGTGGCTCTTTAACTCAGCCTTTGCATTAGCAGCCCTCCTCTGGCTTGCCCGACCAATTAGGGGAGGAGGGTTGGTGGGATGATGCATCCATTCTAGCAAAGGAAGGCTTTCTAATTAAAGAGACCGTGGCATGGGTTGCAGCATTCGAGGGAATGGAACCCGGGAAGACTGTGCCCTGGGTCTCTCACTATAACCTATAGGTCCTGCTGTGGGATCTGAGGGGCTGCAGTGAGATGAGCTCTACCAAGGAAGGGAGGAAGAGGGCAACCTCTCCAACCAAGCAGGCATGGACGGAAGTGCCCAAGGAAGTCAACAGCCGAAGCTCCAATAGGATGCACGACCTCAGCAGGGAATGACAGGTGAGTGGTATAACACTTTCAGGTACCAAGCCCCATACGCTACCTTGCCCAGCATTCTCCTGCACAGCATTCCTCAGGTCAAGACATCTTGCAGCTCCAATCAATCCTCTCTCTGCAGGCACCTCACTTCCCCATCTGAACAGCCAACACACACTCACCCTCATCCTATTGTCTTCTCGCATCCATGCCTCACAGCCTCCACAAATGTTGTCCTTCCCTCCTCTCCAAACAAACCATTATGAGCACTCACACCTCCCCGCTTTCCTTGCAGAAGAGAACACACAACTTGGCAAAAGGCAGAGACCTGGGGTGGGGACCCTCCAGTGACAGACACCTTATTAGCCATTAGCAACGGGTGTCCACCTGGTCCACTGGGAATGAGGTCTTGTTCCAGAAGGCTGTAGATGTCAGCAGCGACTTACTGTGAGAGCTTGAACCTCCTGAGGCACTGGTGCTCAGACATGTTGGGAGAGCTGATCATCTGCCCTTAGACCCTGTGCTGTGGGTCTCGCCTTCTTCCAGGTGGATCTTGGTGTCTGTCCCCTCTGCCCTGTGGAAGGACATGTGGCTGAGGAGAAGGTAGCTGTTGCTGTTGCCCCTCATCAGAAGTGCAAGGTAGAGCTACAAAAGCTGGTCCCATGTCATGGTAAAGGCTGGTAGCAGGAAAGTGCAGCTGAAGGTGAGTGAAGTGCTAGATAGGTGAAGTGCCTTCCAACAAGTTGGCAATCACCTGTCAAGCAGCGATAGCACTCTTTGAGAGAAATGCTTTGAACAGCAGGGTGTTTTTGCGACTGGAGGGCTGTTTCCAGTGGCGTTCCACAGGGCTCAGT
The DNA here is from genome assembly GCF_036365525.1 of Heterodontus francisci. Taxonomy (NCBI): domain Eukaryota; kingdom Metazoa; phylum Chordata; class Chondrichthyes; order Heterodontiformes; family Heterodontidae; genus Heterodontus; species Heterodontus francisci. The sequence continues at coordinate 52,138,299 of NC_090401.1, read as the reverse complement.
ACTGGGTCCCCTGTTTTTGTGGTCTTTATTAACGATTTGGACGTAAATGTAGGGGGCATGATTAAGAAGTCTGCAGATGACACAAAGATTGGCCATGTGGTAGATAACGAGGAGGATAGCTGTAGACTGCAGGAAGATATTGATGGTCTGGTCAGATGGGCAGAAAAGTGGCAAATGGAATTCAACCCAGAGGAGTGTGAGTTGATGAATTTGGGGAGGTCAAACAAGGCAAAGGAATACATGATTAATGGGAAAATACTGACAAGCGTAGAGGAAGTGAAATACTTTGGAGTGAATGTCCACAGATCCCTGAAGGCAGCAGGACAGGTCGATAAGGTCGTTAAGAAGGCATATGGAATCCTTTTCTTTATTAGCCAAGGTATAGAATACAAGAGCAGGGAGGTTATGCTGGAACTGTATAAATCATTGATTAGGCCACAACTTGAGTACTGTGTGTCATTCTGGTCACCTCATTACAGAAAGGATGTAATTGCAATAGAGAGGGTACAGAAGAGATTTACGAGGATGTTGCCAGGACTGAAAAAATGCAGCTATGAGGAAAGATTGGATAGGCTGGGGTTGTTCTCCTTGGAACAGAGAAGGCTGATTGAAAAGTACAAACTTTTGAGGGGCCTGGATAGAGTGGAGGTGAAGGGTCTATTCACCTAAGCAGAGAGGTCAGTGACTAGGTTGCACAGATTTAAAGCAATTGGTAGAAAAATTAGAGGGGAGATGAGGAAAAGAACTTTCACCCAGAGGGTGGTGGGGGTCTGGAACTCACTGCCTGAAAGGGTAGTTGTGGCAGAAACCCTCAACTCATTCAAAATGAGTCTGGATATGCACCTAAATGCCATAATCTGCAGGGCTATGGACCAAATGCTGGAAGGTGGGATTATAATAGGTGGATCGTTTTTTGGCCGGCATAGACACGATGGGCCAAGTGGCCTCTTTCTATGCCTTAAACTTTCTATGATTCTCTCACCTTGCCATAGCTGGAGTTCTTCATTTCCCTTATCAAAGCTTTCCCAGCCTGTCAGTTTCACTGACGAAGCTCTTCCCATTGTGTACTTACCTCGGCAACCCTGGTGAGTTGCTGACAGGTCAAGAAACAGGTTGCCTGGCTGGAAAATCCAGAAATAAGGGTTAAAACTGATCTTAGTTGGCTTTTTAATTACCTTAATAACTTACCCAACAAATCTAAGGGGTTCCCTGTTTGCTTTCAATCCCATCCCGTAGAAACCTGGAGGAGGACGGAATGAATTCAGGAGCCCAACCCGACATCAATTTCAGGAGATTTAACTCCCTGCATACACGCAAACATGCCTCGCTTTGCCTGGAAAAATCCCCCCCCTTGGACCGTGTTATCACTTTTCAAATCTGTGCCCATCTTTCTCGTAACTCTCTCCTTCAGGTTTCTACACCTGCCACTGTACTGATATGGCCCTAACAAAGTCATAAACGACATCCTCATTTTCAATCTCTGTAGCCTTTGACACAGTTGAACACACCATCCTTTGTTACATAGTAATGGGAGTAGGACACTCAGCTCCTTGACCTTGATCCACCATTCAACTAGATCATGGCTCATTTACCCACCTATGACCCATATCTTTTCATACCCTTACTCAACAAAGATCTATCAATTGCAGCCTTCAATTGACTCAACATCCACCGCTTGTTGGGGGAAGAGAGTTGCAGGTTTCTACCTGCTGTTTGTATGAATCATAAAATGATAAAGCACAGAAGGAGGCCATTTGCCCCACTGTACCTGTGAAGAAATACTTTCTGATTTTGCTATTGAATCGCCTAGCTCTAATCTTAAGATTATGCCCCCTTGTTCTTCATTCCGATCCACAAACCCACACCCAGAAGAAATAGATTCTTATCTCCCCTTATCATTTTAAATATCTCAATTATATCATTACTTAATCTCAAGGGAATACAAGTCTACACCACCCGCCCATATAAACTAACCCTTCAAGACCTGGTATCATTCTGGTGAATCTGTGCTGCACCCTCTCCGATGCCAGAACTGAACATAATACTCTAGGTGAGGTTTGACCAAAGCTCTGTACAACTGAAGCATAGCTTTGCTTTGTATTCCAGTCCCCATGAGATAAAGGCCAACATTCCATCAGCCTTTTTGATAACTTTCTGTGCCTGTTCACTAGTTTACAGTTGTCCAGCTGAGTGATGACATCCTGTGACTGGTTCCGTTCCTACCTATACAGTTGTAGCCAGACTCTCTCCTGCCCCCACAATGTTACTATCTTAGTTTCCCCAAGGATAGATCCTTGGTTCCCTCTTCGATCTCATCCACATGCTACTGCTCGTTGGTGTCAATTGAAGATATGATGTCGGGTTCCACATCTATGTTGATGACAATGGCCCAAATTGCACGGTTGTAATGACAGCAAAGCTATCAACATTCGCCATCGTTACTCTGTAAAACCGATAGCAACTTCTGGTATCTGCACATGCACAGTTAAATGAGGAAATCCAGAAGTTGCTGGCAGTGATTCCATGTTTCTCCACAGGTTGCGATATTGAAATTCTCACAGATAGAAATCAATTAGAAATCACTGGACTGATGTGAACTTCTACTTTTTACACGATTATTCTCACAGCATGTGTACACACAGATTAACAGTTATGACTGGACTCACATATTTCAATCAGTACAAGCTGTCTTCATGTAATCACAAACACACTGGGCTGGATTTTAAAGTCCCTTTGCCACTGGGAACGGTGCCGGGGTGGGGGATGGTAGGGAGGCAATGGAGATTGGCAGGGAGGGGGCCGGCCACCGACCCCGGCAGGCCCCGTACCGATCCTCGCGGCAGGGGCGAGGCCTCATGATGGCCGCTCGGCGACGGAACCCGCATTAAAATATGTCAATGCCTACTTACCTTGCAGGCCGAAATGATTCAGCCATCACATTGCAATCTTTATTCTGGCGGCCGGCAATGTCGTGCCTTCAAATCCCCGTTCGAGGAAACGAGGTGCGACACCTGTGGGGAGGGGGGAAGGAGGTGATTTTTTTTTCTGTGGGGGACCAATACTGTGGATTGGTCGGGTGGGGGGGGGAAAGTGCATAGAAAGGTTATTTTATTCATTTTTACAAAACTTTACAGTAACTGGCCCTTTAAATTTCAAATGCTCATTGGAGGGCTATAAGCCGTTTAAAAATGGCGCCAGCGTCTGCGCATTAACGCTGGACACCGTTGCCGGCTACTGCTCACCCACCCCCTCCACATGATTGAGGGGGGGGGGGGGGTAGGGGACGGCCGCCCCGGACGTGATAATGAGCTGCCACGTTTGGAATCGCGGCGGCTTCGCGACGTGGTCTCCACGCGTGTGGACCACACTTGTTACGCCCGCCGTCTATTTCGGCGGCGCAGTCTTAAAATGCAGCCCACTATGCTTTCCCAGATCATGCCTGTCTTTGACAGAATATCGCCTAACAATCCTTTCCTGCATTCTAGCCTTGCAATCTTTGCTCAGTCTGGCTGCCTGAATTACTGTCTGTGTTTTATTTTCATTCATTCACGATCAGAAAGGGATCAGAAACATAGAATTTAAAAGAGTTTACAAGTCAGTAACAGTCCATTTGGCCCAATCACTCTCTGCCTGTGGTTATATTCTACACGAGCCTCCTCCCACTCGATTTACTCCTATCTCACCTTTTTCACATATCTTCCTACTCCCTTCCTCCTTATGCATTTATTCAGCTTCTACTTAAATGTATCTATGATCATCCAACATAATGGGTGTGAGATATTTTGTGATTGCTGATAGCCTAACTATATTTATTACGTTCTGAAGAAGGGTCACTGACCTGAAACGTTAACTCTGCTTCTCCCTCCACAGATGCTGCCAGACCTGCTGAGTATTTGCAGCATTTGTTGTTTTTATTTCAGATTTCCAGCATCCACAGTATTTTACTTTTATATTAATTATTTATTAAACTCAGTCCATGGGGAACATATGAACATACAAATTAGGCCACTCGGCCCCTCGAGCCTGCTCCATCATTCTATAAGATCATGACTGATCTGATTGTAACCTCGACTCCACCTTCCTGCCTACCCCCAATAACCTTTCACTCATTGGCTTATCAATAACGTCAACACTAACTCTCGAACACTCATTCTACCTATTCTCTCAGAGCCGTTTTTTAAAAATCTGTGAGAATACGCTATGGTTTAAAACACATTTAAAGGTAACTCACATTTTGCAAAATTTTCCTATGGAAAGTAGTTAAAAAGATTCTGAAATCTGACAGAATGAAACTGAAAACAAACCGGAAGGAGAGAGAACAACATCTTATGGTGGAAAAGGAGTAAGCAGAAAACAAAATGAACAATAACACACTTCCTAATATAAAAGCAAAATACTGCGGATGCTGGAAATCTAAAATAGAAACAGAAAGTGCTGGAAATATTCAGCAGGTCTGGCAGCACCTGTGGAGAGAGAAACAGAGTTAACGGGCTGGATTCTATGTTGGAGATAGGGCTCCTGGTGCCAGGCCGAAAAGGTGGGGGAAACCCCGCTTCAGCCTTTTCGCGCTCCCCCCAGAGTAATCCTCCGGTCGTTTAACCTCCAAGTTACCCAAATGGGATCCCCAACCGTTTAAAGAGAGGGATCCCGCCTCCAGGAGCTGTCGGCCAATCAGAGAGCCAGCAGCTCAGCAGTATCGGCAGCACCACCGGGAGTGGTGGCCACTTCCGGTATTGCAGAGGCCTCGGACCCAGGCCCAGCACTGGAACCCCGGACCAGAGGTAGGTGAGTCGGGGTCACTGGGGCCAGTCCATAAGGTCCTGGCAAGGGGTGGTGGGGTGGGGGGCGGTGGTCGTGCAGTCCAGGGGGTGAGGGTCCTGGCGGGTAAAGTGGTTCCCAGTGCGGGTCCTCCATGGGCCACAAATTGCCCACGACGGAGGGACAATCCCAAGACCGCAGGGAGGGCGTCTCGTGTTACAAGGCATTCTCCCTGCATGGTGGAGGCACCCTGCCGCTGGTAAAGATCCCAGCGGCAGTGGGAAGAGACCCTTAATTGACCGTTAAGGGCCCAATTGGCCTCTGGGCAGAAAGGGCGTCATCAGCATATCCTGCCTTTGGGAAGATCACTTGGCGACGATGAGGCAACTGGCCCTCTGCCCCTGCGCCACACCCGCCATCCATTGCGACACTCTGTGCCCCTCTGTCTCCGATCCCGCCTTAGGGGGCCACATAAAATCCCAGCCAACGTTTCAGGTCTGTGACCTTTCATCAGAACTGGCAAAGGTTAGAAATGTAACAAGCTTTGAGCAAGTGAAAAGGGGGTGGGGGAGAAGAAGAACAAAAGGGGAGGTCTGTGTAGGGCGGAGGGCAGGAGTGATTAAATGATTAAGATGTTATGGAACAAAAGGCAAAGGCAGTGCTAATAGTTGTAGTAAAAGACAAAGCATCTGTCCAGAGAGAGTGTTAATGGCAGAATAATGAACTATTCTGGTCCGAAAGCAAAAAACATGAAAAACAAGTTTAAGAACTGACATATGGTGAGAATGAAAAATGAAAATTGCAGTTATGGTCTGAAATTGTTGAACTCAATGTTGAGTCCAGAAGGCCGTAAAGTGCCTAATCGGAAGATGAGATGCTGTTCCTCAAGCTTCACTGAAACACTGCAGCAGGCCAAGGACAGAAATGTGGGCGTGAGAGCAGGGTGAAGAATTAAAATGGCAAGCAACCAGAACCTCAGGGTCATGCTTGCGGACTGAGTGGGGGTGTTCCCCATGTGGTCACCCAATCTGCGTTCGGTCTCTCCAGCGTAGAGGCAAATAGCACAATAAATCAGTGAATGAAAAGGACCTGACATCCGGGTGGAACATCTGTCCAGCCCAGCACTTTAATTAACACACTAAACAGCAGCTACAAGCTGATATTGTGCTCGTGCTTTCATTATTAGCATTCTAAATACAGGTAATTAAGGTTGTCTTCAGAGTTTAAAAGGAAACAATTTATTTTTATAATTATCTGGATATTCCAGTACTCCAGGTAATTGAATTTGGTGGCTTCATGTGCTTTTAGACTTTATGTTAATTTATTACATTTTATTTTAGAATGTCCTCTACTTAATTAAAATGTATCACTTATCAAAATTAATCCATTGAGTGATTGTGGCTTTTAGGAATCCATCGAATTGATGCAAATCCCAGCTGACACATTCATGGGGGGTTTCAAACTTTTCAAGTAATAGGACGGGAGCCATTTCAGGAATTGGAATAAATGGTCAGATTATAAACCAGCAGCCGATTCAGGAAAGTTGCTAACTTTTAACAACATTACGTATAACAGGTGCTGCAGCAAATGCTCTGTGCCAGGCAGCGGCAGAATGTGTCTGTAATGCTCCACACATTTTGTTCAATTACATTTACAAAGGGGAGCATGCAAGCCAAAGTTAGGCAACTCAGCCACACAGAGTAAATGAAACTGGATTATGCTTTAGTGGTTAAATACATCAACTGTTTGGGGTTCCCAGGGCAGACCTTAGGCCCCAGATACAATCCTCAGATCTTCCTTTGTCGATCTCAGCCACAGCAGCAGTTGGGGTTTCTATAATTTCTAAGGGAGAGGAACCACTAGTTCCCACTCTGATTGCTACTGCGCTGGAAAATGTATGTATGGACATTGGGGGATGACGGGATCAGGCTCCTCAGTCACGTGGTGCTTGTTCAGCAGCTTTCCAGTAGTAGCCTTTTATAAAAAATCATTGTTGGGATGTGAGCATTGCTGGCAAGGCCAGTTTCACTGCCCATCCTGAGTAGCCCTTGAGAAGGGAGGCAGCAGTGAGCCACCTTCTGGAACCACTGCAGTCCATGTGGTGAAGGTACTCCCAAAGTTCTGTGAGGGAGGGAATTCCAGGATTTTGACCAGCGACAATGAAGGGTTGGCCAATATACATCCAAGTTAGGGTGCAACATGGGATGATGTTCCCATGCGCCTGCTGCCCTCATCTTTTTAAGTGGTAGAGGCTGTGGGTTTTGGAATTTGCTGTTGAAAAAGCCTTGGTGATTTGATGCTGCGCACACTGCAGCCACGATGCGCCGCTGGTGGATGTTTCTGGTGGTGGATGGACAGTCAATCAGCATTCTCTGAGCTCACCTATGAAGAATGGCCATTTGGATGAGGCCGAGGCATCAAGATTGTGCTTCTGACATCCCCAACGGACAGCAGCTTGGGGAGAATAGGGCACAAAGCGATAAATTAACAACGTTTCTACACACTGTAGTACCATCAGCTCCTGACATGCAAGACTCATGTATTCAACAGTATCAACAAAGATAACTTACCAATCACTTTTTTTCCCAGATCTGCTTTTTCCTGGGCCTTATCTGTTGCCAGTCATCCAAGCTCCCACATTGCTTTGTGCACTAGCCTGTAATGACACAGTAATGACGGTTTGCATATCTGCAATGTTGAAAAGTTCATAGTGCTGGCACAGGGCAGCGACCTCATGTTTTTAGAGACAGTCTACACTGAGAACTTGTACCAACTCATGTCTTAAAGAAGTAGAGTACCATATGTAGCTCACTGTGGACTTGGACTTTGTGTGAAAAGCAAATGCACCTAATGAAAAGAGAAAATAAACCACCTCGGGCTATCCCATGACCTCTTATCAGTCAACTGAGAAGCAAAATTGGCAGGAATCTAGTACACAAACAAAAGTTGCCAGGGAATGCTGTGTAGAACAGAAAAACATAAGGGAAATTGCTTTTTCAGAAAGAATTATAAAATGGATGCTAATTTTTTTTATTCATTCATAGGATGTGGATGTCATTGGTGAGGCCACTATTTATTGCCCATTCCTAATGGCTCTTGAAAAGGTGGTGGTGAGCTGCCTTCTTGAACTGCTGCAGCCCTTGTGCTATAGGCACACCCACAGTGATGTTAGGTGGAGAGTTTCAAAATTTTGGCTCTGCTACGATGAAGGAAGAGTAATATACTTCCAAGTCATGATGGAGTGTGATTTGGAGGGGAACTTGCATGTGGTAGTGTTCCCATGTGCCTCCATCTTCTCGGCAGTAGAGGTTGCAAGCTTGGATGATGTTGGCAAAGAATTTTTAATTTCCTAAAATAGTTACTGTACTAAAAGTTGCCTTAATGCTATCAAATTAATAATTATGTTTTATGGCATATATCTACAGTATTAAAAGCTTTTTTAGTAAGCAAAATAATTGGGCTGGATTTTGTATTCGCAATAGAGGTCCTGCCAATGAGCCTGAAGGTGGGGGGTGACCCAGCTTCGCCCGTCTGGCAGACACCGGGCCGCATCTTGTCAGCGGTCGATCAGAGGGCCGGCAGCTCAGCAGCACTACTGGGAGCTTGGCCACTTAAGTGGCTCAATTGGCCTCTGGGCAGGAGAGCCGTCCATCACCTTCCTTGCCCCTGACAAGATGGCAGGCGGTGGTGGGTGGACATTGGGCAAGCCACCCCTCCCTTCCCTCACCATTTTATGGCCTCCCCCCTGCCTCTTAGCCCATCCCCAGAGGGCTGGTAAAATTTAGCCCGATATTGTTAGAATTGGAAGTTGTTTTAATGTAAACAGTGTTCGCAACGGGCAAGGTACAGGCTGTACCCAACCAGCCCGTGCTTGCAAAACTCAAAACACAGTGTCCAACATTAGATGTGATTCTGTGATTAGACAACATTTGCTAAATAATCCTCAATGTGCTAAGAATTACACTGACAACCAATTTAAGATTGTCAGTAGGGCTCGTAGTGTGGCGTATTTGCATGTACTGGAAGCTGCATATATTAATACACAGGGCCTTGTTCTTTGCAGACAGAAAGAACATGTACAAACATTGTGCCTATTTTAGCTAAACAAAATAAGTGACAGCCATTCGCTGGTTCATTCCTCAAGGCAATGCCTTGCCCAATCAGAGTCAAGCTGCCTGGTTTAAATTTCAAACAAAGCTTGGCAGTTAACTGTCAGTCACCTTAAACTGGTGCATTCTCCATGGCAACACCTCCACCAATCAGAGTTCACTTGCCAACTAATCAGCACTCTCTTCTCATACAGTATAAAGTTGTTGTTTTCCCTTACAATGGTATTCTTGCGGATTGTCCTGATGAGTGTAAGACGAAAAGCTTCGACATGTTTCTATTTTCAGCAATACATTGCTCCTACTTCAGTTCAGGAGGGTTGTCTATGTCATTATTGCACACCATATGTCAATGTTTTGTATATATATTTCAAATTGGATAAACTTTACTCTCATCAATATCAGGGATGTTAGTGCTGGGGAGCAGAACATTTATGCCAGTCAGCAACAGATTCAAACATCTCCAGGCTCACTCCAGCATTGCTAGCTTCAAAATAAATTCTCCTTGCTATTCCCTACAATGTACCTTAGAGGCAACCTCTGTAGACCAGCCTCTATTGCACCAATGTGACACTGACTTTGCACATCCACATTTGTTATGATCTCAGTGAGATTGGTAATTTAGTGCCAAATTAGGATGGTATTGTGCTGAAGTGTCAAGTTCAGTAGGAATTAGGCACTTCATGTAGGAACCATTTAGCCAGGAGAGAAAGAAGTCTATCCCTCATCAGCCTGCTCTGGATTCAAACCCAGATCTCCGAGGTGAACAGACAATGTTCTCACTCTTTATACATTTTTACACAGTTTCAATTGAGATAATCTGAATTTTTTTTAGTTAATTCCTAAATCAGCCAAATGTTCATCATTAACGACAGTTCTCAATGTCACCTCATTTACTGATTAGGCAGCCTACAGCCTGCTGGACTGAACATTGAGTTCAATAATTTCAGAGCATGACGGGCCCCCCTTTTTATTTTTAGTTATTTTTTCTTTTTTATATGTTTGTTTTATTTTAGTTTGTTTCCACTGTGCCTACCCACTTTTTTCATGTTTGTGCTTAGGGGTCAAGGCTGTTCATTTTTAAGTCTATTAACACCCTATCTGTACTAAAGCTTTGTCTTTCAACACACCATTAACATATTGTTTACCTTTGCTCCATGACCTTCTGGTCAGCTATTCTGTGACCTTGTCCTATCAACACCTTCTCTTTTGTTATCTCTTGCCCCACCCCTGCTTTACTTGCTTAAAACCTTTAACATTTCTAATATTTGTCAGTTCTGATGAAGGGTCACTGAACTGAAACGTTAACTCTGCTTCTCTCTCCACAGATGCTGCCAGACCTGCTGAGTATTTCCAGCGTTTCTTGTTTTTATTTTTTTAAGTCACCCTTGCTTCCTCTTAGAAAAACCCATTGCGTTGTGTTGGTAACAATCCCTATTGCTGGAAAATAAAGCATCCTTTGACTCACTGTCAGCAATGCCGCAGGAAATTGGCTAATCTACACATTAAATTCTTGCATCTACCATATGTCCATCACACTCCACGTGCCAGGCTTTGCTACAGATCAACACTTGCATTTATATCCCAACTTCCAGGCCCTCAGGACATTCACAGCCAATGGAATTGCCTTTGTTGTGTGGTCCACTGCTTTTGCGGGCAAATACAACAGCCAATATGACAAAGCAGCTGAATATCACGCACACAAAACCTCGCCCCAGAGCGGAGCAATGCCATGGGAGATTCACCAGTATTAAAAAAAGAAACATTGCAATTAAGTTTTAAAAACAGTTCTTACAAAAATGCAGGAAATAAAATTACACAATACGTACAGCATCAACAGAATGTGTATTCACCGATCCCAACTGGGGTGGGTGGGGGGGACCCTGACTTAATTTGCAAAACAGAAGTACACCAAAGATATTCGGTTTTACAGATTTTATGAATAAAGAATATTTTGGAAATTAAAAAAAAATGTGCTCCCTGGTTGAAAACCCCTCGAACTGTCGCCAGAAATTATTTGTTTGCTGTAAAATGTACATGGCATGTAAAATGAAATGGAAGGGTTGTGAAGCAACTCACTCCTGTATTGAAGGAAACTGATCTCCTTTGCCCTTTTTTTATATTTTGACTTTGTGCTTTTTGGAACTGTTCTGTAATGTATTTTTTTTTACAGATTTTAGGAATAAAGTATATTTTGGAAATAAAAAAAGATTCGGCAAAAGAATATATAACATAGAGTACTGAAGAGAGAGGAAGGAAATGTATTGCAAATGGATAATTTCATTAGTGACGGCGCTACTGACAAACGCGGAGAAGGAAACTTACGACGTGTCGACGCCCAGCTGAAAGGTTCAATTGTTAAAACGTGCATGTGGGATATAGAAAGAGATGGTCCAGAGCGAAATTAATGGACTAGTGGCAGTTACAGCCCCCCCAGGACCTCTCATTGTCCTCTTTCGTTGCGCCCACTTTGTGATTGACAGTACGCCAGTGTTTCAATTTCCTGTCTAGTCAGTTTCCCTCGCCAGAGACCCATGTCAATTTCTTTTGTGTAGCAGTGTTCGAAGAATATTACTGTAAAGCCTCGGATGTGCGTATGAAAAGCACGAGGAATAACTTGTCAATGTTCCCAGCCGCAACATGGGGAGGTGGGAAGCTCCATGTAAAAACGATTGCCAGCGAAATGCTCAGCCGGAATCAGCATCGATCAGAGGAGAAATGAGAGGCTAAAATTCATCAAGAGGAGGTAAGAGTTTCCCATCCAATTTTCTTTGGCGTTGATATGAATAAAGTGACACCCCGCACAGCGAAACCGAAGTTCAAATGAAGCTGCTGAAAAATAACCGGTGCTTTGAGCTCTCGAAAACACAATGAGCGCGCTCCTTATTACTGGCCATCGCTGCCGGCAAAAAGTTTAAGATTGCAATTTTCGTTCAGAACAACTTAACCAAGGTTAGAGAACGGGAACCAAATCCTGAAAACCTGCATCAGTAATTTAGACTTGAATTGTTTAACTCCCGTTTTCACTGTAAAGTCACAGATCGCCAGCCTCATTTACTTAAATTCAAAGTCGAATTTGAATGAAAAATGTTCATTATTCCCTATTGAACCTAAACTCCTTTCGTTTCATCTTAAAGCAATTCCTAGTACAAGCGTTTTTATTGCTTTATCTCATGCTGGGTCAATTTGTGGCCTGGTTCTTTCATCTTAAGACTTCAAGTTCATTTTATCCTAACCTTGCTTGTCTTTAATCAATTTTGCTGTGATTAACAATGTCTGAACTTATCCCCTTGGAAGCTCCAAATATACCATCTTAAACGCTCTTCCGCCTCCCACATCTTCAATGCACTGGAATGAAGACTCATTACAACCACCTCCTACTATTAACTCATTCTTTATCAAGATGCCGAAACAGTGGAATTCCTTGACTCCATCAGTTTTCTTCCCCTACAATCTGAGGGATCTGAAATCTAATCTTGGTGTCACTTAACAACTATTTGTGATTTATCCAATCTGCTTTCTACTCTGTTCAGCTTTGATGCTGTCCTTTTGTTTATAAATTAAGAGAAAGTGTAGAGGGGAATGAGAGCCCTTAAATAGCAATGGCACAAGGGAGCGTAAAAATGGGGAGGAACTTTGTGGATTTGATAGAAGTTTCAAAAAAACGATAAAGAGGAACATAATGGGCATAAGATAGACAAATCTCCAGAACCTGATGGTTTCCACCTCTGGATATTAAAATAGGTGAAAATTGCAGATGCTTTACTAATAATTTTCCGAAGCACTCTAGATTCCAGTATTGTGCACTCTGATTGGAAAATTGAAAATGCCACTCCATTATTTAAAAAGGGAGGGAGGGACCAAGTAACCACAGACCTGCCAGTTTAATGTCAATTGTGCAGAAGTTACTGAAATTGATCATGAGTGACAGAGTGACTGAGCATTTGGACAAGTATTAATTGACCATGGTCAGCATGGAATGTGAAGGAGAGTAATGTCTGATTAGTCTATTTGGGTTTTTTGAGGAGGTCACTAGCATGGTGAATTGGAGAGGCCAGACTCCATCTGGAGTACTATATTCAATTTTGGGTGCCAAGCCTCAGGAAATATATATTGGTTTTGGTGGGGGTACAGTGAGATTCACCAGAATGATAGGAGCTTAAATGGCTAAATTGAGTACAGGTTGCATAAAAGTGGCTTGGATTCCCCTTGTTTAGAAGGTTGAAGGTGATCTAATCAAAGTGTTTAAAATGATAAAGGGATTTGGTAGACTGGGTACAGATAAACTATTTCATGTAGTGGGGAAATCCAAAACTAGAGGGCATAACCTTGAAATTAGAGTTAGGCCAATTAGGAGTCAAATCAGGAAGCACGTTTTCATACAAAGTGCAGTGGAAATCTCCCCCAAATGGCTCCTCATGCTGGGGTCAGTTGAAATTTTCAAGCCTGAGAGCGATTGTTGTTGATTAAGGGCCAAGGGATATGGAACAAAGGGCAGGTAAATGGTGTTGAGGTACAGATTAGCCATTATCAAATTGATTGCCAGAACAGGGTTGAGGGGCTGAATGGCCTACCCCTGTTCCTATGCCCTAAACTATGGGCTTTGGCCCCTTACTTATATTTCTTAATCTTAAAAAATTGCACAAAATTGATGTGTATTTTTCAAATTCTGAACTGTTTGTGTAGTTTCATACAAAAATAAAATAACTCAATTCGTTAAATTTTCTGTATTTAGTTGATCGTAGGAAGCAGGACCACACGTGTCACTCGAGCCTGCTCTGCCATTCAATAAAATCGTGGCTGATCTTCTGCCTCAACTCCACTTTCTTGCCCTATCCCTATATCCTATGATTCCCTTAGTGTCCAAAAATCTATCGATCTCAACAATTAAGCATCCACAGCCATGTGGGCTAGGGAATTACAAAAATTCACAACTCTCTCAGTGAAGAATTTTCTTCTTATCAGTACTAAATGGCTAACCCCTTATCATGAGACTGTGACCCTAGTTCTAGATTCTCCAGCCAGGGGAAGCATCCTCCCAGCATCTACTCGGTCAAGCTCCTTTATAATTTTATATGTTTCAATGAGATCACCTCTCATTCTTCTAAATTCTAGCGAACATAGGTGGTGCAGTGGTTAGCACCGCAGCCTCACAGCTCCAGTGACCCGGGTTTGATTCTGGGTACTGCCTGTGCAGAGTTTGCAAGTTCTCCCTGTGACCGCGTGGGTTTCCGCCGGGTGCTCTGGTTTTCTCCCACAGCCAAAGACTTGCAGGTTGATAGGTAAATTGGCTATTGTAAATTGCCCCTCGTCATGGTAGGTGGTAGGGGAATTGAGGGGATGTGGTAGGAATATGGGATTAATGTAGGGTTAGTATAAATGGGTGGTTGATGGTCGGCATAGACTCGGTGGGCCGAAGGGTCTGTTTCAGTGCTGTATCTCTAAGTTAAATAAATAAATGTTGCTATTTATTGTGCGGCACAGTGGTTAGCACCGCAGCCTCACAGCTCCAGCGACCCGGGTTCAGTTCTGGGTACTGCCTGTGCGGAGTTTGCAAGTTCTCCCTGTGTCTGCGTGGGTTTCTGCTGGGTGCTCCGGTTTCCTCACGCAGCCAAAGACTTGCAGGTTGATAGGTAAATTGGCTGTTGTAAATTGCCCCGAGTGTAGGTAGGAGAATAGTGGGGATGTGGTAGAGAATATGGGGTTAATGTAGGATTAGTATAAATGGGTGGTTGTTGGTCGGCACAGACTCGGTGGGCTGAAGGGCCTGTTTCTGTGCTGTATCTCAAAATAAATAAGCCCATTCTACTTAATTTTTCCTCATACGACAATCCTTACATCCCAGGATCTCAAATTGTATATCATTCTGTTCAGGTTAGCCTCACCTACAATTGATGCCCCAAATGCAATACATAATGGACAGTGAAAATATCTGAAACAAACTGAAATGGCATAGTGGATTGACATCTTTTCATATCAAGCAATTGTGTTATAAATCATTCAGACTGCACGTTGTCCATCAATGTGAAGCTGGAATTGATTTGCTACCAATATATAATGTGTTATGTTACTCCAACTGATGTTGTGAGAGTTCAAGAATTGGTGTCAAATGTGAGACCAGGCTGCACATTGTTGCCAAGGCAACTTTTATAAAAGTAAAAGTTAAAAAGCTCTTGGATGATCTATCACATTAACTTTAAAGTTTCATCATCAGACTTGTCCTATTGAAGCTTTTCTAGCATTGTTTACCACTAATACCAGTGAAACAGACACACAGGCAATTCTTGGCTAATCCAATTTGAGACCGGTATAGAGCTGGAAGTATAATTCAATACTGCAAACTTGGCACCACTGTAAATCTGGTGGGTGCAGTACAGACATATCATTATAATTTGGATAAGACGGATGGAATAACATTCTCCTTGCTCTGTTGGCATATAGTCTTAAGTGAAGTGAGCTTGGGCAATCTGTATCCAATTCCACAACACTGAACAACAACATGCATTTATGCTGTGCCTTTATCACAATAAAATGTCCTAAGGTGCTTCACAGTACCAATCATCAAACAAAATTTGACACTGAGCCATAAAAGGAGATATTAGGACAAGTCACCCTTGGCTAACAAACAGTCCATAATTTGTCCTAAATCTTTAATAATAATAATATGCTCAATTCAGACATCGTGAAACAGCCCCATTGTTATATTTTTATTTGTTTCAAATAAATTTATTGTCACTTTTTTTGGCTGACCGCTCTCAAAGCTGGCTCCCCAGATCCCCAGATACTCCCAAAGTTCCTGTAGCCAGGAAAGGCTCGAGCCTGCCTCCCATTTGATTTTCCCCTCTCCCTGTCCCCTTTCCTCCTCCCTCCACTACCCCTCCAGCACAGATGGGAGACATTTCAACTTCCTGTGATGAATGTAGGCCGAGAAATGTGAGGAGCAGGGCTCGAAGCTGTGTCTGTCCACATGCTTCCTGACACCCCGCCTCGAAAGGAAGCCTTACTTTTCTGCGAGCTGTAGTTAGTGGTTGCTGCTTTGAGGCGTAGTTGTTCTGATGTGGTGTCGACTGGAGCGTGTCAGGCATGAGCAGCTGTCGACGGTTGCTGGTGGCAAGGCGGAGTGGGGTGGGTGTTTGTGGGTGGAGGAAATAAACAGCAGAAGGTAAGGAGAGCCCAACAACAAAGTTACCCTGGCTGGAGGGATTGGGGAGGGAGGGTGAAATGAGACGGCATTGTGGTGGTGGTGAGGAGGTGGTCAGGGAGGGATGGGATGGCGATAAGATGGCATAGGAGGAATGAAATGATGATGGGATGGGGAGTTAAAGAAGTACTGTTGCAATAAAGAAACTAATTGCACCGCAAATGTTTTCCGGGTGTCTGCTAGTTAATATTTCTCAGAAAGATCCCGAAGATAGTTGCTGTGTAGAACATTCACACTAGCGCAGGAGGAGCTGCTGTTCTGAAGTCAGGGCAGAGCAGAAGGTTCTAACCTGTTCTGCACATAAGTTGATTAGATTATGATTAGAGATACAGCACTGAAACAGGCCCTTCGGCCCACCGAGTCTGTGCCGAACATCAACCACCCATTTATACTAATCCTACACTAATCCCATATTCCTACCAAACATCCCCACCTGTCCCTATATTTCCCTACCACCTACCTATACTAGTGACAATTTATAATGGCCAATTTACCTATCAACCTGCAAGTCTTTTGGCTTGTGGGAGGAAACCGGAGCACCCGGAGAAAACCCACGCAGACACAGGGAGAACTTGCAAGCTCCACACAGGCAGTGTGCGAGTGAAGTATGCAAAACGTGGAAAATATTTAATTCTCTATCACTGCCATAAAATTTAGAAATAAACATTTCAATGATCTTACTTTTACCCTTCAAAAAGTAAATAAAATCAAATTGTTTTTCATATCTGTGGAAGGCTTCAAGCTGAGCAGCCTGCTCGATAATGTCTCTTATCAGAGGGCTTAGTTCAAAATAGATTGCAGTTGATCTGGCATTGATCATTCTTTGATGGCATCTTCAAGTACTGTCCCCATGTAGCTTAACCTGGAGTCACAAAGGATTCTAATATATTTCTCTTCCTCTTTTTCCTCCCAGCCTGTACTCTGACTATAAATGAAATTAGGGTCAAGAAAGGATGGTGATATTTTTAATAAGCAAAAGAGGAAATGGAATTATTAATTTTATATTGTTAACTACTTATCAACATGCACTTTTTGCAGCAAGAGCAACTGCAGTGATAACACCTTGTGGAATGTGCAGGAGGATTTTCAGCATATGCCTGACTCGGCAGGAATCAAAACAAAAATAGTTCAGCTTCCTGCTTGCTTGCATGAAAGCGAGTCTGTGGGACACCACACCCTCTGTAAACAACATTTTACATATTGTTGCCACTGGCATACTGTGAGGCAGTTCCACCAACTTGCACAAGTTCCAAGATAGTTTTAGTTAACATTGTGCAAGTGAAACACATGGTAGATATTGGGATGACTTGATAGATAGAAGCAGCAAAAGCTTTATGAACCACAGAGATTCCTTTTCTCAATGTTATTTTACTGGTTACACGGTTAGTACGTGCCTGTGTAACAAATCCTTATGTCATATGAAAAACACGTCTATGATCCTGAAATCTAATATGGCTATTAAATTGCTGCAGTAAAATGCGCAAAAATGTATATTATACTTATCCGTCTTTCGGATGAGATGTTTAACCAACTGCCCTCTCAAATTGGATATAAAAGATCCCATGACACTATTTTGAAGAGCAGGTAACTTATCGTTGGTGTCCTGGCTAATATTCATCCCTCAATCAATATCATGAAATACAGACTATCTGGCTATTATCACATTGCTGTATGCGGGATCTTGCTGTGCGCAAATTGGCTCCCACATTTTCTACATTACAACAGTGACTACACTTCAAAAGTACTTAATTGGCTGTAAAGTGCTCTAGGACATCTGGTGGTCGGGAAAGGTGCTATATAAATGTAAATCTTTATGAATTGATCTGCCATGATGTTGCAGTTGGGGAATCAAGAATATATGTATTCAGCTGAAGTTGGGTTAGTGGGAGAAGATAATTGGACCCAATTTAAAATCATACATTCAGACCTTGTTTTTATTTCCATTATAAACTTCTATGTACACATTTTAATTGGAAACTCCTAAACAACTTGTCCTTGTATAATGATATCCTTTTGCCACTAGTAACACTGCAGTATCTCCACTGAAAGGAGAGTCTAATTACAGCGTGACGGGTTTACATAGGTTCCATTATAAATGTGGATATTTATAAGGGAAAAAGTTGATAGTGCATGCAGAAGATTTTAAACATATGTCAGATTGATAGCCACTGCTGGCTAATTTTACTTAAACTGTTGAGTGTGTTTCCAGGAATGCAGTAATGGATAATGGTTTGACAGGTCTCAAATTTTAATATTCTAGCCATTTAAAGTTTGAAAAACACTCAGCAACACAACTATAGATTTTGCTTTTCCAAATTTGGATTGTATCTTCAGAATTATTTCGAACTAGGCTGAGGTATTGATAATTACAGATCTGTTACTAGTGGTGGGAACAATTTTGAGCTGATAAAATAATAGTATCACTCAAGAAGTGTTTGGCACGACATTAAAGTGTAAATATGATTTTTCATTATGTTTAAAATGGGACTGCTTTTAAGGTGCAATTACTGGTACTACAATTTAAGGTGCTCATAGAAATATTTTCTCTCTGTGGTTTCACAGATATTCCTACACTGGTTCTCATCAACAGCAGTAATGACAACTACCATTTTTTTTTAAAGTTCCCAGGCATTGCACAAAAGATTTATGGGAAACAGTCAGGAGAGATTAGGAGGTGATCAAAAACATAGTCAAAGAGATAGATTTGAATAATAACTTGTATTTATTATAATACCTTTACTATAATAAAACATCCCAAGGCACTTCACAGGAGCATTATAAAACAGAATTTGTCACTGACCCATATAAGGGAATATTAAGGCAGATGCCAGAAGGTTAAAGAGTCTTAAAGAGAGGTAGAGAGCAAAAGACGTGGAGAGATTGAGAGGGAATTCCAGAAGTGAGGACCATGGCAGCAGAAGACACGGCCACCAATGGTGGAGCGATTAAAATCCGGGATTTTCAAGAGGCCGGAATTAGAGAAGTGCAGATATCTCGGAGGGCTGTGGGGCTGGAGGGGATTACAGAGTTAGGAAGGGGCAAGGCCATGGAGTGATTTGAAAACAAGGATGAGAATTTTAAAACCGAGGCATTGCTTAACTGGGAGCCAATCTAGGTAAATGAGCACAGAGGTGATAGGTGAACGGGACTTGGTGCGGGTTAGGACATGAGCAGCAGAGTTTTGAATGACTCAAGTCTACAGAGGGTGGAATGTGGGAGGCCAGGGGGAGGTTTTCAAAGCAGGAGGGAGAAATGGTGGGGCAGCTGGGGAATTCCAGAGATTATATCCTAGTCGACTGAAGGTACTGGTGTCAATGGTGAAGTGAAGGGATGGGGAATGCACATGAAGTTAGAATCAGAGCTTTCAGAATACTTTTTAATCTAGATGAAATGTTTAAAAATGCGGTTCTATTATACATCAGAATATCTGAGTCAGCACAAGTTTCAGTTCATGAAATTTTAAAGCAACAAAAATTTGCAGTATTTTCCTTTCCGATTATTAACTTAACGTTTTTTCCCCATCATGTGCCAAAACTTTTGTTAAACGACTGGTTAATACTCCCCTCAGCATAACTCAGGTTATGAAGGGAACACAAAACAAAATGATTGAATATTTATTTCTCTTCTACATGGACATTGGTGTAAACAGCTGTGATACTTGTAATCGACTATAAATTCTTTAGAAGGAGGCATGTAGATTTCCACCGTTAAAAGGAATATCCTTTGACTACATTCGTGGTAGAGAAAATCCATCTGCCATGAAATGAAGACCATTATTAATATTTAAATGAAAATGTTTTGCTTTTATGTTGACTGGCTGGCAAATAGCACCTGGTATCCCCCCATCTGGCGACCTCTGCGTAATGAACTTCCAGCTTTGTAAAGCTGTAACTTTCGGTGAAGCACTTTAATCCAATAGACAATGTTCGTCCTTTTCTGTTCTATATTTCTATCACAGTGGGTCCAGCTGTCTTAGGTTACAAAGCATCACTGTGATATTTACTCAGTATTAATATAACTAATTCCTGTGCTCTTTTGCAAATTGAGAAATATTGACCAGTTTAATATCTGAAAGATTAGGATTTGAAAACACTTTCAGGAAAACATGGATTCATTGAATAACTAACTGATGTTGAAGCAGGGTTACTTCATTGCTATGTTGATTCCATTGGCACTCAGAATGAGGTCTCATATCAGGCTGCCTCCTGATATAACTTAAAAAAATAATTGAAAGATTCATTGGGTCAATAAGTGCCTCTCTAACCTTTTGTGGAATTGTCTAATTTATTTTATCTGTAACAACCGCAGCCTCACAGCTCCAGCGACCCGGGTTCAATTCTGGGTACTGCCTGTGTGGAGTTTGCAAGTTCTCCCTGTGTCTGCATGGGTTTTCTCCGGGTGCTCCGGTTTCCTCCCACAAGCCAAAAGACTTGCAGGCTGGTAGGTAAATTGGCCATTATAAATTGCCCCTTGTATAGGTAGGTGGTAGGGAAATATAGGGACAGGTGGGGATGTGATAGGAATATGGGATTAGTGTAGGATTAGTATATATGGGTGGTTGATGGTCGGCACAGACTCGGTGGGCCGAAGGGCCTGTTTCAGTGCTGTATCTCTAAACTAAACTAAACTAAAAGTCAAGGATGAGGAAAGGCCACTTGGTTTTCAAGTTCATCCCTCTGGCATCTCACCTCTCCCTGTGTAGCATCTAATTGATTTGAATGCCCTGTAAAACCAATGGGGCAAAAATATGAAAAGCATCCTGTCCCATAGGAAGTAAGGCAGGGTGGAATTTCTGCCTATAGCTTTGGCCTCACTAAAACCCTGTTCCAAACCCGTGGGATTTGGTCATTACCACTGTCCCAGTTCCTTAATTCTTTCCCAAGAAGGATTGGAATTTTCAGGGTTCGTGTCTCTACTCCTCTGATAGCAAACTGTTTATCAGCCTTTTGTGAAGAAGATCCTTCTAATGTCTCCTCCCCTCCTGCTTTTACAACAGCTGTACTTCTGATTCACTTTAGTGCTTTGGGACAATTCTAAGATGTGATGCAGCATTATGTAAATGTGAGTTTTTATCTGAATTAAACTTTACTTTTTGTTAGATTTTTGTTTTTGTTTTGATAGATTGGGAAATGGGGAGGTGCAGCGAGACCTGGGTGTTCTTGTGCACCAGTCGCTGAAAGTAAGCATGCAGATGCAGCAGGCAGTTAAGAAGGCAAATAATATGTTGGCCTTCATAGCGAGAGGATTCGCGTACAGCAGCAAGGATGTCTTGCTGCAGTTACACAAGGCTTTGGTGAGACCACATCTGGAGTATTGTGTGCAGTTTTGGTCTCCTTATCTGAGGAAGGATGTTTTTGCTATAGAGGGAGTGCAGCGAAGGTTCACCCGATTGATTGCTGGGATGGCAGGACTGACATATGGGAAGATTGGGTCGATTAGGCTTGTATTCGCTAGAGTTTAGAAGAATGAGAGGGGATCTCATAGAAACCTATAAAATTCTAACAGGACTGGACAAACTAGATGCAGGAAGGATGTTCCCGATGGCGGGGGAGCCCAGGACCACGTCTAAGGATAAGGGGTGAGCCATTTAAGACTGAGATGAGGAGAAATTTCTTCACCCAGAGAGTGGTGAACCTGTGGAATTCTCTACCATGGAAAGCAGTTGAGGCCAAATCATTAAATATATTAAAGAAAGAGTTAGATGTAGTTCTTAGGGCTAATGGAATCAAAGGATACGGGGAGAAAGCGGGAACAGGGTACTGAGTTTGGATGATCAGCCATGATTGTATTGAATGGCGGAGCAGGCTCAAAGAGCCGAATGGCCTACTCCAGCCCTATTTTTTTATGTTTCTATGTTAATTTATGATCTTTGGTTCTATTAGCCTAGATTATTCTAGAATCATAATCTGGATTTACCTTTTCTAACATAATCAAAACAGTCAAAAAGTCTTGTCAGAATTGATCTTGCCCTTATGAGGTTGCTGTGCAGGTGTTGCTCTGACTTACTCCATAGAATGGTTTCCATCACTTTGCCTCATGTAGAAATTAGGTGCAGGTCATTATCAAAATATGTTTGGATATTGTTACAGAATAGGCATGTCCTTTCAGAATAGGTGTTGTGCTTCTTTCTTCACTTTTGCCCTTTTATAACTCACTCTTTTAGCTCCTGTGAATTTTATTTTTCCCATCCTATTTTCCCCTAAATTCCTTCCTCTCCTTTTGTCACAAGAGGATGATTTCTTATTGGTGTACAATTACGGACACTGCCCATCTCTGGTAGCGGCCTTTATTTGTGCCTTTGAAATTAATCGATAAAGGAGCAGCTTTGAAAGAATCCATTTTTATGCTTATAGGCTTGACCAAGGTTAACCAGACAGTCAGCTCATTGTCATTTGTGGAGCACTGCTTTGCTCAAAATGGCTGCCACGTTCACCTAAAACAGAGCTTCAAGTATGTAAAGCGTTTTGGGACTTTACTGAGAGACATAATGAGACACGATGCATAAATGCAATTTCTTTCTTTCCTTGGAGAAGCAGCTGAGGAGGTAGAAGTTCTGCTTCTACCTCTGGCTCACTCTGGGAACCCACTGTATGAAATTGTGTACCACCAGCCCACAATCTTTCCATCCATAGATGAAATGCAGAGTTCCGTAGGTTATGCTCCCACAAAGACAAAGACAAAGAAAAAAGAAAGCTCCCACAATGTACGGGCAGAGCAGAAGCGAAAAATTTACCCAGCAACCTCTAAAGCCATTGTTCCTAAATTAGAAACAAGAGTAACTTTTTATTGCAAGGACTTTTCCATGGGCACAAAGCTCTGCCATTGGACTCCCAAACACATCTGTAATCATTGGACTCCCAAGCACATCTGTAATCATTGGACTCCCAAACACATCTGTAATCACTGGACTCCCAAACACATCTGCAATCATTTTCCCCCCACAGAAACTAATTGCAGTCATTATTAATGATTATTTTGGCTGCACTATTGTTATGAAGACTGTTCTTTAACTTTTTGATCATGATAAAGTCATTTCCTCCCTGCAGCAAGGAAGTCTCCTTCAATGATCAGACAGAACAGTGCAACTGTCGAACATATTGTGAATTTTAAAACACTGTGCATTTTTCCAAATCACGGAACAACCATTTCCGGAAAGCGTTTTGAAAATCTCACCCAAAGCTGTTGGTATATTTTCAAGTTTATAAAATATCTAAATAAAGCCTAATAATGATCAGTTCATGTGTTTTTGATGTACAGGCTCCTAAAAGGATACAGTGTTTGTACACATGTAGGAATGAAAAAATGCTGTGTATTTTGTTACATCTGAAAGGCATCAGCTCAAGGTTGATTACTAACTAGTTACGAAGTCACTGGAGTTGTTCTCCTGGCTAGTCTCCCACTTTACATTCTCTGTAAACTTGAGCTCATCCAAAACTCTGCTGCTCGTATCAAGTCCTGTTTACCCATCACCCGCTGTGTTCGCTGACCTGTATTGGCTCCCAGGCCGGCAATGCCTCAATTTTAAAATTCTCATCATTGTTTTAAAATCTCTACATGGCCTCCCTATCTCATAAGAACATAAGAATAGGAGCAGGTGCAGACCATACGACCCCTTGAGCCTACTCCACCATTCAATACAATCATAGCTCATCCTCTGCCTGAATTCACTTTCCCACCTGCTCCCCAAATCCCTAGATTCCCTGAAAGATCAAAAATCTTTCTATCCCAGTCTTGAATATACTCAATGATGGAGCAACCACAGTCCTCTGAGGTAGAGAATTCTAAAGATTCACAACAACCCTCTGAGTGAAGAAATTTCCCCTTACCTCAGTCCTAAACGGTTGACCCCTTATCCTGAGGCTGTGCCCCTGTCTTCTAGATTTCCCAGCCAGGGGAAACAACCTCTCAGTATCTACCTTGTTAAACCCCTTCAGATTTTGTACATTTCAATGAGATTGGAGTTTAGAAGAATGAGAGGCAGAGAGTATAGGCCCGATTATTCGGTCTCTCATCATAGGACAACTCTGTCATCCCAGGAACCAACCTAATGAAGCTTTGATGTACCACCTCCAAGGCAAGTCTCTCCTTCATTAGACATGGAGATCAAAACTGCGTACAGTACTCCAGGTGTGGTCTCACCAAAGCCCTATACAATTGTAGTAAGATGTCTTTATTCTTATACTCCAAGTCCTCTTGCAATAAAGGCCAACATACCATTTGCCTTTCTAATTGTTTGCTCTATCTGCATGCTAAGCTTCTGTGTTCCTTGTATGAGTACAGCCAAGTCTCTCTGAATAACAACATTTAAAAGTTTCACACCTTGTAAAAAATATTCCGCTTTTCTATTCTTATTACCAAAGTGAATAATCACACACTTACCCGCATTATATTCCATCTGCCACCTTGTTGCCCACTCGTTTAACCTACCATATTATCTCTTTGTGCCCTCCTCACAGCTTACGTTCCCACCTCGCTTTGTATCCTCAGCAAACTTGGATACATTACTCTTGGTCTCTGTAGCCTCCCCCACACCTACAACCCTCCAAGATCTCTGCTCCTCCAATTCTGGCCTCTTGCACATACCCAATTTTCATTGAATCTTCATTGGTAGCCATGCCTTCAGCAGCCTCGGTCCCAAGCTCTAGAATTCCCTCCAACAAACCTCTCTGCCTCCCGCTGTTCCTTTAAGAAGCTCTGTAAAACTTACCTTGATCAAGCTTTGGTCATCCCTGTCCTAATACCTTCTTATGTGGCTTGGTGTCAAATTTTGATTGATAATGCTCGTGTGAAGTGCTTTGGGATGTTTTACTGTGTTAAATTCAAGTTGTTGGAGTAAAATGTTTCTTTGACATTTTCCAAATTTTACTAAAATATTAGAGATGAACTTAGTCCATCAGATCATTTTCATTCTGTATTTATATTATTCATCCAATATATCTTAATTTTTCTGTTTCGTTCCCTCCATTTCCTTTCACTAAAAGTCACATTTGAGAATTATTTTGCTTTTAAGATCTTTTCATCTTGTTTCTCCGTGCATGATGCTTCTTATCTACCATTGTGTTACAAAATTTGTTCCTAGTTTGTGGTTGGCACAAGTCATTTAAGATTGTAAACACTGCAATGTATAAGGAAGAATGATCCTGCTTCCATCTTAAAAGCAAAAGTTACGCATGGGAAAGTAATGTTTTACTTTGTAAATGTGCGTGCTTGCTCTCTAGGTGGACAAGTTTCTCTGTTTTAAAGTAACTTTTCCCCCTTTTATTTTAAGTGAAACTAAAACTACCAACATGACGACCACAGTAGAAGACCCAACTATAAAGAGCCACGAAAGCTTCAATTGCCAACCAGGTATTCCTTCGCCTCCTAAAGCACCACGGCCAAAGTACAGATCCAGAGATAATAAAGGTGCAAAAGGAAAAATCAAGATGCGCTCTCCTTCTGGGCTTTTTATTATATTAGGGCTGTTTATTGTCATGGTGGGGATCGCTATAGCAGTTGTTGGCTACTGGCCACATAAGCATAATTCTCAGGTATCAGTGAATCACCAAGGAGCAAACTCTAGTCAATCGAGTGTTGGGACTCGGCATTTAAGAGTAAAGCTTCAATCCCAACCCATGTTGAAGCATGAGAAGTTGAAGTTGATTGGACCAGTGATTATGGGGTTTGGATTGTTCATATTCATCTGTGCAAACACAGTCTTGTATGAAAACCGGGACAGAGAAACAAAACTTTTAGCACAGAGAAATATTTATTCTATGGCTGGTCAGGCTTGTAACGGAGAGAATAAAGAACCAAAACATATTCAACATGGTCCCTGTCCTACCTCCACAGATACCAATTTTAGATGTTCAGAACAGTGCTGTGCTACAGAAAAAGCCTGCAGGGCAACACATGGTAACTCAAGCCCTCAAAGTACAGATATATGGGCAGATTGTCATAGGTCTGTTAAACATAAAATGACTGCCCAACTGCTGCATCACAAAAGGCCTTCCCCATCCATCTCTCTTCATAGTGTACAGTCAGACTCTTGCAACTCCAGTGAAAGAAACCTAAATGTCCCCTTGAACTGTGGCACTGATTCCTCAGTTGCCTTGTCAGTAATATTACCTGTTATTAAACTCAACAACTGCATCATTGATACTCCTGATATTACTGCTATGGTGGAAGACATTGAACTGGATCAGAATGTGGTCATGGTTTCCACTGAAGACTTAAGCCAGCTCCAGAACTATGGGTATATCCGGTCTAGCAGCATTCGCAGTGCTGATGATGCTACTAGGGTTGTGGACATGGACTATTCCTTGCCTAGTAAATCATTTTCCACCAGGTTTATTGGAAAGTTGCTGTCTCCAGGCATTGTCAGGAAAGTGTACGGTTCAGACATGCAACTTCACACGACATGTGGTTACTCCAAGTCATTTGACCTTGGGAAGGATGCAAGTAAGCTCAGTGCGCAAAAAGGAGAGCGAAAGCACAGGAGCTGGCCACGGTTGGATTGCAGTTATATAAAAAAGTATCTGAAACTGGAAAACAGAGAAGACTCTGTGGACAGATTACTTGAACAGATTGAACGCGAGTATGCAAGTGAAGAACAGAACATTCAGGAGCATAACACCCCAAAGGAATGAAAGGAAAGAAAATGGTTGTAAATTGGAAGATTAGAAATGTAATGTGGTTATAAAATATTTTATCAAGGTAGCCATTTTTTTGTAAAACCATTGGCTGGGGACAATTAAATTAAAAATATTGCTGGCTGACAGGAAGTTATTTACAAGAATAATGCCCCTGTTTGGGTTGTTGTGGTAATTAGGCCACCTTATATTTGGTTGACTATAAGCTGGCTGTTTATCTCCAGAGACTTTGGGGTTCAGGTAAGCAATTGTAGCAGGCAGGATTAATCCCTCAGACAGCCAAAACTTTTGTCCATTTCTAACCTGGTGGAGGGATTTAAATGATTCTTTAAGGTTTTCTAGGAAAATAACTCTACTGCCTATTTCTCAACCGAATAATGGGTTTCTTACACCTAATACTTGTCCCGTTGTAGTTTGAATCTCTCTTCCAGTGGATTTGACTCCAAACTGTCCTTCAACCTCAATTTCTATTCACTACTCAAATCAATTATTTCCACCTCTACTATATTGTCTCATTCTGCCCTTGCCTCACCTCGATCAACACTGAGTCTAGTTTCTGCCTGTCATATCCAATCTTGTTCAACACTCTGCTCAATGGCCTCCACAAAGGCCTCAGGTAGACCAACATTACATCCACATCCTTTCTCACACCATTTCTGACTTCTCTCTCACCCCTTTCTTACCAACATCCATTGTTTTAGTTCAGACAGCCAGGCAGTGAAGGATAGAACTGGAGCCTAACCTTTATACACGTAGAAGCATTTATTTACAGAGATAAGTATTACAAACATAGACCTCCTAACTCAACAACTGTAGTTTCTGTATGCTCCTATAGGAGCCCGTGAATCTCCAGTGAATACCTACCATCTGAATATAATTAATTACTCAGTTACTGTACAATTAACATGTATTGGTTCCTCATTTTCCCAACACATTGAATTTTAAATAGTCATCCTCATTTACAAAGTAATCTGCCCCTCCCAAAATCTGTAACGTCCTGCAGCATTATGTCTTTGCCACTGCTGTTTGCTCTTCTAACACTGGCTTCCTGAGCAGCCCCTCCTTTCACTCCACCTTTTGCAGATCCTTCTGCTATCTAGGTGTCGTACTCTGGAAACGGTTCCTAAACACCTCTTCCTCGCCATCTTTCTAACATCACTTCAAAACCTACCCTAGTTGGGGTATTTTACCACTTTGAAGGCATTAGATAAATACAAAATTTTGTTACAGGAGCAAAAGTGCCTGATTATTGCTATATCACTAATGAAAACTCATTCATTTGTTTCCTGTTTCCTTGTTATGTCATTTCGGGTAGTTCCTTCAGCTGGATGGGTGAATTGGCAAATAGACCACAGGGTGCTCAGTGGCCCCTTGGAATCAATGCTATTTGCAGCTTGTTTAGTTTTGGGTAGTTAATTCAATGGAGACAGCTAAGTTTATGTTTTATCTAGAGATGGTTTTGTTGGGGGTGGGGTGGGGTGGGGGGTGGGGGGAGCTCCCAATTGTAGTAGAATGTTTGTCATAAAAGTCCTGTTCAAAATGTCACAGTGGCGCAGTGGTTAGCACTGCAGCCTCACAGCTCCAGCAACCTGGGTTCAGTTCTGGGTACGGCCTGTGCGGAGTTTGCACGTTCTCCCTGTGACCGCGTGGGTTTCCGCTGGGTACTCCGGTTTCCTCCCACAGCCAAAGACTTGCAGGTTGATCGGTAAATTGGCCATTGTAAATTGCCCCTAGTGTAGGTAGGTGGTAGGAGAATGGTGGGGATGTGGTAGGGAATATGGGATTAATGTAGGATTAGTATAAACGGGTGGTTGTTGGTCGGTACAGACTCGGTGGGCCAAAGGGCCTGTTTCAGTGCTGTATCTCTAAATAAAAGTAGAATGTGTCTAAGGCGAAGTCTAAAGTCCACTTGTACTGAGACATGGTACCATGACTCAAGTACAAATCCAGCATCCATACGGGTGCATTCTGCAAAAAAAACTTTAACCATAAGAAGCTCTTCAGCTAAAAGGGAAGTACATTTTTACTCACGGACTTGCGGTTATATTTGTGGACACACTTGCAAAATTGTTGCAAGTCTCTGTTCAGTTGTAAGTTGCCATTAATTTTTGAGCACACCTTGAAAACTTGCATATTTTAATTCCACATCTTTCCAGTGCTCCTTCATTAAATATTGGCCTTTTTATATAGCCTTATGATCGTCAGCTTATCGTTGAGCAAACTGATTGCTGTGATGCCATAGAGCCAGTTACTCAAATGAAAATTGATGACAATTTTCAACCAATCACAAGTCTAAAATTTAAAACAATACACAATATCCTTCTGTAACGTACTGGAAAATGACCTTGATCCTGTATCCAATCAGGTAAACTATCTCTACTCAATTTCTTGGTTATTTATTGTAATTTGGGCACAGTTCAAAAAACATCCACCTTGAAAACAAATTCCAGCAGTTTTACACAACATCTGATAGAAGTGAGCCCATCATATGCTTCGAATTATTGCCAGATTGAATATAGTTTGGGCCCAGATTACTAGGTACTGAGAGTTAAAGGACAGGAAATGTATGCTTTAAGTTTATGTTTTCAGCTACTGTATTTGAACGAGAGAACTTCAATATTGAGTATGAGAAATGATTAAAGTTGTTACAGATGTGCATCACTCCAACCTTCTGTTAGCTTTTCAGTATCCTAATATCATTTGATACTCAATAGAAAAGCTGACAGTAGGTAGCAGGCCCAAATATTTGTAACCTGTTTTTATTTAGAAAAACTACTTTTATTCTAGAGTACCTAATAAAACTAGAAGCAAAAGATGTATTGCACCAGCTGATTTATTATCCTAAGACTCGGTCAACATTTTCACTCCCTTTGGGACTTTTGATTCAAAATAGTGATACTTAGCAAAATTGTACTGTATCCATTAAATGTAGAAACTTCTTGTGGGATATGGCGCAATTCCAAATCACTTGCTTTAAATATAAAAGTCCGGAAAATCTGTAGGGTTTTTGGCTGTATTCTCACTGTAAATCTGCTGAATGGAGTGCAGAAGAGGCCAGATAAATAACTTTTTTTTCAAGCTGTTGGCATTGGAATCACTTAGCATTTGGCCGGTGTCATATTTTCTGTTCCTCTTAGTACCCAAGACACATACATTAGTATGAACTCCCCCACTACTGATAATGTTAATTAGAGATCTCCCTCCTTCCACGCTCCCCAACCCCAGATACTTCAGCTAAAGTTCCTGATGGCCATTCCCCCCGCACTTATGCTGGAAGAGTGGTCCCGTGGAGTTTCAGGCGCATGATTTAATTTTTGATGGTTGCGGCTGAAAAGCTGTGGCACTCTAATTTGCCCAGTTATGCGTAGCAGTTTTGATGAAACGGTACTCAGCTCTGTAGGAATTTCTGACTCAGCAAGGCTGACTTAAGCTATTTGGGATGATGCATAGTTGAACCCACAGGAGTTCTTTTTGGAATCTGGCCAAAA
Organism: Heterodontus francisci; assembly: GCF_036365525.1. NCBI lineage: Eukaryota > Metazoa > Chordata > Chondrichthyes > Heterodontiformes > Heterodontidae > Heterodontus > Heterodontus francisci. The sequence goes on along the minus strand of NC_090401.1, from coordinate 52,108,115 downwards.
TGATACATCACTGTTATTATTGTTAATGTAGCAATGCAAACTCTACAGTCCAGCTTAAAATACAGGAATCACGGACTAGCTCATCCAGCCAGAATTGTCAACCAACCCTGTAAAGAAAAAGGACCCAGCAAAGGCCCAGAGACTCTTCAACTTGGGAGAAAAAGTTGAGGTGAATCAACACAGCTATTTGCATGTATCTGCAAGTGTGTGAATGTGGAGTAGCAAAGCCCAGAGAGCGAGTTACTTTTAGCAGTCTCCTTGGCTTGTAAAATGGAACATGGTGGAATAGAGGGTTAGAAACAGAAACCACAAACAATTTTTTAAGAAAGGTCACTGATGGGGGGTTTGAAAAGACCATTTGCCCATCAAAACTAGCCTCTCTATTATCCCCCTCCCCCGCATGCTCTCATTATTACATCCAAATGTATTTTTAAAAATATATTTGTTTCCTCTACTTTGATATAACCTACAGGAATTTATTCCTGAGTACAATAGTACTTACTGATATCTGTTTTAAATTAATTTTCACTCATTTCTAATTATATCCTGTGGTTCAAATTTTTTGAATGTCTTTGAGGTAATAATCTGTCTTTTAAAAAAAATCTCAAGCAGGAGGGCTCAGCTGACAGTTTTTTTTTACAATCTTTCCTGTCACTTGTTATTTTATTGATTGCTAGCGTGCTCATTACTCCTCTGAATTCTCTTTTCTTGTTCCTCCCAGGATCCAAATACAGCACGCAACACACACTTCCAACTCTTGTACCCTCACAGTGATGAGGTCAGTGCTAATCGTATCATCTCCGACTCCAACTCCTCTTTCTAAATACTGTGGAGTTCCTTAGCACTTCAGCCTTCCCATCCTCTTACCAGCTATAGGCTTTAAAAACTAAAGGATAACATCACCTAACCACTATTTAAGTGCCTTTATTTAAGAAGGGCAGCAGGGTTAAGCCAGGGAACTACAGGCCGGTGAGCCTTACATCAGTGGTGGGAAAGTTATTGGAAGGGATTCTGAGAGACAGGATTTATATGCATCTGGAAAGGCATGGTCTGATTAGGGCATGGCTTTGTGCGTGGGAAATCATGTCTCATGAATTTGATTGAGTTTTTCGAGGAGGTGACCAAGAGGATTGGCGAGGGCAGGGCGATGGACGTTGTCTACATGGACTTTAGCAAGGCCTTTGACAAGGTCCCGCATGGTAGGCTGGTCCAGACGATTCAAACACATGGGATCCAGCCAATTGGATACAAAATTGGCTTGGTGATAGGAGGCAGAGGGTGGTAGTGGAGGGTTGTTTTTCAGATTGGAGGCTGGTGACCAGTGATGTGCCGCTGTTGTTTGTCATATATGTTAATGACTTGGATGTGAATGTAAGGGGCATGATTAGTAAGTTTGCAGATGACACCAAAATTGGTGGTATAGTGGACAGTGAAGAAAGTTGTCTAAGGTTACAGCAGGATATAGATCAACTGGGAAAGTGGGCAAGGGAGTGGCAAATGGAATTTAATGCAGACAAGTGTGAAGTGATGCATTTTGGGAAGTTAAACCAGGGCAGGACATATACAGCGAATGGCAGGGCCCTGGGGAGTGTTCTTGAGCAGAGACACCTTGGGGTGCAAGTACATAGTTCCCTGAAAGTGGCAAAACAGGTAGACAGAGTGGTGAAGAAGGCGTATGGCATACTTGCCTTCATCGGCCGAGGCATTGAGTACAAGAGTTGGGATGTCATGTTACAGTTGTACATAACATTGGTTAGGCTGCATTTGGAGTACTGTGTGCAGTTCTGGTCGCTGCATTACAGGAAAGATGTGATTAAGCTCGAGAGGGTGCAGAAAAGATTCACAAGGATGTTGCCTGGTTTGGAAGGCTTGAGTTATAAAGAGAGATTGGATAGGCAGGGTCTGTTTTCCCTGGAGCGGAAGGAGGCTGAGAGGGGACATGATAGAGGTATATAAAATTATGAGAGGCATAGATAGGGTAGATAGCCAGAGTCTGTTTCCCATGGTAGGGGTGACTAAAACTAGAGGGCATAGATTTAAGGTGAGAGGGAGGAGGTTTAAAGGGGATCAAAGGGGTAAATTTTTCACACAAGGAATAGTGGGTATCTGGAATGAGCTGCCTGAGGAGGTGGTGGAGGCAGGAACAGTAGCGACAATTAAGAGATATCTGGACAGGTACTTGAATGAGCAAGGCATAGAGGGATATGGAATTAATGCAGGCAGGTGGGATTCGTATAGCTAGGCATGGTCGGCATGGACGCAGTGGGCTGAAGGGCCTGTTTCTATGCTTTACGACTCTCTGACTATTTCTTGATTTATCACCTCTTTCTTTTTCCTGTCTTCAACTTAGGCGGGGCCTTGCTCCTCAGCTAGAATTAACAATAAAGCGCATTGTTTTTTATCTGTCCTTGAATCCCATTATTGCAAAGGAGACTTTTGAATGGCACCAGCTGCTATGTTTGGGTAGATTTTAGTCTGGGCCCTACCACAAGCGTGCCCTGGAACCAGGGCCCAAGAATCAATGGAAATTAGACCACAGACCTCATCAACATTCTGCTGGAGCTGGTCACGCCTCAGTCGACAGCTTGCCCAAGTGAAGAGATCAATGTCAAGGTGCCTGTTGAGTGCCAGCTTGTGCACTGCTCAAGAGTTTGGGTATTGATTTTAGCTGAAAACAGAATCTAGGCTGACACTCTGGTACACTACTGGAGAATGCTGCATTGCCAGAGGTGCCATCCTTCAGATAAAGCATCAAACCAAGGCTCCATCTCTTCTGGTGGTTCAGGTGGATGTTAAAGATCACATGGCACTATTTGAAGAGAGTTCTTCCAGTGTCCATCCATTAACAAACACCAGCAAAAATAGATTATTTATTCCATTGCTTTTTTTCCATTCCTGCTGTGCAGAAAATTTAACACTTCCATAAATTACAATAAATTTGTTACGTAACTGTAAAGTTCTTCAAAGGATGTCACTGACATTGTTCACCAGTTTACAGACAATGAATCTCTTGGGCACAGCATAATGGGCAGGATATGCCAATATTAATCAAAGATCAGCTAATCATGAAAACAAATAATGGCAAACATGTCAGTTTATTAATTCCATATCGTTGTTAGTACAATCAAGAGATGACAAATGCACTACAAGTTTGCCAAGAAATGTTTATGTTTGATCAGGAGTTCTATAAAACTACACAAAAAAAAAAATGACCAATCTGCAAAATCTCTGTAGTGCAACATGTTCAATGATGTGTTGTGCAACTCAACATCTGAGCAATACCACCAGAAGCAATTCAAAATGACATACTTATACAGGGGATGATTTTTCTCTTGCTGCTGCACTGTTTCGATGTGTAAAAGGGGAGGATGCAGGATAAAAATTTAAAACAATTGTCGAATTGCTCCTGTAGGACTCCCTATTCTGATTTTCCAAGGCACCTTGACTTAGGCGGTCTATAGACCTGCAGGTCACAGTTCTTCAAGTAGACGTCCAAGTATCTTTTAAATGTGCTGAGAGTTTCTGATTTCCTGTGTTGCTGCTCATGGTGAGTTGTATAACAGCACAACAATTATTTATTACCCCTTCCCTAGTTGTCCCGGTATTGCCAGTCCAGTGCCATAAGCACTAGGCTACTTTAACCTAGTCTAATACCTTGTAACATATTTGAATGAAATTCCTTTGCATGCAATTTTTGCTGAAGCCTTTTAAGGCTTAAAAGTTAATGGGTTCTTGTTAATGTGGTGAGCAATGAAATTTCATGTGAATATGTAAAGGGTTTGTTCACCAGTGCAAGTCGGGGGCTTCTGCTTTATGCTACAGCTCAACACTTTGCCACACCGTCACTCTGTTCCACTGGGCTGATTATCGAGTTCAGGGCACAGCAACCAGATTGCCTTTAATAGAAAGGACACAAAAAACACATTCATTTGAACAATGTGCTTCATTTTTCATCTGAATTATTTCCATTACTCTGGTTTTCAATTAAGTTTTTTGCATTTTATTACAGTAACAGATTTACTGCTGAATTTAAGAAAAAAAGGTGACCAGAGATGATTAGATTTATAAACTGACAGAATTTGAAAATGTGCAAAGAACAGGAAAAGGGATGTATCAGGAACAGCTACACATCTGGTGTTTATATTACATCTTTACATAATTGTGCAGATATATGGTGTGCCAACTACTATAACTGTGTGTGCATTGTAGGCTGTCAGTTTATAATGGGGTGCGGTTTTCATGGTTTACTTAAAGAGGCAAACCTTCCTGATTTCATCAGGGAAAAAAAAATGTCAACTTTATCAAAGACTGCTCATCATCCCTCATCACACTCTGTGGAACTCACTGCATGTAAAACAGCAAGTATTGAGCTCGTAATTGTGTGTGAGAATTATAGTTAGTGTGATTGATGTCTTGGTTCAGGAACCCATGTTACCTGGACACAGTCAGAAATAGGGAGAGCATTGGGTTCCTGCTATAAAGTTTGTTTTTTTTTCTGACAAATTGTAATGTGTAAACTCTTAATTATTGACACTCCAGTGCAGTAAGGAGGAAGTGCTTTATGTTGAAGGTAGTATCCTTCAGATCCTGTCAGCCTGTTCTGCTGGTTCAGATGGGCATTGGGAGATCCCACAGCATTATTAGAAGAGCAAGGTGTTCATCCTAGTCTCTTGGGCAACATTCCTCCCTCAAACATTACCAAGTAAAGAATTATCTGGTGACTTTTCTCAATACATTCAAGGGCTGGCGTATCCAGCCATCCACCGGTCACCTGTAGTACCAAAATTACCTTCACCTCCCTCCAGGAATGATGTATGGTTGTGGATGGGGATGGATCCCTGGAATGGTAAATATAGCTTCTCTCCTTGCAACTACCTCGTGGAGCACCATCTCCACTTTAACAGCCAAGTGGAGTTGGGTGCAGTGCTGCTCCAATATTTGCCTGTAAATTTGTGCTTGCACATTGCAAGAGGTCTCTCTTCATAATCCTCTCCCTTTTTAGCATTGGCAAAGGCTGATACTAAGTTTTTGGCTTTTATTCTGACATCTGCCTTTGGTTGTCTGCATCTCTTTAATTTTTACCTCCACCACTACTGCAAACATACAAATTTGCATTTCAAGCAAAAGATAATGTGAACAAGGAAAATTATGTGCAAACAGCATTCTTCACTTCAGGTGAGCTTGTACCTGTTTCTCACCATTTAGGAACCAATTGCACTAGTCGTTAAAAAAAAGATAGTGCTTGAAGTGAATGAATTTAAAAGTGCACGGCCTACAAAATAGTTTCTCATGCTGTTTTGTCAGAGCTATCTCTTCCTTCACAAAGCTTTTAAAAACTAACTCTAATCAATTGTTCAGTTGCCACTCCCTTTAATTTTTTGCCCCTCTCTTGCTCAGTGAACCTTCTTCCACACTTTACAACTGCAAGCAAGCTGCTGCTGTTGTGATTGCAGAAACGAGACACTTAAAAGAGTGAAACGTGCTGGAAAAGGGCATTTCAATGTAACAGCTCAGGTATCTTGCATTAAACTTAGGGAATTTTGCCAAATACAGAGTTATTACAGAAAAACAATGATGGCAGATGTTCCCCTGAATTTCTTCTAATGAAATACAGACTTTTCTATTAACTGCATTTCCCAAATATTTGTGCCTCTAAAAAAAAATTTCTTCTGTCCTGTTACTACCGGAGTTTGCTACTATTTTCCGATTGTCTGCAGAATTATTTAGCTGCTAGTTAAAATTGTTAATTCCAACCCCCCCCCCCACCCTGATTTTCTCCCTTTCTTGAAGGCATCATTTTGTGCCGTAGTAAGGCTTCAAAATACGTACAAAATATTCAGATAAACACATGATGCCGTTTTCTGGCCTTTGCACTTGGAATAGTCACGGAGAGCTCTGTGGAAATATCCTCTAGGAGGGAAAAGCTTTGGATTTTTTTTGTTGCTGTTACACTATAGGAATTTAACAATATTTTACATTCTTTATTCATACAGATTCTGCATTTTTGTGGGGGAGGGAATGGCAAAATTTTCTTCACGCCTTGCAGTAAGCTTGGTTTTAAACAAACCAAAAAAGAAATTCAGCAGGATAAATGAAAAAAGGTCACATAAAAGAAAAAGGACTTGCATTTATCCAGTGTCTTTCGTGACCTTAGGGCATCCCAAAGTGTTTCATAGCCAATGAAGCACTTCTTAAATGTACTCCGTCATAATGAAGAAAATACAACAACCAACTTGCACACAGCAAGCTCCTAAAACCAGCAATGAAATAAATGAGCAGATAATCTGTTCTCAGTGATGCTGGTTGAGGGACAAACACCAGCTAGGTCATCAATGCTCTCTCCTGCTCTTCTTTGATTAGTGCTGTATGATGTATGTGATGTGGGATCATTTATGTCCACCTGCAAAGACTAGCTTAAATTCATTGATTTGGACATTAGTCAAGAGAGGCTTTGTTCCAACAACACCTTATATTTATAAAGCACCTTTAACGTAGTAAAACGTCCCAAGACGCTTCACTGGAGCATTATAAAACAGAACACTGAGCCATTTAAGGAGATATGAGGTCAGATGATCAAAAGCCTGGTCAAAGAGGTAGGCTTTATGGAGTGTCTTAAAGGAGGAAAGTGAGGCAGAGAGGTGTAGAGAGGGACTTCCAGAGCTTGGAGCCAAGGCAACTGAAGGCGCAGCCACCAAGGGTGGAGCGATTAAAATACAGGATGCTCAGGATGTTCCAGGTGTTCAATGAATTCCCAAATGATGTATAAATCAATTATCTCCAATCAGTACAACTCTGGGAAATGGTTAATCTTGGGTATATTAACCCTTTCACAGCGCACGTAAAGATACAGATTTCAACTCACAGAAGATTTGCTCTGATGATAGAAGTTGTCCTTTCACTATGAATTCAAACCAGAAATGTCGTGGGAGAGTCCAACTTTCTGTTAAAAGAAAAAAGTGCCTTTGACTCACTGACAACTAACTGTGCATCAAGTGCCAGAAATCTAAAGGCTGGCTTTTTTTTTCATTCTTTCATGAGATGTGAACGTTGCTGACTAGGCCAGCATTTGTTGTCCATCCCCAATTTCCCTCGAGAAGGTGGTGGTGAGCCACCTTCTTGAACCACTGCAGTCCATCTGGTGCAGGTACACCCACAGTGCTGATAGGAAGGGCATTGTGAATTTTCACAGTGAAGTAGGAGAAACTGCAGGACACAACAGCTCCGTGGTACAGAAAGAGTTAAAATTATGTTTACAGCACAAGGTTAAAAGCTACATCTGACATCTAACTTCATTACTGTAATAAACTTTCAAGTTTTCAACTCGTTGCTGCTGAAACAAAGATGTTGGGGGAAACTGGAACATTTTTTTAAATAATTAGCCGAGCCAACAACTTTTGAAGCTTATACCAGCCAGTGATTGGATACACCAAAATGCACAAAATAACATTTTTCTGCCCTATCAGTAATTTACTCACATCACATTACGTTCAGGGATAAGGGACATGCCAGAAAACTTGGGAGTGTGAAATTTCCACAAGTAACAAGGAATTAAAATGTAATCAGCAGGACAGAGTTTGATTGGGAACAGTCACCTCTGTGTTGCAAAATCTTGTTGCAGAAGGGAATGTTGGGCAGGGTTTGGAATGAGTTTATAATTCAAACCTTGGAACACAGTAAGTGAATTAACAAAAAGACTTTTGCTATTTTTAAAAAAAAACTAGAAGGTCTACAATGGGAGGAGACGGCAAGTAATTTTCCCGCTCCTACTCATCTTAAAGAAGCACTCTGTCCCTGGTGGGGCAGTATTTCAATTGGAAGTTAACTTTTTGGCTGTACCCATGAAGTGTTAACCAGACTCCTCTCTATCCAGGACCCGCTGTGTATTTCAAGCAGTTTCTGCTTCTATTTCAAACTTCAAGAATTTGCAGGGTTTTTTTTCCCTTTTTATCTCCTTGGGAATACAAAAGAATCTTAACACAGCAAAAGTTGTTACCCATCTTGACACCCAATTCTGTCCAACCTATGTCTCAAGTCATACAGATTTAAATTTCCATATCAGTAGCTATTTATAGATATGCTCAGCTTCAGGCATTTTTGAAGCAACCAGCTGGAGATGTTTTAGGTTGCGAAGTAATATATGGACATAAGCTTTTTTACATGAACTTTAAAGGCTTCAGATAGAAAGATTGGCAGCAGTTAACTGTGACGTGTGTTACGATCAGGTGAGGAGGGGTCTCAAGGGTTTCTTCTTGTCTGTCTCCTTCTTTGATGGCAACAGGGTTTATTCCTTTTTAAACAGTGGATGTGCTTACCAGTTCAGTGAGTGTTTATCTTTCACCTTTGTTGTGATCATAAAAGAACCAATTGGACAGGTTTTCTTGAGCTTAAACAAGAAAGAGGTGAGTTTATTGTACTTAACCAAAAACCTGATCTAAATCAAATAATAAACTAGACTACGCAATCCACCGCCCCCCCCCCCCCCCCCCCACCCACACACACATACACACACGAGAATCACACACAGACAAATAGATTACAGAGTGATGAGGAATAGTTTGGGTTGGATTAGAGTCCAAAACAAATAAAAACAGTATACAGTCTGTGCCGTCTGTTAATTCATCTGTCTTCCAGCTGAGGTTGTGATTCTAAATTCCATGATTGGTAGATGTTCTTGGAGACAGTGGAGCAGGTGGGGGTTCTTTGTCTTGGATCTTTTCCAGCCAGCAGGCAAGCTGCGAATGCCCCAACTTCACCTGGAGAGAGTCTCAGCAGCTCGTCCCTTTGTAGCAAAAGGCTGCTAGTTTTTCCACAGATGGGGAGGCGGTCACATGATTGTCCAGTATCCTCATCTGCAATTTAATTAGATTCAAGTCTAGGAATTCTCAATCTCTCTTGGGTCTCATTGTTTCAATATGGCTTTAAATGTTTTGCCATTAGAACTGAAACAGTTAGCTGATGCCAAGTTCATGAGGTATTGTTCTAGTGGTGGCTAGCTGAGAATTTATTTCTCCTTTGCTACCTTGATGTAGAAAATATTCAGATGCAAATGCTGGTGGCCATTTTTAGCTCTTTAGCAGTGACTTTTATCAGTTTCTTTTTGTCTCTTGTTTTTAAAAGATTAATGCACATTTCCAACCGATGGATTAAAAAGTCCTCATTCAGTATAACATGTTCTCTTGGCACTTGACTCAACTCAGAACATAGAATCATGCAGCATAGAAGGAGGCCATTTAGCCAATCATGCCTGTGTTGGTTCTTGAAAGAATTATCCCACTAGTGCTGCTCCCCTGCTCTTTCTCAATAGCCCTGCAACCATTTTCTTTCTTAAGGATATATCCGATACCCTTTTTAAGTCTAAGAAGTGTAATAACTCAATTTCTAGAATTGCTTTTCAACAATAAATTGAGTCAATTCTAGCAGAACCTAAAGGCTCACATGGAAATTGCATTCGAATTTTGTTCTGATGTTTGTTTGATGCTCAATTGGTAAATGCATCCCATCACTTGGTATTGAGCATGAAGTTCCCAATTCTGCTGTCAGATCTGTGCTGATTTCAGTTGCTTAGACTGGGAAATAGTTGAGATGCTACCATTAGCTTCAAAAGTACCTCACCCAAGGGAGGAAAAACAAACAGCCAGAGTCTCCACTTTTAAGCACTATTGAGCTGGATTGTACATATGGATGCACATTGGGTGAGTATGAAATCAGGCCTGGCTGTAATGTCTATATGAAACAAACAGTCTGAGAACACTCGCCGTCTATGATCACACATTTAAAGAAATGGCCATTTGAGCAAAGTATTGTAGGGCTGACAGCACTCGCAGGGCTACATTCAAGAATCCGTCACTGCCTTAAAGAGAAGAGGGGAAAGAAATGAGAAACTGAGTTAGGAACTCTAACTGTGGCTTCATCCAAACCTACAACATTTCATGAATGTACAGGTCTGAAATCAACCTACAAACAGTTCACTAGTGCCACCAAACCAATTATTTTATGTATCACAAGATGTAGAAAAATCTGATAACACTGCAAATAAACAATCTCAAGTCTGCTAAGAATTACACTAACAACCACTTTAAGATCGTCAGGCGCAGCTCATAATATGGCTCACTTATACTTGCTAGAAGCTACATATATTCATATGCAGGGACCTGTCCTCTGCAGGCAAAAGGAACATGTCCCGGCTTTGCGTCTTTTTTGAATAAACAGAAGCGTGGGGGACAATAGTTCCCTGCTTCATTCTCCATGGCAATACTTTGACTAATCATAGGAATATAGGAAATAGGAGCAGGAGTAGGCCATTCAGCCCTTGAGCCTGCTCCATCATTCAATTAGATCATGGCTGATCTTCTACCTCAATGCCATTTTCCCGCACTATTCCCCATATCCCTTGGTATCTAGAAATCTATCAATCTCTGTCTTGAACATACTCAATGACTGAATCTCCATAGCCCTCTGGGGTAGAGAATTCCAAAGATTCACCACCCTTTGAGAGAAGAGATTCCTCCTCATCTCAGTCCTAAATGTCCTACCTGTTATTCTGAGACTGTGCCCCCGGTTCTGAACCTGCCCCCCGGCCAGAAGAAACATCCTTCCTGCATCTACCCTGTCGAGCCCTGTAAGTATTTTGTATGCTTTAATGAGATCACCTCTTATTCTTCTAAACTCTAGAGAATGTAGGCCCAGGATCCTCATTCTTTCCTCATAGGACAATCCTGCCATCCCAGGTATCAGTCTGGTAAGCCTTTGTTGCACTGCCTCTATGGCAAGAATATCCTTCCTTAAGTAAGGAGACCAAAACACTATACAATATGCCAAGTAAAGTCTCACCAAGACTCTGTACAACTGCAGCAAGACATCTTCATTCCTGTACTCAAATCCCCTTGTTATAAAGGCCAATATACCATTTGCCTTCCTAAATTTCCTTCTGCACCTGCATGTTAACTTTCAGTAACTTATGAACAGGGACACACAGGTCCCTTTGGACATCAACACTTCCCAATCTCTCACCATTTAAGAAATACTCTGTATTTCTGTTTTCCTACCAAAGTGAATAATTTCACATTTTCCACGTTATATGCCATCTGCCATATTCTTGCCCACTCATTTAGCCGGTCCAAATCCCCTTGAATCCTCTGTGCATCCTCCTCACAACTCACATTCTCACCTAGTTTTGTATGATTGGCAAACTTAGAAATATTACATTTGGTTCCCACATCCAGATCATTGATATAATATAAAATAAAAACAAGAAATGCTGGAAATACTTAGCAAGTCCGGCAGCTTCTGTGGAGAGAGAAGCAGAGTTAATCCCTTCATCAGAACTTCAAAGAACAGTACAGCACAGGAACTGGCCATTCGGCCCTCCAAGCCTGCGCCGATCTTGATGCCTGCCTAAACTAAAACCGTCTGCACTTCCGGGGACCGTATCCCTCTATTCCCATCCTATTCATGTAGTTGTCAAGATGCCTCTTAAATGTCGCTATTGCACCTGCTTCCACCACCTCCCCCGGCAGCAAGTTCCAGGCACTCACCACCCTCTGTGTAAAGAACTTGCCTCGCACATCCCCTCTAAACTTTGCCCCTCTCACGTTAAACCTATGTCCCCTAGTAACTGACTATTCCACCCTGGGGAAAAAGCTTCTGACTATCCACTCTGTCCATGCCGCTCATAACTTTGTAAACCTCTATCATGTCGCCCCTCCACCGCCGTCATTCCAGTGAAAACAATCCGAGTTTATCCAACCTCTCCTCATAGCTAATGCCCTCCAGGCCAGGCAACATCCTGGTAAACCTCTTCTGTACCCTCTCCAAAGCCTCCACGTCCTTCTGGTAGTGTGGCGACCAGAATTGCACGCAATATTCTAAGTGTGGCCTAACTAAAGTTCTGTACAGCTGCAGCATGACTTGCCAATTTTTATACTCTATGCCCCGACCGATGAAGGCAAGCATGCTGTATGCCTTCTTGACTACCTTATCCACCTGTGTTGCCACTTTCAGTGACCTGTGGACCTGTACGCCCAGATCTCTCTGCCGGTCAAGGATTCTGCCATTTACTGTATACTTCCCACCTGCATTAGATCTTCCAAAATGCATTACCTCACATTTGTCCAGATTAAACTCCATCTGCCATTTCTCCGCCCAAGTCTCCAACCGATCGATATCCTGCTGTATCCTCTGACAAACCTCATTACTATCCGCAACTCCACCTACCTTTGTGTCGTCCGCAAACTTACTAATCAGACCAGCTACATTTTCCTCCAAATCATTTATATATACTACAAACAGCAAAGGTCCCAGCACTGATCCCTGCGGAACACCACTAGTCACATCCCTCCATTCAGAAAAGCACCCTTCCACTGATACCCTCTGTCTTCTATGACCGAGCCAGTTCTGTATCCATCTTGCCAGCTCACCTCTGATCCCGTGTGACTTCATCTTTTGTACCAGTCTGCCATGAGGGACCTTGTCAAAGGCTTTACTGAAGTCCATATAGATAACATCCACTGCCCTTCCTTCATCAATCATCTTCGTCACTTCCTCAAAAAACTCAATCAAATTAGTGAGACGCAACCTCCCCTTCACACAACCATGCTGTCTCTCGCTAATAAGTTGGTTTGTTTCCAAATGGGAGTAAATCCTGTCTCGAAGAATCCTCTCTAATAATTTCCCTACCACTGACGTAAGGTTCACCAGCCTATAATTTCCTGGATTATCCTTGCTACCCTTCTTAAACAAAGGAACAACATTGGCTATTCTCCAGTCCTCTGGGACCTCACCTGTAGCCAATGAGGATGCAAAGATTTCTGTCAAGGCCCCAGCAATTTCTTCCCTTGCCTCCCTCAGTATTCTGGGGTAGATCCCATCAGGCCCTGGGGACTTATCTACCTTAATGCTTTGCAAGACACCCAACACCTCCTCCTTTTTGATTATGAGATGACTGAGACTATCTGCACTCCCTTCCTTAGGCTCATCATCCACCAAGTCCTTCTCCTTGGTGAATACTGATGCAAAGTACTCATTTAGTACCTCGCCTATTTCCTGTGGCTCCACACTTAGATTCCCTTCTCTGTCCTTGAGAGGGCCAACCCTTTCCCTGGTTCATCCAGATCATTGATATAGGTTGTGAATAGCTGGGGCCCAAGCACTGATCCTTGCGATACCCCATTAGTCACAGCTTGCCAACTTCAGAATGACCCATTTATTCCTACTCTGTTTTCTGTCCTTTAACCAATTCTCAATCCATTGCAGTATATTATGGCCCAATCTCATGTGCTCTAACTTTGCTCACTAACCTCCTGTGTGAGACCTTATCGAAAGCCTTCTGAAAATCCAAATACATCACATCCACTGGTTCCCCCTTGTCTATTCTGCTAGTTACATCCTCAAAAAACTCTCAACAGGGTTGTTAAACATGATTTCCTTTTCATAAATCCATGTTGACTCTGCCCAATCCTACCATTATTTTCTAAGCGGCCAGTTATCACATCCTTTATAATAGATTCTAGCATTTTCCTATGACTGATGTCAGCAGTTGACTTATCAACCAATCAGCACCCTTTTCTCATGTAGTAGAAATTGTTGCTCCCTTTGAAATTAGGCATTCTTGCATCTGTCCTGATGAGTGCAAGATGAAAAGCTTCGACAGTATGTCTCTTTTTTCAACAATACTCAAGTTCGGTACTACCTAGTGACTATTTGCACTGTAAATAATGGTCTTGTTGTACAAGTCCAGTCCAGTCATGACACTAACCTGAATGGTGAAATGATAGCATCAGAGAATAAATACAAGCGTGGCAAATCTTGGCGGTGATGGTGAATTACTAGCCAAATCATGCAGTGACAGTGGAAGTTTTAAAATCATACAACAGGACATTCCTGATAGCTCCATGGTCACTTTTACTGGGTATCTGCTTTTTAAAATTAAATTCAAAGTCTCAAACTATCATGGTGGGATTTGAATTCTCACTCTGAGATTATTAATTCAGGCCTCTGGATTACAAGTCCAGTCACATAACTACACTACCATAGCTCCTAAATATCTTTGTACTATTACAGCACACACCCAATCTGAGAGGCTGTCCCAAAACTGGGCCTCATCTACACCTTCAGTGCTGGTCACCCCTCCACAGGCAGCTTGTCCAGAAGAGAAATCAGCTTCGGGCTGCAGGCAGCAGCCTTCATCAATGTTCTGGGAGGGAGGGTTGTACTGGAGATGATTGGCAGGACTGTGGAGTTCAAGCAAAGCGCATCCTGCTCCTCTGGACTCCACAGAAAATTTAATTTAAAAAATTAAAATTCAAGTTACTATGATGGGGAGGGGGGCATGGGAAGAATCCTCACGGAGAACAGGTTTTACACAGTGGTCCTTCACCAAGCATTAGGCCACTCATTGACATCTGCTTCTAGCTATCCAGTCCCATCCTTTAATAATTTTAAACACTGAGCACCTCCTAATCTGCATTCTACTAATGAAAAGAGTTCAATTTTAAAAATGAAACTCTGGTATGTTCTTGAGGCCCAGATAGCATTCATTCTGCAATTATTCAAAAGGTTCTGATGATCACATGAGTCATTTTGGGCTCCTAGATATATGCCTGACCATAGGCCTACAGGATTTAGGAATCACAGAATCGGATTATGATAAAGCACAGAAGGAGGCTGCTTGGCTCATTGTGTCAGTGCTTTCTCCTTGGCAGAGCAATACAACAAATCCCCATAACCTGTAATTTGTTTCTTTGAGTATTTATCCAACTCTCTTTTGAATGTTACTATTGTACCTGCTTCCATCACTCTTTCAGGCAGTGCATTGCAGATCACAACAACTCGCTGTGTACAAAAAAATGTTTCCTCATTTTAGCCAGTTATCTTAAATCTGCCCCCTCTGGTTACCAATCCTTCTGCCACTGGAAACAGTTTCTCCTTATTTAACCATTCATGATCTTGAACACCTCTACCAAATTTCTTACTCTTCTAAGGAAAAAAAAACCCAGCTTCTCCAGTGCCTCAAAGTACTGAAGTCCCTCATTCCTGGTACCATTCCAGTAAATCTCTTCTGCACCCCGTCCAAGAGCTTAACATCTTTCTTAAAAAATGTGGTGCCCAGAATCAAACACAGTACTTCAGCTGTGTCCTAAACAGTTTTATATAGGTTTAGCATAACTTCCTTGCATTTGTACTCTATGCCTGTATGAATAAAACCAAGGATTCCATATGCTTTTTTAAACAGCTTTCTCAACCGTCTTGCCACCTTCAAAGATGCGCGTATATGAACTCCCATGTCTTTGTACCATTTAGTTCATATTGCCTTTCCTCATTCTTCCTACCAAAATGCATCATTTCACATTTCTCTGCCTTAAATTTCATCTGCACACGTCTGCCAATTTTACTAGTCTGAGTTCTCCTGGAGTCTGTTGTTAACTTCCTCATTGTTTACTACATTCCCGATGTTACGACTGAAGTGGGAGGAGTGCACTGTCTTTTCTAGTTCCACTTCTCCACAGGTCACAACATATATTTAAATGTTTACTCAGTTATCGATGCAGTCAATCATATACTTTATTCTTTATCCCAGAATAAAATACACCAACCAAGTTTCTTTAATAAACAATAAAATCAGTTTATTATCGAACAAGACTTATTCAGTAATGAAACAAAGCATTAACGCACAGATTTAAATATGAAAGTTCCTTTTTATAATACCCCACACGATTTGGAAGGATGTCAGTTGTCCCTTTTGGTCTGCTGTCCAGGTATACGATGACTGGTTACAGGGATCTTTGCTGGGGCAGTTCATTCTGGAGATGTTGAGAATTAATCTGGTGGGCTTTTCAGAAGAAATGTGGCACCAGGGGTTTCGGTTATCACACTGAATACGCGGGGTTTCTGAGCAACAGGAGGAAAGAGGAACTGACACACTGGACCTCTTGGGTTCTCTTAGAGAGGTGCAGGAAAGATAGGCTGGTAGTTTATTCCTTGGCAGGTTGATCTTCAACTGCTTTTCAAACACAGTCCACACCCCAATTGAGCCAAAATAATATCTCAGAACTGAAACCAGAAACAGCCGGTCAGAACCTCCTGACCCTCATAAATATTGACATGTTACTTC
Source organism: Heterodontus francisci (assembly GCF_036365525.1). Taxonomy (NCBI): domain Eukaryota; kingdom Metazoa; phylum Chordata; class Chondrichthyes; order Heterodontiformes; family Heterodontidae; genus Heterodontus; species Heterodontus francisci. The sequence goes on along the minus strand of NC_090401.1, from coordinate 52,092,007 downwards.
ACTGTAAACATCTTCCCCAAGTCACCAAGGTTTCTGTTTATTTATCGTAAGGCATGCGACATCCAGTAAAGGTTGTTTTAAAACACAACATCTCAGTGTTCTTTCAGTGAACTGTCAACAACAAAACAAAGTCCAGCATCTATGAAATCTTTAGCCTTCCAAAATCGAATCCATTTCCACAATTTAAATTGGAGTTCTGGAAAAAGTTTAACAAAAAAATGGAAGCACCTTTGTAACACCAAGGGTTGCACGGGTGTCACAGCAATGTAAATAACCGTTATTCTAAATCTTATTCACCAACATGTGTGTCCTGTTTTCCTGTGTGCATAATGTGTGCCAATGTTGCATCTCTTGCTCCGCTGGCCTTCCAGGAATGCTAATGTATGCAATCAACTCATTGCCATGCCACCATAACTCCATGAGCCTCTCAACGGATGTATTGACATGGAAATTAGCTCAGTCAGCTGCTGGTTGTAATGGCTTACACTGATGTGCAGCAGATGAATGCGGCTGATGAGTGGCTTCCAGAAGTCATGTTGGCTCATGGAGCAGAGAGCCTTTGTCTGCTCAGGCACTGCCATTCATCACTAGATCCCTGCTAGCCCTGCATGCAGAGCCTGGGTGGCATCTGCCCTCCCATGCACCTTCCTATTATAGATCCACATTGTCCTCATGGATGAATGCAGTTGATGTCTCTCCTCATAATTCCAGGTGTGCCCACTATTGGGTGTGTATTTGTGCAGACCATTGCGAACAGGAAAGAAAGGTCATGCCCTTTTTGGCCCATCGGGACATTGGAATCAACTGTTGATGGGGAAAACAATAATCGAATAATGGGAGGCCTTCAAAGAGGAGTTAGTTTGGGTACAGAGTAGACACATATCCAGAAATCGGGAGTGCATTTAGAACATGCAGATCACCTGCTCAATGGCAGATCTTTCAGCTCAGTGGATGGCGTTTTTTTTCTCTCCTCTGCAGCAGTGGTCGGGTCTCCCACTGGTATCGGGAGCTATGTCTGCAAGGGATAGCCCTGATCTCCAAGAAGCCACCCCTCCATCTGAGCCAGTTCGGCGAACAGCAGTGGCAGCTGGAACTGGTGGAGGACCCAGGTGTCATGGCAGTTGCCTGACAAGTGGTCACAGATTTATTTTTATTTTATTTTTTTATTTAGAGATACAGCACTGAAACAGGCCCTTCGGCCCACCGAGTCTGTGCCGACCAACAACCACCCATTTATACTAACCCTACAGTAATCCCATATTACCTACCGACACTAGGGGCAATTTACAACAGCCAATTTACTTATCACCTGTGTCTTTGGCTGTGGGAGGAAACCGGAGTACCCAGCGAAAACCCACGTAGACACGGAGAACTTGCAAACTCCGCACAGGCAGTACCCAGAATCGAACCTGGGTCCCTGGAGCTGTGAGGCTGCGATGCTAACCACTGCGCCACTGTGCCGCATGAAGAATCTCTGGTGATCACATACCAGCTGCACTTAAATTGAGAGGATTCCTATAATTGCAACGTCTGCAGGTGGTAGCCTGGCGGGAGGCCTGATGGCCACATGGGTGTAGTCTATGAACATTGAGATCTATGGTTCTCTGGCAATGATGCCGAGATCGATGGCCGTCTGGGCCAGGCTGTGAGGGTCGGTCCTGAAGCGGACATACTCACTGGCCCTCTGATACAGGGCAACGGTGTCCTCCCTCATGCAGCGGTGCACTGCGGACTATGCGACCCCACAAAGATCTCTGGTAGGCCCCTGAAATGCTGCATAGGTGTCAAGCTTAAGAGCCGATGCCACTACGAGGACCGCAGACATAGGATGTCCACCGAAGCCCATGGGTTGCAAGTCGCCGTCAACCAGGGCAAAGAGACATGTCACCACCCTTCCTACATGTGTAATTGCCTCTGAAACTGGTGCTCTGACATCCGATGGCATGTCATGTGTGGCCTGTAGCTGCACGGCGACCGTCTTGGCGAGTTCCCCTTGGGGGCTGGAGCTCACGACTGGGGGCCTCTACGCGGACCTCACCTGCTTGTTGATTTTGCCTCCGGCACATACGGATCCTCAGGGGAAGCAGATTGCACGCTGTAGGATGAGCCAGACCCATTTCCATGTGATAAATGAAGTTGTATCCTTCATTAATGCAAAGGTTCCTAACAGGGCAGGGATTGGTGTTGACGGATACATCAGGTGCTAACATGGATCAACTATGTGCGTGGCATGGCATTGCCCATCTTGGCCAACACCGAGGCACAGCATGACCACATCATGGTCCTACCAGCTGCATTGATTGCCTGCAACATCCTTATAACCTTAACGCTCCTACCCTTTCTGGCACCCTCCCCAAACACTGTGTGACTAAAGTGCTGTTTCTCGTGCACAAGCACAAACAAATGCAAAGGGTACACCATGTATGGAGGGAGAGTACACGGTACCTCCCTTCCAGTATGCAGAGTAAGACCAGAGTATCCCCCCTCCCTCCTAGTATGCAGAGTGAGACCCCAGGAGTATCCCCCTCCCTTCCAGTATTCAGTGAGACCCTCGAGTATCCCCCCATTGCTCCTCCCTTCCAGTATTCAGAGTGAGACCCCCGAGTATCCCCCCATTGCTCCTCCCTTCCAGTATTCAGAGTGAGACCCCCGAGTATCCCCCCATTGCTCGTCCCTTCCAGTATTCAGAGTGAGACCCCTGAAAAAGGAACTTACCTTCTGTCACAAAACCTTCTGCCTCTGAGGACCCACCGGCTTTTCTAATCATGATTGGGACGGCACGTGACGGCTGCCTGTTCAAAGTAAAATCAGGAAGTACCCATGGAGACGCAGCGGGCTGCATAATCTGCAGAGATAAGTACCGTTTAACATATTCTAATTCGGGGGGGGGGCCGCACCGAGGTCCCACCGCCTCCAGTAATTTTCAGGTCACAGAGTGAGGCGGGCTTCTCCCTGCAGAATTTTACCAGATCCTGTGCCGTCGATGGGCTGTTAAAATTCAGCCCCGAGTTTCTATCATCTGCAAACTTTGAAAGTATGGCCTGTATATCAAAGTTCAGGCCATTAATATACATCAAAAAGAGCAGTGGTCCTACAACTGATCCCCGGGAAAACCACTGTATGCTCCCCTCTAATATGAAAAGCAACTATTTACTACTATACTCTTGTTTTTATCCCTTAGCTAATTTTGTATCCTTGCAGCTACTGTCTCTTTAATCCTATGGGCTTTAGTTTTGCTGGCAAGTCTAATAATATGCACTACTTTGTCAAACACCTTTTGAAAGTCCACAACATCAAACGTACTACTCATCAACTCTCTCTGTTACTTCATCAAAGAAAACAATTTGCCTTTAAGCATTCCATGCTGGCTTTCATTTATTAGCCCATACTTTTCCAAATGCCAATTAATTTTGTCCAGAATTAATTTCTCTAAAAGTTTTCCCATCACTCACATTAGTCTGACAAGCCTCTCGTTGCCAAGTTTATCCTTCTTCCTTTTATGAACAGGGGTGTAAAAATTTGCAATCCTGCAGTCTTCTGGCACCACTCCCATATCCAATGAGGATTAGAAGATTGTGGCCAGAGGCTCCACAATTTCCGCTCTTACTTCTCTCAATATCCTACGATGTATCACAACCGAACTGGCTGACTTTTCTATTTTAGGGCTGCCAACCTTTTAAGTTCCACCTCTATTTTTATCCTATCCAATATTGCTACTACCTCTTTTCCTGCTATATTGGTATCTTTTAAAAAAATTCATTCATGGGATGTGGGCGTCACTGGCCAGGCCAGCATTTATTGCCCATCCCTAATTGCCCTTGAGCTGCCTTCTTGAACCGCTGCAGTCCATTTGGGGTAGGTACACCCACAGTGCTGTTAGGAAGAGAGTTCCAGGATTTTGACCCAGTGACCGTGAAGGAACGGCGATATAGTTCCAAATCAGGATGGTGTGTGACTTGGAGGGGAACTTGCAGGTGGTGGTGTTCCCATGTATTTACTGCCCTTATCCTTCTCGTTAGAGGTTGCGGGTTTGGAAGCTGCTGTCTAAGGAGCCTTGGTGCATCGCTGCAGTGCATCTTGTAGATGGTACACACTGCTGCCACTGTGCGTCAGTGGTGGAGGGAGTGAATGTTTGTAGATGGGTTGCCAATCAAGCGGACTGCTTTGTCCTGGATGGTGTCGAGCTTCGAGTGTTGTTGGAGCTGCACCCATCCAGGCAAGTGGAGAGTTATTCCATCACACTCTTGACTTGTGCCTTGTAGATGGTGGACAGGCTTTGGGGAGTTAGGAGGTGAGTTACTCGCCTCAGGATTCCTAGCCTCTGACCTGCTCTTATAGCCACGGTATTTGTACGGCTACTCCAGTTCAGTTTCTGGTCAATAGTAGCCCCTAGGATGTTGATAGTGGGGGATTCAGCGAGGGTAATTCTGTTGAACGTCAAAGGGAGATGGCTAGATTCTGTCTTGTTGGAGATGGTCATTGCCTGACCCTTGTGTGGGGCAAATGTTACTTGCCACTTATCAGCCCAAGCATGGATATTGTCCAAGTCTTGCTGTATTTCTGCACAGACTGCTTCAATATCTGAGGAGTCACGAATGGTGCTGAACATTGTGGAATCATCAGCGAACATCCCCACTTCTGACCTTATGAGTGAAGGAAGGTCATTGATGAAGCAGCTGAAGATGGTTGGGCCTAGGACACTACCCTGAGGAACTCCTGCAGTGAAATCCTGGAGCTCAGATGATTGACCTCCAACAACCACAACTATCTTCCTTTGCACTAGGTATGACTCCATCCAGCGGAAGGTTTTCCCCGATTCCCATTGACCTCCGATTTGCTTGGGCTCCTTGACGCCATACTCGGTCAAATGTTGCCTTTATGTCAAGGGCAGTCACTCTCACCTCACCTCTTGAGTTCAGCTCTTTTGTCCATGTTTGAACCAAGGCTGTAATGAGGTCAGGAGCTGAGTGGCCCTGGCGGAACCCAAACTGAGCATCACTGAGCAGGTTCTCTGGTCAAGACAGATGCAAACTACTCTCTGCCTCTGCAAAATGATCTAATTTTTGGTTCCTAATTAGCTCCACCCTTCCTTTGATTACTCTTTTACTATTTGTTATACCCTTTATGATAGCTATTAATCTATTCCCTAATTCTCCCTTTGCCCCTCATTTCATTTTTCAGTCTCCTCTGTACTTTCTGTATTAAGCTTGGTTCTCAACTGTCTTGTGAACCTTGTAATTGTCATAATCCTTTTTCTGTTCCATCTACCCTTTATATCTTTAGTCAGATGCCTTTTCAACTCACTGAAATTAGCCCTCTTCCAGTTAAGTATTTTTACACTTGATTGTACCTTGTCCATTTTCATTAGTCTTCTAAACCTGCTGATATTCTGATCACGGTTCCTATAAGCTTTACAACTGAGAAAAGCTCTACTTGCCCCACTTCATTCCCCAGAACTAGACCCAGCACTGCTTCCTTCCTTGTTCAGCTCAAAACATACTAATCAAAAAAGTTCTCGTACACATTTCAGCAATTCCTTCCTCTCTTTGCCCTGTATATTATCTCCGTCTGTATTCGGATAATTGAAGTCCACCATTATCACTATTCTGTAATTCTTACATCTTTCTTCAATTCGCCTGAAAATTTGCTCCTCCATCCCCTTTCCACTATTTGGTGACCTATAAGTATACACCCAGTCACCCTCTATTGTTCCTTAAATCTAACCAATTAGACTCTGTCCTTGTCCCTTCAACGACATCATCACTTTCCAGTGTTTTAAGAGTTTCTTTGATCAATACTGCCAACCCTCCTCCATTTTTTCATTCCCTATCTTTCTTTAATGTCTTGTAGCCAGGAATGTTCAGTTCCCAATCTTCCTTTTCTTTGAGCCAGCTCTGTGTTATGGCTACAATATCATAGGCCAAGTGGCAACAAACCTTTCCTCTAAGCTGCGTGGCTGTGCAGTAACTCAAAAGTTCTTGCGCAGGCCATGCACACGTCAACCTTTGTTACCATGTGTGCATCGCAGCACAAAAATTTTTTTTAAACAGCCCGCACACTACAAAAAAAAAATTGAGGGTACTTGGTGCTAACTTGTGCCTGCACCTCATCAACCTTATTTAACATGCTCTGTGCATTTATTTTAGTGCTATTTACCTCTCCCAGTCCTTTGTGAACCTTGTTTTTCTTCTGTAATGTTTCATCCTGGTGCCCATTAAGTTAAACATTTTAAAATAAAACATTTTAATGATTCCCCATTCCAGCTGTCGTTGCTCCAGTGCTCTGTGATGCTTCAGCTTTGGTAGCACATTTCTTCCAGTTTTGCCAAATTCTCTTAACCCACTGCAGATGTTACTTGTAGTGGTATTTGATCCATGCCATTTCTTTGGCTATTTCTTTTCTGGATAACCCAGCCAAATTGCTAAAATTCTTTGCCGTTCATCTTAATCTCTATAACAATTACAAAAGTTATGTAGAATTTGTTTCTTTACATGCAAATAGCTTGGTATTACCACAAACGTAAGAGTTAATTTATGAATTAGTTTGGAGGGACATATTGGTAGTAAAGTCATATAGAACACTGAATTCCTCTTTTTGCTGTAGGTTTTGCCAACAAAAATCTACACAAAGCCTCTCCCTTGATTGCTCATCTTGCTAAGACACTGAGTTGCTGAGTCTTGGTAACCAGGAAATGTCCATTTGAGTACATGGTCTGTGCAGAGAGTTAGCTGATCCAGCTAATAATATGCTTTAGTGCCAGTTAGGGAAGGATACTCTAGGGTTACTACTCCTGACTGCAGAGTACCTTGCTGTGGAAGTATACAAGTGGGTGTTAAACAGGAATGGGATACAGCTCAGTTATAATGCCCCTGCAGTTGAATAGCATTCATGGTCTAGGTTTCAGCATGATGAAGTAACAGATTGCCTGGTGCCCTGTAACCATACTCTAGCAAGGAAATTGGTGGAAATTAACAAAAGCATTTAAATAGCTTGAAGTCATTTATCATAAAAACAAGTGATGGAAGGATTAAGAGACTTTTGTGATTTAAAAATACAGAAAATCAGGAGTAAAACTAATGCAAAAAGCATAAAATGAAATTGTAAAATCCAGAAATGATACCAGTTGTGTAATTGGAGTTGGGCAGTCATCAAATATTGCACACGGTTTAGAAAAGGATTGAGAGAGTCTTTGTAAGTATCCTCTAGATTAAATTCAAGTGCAGGCCAAGATCAGAAAATGCCTGAACCCATTTTCCCATCTGATTCCAATAAGAACCCAAAACTGTTGTAGCAGCCAGTAATGATGTGGGCTTTCTTCCAACACTTTTGTCTATTGCAAAACAGCAGTTTTCATAAGCTGATAGAGTTGCTTATGAACTGAAACCTGTATCCTTCATAAATGCCTGTGTGGGATAGTGTGCCAATGGACTAACAATTACTGCTTGATTACTGTAAAATGCACTGGACACCATGTGGCCTGCTCACCATATTGCCCATCTATCAGAAAGGCTGTAAATACACACCATTAGACTGCTGTATTCAGGCTAAAACTAATAGTCAGATTTATTTGCAAGATAAGCACACAAATGCAGAAAGACAAATAAACCAAAACATACAATGTGACTAAAGCAATACATAAACTGTTTTCAAAACATACAATGTTACAATTCCTTTAGTTCTTTTAAGAAGCCTTTGACTGAGTCTCTGAAGGATAATACATAGGAGATAACTGATCTAGAAATCCTCTTAGCCACTTCACTTGATATAGGCAGTGCAAAGAGGGGAATAAAAACCTCAAAACTGACCATAGATTATATTTGGCGAAGTTAGACATGCAGACAGATTCCCTCAGTGTTTGCTGTCACCACTGAAACCACATCTTGTCCTATTCCTGCTGACCAGCTAATGTTTTTAAATGAACAGTGTGGTCTAATTGAAATTGTTCACTGGCCACAGGTGTGGCTATGGCAACCAGTTCAGTCACATGCACTAAAATTTGTAGCAAATGCCCGACATACAATATGGACAAATGTACTTCATATAATGCATATTTACTGAGCAAATATCTATAACCATTTAGTGCAAACCGTTGCAGTTTCTTCTCACCAAAAATCTGGAATTCTGGCATAAACTCATCAGACACAGGACATGTTAGTGCAACTTCTAAGTTTTTGGCCAGCAGTACTTTGATTTCATCAGTGATTTCTGTGAATGATGGCTAGCACAAATGTGCCAGACCTGCCCCTGCTCTCCATCTGCAACATGGTTGGATGCTGCTTTTTCTGTGCCATGATGTGCCCAGTTGGAGCTGCTGATTATTGGTTGGGCTTGTTTTCTTCTGCTGGCCTGAGTGGTTATTTTGAAAGGCGGAACCAACTGCAATGATAAGTTCCAACACACTTACTTCCATATGGAAGTCTGCCATGGACATTACCTGAGTCATAGCTCAATCGTGAGCTGCTAGCTGTTCATTAACATGAACAAATTGTTCAAACCAATATCTAACCAATTTTCCCTATAGGAAATGGTAAGGAGTTGGGGTTGGTCATAATTTTGCAGCTTTTACTTCAGCACAGGTCACTGCATTAAACATAATCCACCTCTGATTACCTCGTGAAATATTTTGAATCAGTATTTTGGACTTTGAGTAGAAATTTTTCCAGAGAAAAGCTTGCCGGAGTTTATCTGAATGATAAAAGTTACAATTTTCAAATTTCTGAAAACTTAGCCGGGAGGAAAATAGTCAAATCAACCAGGATAAAAAAAACCAGCTTGGGCTGGATTTTACCAGCCCCTCCAATGTCGGGGGTCATGGTGGGGGGGGGGGGGGGGGTGGGGAGGGTTGGTCCCGGAAACTACCTCAGAGAGGCCCGCCACAGGCCTCAACACCGGGAAGGGCCCGCTGCATTTTACTGGCAGCGGCAAGACCTCGTGACAGCAGCAGCCCCCCAGCCGCTCGGTGAGGGAAACTTTAGATTAGATTAGAGATACAGCACTGAAACAGGCCCTTCGGCCCACCGAGTCTGTGCCGAACATCAACCACCCATTTATACTAATCCCACATTCCTACCAAACATCCCCACCTGTCCCTATATTTCCCTACCACCTACCTATACTAGTGACAATTTATAATGGCCAATTTGCCCATCAACCTGCAAGTCTTCTGGCTTGTGGGAGGAAACCGGAGCACCCGGAGAAAACCCACGCAGACACAGGGAGAACTTGCAAACTCCACACAGGCAGTACCCGGAATCGAACCCTGGTCCCTGGAGCTGTGAGGCTGCGGTGCTAACCACTGCGCCACTGTGCCGCCCTACTTAAATAAATGTTAATGAAAGCATAATTACTTACCTCGTCGTGACAGCTGTCCCACGCCGAAATTCTGGCTGATTGCCGGAAGTCAGATCTCCATTCGGCAATCCGAGGCAGAACACTGGTGGGGAAGGGTGGGAGTAGTGAAGTTTTTAGGGCGGGGGGAGGATGGCAAAAACTTACGTGATTGGTGGGAGGTGATGGTGGGAAGGGGTTGAAGAAGGGTAAAGTGGAGAAAGATCGCCGGTGGTGGTGGTGGGGGGTGGTGGGAGGGAAGGTCGGAATCAAAATTTTTTTTGGCTGGAATGGGCTATTTAGCTATTAAATACTCATGGTGGGGGGGGGGGGGGGGGGGGAAAGAGAGGGGATTTAAACTGATAAAGTTTTAATTTAATTTTTTTCCCACATCTACCTGTAAAAATTAAAATGAATCGGAAGGGGTTGAAACCCTTTAAAAATGGTGCCGGCACCTGCGCGGTGGCACCGGACGGCATTGCCAGGGACGACGTGCCGACCCCTGAAGAAGTAGAGGGGGCAGTCATTCCGCCCCCTCCATATAAATAAGCTGCCACGCTAAATATTGCAGCAGCTCAGTGGTGCACATCTTGCGCATGTGCCACGCCAGTTTTGAAGCTTTAAAAATTCAACCCAGTGTGTAGATCTGACACAGCTGAGATGCCCTGGTTGAACAGTCTGCTGACATTGTATGCCCAGCCTCATGAAGAATAGCCAAGGTGCAGAAAGGCAGCCAAACTCTGTTCCACTACGCTACTGAATGAATCAGTACCTTATGGGAAATGGGGAGCGGGCAGGAAAGTGGAATTGAGGTCGAAAATCAGCTATGATCTGAATGGCAGACCAGGCGCGAGGGGTCATATGGACTACTCCTGCTCTAATTCTTGCGTTCTTATGCACAGAAAGGTGTGTGAGAGGGGGCATTAAAAAACCTCAAGTAGAAAGTTGAAGATTCCATCATGAAACAAGCCCCATTTTCATCCAACATGCTAAACCATACTTTTGAAATTTTTTTCAGATCATTTGCTAGTTACAGAATAATTCATCAGTTTTTGTTTGTACTAAGTAAATAGTTGGGGTTTGAGGATGCGTTTTAAGTATTCCAACAAAAAAAAACACATGGACATATGAAAATTCAAAGCTTGCTGAACAGAGCAGTTCACTGTTTACAGTGTGACCTGATTAGCTCTGATGATGTGGAATCTGTATGGGTAGAGCTGAGAAACACTAAGGGGCAAAAAACGCTAGTGGGGACTGTATATAAAAACTGTAGTGGTGGTGTTGGGAATGGCATTAAACAGGAAATTAGAGACGCATGCGATAAAGGAGCACCTGTAATTATGGGTGACTTTCATCTGCATATAGATTGGGCACATCAAATTAGTCACAATACCATACGGCTCATGGAATGCATACGGGATGGTTTTCTGGACCAATATGTTGAGGAACCAACAAGAGAACAGGCCATCCTAGACTGGGTATTATGTAATGAGAGAGGAATAATTGACAATCTAGTTGTGCGAGACCCCTTGGGGATGAGCAACCATAATATGATAGAATTCTTCATCAAGATAGAGAGTGACGTAGCTGATTCTGAGACTAGGGTCCTGAATCTTAATAAAGGAAACTACGAAGATATGAGGCGTGAGTTGGCTATGATGGATTGGGAAACGTTACTTAAAGGGATGACAGTGGATAGGCAATGACAAGTATTCAAAGAGCGCATGGATGAACTGCAACAATTGTTTATTCCTGTCTGGCACAAAAGTAAAACGGGAAAGGTAGTCAAACCATGGCTTACAAGGGAAATTAGAGATAGCATTAGATCCAAGGAAGAGGCATACAAATTCACCAGAAAAAACAGACCTGAGGATTGGGAGCAGTTTATGATTCAGCAACGGAGGACCAAGGGATTGATTAAGAAGGGGAAAATAGAGTATGCGAGTAGGCTTGCGGGAAACATAACAACTGACTGTAAAAGTTTCTATAGGTAGGTGAAGAGAAAAAGATTGAAGACAAATGTAGGTCTCTTACAGTCAGAAACAGGGCAATTTATTATGGGGAACAAAGAAATGGATGACCAACTAAATGCATACTTTGATTCTGTCTTCACAAAGGAGGACACAAATATCACACCAGAAATGCTGGGGAACACAGGGTTTAGTGAGAGGGAGGAACGGAAGGAAATCAGTATTAGTAGAGAAATGGTGTTGGGGAAATTGATGGGATTGAAGGCCAATAAATCCCCAGGGCCTGATAATCTACATGCCAGAGTATTTAAGGAAATGGCCCTAAAAATAGTGGATGCATTGGTGGTCATCTTTCAAGATTGTATAGACTCTGGAACAGTTCCTACAGATTGGAGGGTAGCTAATGTAACCCCATTATTTAAAAAGGGAGGTAGAGAGAAAACAATGAATTATAGACCAGTCAGCCTGACGTCGGTAGTGGGAAAAATTCCAGAGTCCATTATAAAAGATTTTATAGCAGAGCACTTGGAGAACAGTGGTAGAATCGGACAGAGTCAGCATGGATTTACGAAAGGGAAATCATGCTTGACAAATCTACTAGAATTCTTCGAGGATGTAACTAGTAGAGTTGATGAGGGGGAGCCAGTGGATGTGGTTTATTTGGACTTTCAGAAGGCTTTCGACAAAGTCCCACATAAGAGGTTAGCGTGTAAAATTAAAGTGCATGGGATTGGGGGTAGTGCATTGTGATGGATAGAAAATTGGTTGGCAGACAGGAAACAAAGAGTAGGAATAAACGGGTCTTTTTCCGAATGGCAGGGAGTGACAAGTGGGGTACCGCAGGGATCGGTGCTAGGACCTCAGCTATTCACAATATATATTAATGATTTAGACGAGGGAACTAAATGTAATATCTCCAAATTTGCAGAGGACACAAATCTGGGTGGGAGGGGGAGTTGTGAGGAGGATGCAGAGAGGCTTCAGGGTGATTTGGACAAGTTGAGTGAGTGGGCAAATGCATGGCAGATACAGTATAATGTGGATAAATGTGAGGTTATCCACTTTGGTAGCAAAAACAGGAAGGCAAATTATTATCTGAATGGCTATAAACAGAAAGGGGTATATGCAATGAGACCTGGGTGTTCTCGTACATTAGTCTCTGAAGGTAAGCATGCAGGTGCAACAGGCATTAAAAAGGGCAAATGGTATGTTGGCCTTCACAGCGAGAGGATTAGAGTACAGGAGCAGGGATGTCTTGCTGCAATTATACAGGGCCTTGGTGAGGCCACACCTGGAATATTGTGTGCAGTTTTGTTCTCCTTATCTGAGGAAGGATGTTCTTGCTATAGAGGGAGTGCAGTGAAGGTTTACCATTCCTGGGATGGCGGGACTGACGTATGAGGAGAGATTGAGTCGGTTAGGATTTATATTCACTGGAGTTCAGAAGAGTGAGGGGGGATCTCATAGAAACCTATAAAATTCTAACAGGACTTGACAGGGTAGATGCAGGAAGGATGTTCCCAATGGTAGGGGAGTCCAGAACCAGGGGTGATAGTCTAAGGATACAGGGTAAACCTTTCAGGACTGAGATGAGGAGAAATTTCTTCACCCAGAGAGTGGTGAGCCTGTGGAACTCGCTACCACAGAAAACAGTTGAGGCCAAAACATTGTACGTTTTCAAGAAGGAGTTAGATATAGCTCTTGGTGAGAAAGGGATCAAACGATATGGGGGGAAAGTGGGAACAGGTTACTGAGTTGGATGATCAGCCACGATCATAATGAATGGCGGAGCAGGCTCGAAGGACCGAATGGCCTACTCCTGCTCCTATTTTCTATGTTTCTATGATTAAACCCAAGGAATCCAAAAGGTTCTATTTACAGCATGGCGGAAAAAGACAAAGCCTAGAACATAGCTCAAATATACCTTTGCCTATCTCATGCAAACTGAATGCTTAACAAAAGATGTTAAATTGTCACAAATTATGTAACATCTGAGGCTGGAAGACGTGCAGATTTAATGGCTGGCTAACTTGTATGCAAATCCATTAACATCTTATGCAGTCCCCCTTTAATTCTGCAATCTTGTTCAGTTGCAATGACTTAATGTTAAACAGATGAGGTTCTGCGTAGAGTACTGAAATCTTTATTGTATCGCTGCAGGAGCTTGTCTCTAATATTAATGTTGCCAGTAAATTGCATTATTAATACAAAGTACATGATGTGTTGCATAAGTGTCTGAACTGTGATTTTTTTTAAAATCACAATTTTACGTCAGACAGATCTTGCTGAATTTTCTTATTTTCTCCCAACTTTAATGCTCCACTAGTTATTGAATGTGTCTTCGAATTTTATATTTTTAGTTTAATCACTTAAGTTAATTTAACTAATGACATAAAAATTACTTTTCAAAGTGTAGTGAAGGCCTCCCTGATACCCAAACTGGTAAAGGTAGTGATTGACTAATCAGATAGAGCAGTAAGATCCCAGGTTCAATGCCTGGTCTAACCAGAGTCAGCTGGGACAGCAGGCTCAGTGCCCTTAGGTTACAGAGGGGAAAGTTGGCTGGGGTGCCTGCTCCTGATTACCATCTGATGATCCTTGTTTGATGTGTCCATGTATGGACATGACATGCAAGGCAGGATCAAGCTTAGAAGGTCTGCAGTCCAAGTCAGCCAGCCGTAAGGTCTGCACAATTTGTTCCATCTTATGCAGATCTAGCATGCGGCAATTTAAGATTTTTATTGATTTTCAAACTAAACCGATAGACAAGATAGTTACATGAATGTCTTGAGCATTCATTTGCTAATATTGTCACAATATTTTCAACCCTTTTATCCCACAAGGAAGTTAATTCAACCATAGATTAAACATTAAAATTCTACAATTTTTTTTCTTCAAACCACAAAGATAATTTAGCAAGAAGTTTACACCAGACGATGATTGCAAGCTGTACTACTATTCAACTCTTATCAGTTGTATTGTGCAGATGACATTTCCATAGCAGCACAGAAACCATGGATGGGGTACAGAGTAAATATAGACTGCTGAACAATTGCTTTTCAAAGGAATATTGACACAGCATTAACCACTTTTGATTAGATTCTATTCAATAAATCTGCTACTCTCATGCAATGGTAGTGGTATGGGTGGGGGCGGAGAAACATTTTTAAAAAGCATGTTTCCCCTTCTCTTGCTCTCAAGGCATTAATTCCTTGCTGGGATCTAGTTACATTGACATCAATGGCTGCTTGCTCAAGTGACCATTATTTAAATACAAGGTTTACCCTGAGCATTGAAAGGCTATTTGACTATGAGGGGCATTATAGCGCAACCCAAATCTGTACTCAGCAAACTCCAACAAATGTGCACACCCTGGAGTCAGAAAACTCCAACAAATGTACACATCCTGCAGGCAGAAGGGTTCACTGGATAGGAGTTAGCAGAGGGGAACACTAGCCAATTTGTTCTCCTTCCGAAATCAGAGTAATTGAAGCCAATTACAGCTCCCCTTGTGCTACCCTGGCTGAGATCGGTTCGGTCAATGGATTGAGCTTGTTCTATATTCCTATAATTCTTTATAGGTACCTTTGGTTCTCTTGAAACTTGTTCACTTTGTAAAAGCCCTCCTTAGTTTTGGAAAAACTTTTAAGTTGCTTACATATTAATTTTTTTAACATTATAAAAGCCCAATGCTTGGCCCCCAGAACAGTCTTTTCTCCAATGAAAGACAATACAACAAATTGAACCCTGGTAATGCACTGGAATCAGGGTGTACAGGTTGAAGCTTAGAAGGCGGCAGATATACAGATATTTCAGATTTAGAGGGTCATGATACAGCATCAGCATCTCTCAACAGCACCCTCATGCATTTACAGAATAAAGCACTATCTGCATAACATAAATGTTTCTTAATACTACCAGAAGAGAACACCAACATTAGTGTGATGCTTCCATTGTCCTGTGTCAGCTGCCCTTGTGGTCGCAATGAAACTACCAATTATTCTTCATTTTGAGCAGTGCTGTACTGCAGACTATTGGATCCACTAATATCCGAACTGAAATTGGCCCAAATTCACTGCCCCCCAGGATTGTTATAGTGGGCAGAAAGACTACAATCCAGGTTTCCAAGACAAAAGTGTTAACCTACTACACCAAGTCCCTAAGCTATAAGTACTACTACTACTTGCATTGCAGATCAGCTGCCAAAATAAGAAATTGGTTACACCTAGCTTACCAGCACTAGGACAGGATAAATACTCTCATCAGGTGTTTTCATTTTGAAGATAGGTTGTACCTAGCATTAATATTTCAAATGTGCAATATAAACATCTGGATTTCAACACTCAACTTGAACTCATCATATGCTCTGGGGATAGAGCACAAAGATTTAATACACATTCATCTGTGTGCAGTCAGCATATTTATTATTGGCTAGTCACAATTTCCATTGACGAAAGCCAGAACGCACAGGGTTCAAAGGCTAGCCAACCAAATATAATTATGAAATGAAATAGCACAACTGGAGTATCAACATCTTATAATGCAGTTTTTTGTCAACTTCCAAATCAGCATGAACAAGTCAAATTTATTATAAAGATTACTGTATTCAAGAAATCTCTCTGCAAATAAGGTCGGCTGACTGCTGCTTTCTTAATATCCTTCCATGAATAGGTCACGAGCAGTCTGATTTCTGTGTAAACTTACCATATCTTCTAAAACATACATTGAACATTTGCAAAAATCTTAACATGATTGGAAGACTCAATTTCTGACACTGCATATTTAAATTACAATATGTGTAAACTTTACAACTGGTAATATTCTTAGTCCATTGTTACTTAAAACATGATAGGCCAGGTATTAGATAGAGCTAGGTACTTAAAGGCTTTGTATATAATTAAATCACATTCACAAGTACATGAAGGCTGACATACTGAAAACTAAATATTATTTTGATTTTTTTTTTTTAACGTACTGGAGTTCAACTTCTGTGTTTTTTTCATAAGGTTGGATTCTCAGCATTTCTATAGTTAAGATGGCAATTCATAGTCCGGAATGTCACCTCCTGGTTTCGGAGATATACAACAGCAATGGATTGGATTTTGAACAGAACATAAGTTCTCGGAAAAACAGGGGGATAATTAAGGCCACACAGTCACAATGGATTCAAAAGTTTTGCAACTCAGTTTCTGATCAAAAAATTTTATTTCTTTAAAACTGTATTCAAAAAGCCATAGAAGTAAGAATTCAGTCAATACTTCCAGCTACCAAATGCAACTACTGAACTTTCCTATTACATCATTAGCATGATCATGGTGTGATGGAAGTCCCACAAAACTGAGATAATTCCCACTAATTAATATCTACAAAGACTCCGCAGTTTTTTTTTGATTTTCCATCAAAAGGTATCCTAATATTAAAATCTAATAGAGTAAAGATTGTAAATTGCTAATTCTATACAATTATATAATTAAAAGAACTTTACAAAAATCCTTCAAATCAGTAGGGGTCACATCTAAAAAGAACGGAATTCAAAGTACTGAGTTGCTTTTCACAGTAGGATTGGGATCATAAGCTTCTTGGATGTATATTAATTTGTAATACTGCACACAAGTGGTTGCGAACAGTATATATCAATATGCACAAGAAATTAAGATTTTCTTCTGCTTTAGATTATAGAACTACCTAAAAGGTACTTCAGGGCCTCAATATTTCTCAAATGTTTAATCTGCAAGCATGATACTTGTTTTAATGAGGCACTGAAATCTTGCCAGCAACATCCTGGGTTGGATAATCTCTGCTGACAAAAAAACAAAAAACTTTATGCAGAAATATAACATAGCAGAATATAGCTAATCAATAACACTAGAATATATTAAGGGTTGAATTATCCAGCCAAGCCAATGTATGTTTTGAGAATTTGTTAAAAAAAAAAATCTGAAACTTAAGTAAAAGAGCATAAGTAAAAAAAAAAACTTACTCGAAATAATTTATTCCATATTACTTTAATTTAAGCACTTGATGATCACAATCCTACTTAATGTGAGAGCTTTTCTTGGTTGGGTATTTTGAAGCTCTGCAAAACTTCCTGATATCAAAGCGGTTGTATCCTTTTCCCCAAAGTCCTTTACAGGTTTATCTTTAAAAATAGAATAAAAATTTAAAAGTTGTTTCCCCCCCACTTACTTTAAACAGAGTTTTCTTTTGGTAAACTTTTGAGTTTTGATAGTTGTCTATCATAAACCCACCAAAATCGACCAAACTAACAGAATTGCTAACTAGCTGGTGCTGAATCTTGAGAAACTTTAACAGTCTATTTGAAAAAGGATACAACAGCTTTCAAATGTAAAATAAAAGTAGAAGGCTACTGTCAAGTAAAAATGTGGATTCATTTTGCTAAAATGAGAAATTGAAGTGTCAAAAGTTCACAACTGTTCACAGCTCCTTTAATTCACAGTATAAAATGTTTCATGATTAAACAATGCTGGAATTTTATATCTCCACCCTTCACAAACTACTCAACTTCTCAGCCTAAATACTGAAACTTAATCCGATGTTTTGAGCACTATAACAGCCATTGGGGAAAACCCAAAAGCGAAGCAGTTTTCTCAACCTGTGTTCTTATGTACTGAAATATGTAAAAATCTATGGATCTAAAACTGTATCAAATAGAATGTTTCCAAATAATTAAAAAAAAAAGTCCAAGTTTACACATTGGCTTATAACTCTTCTCATCTTGTCAAATGTCCTTTGTGTACTTGGTTCTGTTTATAAGACTTGGTGACTATTGAAGGTTTGCTAAATAAACGCAAATGGCAGTAGTCAGATCCTAAAAAGGTATAAAAATATTCCATTGAATAGTCAGGCAGTAAGACTTGGAAAGAAGTTGCTCACACCACTTTCTTCTGTAAAACAAGATATGAGGAAGCTATTATCACACAGTAACCTGAACAAAATCACCAAACGTAGAAAAGTCAAATTGTAAGCTAAGCAATTTAACACTCATAGGGATGAATTTTACTGGCCCCTCAACGCCATGGTCGCGGCGTGGGGGCTGGTAAAATGTTGCAGGGAGAGGCCCACCTCAACCTGCAACGTCAAGAAGGGCCCGCTTTTTTACCGGTAGCGGGGGGACTTTGGTGCGGCCCCCTAGCCACCTGGCGGTGGGACTTCATCTGCATATTTAAATTGACATTAATTACATTCAAGTGAACTTATCCGCACGGAGTTCCGACACGAGAACCTAGTGAGGAGGGTGAGTAATAAAAATTTCAGGGCGGGAGGGGTGAAGGAGTGGGGAAATCAATTTTTATTGGATATGGGGATGGTGGGAAGGGGATATGGGGATGGTGGGAAGGGGTTAAAAAGGCCAAATGTTATAAGTTTAGGGGGTAAAGTTTGGGTAGGGAAAAAGGAATGTGTTGACCATTTCGGGCATTGAAATGACCATTGGAGGGGGGCAGGGAAGGGCCATCCACATATTTTGTACTTTTAATAAAAATTTGATTCTGCTGCCCGTTCAAAAATTTCAAGTAATTCTGGGGGCTTAATGTCCTTTAAAAATGAGGCCGGCGCAGTACACCGTTGCTGGGATGCGGAGGTCCCCCACTATTTAGATTAGCACCCGCGTGAAATATCACTGGGGCTCCTCGACGGCCGCTGAATGCGAGCATCCTGCCGAGTTCAAGCGGTGCCGCTGCAAAGTGCGGTGCACGAATAAAATTCAACCCAAAATTTCTGTAGCTACTTTTTCAGCTTTGTATCCTAATTAGAAGGTTTTTCAGATTAGATTAGAGATACAGCACTGAAACAGGCCCTTCGGCCCACCGAGTCTGTGCCGAACATCAACCACCCATTTATACTAATCCTACACTAATCCCATATTCCTACCAAACATCCCCACCTGTCCCTATATTTCCCTACCACCTACCTATACTAGTGACAATTTATAATGGCCAATTTACCTATCAACCTGCAAGTCTTTTGGCTTGTGGGAGGAAACCGGAGCACCCGGAGAAAACCCACGCAGACACAGGGAGAACTTGCAAACTCCACACAGGCAGTACCGGAATCAAACCCGGGTCCCTGGAGCTGTGAGGCTGCGGTGCTCACCACTGCGCCGCCCTTTTAAATACACCTCTCTCTTGTCTAAGTCACAGCAATCTCCACAAACAGGAGGCAGGTGGTTTATCTCCTTCCAAAGCAAGGTCAATGCTAATGCACAGCTGATATGAGTGGTGTACAGGATCTCCTGATTTTTCACTCCCCATGGTCTCAACTCAGCATCTCCAACTGCTGTGTAGGTTGCGCATCCAGAGCAGCATCTAGCCACTCTGGAACACCAAGGCGCTATACCACTGTCTTATCTATCTACAGCTGCTCTGTAGAAAAAGAAAAGTTGAAAGCACAAATTGTTCAGCGGGGAGTGAAGGTGCGCGTCATCCTACTAAAGTTACAGATGAAAATATCCAAACCAAGGTTATGTCATATCACAGATGTAGATCCGCATTGATTTTCTGCCTGCTGTGCAATACTACTGATGGGTCTGTGACTTGATGGCCGGGATTTTATTCTGGCGACGGAGGTCTCGATGGCTGGAAAAGGCAACACAGAAATCCCGCCGAATCTAGTGCCAATCAGGCACTTAAGTGGAAAGCAGCGGGCCTTCCACAGGATCAAGGGCCCCGCCGCCAGAAGTCCTGCCGTTGGAGAGCTGCCAGCCCATCAGATGCTGGGAGCTGCAGCACCACCGCAGCAATGACTGCTGCCGGAGGAGCACCCAACAGAGGCCCAGGAGTGTCGCTGGACCCAGACCACAGGTAGGTCAAGGCGGGAGGGGTCATGGAGTGGGGGTCATGGGGGGAGGGAGGGTTAAGGGGGGTCGCTAGCAAGGGCAGGGGGGTGGCTCTCAGCGGGCCCCCCACCCTTCCTGATGCTGGGTCCCTTGTTCAGGCACTGTGCCTTTTAACGAGGGACCCCGCCACCACCCCCACCCCGGAAAGCAGCCCACGTTTTTTTGTGCCGTGCTCCCTGTGCAGTGACAGGGCTCCCGCCACATGGCTAATTGCAGCGGCGGCAGGATAAGACCCTTAATTGCCCGGTTAGGGGCCTCAATTGACAGAAGGGCAAAAAGGCTGATCACAGGCCTTTCCGCCCTGGACTAAAGTTTGGTGGAGGTGGGATGGTGGCGGGTGGGCCCTCTACCATCCCAGATTTTATGCTCTCCCCACCTCCAAACCTGCCACAGGGGAGAGCTTAAAATTCCCACCGATGTCACCTTTAAATGACATTCCTTGTTACAGAGCAAGATACTGTAATATCAGCTTAGTTTTGAGCTGCTGTTAAATCACTGGATGTATACTGAATTTGGATCATCATATAATATCTTGTCACAATTCTTTTAATTTAATTATTTGTTAGAAAAAATATGTTGCCTTTTAATATAAATACTAATATCAAAATCAAAATTTAAAAGCTTTACCTGGCCTTATTCCTCTTCAGCGACCTCTGTCTCTTGATGCACCACTACCTTGGTCACTGACATATCTGGATGCTGCTCTTTGGCTTCTTTGATGGCTTGTGCCAAAGCCTGTCAAAATGCAAGAATGTTAAAAGATTAATATATTTCTAAATATTCATGTATTTGCCAAATCATGCCATTACTCTTGTATGCTGCTGCAATGTGTTGATTGCTTATTGGTGTGGTTTTTGTTTTCTATTCAGAGTGTACAAATACAACCTTTTTTTTTATAAAAGAAAAAAGACCAATGCAAAATGTTCACCTATTAAAATGCTGTACCTTGAATTGAACAACATGGAGAGAAAAACATTAAAACAAAGCTCGAATAAAACAGGTAATTTCAGCCTGAAGCAGGTTTAAATAAAAGTAAGGGTGCATTGCACAGGTGCAGCACACTGTGCCACAACACACTGCACCACAGGGTTGAAGGACTGCAATTCTATACTTAGAAATCTTCTGACCGTGACCAATTCAGGGCTAAAGGAAAGATGGGGCGTGGTTGGATAACTCCCATGGTCATTTTTGCACACCTTCTGGCAGCAGGATGAGCACTGATATTGCTGGAGGCCACAAAGTTGGTCACTTTGTCTTGGCCAGGCCATGGCTTAGGTTGTGAGGAAATCCAAGAAAAAAAATTTAAAATTGGGGGAAATTCTCCAGAAGTAACTGATAAATAATGTCATTTAAGCCCAGTTTTTAAAATTATGAATAAGGGTATTTGTTGGTGTGAGGATTAATATCCTGACTAAGACCATATTTTATAAATGAAATCTAGAAACTCCCTGCACAGTAAAAAAAAAACATTTTCACCTGATCGTGGTCAACATCGGTATCTCCTGTGATTACAATTCGTTTCTCAATTCTGGTTTCTGAAATTCCTCCTTTAATAGTCTGAAAAATGTGAAAACGCAGCATAAATTCTACTGTATTTAGGTATTTGTTTTGGTATATACATTTCTATTTTTTCAGAAGATTAAATTGGGATGTTGAGCCATACTGGCCTTACTCTTGTAGACCTCCTGATGGCTGGCTGGGGAACAGCAGTGGTGAACTTAACTGCACATTTCCTTAATTTAAAAATTCCTTCCAATCTAAATTCATACTCCTTATAAATGTACTACATTAGATTAGATTAGATTAGAGATACAGCACTGAAACAGGCCCTTCGGCCCACCGAGTCTGTGCCGAACATCAACCACCCATTTATACTAATCCTACACTAATCCCATATTCCTACCAAACATCCCCACCTGTCCCTATATTTCCCTACCACCTACCTATACTAGTGACAATTTATAATGGCCAATTTACCTATCAACCTGCAAGTCTTTTGGCTTGTGGGAGGAAACCGGAGCACCCGGAGAAAACCCACGCAGACACAGGGAGAACTTGCAAACTCCACACAGGCAGTACCCGGAATCGAACCGGGGTCCCTGGAGCTGTGAGGCTGCGGTGCTAACCACTGCGCCGCCCATTAGAAAATGTATACTGGCCATTTTAGTCATGCAGTACCAACAAACATTCACTGGAAACCCTCGATTAAATTTTTCCTTACCTTTGTGATCTGAGTGGTTGTAGTGGTGGAGACGGTCTCAGATGTGATAGTCTGAGCACTCATCAAAACCCCAGGTTCACAATCACCATTACCATCATCCGTCTGCAACAAATTGCAACATACCAGTATTGAGAGGTTTGTACAGTAGTGTGGCGGTTATATATTCCCAGTGACATCCACATCCCAAGAAAGACATGCAGAAAAATGAAATAGTGTCTACGATACCCATGAAATAGCATCTTTTTAAAAAAAAACTTGCATTCATATGGAACTTTTAATGTAGTGTTATGACCAGGTGAGAAAGGTGTGTAGGGGTTCTCTCAACCTTCATCTGGTCTTACCGTAACAGATTTAATTTTAAAACACACCATGTTTTAGCTCCCCCTTAGTGAATCCTTGTTCACCGCTTTCCAATTATAAGCCAAAGAAACCAGCACAAACAGGCTTTCTTAGGTTTAAAGAAGAAAAGCTGAAATTTATTCAACTTAAACTCTAATTTGGTTAACGCCTATGGATACATGACAGGCCCACGCTAGCATGCATAAGCGATACACACATGCAAATAGAGATAGAAAAGAACAGAACAAAACTAAAGTGGAGAAGTTTGAGGCAATATCTGAAGAGTTTTTGTTACGGTTCTTTGAGCTCACTGTAGAGTCCTTGATTGTAGATAGATCTTGCTTTTTGTTAGGGGCCCAGTATTATTCTTAAACCTTGTTCGTTGTAGCAAACTTTTCTCTCTTGGGGTTCATGTGTCTTCAGTGCATTCAGAGGCTTGTGAGAAAGAGATGGGAGCAGACAGGAGGGAGATCTTCTCAGTCCAGGAGCAAACAGACACTCTCAGTTCAAACTGTTTGTACAATTCAGAAAAACCCAGATTGCCAAGCAGGTTAGTCATATGACTAACTGGTCTGACCACGCCTTGGATTGCATCACTTTAGCAGTCTCTGGAATGCTCCTCTTACACACAATACCAGGTGATCAAGGTCCACTGTGGTTTGAATGTGTCAGGGAATGGTCTTTTGTCCTTCCAAGCACCGTCTTTTAATATGCAAATGTCTTTTCCAGCCACGGCTGCTCTGTTTAACAAGTCCTTTCTTCACTCCAGTAACAGTTTAAAATCAATGCTCGTGACAAAATTAATGTCCATCATTCTTGGCAGGTGGGGCCTGGCATGACACCTCCACACCCAGCGGAATGAAGTGCGATTTGAGAAAAGGCGCATTTCATTAAAAGAGTCAAGAGAAAATATAACAGATACAGAAAAAAACCCATGCATTTCTCCCATTCATTCACAAGTCTGAAAACTTATTAAACTCGCCCCTTTTTTGGCATCCCAATAAACATGTGGTTCTTTTTTGGGGAAGTTTCTCTTCCATTTGCCCATTTCCATGGCTGCCTAGGGTCGTTGTTCCTGCTGAGGTAATTTTTTTTTTTCAAGGTAGACCGTAGTAGGTGGGTCTATCCTGAAATCTCTGTGCTTTGCTGAGTCATGCAAAGGCTTTTGACTTTGGGGGATGGGTGGTTCTCTTTGGTTCTGACTGTGGGGGAGGAGTCTTTGCTATCTCCTCTTTGTCCCATAGGACATTCCTGCATGCAGGTATTTGTGCAGACTCTACTGCACTCGCCTGTGGCACTTCGACTAGGTGAGGCATCACCCTCATGGTTTCTCTGCCCCCTAAAGGTCTTTCTTTGTCTCTGCAGGTTCCTGTAAATGCTGTTAGCAACTCTGGTTGGGTGCTTATAGTGTCTGAATTTACATAGGACGATGCGGGGTCTAACTTTTCACATTTTTCGGGGTTGGTTGACCGGACAGTATGGGTTTTCATCCAGGATTCCACCCGGACTTCCTTTAACCTGCCCTCTTGGTCACTTTTTCCCCTACTCTTTCTAAACTTTTGCCAACCTTGTGCCTGTTGTTCCCTTTTGTTCTCGGTGGGGGTCCCTTACAGTTCACCAGCCCTCTGCTGTAAGGTCCTCCTAACACTGGTACAAGACTTAGGGGTGCAGGTTTCACTGTAGGTTGGGGTTTCCCCTCAACCTGGCACATGTGGCAACTCCTGCAGTACTCCACCACATCTTTGTGGAGTTTTGGCCAGTCAAACTGCTGTCTTATGTGGGCTTTGGTCTTTCGTATACTGGCATGTATAGCCACTGTAGTCTCGTGGGCCCTTAATATTTCTCCCCGGTACCTCTGCGGCACCACTAACTGGTGAACTACTGTCCACTCCTTGCTCTCAGGTCTGTGAGGAGAACTCCATTTCCTCATCTGTACCTCGTTCTTTAAATAGTAGCAATCAGGGACTCCCTCTGTTTCACTTTCAGACTGGGCAGCCTGTGCTAACTCTTGCAATACTGGGTGGGCTCGTTGAGCCTCACCTAGGGAAAATCCATTTAATTCATTCCCTGGGTCTCCTAACTTTCCAAAGAAAGTCTCAGACAGACAGACAAACTTGGTCATCTGCCTGCAGTACCAATTCAGTCTCCTCTGGGGGAAGCTGGTTTGATCATGGCCTGATCCACTACTCATTCAGGGAAACTGCAGTTTCCCAGTCTCCTGCCACTGCCCTGTCTCTCTGACCTCTTGCAGTCTTTCTTTCACTACTGGGGGCTACCACCTTCACCCCCGCCACATCATTACCTAGGAGCAGGTCAACCCCATCCACAGGCAAACTAGGGACAATCCCTATGGTCACCGGTCCCGAAACCAGGTCGCACACCGGGTGCACCCGGTCTATTCCAACAGGCACTCCAATACTCCAACACTGCCCTCCAATACCATTCTGGTGTTCAGTGCACTCTCTAGGGGAAAAGGTCAGGCCTTTTCCCAGTAAAAGGGATCTAGAGGTCTGAGAATTATTATGGACTTGCTTGCCCCACTTGAGGGGTATGGGGTTACTTTCATTTCAAACACAAAACCCGATAACCTTCAGGAATCCCATTAGCTTTTCCTGCACTTGCAGCCGTAAGCTTCCTGGGTTTCACTCTAACTGCAGTCAAAGCCACAGCTTGTTCTGCTGTGCTTTCCATCAGTTTCACTTTGTCACTGAGCAGGTACGCCCTGATTAACCCTACAGGTTTTCCCTTTAGTTTCCAGCAGTGAGCTTTTAAATTCCCTGCTTTATTACAATGGAAGCATACAGGTCTCCGGATCTCGCTCTTACTGGTCACAGCACCTTCTTCTTTCGCTCAAGGAGGGCCCCCTGTGTCTCCTGCATTTCTTTCTTTCCCAGGACTGCTTGGGCTCCTATCACTTTCCCACCCTTTGTCCTTTTCGGATTTGTGGGGGTAACTAGGAAAGGTTCTCCCCTGGGAGTCGGATTTATAAATTAAAGCAAACTCATCAGCTAGAATAGCCGTTTGCCGGGCTCTCTGAACCCACTGCTCCTCTACATGAGTCTTTATGGAGAGTGGGAGAGAGTGTTCCTCTAACAGAATTACTTCTCTGAAATTCTCATAACTGAGCTGTACTTTAAGAGCCTTCAGTCACTGGTCAAAAGCCAGCTGCTTACTTCTTTCAAATCCAGATAAGTTTGATTAGCTTGCTTCTTGAGGGTTCTAAACTTTTGGCAATAGGCTTCGGGTACTAATTCATATGCCCCGAGGATAGCAATTTTTGTCAGTTCATAATTTGATGAACTCTCATCTGGAAAAAGGGAATAAACCTCATGGACTTTTCCAGTTAGCTTGCTTTGTAGGAAAAGAGGCCAGGTCGCAGTTGGCCATTTTAGCTGCCTTGCCAGTTTCTCAAAGGACACAAAAAATGCTTCTACATCCTCCTCATTCAATTTTGGAATTAGTTGAGCTAGTTTAGCCCTGAATTACACTCCTCCATATTGGCTATGCTTTCACTGGGTTTACTCTGTCACCCCCTAGTTAAAACACAAGCCGCCTTAACTCCCTTTCTTCGCATTCCTTCCGGAATATTCTTTCTTCTGCCTTTCACTTTCTTCACGTTCCTTCTGGAAGGCTCTTTCTTTCTCCCTCTCCTAATTCAAGATTTGTCTGTTCCAATTGTATCTTCGCTAACAATACCCTGTCTGAGTCTGCTTCTGCTTCTTCAGATTCAAGGGAAAAATGCTTGGACACCAGTCTTAGGAGTTCAGACTTCCTAACTTTGCCACGTACAGTGATCCCACACTGCTCAGCCATTTTTCTCAGCTCCTCCATAGACAGTGCTTTTAACTTATCCCAAGTTAATTCACCCTGGCTTGGTGAACAACTAGCTTCAGTTGCAGACATGTTAGTATTCAACACACATAACCACAAGAAAACCCGTACAGAAATCTTGCTCTTTTTTGATTGGGAACAATTTAGCTTCCCACTTCCAATTTCTCCTATATCTGTGGGTCAATCCCGGACGAACCCTCAAATCTCTTACGACCAGGTGAGATAGGTGTCCAGGGGTCCCTCTCAGCCTTCACCTGGTCTTACCATAACAGGGTTTAATTTTAAACACACTGTGTTTTAGCTCCCCCTTGGTGAATCCTTGTTCACCGATTTCCAATTATAAGGCAAAGAAACCAGCACAAACAGGCTTTCTTAGGTTTAAAGAAGAAAAGTTTACATTTATTAAACAAACTCCAATCCGGTTAACGTCTACGGATACACGTCGCGCCCACGCTAGCATGCATACGTGATACACACACGTCGCGCCCACGCTAGCATGCATACCTGATACACATAGAGACAGAAAAGAGAAGTAAAATCAAATGGAGGAGTCTGAGGCAATATCTGAAAAGTTTGTGTTCCGGTTCTTTGAGCTCACTGTAGAGACCTTGATTGTCAGTAGATCTTGCTTTTCGTTGGGGCCCAGTATTCTTCTTAAATCTTGTTCACTGTAGCAGACGTTTCTCTCTTGGGGTTCATGTGGCTTCAGAGGCTTGAGAGAAAGAGATGGGAGCAGACAGGAGTGATCTTCAGTCCAGGAGCAAACAGACATTCTCCCAGTTCAAACTATCTGTACAATTCAGAAAAACCCAGGTTGCCAAGCAGGTTAGTCATGTGACTAACTGGTCTGACCACACCTTGGATTGCATCACCTTAGCAGTCTCTGGAATGCTCCTCTTACACACAATACCTGGTGATCAAGGTCCATTGTGGTTTGAATATGTCAGGGAATGGTCTTTTGTCCTTCCAAGCACCATCTATTAACATGCAGATGTCTTTTCCAGACATGGCTGATTTGTTTAACAAGTCCTTTCTTCACTCCAGTAACAGTTTAAAATCAATGTTCATGACAAAATTAACGTGCCTCATTCTTGGCAGGTGGGGGCTTAGCATGACAGTAGTAAAATATTCAAAGGTGCTGCACAGTAGTGTAATCAGACAAAAATTTAACACCGAGCCAAAGAAGGAAATCTTAAAGAGAGAGCAATGGAGAGGCAGAGGTGTTTAGGGAGGGAATTCCAGAGCTTTGGGCCTACATGGCTGAAGACAAGGTTGCCAATCTGATGGCAAAGGGTGCGGGTAATAAACAATAGGCCAGAATTGGAGGAACACAGAGTTCTTGGAGGATTGTAGTGCTGGAGAAAGTTGCAGAGGTAGGGAGATCCATGATCATGAAGGGTTTTGAACACGGGGATAAGAATTTAAAAATTAAGACATTGGTGGACCTGGAGGTCAGTGAGCACAGGGATGATGGACGAATGGGATTTGGTGTGGGTTGAGATATGGCAGCGGAGGCTTGGAAGAGCTCAAGGTAATGGATTGTAGAATATGGGAGGTCAGATAACAGAGCATTAAAATAGTTAATTCGGTAGAACATTATTATTATAGAGCCAACAGACAGACTAATATGCTCTAAAAACCATCATGAGAGAAAGGATAATGAATAGGTAACATAACTAACATTAAAACGCTGTCAAAGCTTCAATTAATATGTTAAAGTAAATCCATTCATTTTTCAAAATAAAATTGCTGGGCAGTAGAATTCAAGGTTGTTATGCAAACCCCCATCCACCTTCAAAATAAAAAAGATGCCAAACAAAGATAAATTGAATCCTCAAGCTACAATTGAGACAAGTTGACCTCAGTAATTTCGAACCTGTGCTGCTTCATAGGTGATGGTCTTTGTTTCAGTGTGAACAACAGGAACCTCATTTGTTGCAATTTCATTTTCAGAATGGGGCATGTCAGAGATGGTCACAGTTTGAGTCTTTACAAGTGGCGGCTATTCAAAAGGAAATAACAGTAATCATATTTACTGGAAGTTTTTTTAACCAAGCTTTTATACATGGCAACAGCATTGAATGTTAGTTACATTTGACAATGGCAAAACAAATACCATGTGGTTACAATATATTATTGTAGACCACAACAGCACAGTAGCAAAATCTCTTCAGTACCTTTTTACGACCTATCCCAAATTACCTTAGGAATATTGAATCGCACAGAGGTAATGTCAAGCAGCAGAAAATCAGTGCTGCAACCGGATCTGAATTGCCCTAGTGTAGCAACCTGTACCTTTTTATTTTGCCATTGAGGTCAATTCAGGCTTCATACTGGTACTCACTGAATACAAAACTGGAATATTTATGACTAAGGAGCATTTCTGACACTGATCACTTATTTTGTCATGAATATCATTGGTTATCTGTGCTTACCTTTCCATATGGTTTTTTTTTAAAAAAAAAGATCCTGCAGAGATGATGAATGCCCATTTTTAGTAGCATCCTTTATAAATAACAGATTTAACAGGCCTGATTTGAAAAGATTCTAAAAAGATTACCCAATATTATTGCTGGCTCCAGGAATTTAACAACTTTGACGGGAAGCTTAGAAACAGTGTTAATTAGTGAAAAAAGTACCATTGAGACTTTTCCCGCTTTTAACACATGACCTTACAGCAATTAATAAATGAGGCGCAAGTCTTTTTCTTCCTCTGGATTCTAACAGTTTAGTAAATGTGGAAATCAGTGATGTCCAGTTACCCAGCACCAAAAAGACCTTTTCCTACATTTAATATTTTTCAATATGTGATCGTGGCAAATGAAAAATGTAAAAACTGTGGGTGGGGGGCAGCGAAGGGAAATCAATGGAAATTTGGAATTCAGTTTGTAGCAGTGGTTGTTTCTTGCCCTATAGAATGATATAGACCATAAGAGAGAATTGTCAAGTTGGATTTTATAGACCCATCTGTTATTCCCAGCTGCAGGAAGCAGCTAATCATTGAAAATGACTATCAAATTGTCTTGTTTGAAGATGCAGCATTCTTCAACTGCAATGCTAGGGATGAACTAGGAATACTGACAACTGCAGACATTGTAAAAGATTTAGATCATGAGTAAATTTCACATACAAACCCATTAAATTTAAAAGCAGGAGTTGTTGCTGATGGCACTTATAAAAATGTGCAAAGCCAGTGAGGAAATAAAACCGGAGATAAATCTAACTCCCAAATTTGTTTTTCTTCAATTTACTATATGGAACTGCTAGGAAATAGAGAAACCACTATATTGTATAACATGCGGGAACAATCTGCCAATTTTTCAGCGACTCTGCTCAAAGCCAATAATGGTAGTATAGTTTAACAGAAGGAATTGAAGAAAACACTTATAATTCATGACCCATAAACAAGTTGTGTCAGAAAATGCTGCCCACTGACAGTCAAAAGGTGAGGATCATTCTTTGATGTCTATTTTTCTTATACATAGATGCAATAAAGTTTTAAGCATTTTTACCACCACCTTTTATGCCCATTGTTAATTGATCACCATGCAAAAGGCAACATTAGTACAAAAGGAGCAGGTCAGAGTTGAAACACAAAATAGATTAGGCAAAGGCAATATTTATCATGGTTTCTAAATTTGATTGCAAGTCATTTGAAAAGCACTTCACCAAAATTTCCCAGTGTTTAGTAACCATTGACACTGAAGCAAGCAAACAAACAACCTTTGCTTTTTTATATAACAGATGCAGTATATAAATCGTATTACATATCTAAAAGTCAGTTTTTCTTGGGAGTTAATGTTAAACCAACATGCTCCAGTGTCGTGGCTTTTATGGTGGAAAATAGATCAATATGACGGGAATTAAAAGGACCTTGCAGTCTCCTAGATTCAACGTTACCTGAAAGCAGCGGATTAGCTGAGGAGGTTCATGGTAATGAGACACATCGCCATTTATCTTTAAATGTTGTTCTCTCTGCTCCCCTTCCTTCAGATGGTAGTTAAGTTGAGGAGCAGCAGAGCTCGAGGGGGCCTTTGCTGTAATCTCCTCTGAAGCCTCAGCCTGCATATCCAGGCCTATTTCTGACCTGTTTTGCCACTTCAGCTCCTTGTTCTGAAGGAGGTACAATTCTTCCTCCTCCTCGTTGCTACTCCCAGAGAAAGGGATAGAATCCCATCCCTGTGGAGGCTCCGTTGGGTCGACCACTTGACTTATTCTGAAGCCATTTTCCAGCTTCAGTCCCTCTATTTCTGCCTTGTGATCAACTTTTACACACTCTGACTGCTCTTCCAGTTCTGATTTCAGACTGTCATCCACATTCTACAAGAAAATGGGTAGACGTAAGGCCTAAACAAAAATAATGTCAAACACAACTGTAGTTGAGTCAAGGTATCAAGACAGAAACTTCTTGCCATTTTTCGTGTTTTGTGCTATATTGAGAAGACTTATTGCGCTGAATAAAGGATTGATTTTAATTTGAACTCCAGCTATGATAGTGACTGAACCCTCAGGGCGGCACAGTGGTGCACTGGTTAGCACCGCAGCCTCACAGCTCCAGCGACCCGGGTTTGGTTCTGGGTACTGCCTGTGCGGAGTTTGCAAGTTCTCCCTGTGATCGCATGGGTTTCAGCCGGGTGGTCCGGTTTCCTCCCACAGCCAAAGACTTGCAGGTTGATAGGTAAATTGGCCATAGTAAATTGCCCCTAGTGTAGTTAGGTAGTAGGAGAATTGAGGGAAGGTGGGGATGTGGTAGGGCATATGGGATTAGTATAAATGGGTGGTTGATGGTCGGCACAGAACGGCCTGTTTCAGTGCTGTATCTCTCTATGACTCTGTGTTAAAGCATCACAAAAACTCATGGATTCTCAGCAAATTAATGTTTTTGAAAAGTGAAATGCAACAACTTCATCTGGAACTTTCAAAGGAAAATAGAGTAATATTCTTTACAGCTTTATCTGCTTTTTTACATTTAACCCTATGTCCTCTGATAAAAAACTTGTTCTATTATCCCATCTTTTTCTAATGAGAGATTCCAATTCTGACAATTTTATAAGTAGTGTGGACCAACATTAAAATACACTTTACAGATAAACTACTAATGGAAAAAGTTACCTCCTGCAATAGAAACATCATGCTTTTGTAATGAAAAGAACTTGTAAAACCATGCCAACATCTACCAGCATTAACTCAAACAGCACAATTTATTCATATCTATACTGTGGTTTGTAGTTCTCCTCCTCTGGCCCACTTTCCTCTTCCCAAGCTGTGCCCAAATAAACTTAACCTATCAGCATCAAACAAGAGGATTCAATCTATACCAAACCATATTTGAGGAGACAATTTCAAAGTAGCATTAAGTGCAAGCCTTGCCAGGAAATACACAACAGGGAATTAACAGATTAGAACTTCCCGTTTTATGGCTCACTATAGGAAGCAGCAGTAGTACATTTTGAAAATTACACTGTAAAGCAAATTACATTTCTGAAAACTTGGGGGTCATTTCTACTCAGGGGTAATACAACACTCGATACGGAGGGCAATATATAATAGGACATGCAGCCAAAAAAAAGACTGACCCTGGGAAGTAAGCTTGCCCACATCTACTTTACAAGTAAAAACTTAAGCAGCATAATAATAGTTATACACATTAATGTTACAAACTACAAGTTAAAAATTCCATGATTAATAGATACTTAAATTTGATGAATTTCACTCATTTTCAGTTAGGGTTTCTAGGTAGAAGACCTTTCACTTTCTTCTGGGGAGAGAGGAGTCTTGCATACCCTCCCACACGTTTATAAGGCGGGGAGAAAAAGAGTTCAGGCACTGAAATGCCTCACTCACGGGAACTGTGCCTTTTGTCTAAAAATAAAAGAATGGTACTGATAAAAGGTCAAGTAAGCTACTGCAGAATGTGTGAAAGCAAGAGGCACTGAAGAGAAAGATACTGGAAGAGTAAAACACAAAGCACCTGAGGGTGTGAAACAGAGCAAAGCAAAGCAGATTTATTTGGAGTCTGCTTCTGTCCTTCACGGATGGTCTTCTCGGGTGTTGCATATGGGAAGCAGGCTGCCTGGAATATTGTTGGTTTTTCATTGGTGCGCAAATGTCCATATAGGCCTTCTATTAATTTCTAGGCAGTCAGCAGGAAAGAGGGGGAAAAAAAGGAAGGGAAAAAGAAAAAGTAATAAGCTCAGTTATAGACACCAGAAAGAGTCATTTTACAACAACAACTTGTGTTTATATACTGCCTTCAATCTAGTAAAAACCCCAAGGCACTTCACAGGAGTGATATCAAACAAAATGTGACACCAAGCCATATAAGGAGATATTGGGTAAGATCAAAAGCTTGGTCAAAGAGATGGGTTTTAAGGAGCAACTTCAAAGGAGGAAAGAGATGCCAATCGTGGAGAGGTTTAGGATTTCCAGAGCTTAGGGCTTCGGCAGCTGAAGGCACAGCCATCAATGGTGCAGTGATAACTAATTGGGGATGCTCAAGAGGCCAGAATTAGCAGAGTGCAGATATTTCAGAGGTGTTACTGTGATTTAACAGGCTAAAATGACAGCAATACTTAAACAAGACGTGCTTTTGACTTGCTTTCCTTCTTTTGAAAATGTTTGGTTGCTTCATGCAACTTACTTGATAACAGATCACAAAATAGGCAGTGGAATCTAAATGTTATTTCATTAGCATAACTGAGCAGATTCTACAGTTTAAATATATATCATACGGGACAACAGATTTTTCTCCAAATGCAGAAATGCTACAGAATAATTACAAAACTGAAATGCGTAACGTTTGGTCTTAAGCGAATTAACAGCCATTTAAGACCATGCTCCCTGGAAAGTCCTTTAATCTAACCCTTCCCCAAAGCACAACTTCTTTAAGGGTTATAAACAGAAGGATGAACCGGACAGAATTTTTGAAGCTTCAGTATCCCCTCTCTAAATTTTCAGACTTATTTGACATCTTGCAGTTTAATTCATGTACATTGCTGAACTAACCCATTTACTGAAGGTGCCATTTCTAAATTAGCTTGTTGAAAGTATTTTGTTGATTGTAAACATTTGAGATACAGAGCTAACATTTGCTGACAAAGGGATGCTGTAGCTTTAAGGAACATTCACATAACAAGCAGGCATGCTGTGAAACATGAGCCAAATTACAAACCCGCTGCAGAAAGCAACATAAACAGCAGATCTGTGTGTTATATTGGGTAAACATACACCATAATAATAGGGTTTAAAATACTTGGGTGCCCATCAAATTTATTTTGGGAGACCCAGAAAGGTAAACATCTCAAGACTCCATTGATCACAGTGCAGACAGTAAAATATTAAACGTTGATATTTACTGGACTCTATTTCAAAATCTCACACACACCCTCCAAGTTTAAAAATTAAAAAAAATCACAACTGCAAAAGGAACAAGTAGCAACCTAGCCTATTTTCTAGAATTACCACAATTACAAGTGTTATGAGAAGCATTACACAAGAGATGATATTTAGGCAGGATCCTGAAATTATCATTTGGAAACAAAAAAAACTGGAGTATAACCTACAAAATAAGGCACATTAAGTGCCCAGCTGATATTTAACCTACAGGATTAAAAAAAAAATTATATTTAATGTCATATCAACAAAATCAGTAGGAAAGAGAATGTTTTTGACTTCAAATTGATCACAAATGATAATTTTAGAAATGAATGAACCAGGAATGATCAGACATGATGAATTAAAGTACTGAAATATTCTATACGCAAAAAGGAATGCAACATAAAACTTAGTGGATATTTAAAAGGATTCTCTGATGTTGTTGCAGCAGATTCTACAAGTAATGCTTAAAGTCTGCACTAATACAATAAATAGCTGATTAAAGCACCATGTGATAGATGGCATTTTAAATCTGTTTGAAGTTTGCTGTTCCAGAGTAGAATCAAGTCAAATCATATATTACAGCAATGTTTAACTTGTTTGGGCTAAAATGACCTGAATCTTTTTGGCACACAGTTTCATTTAAGTTGACTGTGATGGTAATTTTTCAATACTACAAAATTTAAGTTTTATATTTTATAACATTATGCCATTAATAGAGGATGAAATATAATATGGAAATCTCACACTGAAGAGGGGAACAAATAAGTGTCGTTAGCTGGGCCAATCTTGTTCCTCTGACAAATGTTGCTGATGAGATGTAATTAAAACAGACTGCAACTGACTAAATCAACTGCATATTTCATGTTCAAAGCAACAAAGTAAAAAGGACCATCTGTTACCAATAACTTTGCCTGCCTACAAAAGAAACTCAGTTTTACGATATGCATGCCATACTCAGAATTTTAGTGTTCAGTGCAACAGAAAACACATACATGGGGCAAAAATGGCTTGACACAAACTTGTATAAACGCTTCAAAAATTTGATCAAACAGCAACACTTGTTTACATCCACATCTTAAAAACTCATCATTCAGATGGACACCATGCATTTTCCACAAGTATTTTAACCCCTCTTGGAAAAAGGTGCCAACTTGAAACACTTCAACAATCTTGCTACTTTTAATAATTAAATAAGCTTCAACCAAAGTAAAGGCCTCAAAACAGGATTAAGAGATGCAATGGTTACTTGGCCAACAGAAAGCAAGCTAAATATGATGCCACTTGGCAAAACTCTGCCATTAATTAAGATTCAGTGGAAAAGGAAAACAAACTTATCAAAGCAAATTAGAGGCTCTTCCTTGACCTACGTAGACTGCAGTTTTGCAAAGTAAGCAACAATTACAAATCCTAGCCCCATTTAATTATGAAGGTAGAAGAAAATTAAAGTTATGACAAGTCCTCCTGCTCAGGGTATCTGACCCAAAACCTGATGCCTTGCAGTAACAGGTCAAGTTAAGATTGCTTCAGTTATACTAAAGATACAATTCTGCCAAGACGCCCCCTAAACAAAATCATTTAAAAGACGGCAACAAACCACAATATAAATTACTGTTAAAAATGCAGCATATTTAAAATATACTTGTACATAAATCTAGTGTGCCGAAAGAAAACCTCTCTGCTTAATAACTCTGCACAAGGTTTATGTATAAAATGTTCCAAATACAAGTTTAATTTAAATATCTTGAACAGCTGCCTAAGTAGGTCAAGATAAGGATACTGTGTCTAATCACCTCCATTCCAAGCAAAAACAAATCATTGCTTATTTATATCAGATACAGCCAAGGTGTCAGCTACAAAGCCATAAAAATGAAATATAAAACTGCATTGTATATAGCACTTAGAAGCACTCACCAGTAACAACTGTAGTTTCAACTGCTGGGTATTCAACATAGTAAAGGTACACAGAAGGAATGCTATAGCAAAGTGCTTAGTTAGAAAGCATATATACAGCAGCAGTTTGTTACCTTTTGTATGAATGAAGACCCCCATTCACAATGGTAATTTAATCCAAACATTTCATGCTTAAGACAATACATACAGGATATTATTCTCACTTCAGTTTTTCATTTGAAATCTCAAGAGGAATGCAGTTCATTGGTCAAATTGCCCGTTTGTAGTAGAAAATACGATCATAAGCAGAAGCAGGTGGTTACAAAATCCTATAAAAATAACTGGCTTGTTTTGATGTGATTCTATAACTCTTCAATTATGCCATTTGAGGGGACTTATATATCAATATATATGATATATTGATTAGTGGACAGTTGAGGTGAATTACAGCCCTGGTCCAAAGTCTGTTGGAAACCAGTCTACAAGCTCAAATACAAATACTGGCTATTCATGGTGTGTCCATCATTTTATATAACACGCAAAAGGCATTTTTCATACTTTGCAAACAATGGCCAAATGTATGGGAAGAGAGAACATCGGTAATGATGTACAATGATGGTGTGAAATCATCGGCCCAGGGAAACAAATGCAATTACCGCTACAAAAAACTTATACATGCTTCAGGTACTGTTTCACTGCAAAATACTTTCAGAAAATATGGACAATGCATGCATTTCATACATTATAAGGGCAATTTTGGAATGAACAGAAAGCTAAACTGTGTAAAAGTAAATAAATGAAATTTACTTTGCCTATTTTAGAAACTTTAAGCGTCTTTAAGGTGTGGGGATAAAACTTCCTTCACTGTCAACTTTTAGTATACAACTTATTAAGCGGCAACCATACATTAACAAATATCACGTGATTTTGATGACCATCTCAATTACTGGCAAGTTTTGATTCTATCTTGGATTGCAGACATCATCATTTTAGGTTAGTTTAAGGATGACAGAATATATTAAGTTTCATAATGGCTTTTTAAGCATATCCTACAAATTGCAGGTGTGTAATCTGCAAAAATCAAAAAGTTTTTGTTGTAAGTCTACTTAGCACTTCTGCAGCTGACTGAAAAAAAGTATATTTCAATGCCTCTCAATGCAAAGTAAACAGGGATTGTACAGGGCAAGTCCTTACCATGCAGACACACACACGTGTTTGATACTTAAAATGCTCCAATCAGCTACACAG
The DNA here is from genome assembly GCF_036365525.1 of Heterodontus francisci. NCBI lineage: Eukaryota > Metazoa > Chordata > Chondrichthyes > Heterodontiformes > Heterodontidae > Heterodontus > Heterodontus francisci. The sequence goes on along the minus strand of NC_090401.1, from coordinate 52,054,950 downwards.
ACAGTGGCAAAATCAGCGTATGGCAGATCTGACCTGAATTGAAGCACACTGTTTTGATTTTATATGCACATGAACACGCATGGATATCTCAACTTAAATTTTAGTAATACATCAGAATTTTGCAGAGCTGATGCTCATCCCTAAAAGGCTCATTGCCTACAGAATTATACAGATTGCTGTGAAATTAGGCTTGGCATCTTTAGTAACACTGGAAGAAACAAACTTTCTGGCTCTGGATTACTGGTATTACCAAAATCATCTTTAGAGAATGCAATCACACACCCATAAAATAAAACTTTGAAGATTTAAAGTCTAGGTAGTGCTTGCTGTGGAGAATGGTTCCATTTATTCCAAGTGAACAAACTACAGTTGACTTTAATAAAATCATTGCCAGAATGAACAATCAAGCTTTAAGTTGTTTAGTGGGTATTTTTCATAACAAAGAGACCATCTCATTTAATGCAAATGAAGGCTATCCAACATTCTAACCCTAATTAGCTAAAGTCTAGCTTTCAATCCTCAAAAATAAGCATTAAAACTATATTAAATGTAGCCAAATACAATAATTCAGCATATTGTGCAGGCAACACAACAAAAACATTTTTTTTAAAGTTCTAAACCATGCACTCATGCATCCTTATATTCCCTCTATTCTCTGCACTGCAGCTATCACCAGTTTTGTGTCACTTTGCTAATCTACAGCAACCTCCCCTTCTCTATCAAAAACAGGTAGTGGCATGAGAGAATAGAACTTTTTCTGTACTTTCATCTCAGGACATTAACTTTACAATAGTTTGGAGCTGCAGAAAAAAATCGGGTTAAGTATGAGTCTAGCAAAGATGACCATTTACAGACTGTTCAACTGGTGGAAGCGTGCATATTTTCTTCCAGTTTGATGTCCAGTTTCAGCATCCAAAGTCATTCAACTTAGTAGGTTTTCTATGTATCTAGAATTTATTAATGTAACATATGGTTTGGATATTCTGATCAAACTCTGGTCACTTGCAAATGAAATTTCCATTTCAAAAAGACAATACACATTTCTACAGAATGTCCTTTCTCAATGAGATATCCACTACAGTGTACACTTCAGTCTAATCAACAAGTTGATTCCATGGTTTGAATAAGCTCACTACCCCCGTCCCAGTGCAAACGCCTCGTCAAATGTGTAGGATGCCACCTTCCTGTCCTTCTCCCAGCTTAATAATAAATTACAACCAAAAGAACTAAAGTTAATATAGAAAATCCCTACGATAAATGATTCAGCAAAGAACGAACAAAACTATTTAACTTTATCTAAACTTTACAGTCCCTTTATAGCTTTACATCTAAGCTAGATCACAATATTTTATACTCAATTTTCATGTGATGTACTGTGAATTTGCACCAGACTAATCAGGTGATTCAAATAACCTCCTAAACCTTCAGAGAAAACCTGTATATACAAATGATCCAATTAAATTTCCCAGGATTAAACGATAACCATATGAACTAAAATGCCAATGGGCGAAAGAAAACTCCAATCTTACCATCCCCTTCTTTCCAATTAAGGATGTTACATACAGTAGTTACACATTATTTAATCCTGGAAAATTTATTTGGATTATTTGTATAAACAAGTTTTCTCTTAAGGTTTAGGTCATTTGAACCAACTGATTAGTTTATACCCTTATAACTTACTGTGTCAATATATTGATTTCACTTAATTTTCATAAATTACTGGAACATCGTATGATCACAAGATGCTGACCAGGTTAACATGCAACTATGTAAACCGACATATCTTAAGCAATATGTTGCTTTATCAGCACAGTTCAAAGGAAAACAATAAGCCTGCAGATATGGTTTTCATGATGTAGTGTTTATTTTTCTTACATATGTACAAGAGAAAAGAAATCCAGGAATATACAAAATTCCACTGAAAGGGTTTATTTATATATTGTTCTTATTCTGAGAGATAAAACATATTGCAAATGTGTTCGAAATTACTGAGAGAGAGTCTGGAAAATTGTTTACCTGAAATACTTGATATGAGAATTCCACTGTACCATTCCCAATCATTTGCCTATAAATCATGACCCAATTTCTTTGCAAATTATTTATGTATTTATCACCTGGATTCAACAGGAATATAAAACCAAACTATGCAAACTACAATAAAGTCATAAACTGATTTGCCAAAGAAGATTATTTGCAGAGAAAAATAAACTTTGAGAAAATAGGAGTTTTTAGTGTCCTAATGGCAGATTATTTTACAATGCCGCTATCCAGTCTCAGACGTTTTTCCCTCAAACTTTGTGAGCAGAATTTTGTGCTGCTGTTGGAGGCGAGCATGGAGCTTTGGAGGGGTGAAACTGGCAGGGGTTGCGTTCCCGATATTGCCCGAGCCCCCTGCCATTTTGTCTGGAGTGGGGAAGGCTCAGGATGGCCTTCCTACCCCAAGTCAATTGAAGCCCTTAAGTGGCCACTTAGGGGCCTCCTCCCACCTCCACCTCAATTTTGTAGAAGGACATGCCACCAGCTAAAGCCCGGTGGCCTCTTAGCGGGGTCGGATCTCTCCTTTGGGGGCAGTCGCCACCCCTCCACCCTCACCAAATCTCCTCCCACCCTGTCACAAGGGTCAACAACCCCACTTACCTCTCCCAAGATCGTCTTCTCTCTTCGGTACTGCAGGACCTCATAGTACCGGCATTGGCCACTGCCCCCGGTGGTGCTGCCATTACTGCATAGCTCCAGCCTTCTGACTGGCCGGCAGCTCTGGAGGCGGGAGCTCGTCCCTTAAAAGGGACCGAGTCCCCAACAGTGGGCAGATAATTGGCAGTTAAATTGCAACAGGGGTCCGACGGAGGGTCGAGGAGGGTTCCACCCCTGCCTTCCAGCCCGCCGCTGGGAATTCTGTTGCCGGAATAAAATCCAGCCTTGTGAGTAAGCATCTTGACCTCAAACTCAAACAATCCATTTTTAGCTATCAGCATCAGACTAAATATTTAAAGTTCAAGGCAAATGCATAAAAACATAACTAAATCGTTAAACTTCTATCAAGAAATAAATTACTATTTCCATTACCAGTTACACAATGGCTATAGTCTCTATTTTAGTCTTTCTTTTCCAAGAACCTTCTTTTATATTTCAAATACAATACAAACTCAACAGCTGGCCATTCATCACACCACTGCAGACTATAACAACCAAGGGTACTAATCTCCACTCACAATATTTTAAAAATGTAATAATTTTTGACTGTCTAACTCACTTTTATTGCCTTCCAATGTGACTTCTTCACATAAACTCATTTTTCTCTCTTCCACCCCAGTGCCCTAACATTTTTCTGCTTAGTAAAACTTCTAATATCACCATTATGCATCTGCCTCCTGCCCTCCACTTCTTGCCCTCTCTCAAACATCCTTACTGCAATCTACATTACAGATTCCACAATCCAGTGAATATCATACACCAGTGTGGAAGACTAGTAGAATAAAACACTTAGAAAGAACATTTATGCAAACTGGTGCAGATGTCCCCTCCAGTGATAAGCTTGTAGACTCAACTGAATAGAACATACTTAAGACATAACACAGCCTTACACCAAGACTCTTGCAGCATCTTTTCTTGAATTCTCTAGAATATGAACCTAATGACAGTCACAGCTATTTTCTCTTCCTTTCACTATTACAGTAATGAGTTGGCTAATTATATTCTGATATTTGACAATATTCCCACAGATATTGATGCAGACACATCAGCTGGGCTACTTTTACAACAACTTATTCAGCCTTAACAATTGCTTGAATATTCTTGTAGATACTACATACTAGTTTATTTTCAGCAAGCTAATGAGGAAATTCACTCCTTGAAGCTATAAATTCATCACAAATATCTCAAGTTTGGCAACTCTATTCCTTTCTCACATGTGTTATTTAATTGACCATCCGACTGTCTCAAGTAACAAATGCCAAATTCGGATTCACTGTCTTGTACAAAATACTTCCAACATTAAGCACATTTTGATAGATACTTTTGTAGTAAGAAATGAACAACATGTTTGTATACAGCATCCTGATATCTGATTTGATACTGCCTCAGCAACACTATCCTCAACCCCTGCACAGTTGAATTCCAAATCACTTTTTGAACTGTAAGGTAACTTACTGGGTAAGTAATCTGAAGCACAACCATTCTAAGTGAACAAATTTCGATACAAAAAACACCAACATATTGCAACAGCTTTTCCAAATACAACAGCTGTGGAATAAAATGATTTTCTTCTGGTTTACCCACATATGCACTTAGCAGCAAGGTCTACAACATTTTTCTGCAACTCCATTCATTAGCCATTCCTCAAAATTACGCTTATTTATACTTAAAAACAAGAGAATAAAAGCTGGCAAACCCAATAGCAGAACAAGTTAGGGAAAGCTGGAGCCAAACCAAAGCAAGGTTTTCATAAGTTCACCAAAAGAGCATTTTTTTGCCGTTTGCAAGGCAATGTGAAGCATAGTTTGATTCACAGGACACAGTCACAGGTTGTATTTTGAAGTATTCTGCATAAGGAATGACTGAACAAGCTAAAAATTGTAACCAAAAACAATGTATAACCATTTTTCCTTTATGAACAAAATGCAATTTCCCCAATCATTTTCTCAAATCCACTTTAATCAACTGTTCATTTTACATAAATCAGCCTCTATTTATTCTAAATCCTGCATTCCACCCACAGCCTGCTCTATTCCTCTGTAACGGCCAACTGTCTACATCATTGGGCACCACCACAGACAGCACACATTCCAGGGCACACAATTGAACTGCATTCTGCTAAGATCACTTTTCATTAAAATCCACACTCAAGTTTGGGCAAAACTTTGGGCCAAGTTGAGATAAAACTGAGGAGGTTAAATTACTTGCTTAAATCCATACCTGTCAACACTATGTATACTTATACACCAAGTACAACTACACAGCGATTTTTCTGGGGATTGTGTTGAAAGTACATTCAATACAGCTTAACTAAGGAGCAAATAATCTAAAATAGTGGTCATATTCAATCCACAGCATTATAGTGAAACACCATTAAATCATATATTTAAACCTCATTTTTCACTTAGGTTTGTAGACTAGGGCTGGATTTTGTTGAGCTCCTGGCGTCAGGCTGGTGGTGGGGGGAGGGACGGAAGATCGGAGTGGCAGCGGCCCACCATGGAGCCTGATGTCAGGAATGCCGGGCTTGATAATACATTTAAATGGAAGCCAGAGTAATCTTACCGGCAGTTCCGGATCTTCCGAGCAACGTGCGGCACTCCTGCGCCTTCACGTTCCCGTCCAAGAAATGCTGGTGCCACCGAGTGGGAAAAGGGGGAAACTCTGCATTTGTAGTGAAGTGGGGGAGGGGGCAACTCTGCATTATCAGTTTAGTGGGGTTAGGGGGTGGTGCGGGGGAAGAGTTGACCTTCCCTCCATCATAAAGTCAGAACTGGGGATGTTCGCTTATGATTGCACAATGTTCAGTACTATTCACGACTCCTCAGATACTGAAGCAGCCCATGTCCTTATGCAGCAAGACCTGGACAACATTCGGGCTTGGGCTGATAAGTGGCAAGTAACATTCGCATCACACAAGTGTCAGGCAATGACCATCTCAAACAAAAGAGAATCTAACAATGTCCCCATGACGTTTAATGGCCTTACCATTGCTGAATCCCCTACTGTCAATATCCTGGGGGTCACCATTGACCAGAAACTGAACTGGATAAGCCACATAAGTGCTGTGGCAACAATAACAGGTCAGAGGCTGGGAATTCTGCGGTGAGTAACTCATCTCCTGTCTCCCCAATGCCTGTCCACCATCTACAAGTCAGCAGGGTGATGGAATACTCTCCACTTGCCTGGATGGTGCAGCTCCAACAACACTCAAGAAGCTCGACAGCATCCAGGACAAAGCAGCCCCTTGATTGGTGCCCCATCCAGCACCTTCAACATTCACTCCCTCCATCACCGACGCACAGTGGCAGCACTGTATACCATCTACAAGATGCACTGCAGCACCCACCAGGGCTCCTTTGACAGCACCTTCCAAACCTGCGATCTCTACCACCCAGAAGGACAAGGGCATCAGATGCATGGGAACACCACCACCTGCAAGTTCCCCTCCAAGCCACACACCATCATGACTTGGAAATATAATCATCGTTCTTTCATTGTCGCTGGGTCAAAATCCTGGAACACCCTTCCTAACAGCACTGTTGGTGCACATACACCCCAAGGACTGCAGTGGTTCAAGGCAGCTGACTACCACCTTCCCAAGCGCAATTAGAGATGTGCAATAAATGGCCTAGCCAGCGACGCTCACAGCCCTCATACGAATTTTTAAAACTCTGCACTTGGGTCAGTTGGGGCATTCTGCACTTCGTGCATTTGGGATGGGAAAGGGGTAATTAGGGCTTTCCTGGTGTAGTTGGGAGGGGGACGGAGTCAACTTTCATCTGTCAACACAGGCCTGGCAGCCTTTAAAAAATAGCGCCAGCGGCTGCACAGAAACAGTGATGGGGGGGGGGGGGCCTGCCCTGTGTATTATAATGAGCTGCCGCGTGAGCCACTATTTTTTTCGCCCACTGCCGGGAGAATAAAGTTCAGCCCTAGGTTTGGACAGAACTTGAATTCTTGTCGCGTTCCTAAAATTATTTGAATGTCAATTTGTTTGCACTTTATTATATAAAGAGCTGAAGAAAAAAATGCTATTTATCAGATGCAAAATTCTAGTTCACCATCTCGTAAAGCCCATCATCAATGCAACAAAGTAACAATATTCAGGAAAGTGAAGGTTACATAACTACCATCCAAGCCATCCTCCACATAACTACCATCCAAGCCATCCTCCACATAACCACCATCCAAGCCACCCTCGCACGTAACCACCATCCAACCCACCCTCGCACGTAACCACCATCCAACCCACCCTCGCACGTAACCACCATCCAACCCACCCTCGCACGTAACCACCATCCAACCCGCCCCCAGACATAACCTGCAGTTAGAGAACGTCTTTAATGTGATAAAGCGTCACATGTCCTTCTTAGGAGCATCATCAAATAAAATTTGACACAGAGCCACATATTAGGACAATGAGCCACATATTAGGACAATGAGCAACGATTTGGTCAATGTAGCTTTTAAGGAGTGCCTTAAAAGCAGAGAGAGAGGTAGAGGGAGATTTAGGGAAGGAATTCCAGAGTTTAGGGCCCAGGCATCTGAAAGCATAGCCACCAATGCCACATTTAAAACAGCAGATGTGCAACAGGCCAGAATTGGAAGAGTGCAGAGATCTTGGAGGGTTGTCAGGATGGAGGATGCTTTTGAGATAGGGAGGGGCAAGGCCATGAAGGGATTTGAAAACAAGGATAAAATTTTTAAAATTGTGGCATCGTTGGACTGGAAATCAATGTAGATCAGTGAGCATAGGGGTGATGGGTGAACAGAACTTGGTGCAAGTAGGGTTTTGGATGAGCTCAAGTTTACGCAGGGTGGAAGATGGGAGGCCAGCCAGATGAGTATTGGAATAGATAAATCTAGAGGCAACAAAGACAAGGATGAGGGTTCCAGCAGCAGATAAACTGAGGCGGGGGTGGAGTTAGGCAAATGTTACAGAGGTGGAAGTAACTGGTCTTAGTGAATCCACAGATGTGGTCAGAAGCTCATCGCAGGGTCAAATACGACACCAAGGTTGCAAACAGTCTGAATGCATGTCTTGACACCTCATTTTTTTCTATATGTAAACAGTATCATCTTGAAATATTGGTATGCTATAATACTGATACAGCAATATATCAATAATAATTTCAAGACAACTAACATTCCAAAGCAGCAATACAAAGGATCTATTCCGTAGATTAAATACAGATGGAACAAACCTAATAAGGGTTATTCAAATACTTAGCTGTTTACCTGCCCTTCCCAATCAACTAAAGCTGAACAAAATGCCTTCTTACTGTTAGACTTTGCTATCAGTAATGTTTAAAATATGACTGCTTACAGCATAGCACCATTTTAAAATAAATATATAGTATATAAAATTAAAGTATTCATTTAAAAACCAGGATAAATACATACACATATTGAAAAGGGGTTTGCAGCATCAATATGCCTTAAATACCATAAATTTGACACAAAGAGTGCAATCGCTATCTTTTAAACCTTTTGAGAGACAGCAGTTAGATAAATGCCCTTTAAACCACGTGGTCTACAGTATGAGAAATATGAAGCAGTTTTGGCAACAGTTAGAATGGTCATCAATACTGTACTGAATCTAAATACAAATGGCACAGCGTAAATACAGGTAGTTGTCTTTACAAAAGAGGAAAATCATTTGAAAGATTGCATTGTACTCAAAGTAACAGAATTAAAATAAATAACAGAGAGCACAGAGTTTTGTAAGTAACAAGTAGGAAATATAAGTTAGACAAGGTATTCATTTTAAAAAAAGGAATTTATCAGTACAATGTAGAATCAAAAAAATCAGCTTAAAAAAAGAATGAGGCCTGACTGGTTTAGGTTACAGCTTCAAATGAAAGCCCCATTTGTGTTCAAACAAAGACAAGCCACCAAACTGTCAGAACAAACATTATAAGGAATGACATTACGAAAGGAATGCGAGGGCGCTGAAGTGCAAAAGAATAGAAGTGACAAGGTTTTGTTTTAGGTTTGTCATCAGGAATCTGAATGGAAACCTTTTGGAAGTTTTCTTCTTTGCTTTCTTGTGCAAGTTCAGTCCCTGTTGCTTCCTGCTTTCCTTTTATCTTATCTTCTTCCTGTACTAACAGAGGCATTTTCTTTGTCTGCTTTTATGACAGAAGACCAAGAGAGAGAGAGATGAACAAATGCAAGATGGAAAATTAAGTTTGAAAGAAAAAAGTGTGCAAAAAGAAAAGGGAACAATGTGCCAGAGGAAGGAAAAAAATTAAAAAAATGTAGTGAAGATTTGGGTTTGAGGGATCTTCCTATGTGGATTTATAACTTTGAACTTCAAAATTTAAAAGGGAATGATAGCAAGAGTGATATGTATTTTCAGGAACAAGGAGGAAAGGAAAAAAAGAATAAAATGTAAAAATATTGTAACAGAACAGGGTTCACTTGCACTTTGGTAGCTTTTTTTGAAAATGTATGGCCATTTCTTCATGCAACCTTTAATCAGCCATGCACTGTTTAGTAGGCATTCTTAAAGCTGCAGCAGTGGAAGTCTTCACTGTTAGTTTTGGGAACTGTAAGAGTAGAAAAACTGATGTCTGTTGTCTAGCAACTAAAACACAGTTTAGCACTGATGAGATCTGCTTCAGCAAATAATATATTAGCATTCACAGCACAATTGTAGCAACTTTACCTCTGGCCCACCAAGCTTCTTTTCAGGGCGTAAACCTGAAATCACCATGGCCTGTACGTACATAAAGTTAGTAATTTTAGATACTTCAAATACATATTTATTATATGTACTCTTATTTTAATGGCAAGAGAGAGATGGATTACTTGTCACATATATAGAATTCCTAATTCATTAAAACATCTCTATCATATACCATGTGGATAATGATCTGAAGTCATTGAATACCAGTGAGGGAGGTTATTTCATTTTCCTTAAAAAGTTAGACTATCATGTGACTTCTACCTTACAGCTGACATCTAGTGAAACATATTAATTGTCCTTAGAGGTTTTGTTTTATTTTTCAAATGGATTAATTTTTTTTAAAAAGAAGAACTTCTACTAATTAAGAAAAATGGTGTTCTATTATTTCATACTTTTATCCTGTGATGTAAATCAAAGTGTTTTTCACTCGAAATCAAAGTCTAGAGGAAAGATCTGAAAGTTGGTATTTACAGAATTTTACTGGCAGAATGACAGCATCACCTAAACAAGGTGAACACTGTTCAGCTCATTATTGTCCCCCGAATATGACATAGATAATGGCTGCAAAGCTACACAATTGGCTAAGCATATCTTGTGTCAACAGGTATCTAGAAATTAGTGTTAAAACTGCTGGCCTAGTTCCAGTCTCAGTACTAGTTTAATATATTCTGATGAAGGGTCACTGACCTGAAACGTTAACTCTACTTCTCTCTCCACAGATGCTGCCAGACCTGCTGAGTATTTCCAGCATTTCTTGTTTTTAATTTCAAATTTCCAGCATCTGCAGTATTTTGCTTTTATCTCAGTACTAGTTTACTTGGCCGAGAAACCTCAATCTGGATCAAGAATGGAAATTGGCCTCTAAACTATTTAGCATTTTTCTTAAGTGTACCTGACAAATTCTAAACAGATCATGAAATAGTGAAATGAAGTTAAGCCAAATTCTATCTTTATTAAGTTAAGTTTTGGTATTTTAACTGGAGTTTTATGGAATCGTGTTTAAGTTAAATTCTGTTATTATTTGCGATTCTGGGGTTTTTAACCAGTGCATTGTGGATCACATTCTGCCATTCTTCATGAAAACTGTACATCAGTGGTCTTACTTAGAGGTCAACTGGCTCCAATCCTAACTAACATTTGCATTTGTAACACAAGGCCACTTCTTTGTCTATCTGAAGTATGTGTGCGTTGGCTGTTGCTCTGGACCAGGGCTCCTTTTCTTCTGTCAACTGTCAAATAGTTCACTCTCTTTCTATGGCCCACTGTCCTGTTCTGCTCCTGCATTGTACTTCCCAGTTCTCCATCTTGATGCACTTAACTGCATTCTGCTACTCCTCTGCTGGCCAGCTCCATGTATTCACATTGCTCCACTCTCGGCACTCGCTGTTGGACCAACCAAAGCAGTAGCAGTAAAGCACAACGTTTCATTTTCTATCTGCCTCACCACCTGGGAGCAAACCTCTCCAAGTTCCTTGTCATCACTCTTTTCACTCCAGTAGGTCTCCTGCTATCCATCTACTCAGCAATACACCCACTCCATTGTGAACAATTCCCTCAACCACAATTATAGCCTGGTTAAGTCCTTCAACAGCCTAGCAGAGTGGCCCTTTCCTCCTCAATGAGGCAAACCATCTTGGCTACACATTCGTTGCCCATACTATCGTGGCTCTCATCTCCAGGTCCCAGCTCAGTCTTCTTCCCCAAGCAATTGCTACTCCTTAGTTTATCACACCTCTGGAACCTTTCCTTCAATGTATTAATTATCTACTGCCCTCCTAAAACCCAATGGCAATTTCCTTGCCAGAATCTCCCTACTCTGCTTATGCGCGGTGCAATGGCTCATTCTTGGCAATTTCAACACTCACCCAAATTTCTTCTGGCCCTTCTCTTCACATGGAGTTCCGAGGCGGAAACCTGGTGGGCGGTGGGGTCAGGAGAAATAAAAAATTTTTTTAAGGGTGGGAGGGGTGGGGGAACAGGGAAAACAATTTTTATCGGCTGTGGGGATGGTGGCAAGGGGTTGAGGGTCAAAGAACAAATTTCGGGGGGGGGGGGGGGGGACACTAATAAAAGTTTATTATGGTGGGGAAAGGGCAATTAATGTATACAATACCCATTTGGGGAGGAGGCGTGGGAGACATGATTTACAGATGAAATAACATTTTATTTTTATTTCCCGGAGTTCGGAATCCTTAAATTTTAAAATGTAACTGAAGGGCTTGAAGCCCTTTAAAAATGGCGCCGGCGCCTGCGTGGTGGTGCCGGATGCTGTTGCTAGGGACAAGGCTACTTCCTCTACATCAGGGGCGGCCACTCCACCCCCTCTATTTAAATCAGCCCCCGCGCACAATATCGCAGGGGATGTGCGTCGGCACTTCCATGTCGGAAGGCTGCCGCTCGCAGTCCGCTGCCACGCAGCATGGCGCACTAATAAAATCCGGCTCCTCATCTTTCATTTCCTTCAGGTTCTGTTATTTTCATTCTTTATCCCTGGGAGGAAAAACTCCCCTCTCACCCGTTCCCTGCAGAATACTCCCAACTTCCCTCTCTCTTGCACTTGTCCGACCACAGCACTGCTGCTACCTTTAACTTTCTAGACAAGTTTTTGCTTTAAACAATCTCACTCAAGTTCCTCACGGTCTCTCTCCCCACCGTTCACCTGGTACACCTCTGCCTCTTCAAGCCATAGGATTGCAACCATGAATGCACATGATGCATAAATGACCTGATCATCCACAAACCAGATATGGATAGGCAACATTAAGAATCAGCACATTACACTCCCTGCAACCAAATGTTCTCATTACTCCAGGATTCTCCTGGGGGACAAGGACAATTCCAAATTTCAACAAGAAACTGCCTCCCCTGACCACCTTCCTCTGCTCCTCCAGACTATCCATTCAACTGCCTCCTGTGCCACCCACCCCCAATTTTTATAGCTCTCCATCACTAGGTAGCTTCTCATTTATGTGCCTCCAGCCCTCAAACTCATCTCAACACCCACCTCCTCCAACTTTGACCCATTTTCAACCCAAATCTGACCACACAACTATTTTTCTTTCGCCTAATGCTCAGTAACATTACCAATAGTTCTCTTCCCTCAGACTTTGTTCCTCTGTCCTTCAAAACTAGCATCATCACCCTCCCCTCAAAAATCTTGCACTCAACGCCCCATCTTGCATCTACCTTTCTTCTTCAATAATCATGCCATCTTCCAGTTCCGCACTCACCTTTGCCATCACACTCTGTCTGAATCCCTTCGTGCTGGTTTCCATCTCACCCACAGCATTGAGCCCTTTCTCTTGAACACTTAGAATGTGGGTAAAGTTGTGGGATTAGAAGATGCCAGTCATGGTACCCTGACAGAACAACACTGTTGAACTTATGCAAATTGTAAAAATGAGGATCTGGTGTAAGTTTGACAAATTTTCAAGACCAAATAACAAAGGGGGGGGGGGGGGGGGGTGGGGGGGGGGGCGCGGGGAGCTTGTCAACTTATGGGCACTAATTTCAACAGGCCAAATAATTTTCTCTCTAAGGAGCAGAATATATTAGCCTGAAGTCAAAAGAATAAAGATCAGCTTGGGGCACCATATTGCATTCTCAAAAGACATGCCCTCAAAAGGATTTTTCACTTTCATATCATTAGCCTTTGTGGAAAATGCACAATTGCATCATTCAAAATGGATTTGAAGGATTTAACTTTAAATGGGAAAGTAAGAGCTGTTGATACGTTACAAAATTCCTACTTCAAATGTCAGAAGTTTGGATTGGAGATCAAAGCACACTTCGCATTTCCAATTTGGCGAATATGTATATTTTATGTTGGCTAACATTTATAATGAAGAACTTGAGAACTACATGGTGTATCTTTTATATAAAAATTCTTTACCTCTGTGCTTGGTTAATTGCAAACAAGTCACAGAGGACTAGGATGAAACTTTGACAGTTGCTAAGCTGAAAGAAACTAGTCTCAGAGATAAGAGTTTAGACATTAGGTACCGTTTAAAAATTTTTAGCAATTAATAATGGAAAATAAGGAAGTGGCAGAAGCGTTGAACAGATAGTTTGTGTTTGTCTTCACTGCAGAAAACACAAACAACAACCCAGAGAAAGGGTACTGAGAAAACTATTAGAACTAAAGGCTGACAAGTCCCCAGGACTTAATCCTAGGGTCTTAAAAGAAGAGGCTGCAGAGATAGTAGATGCATTGGTTGTAATTTTCCAAAATTCCCTAGATTCTGGAAAGGTCCCATCAGATTGGAAAATAGTGAATGTAACTCCTCTATTCAAGAAGGGAGGGAGACCAAAGGCAAGAAACCACAGACCAGTTAACCGAATTTCTGTCATAGGCAAAATGCTAGCATCTATTATTAAGGAGGTTATAGCAGTGAACTTAGAAAATCTTAACGCAATCAGGCAAAGTCAACATGATTTGTGAAAGGGAAATCATGTTTGACTAATTTGTTAGAGTTCTTTGAGGAAGTAACAAGCGACATGGATAAAAGGGAATCTGTAGGTGTGGTGTACTTGGATTTCCAAAAGGCGTTTTATAAGGTGCTGCATCAAAGGTTACCACACAAAGTAACAGCTCACAGTGTAGGGGGTAAAATATTAGATTGGATAGAGGATTAGTTAGTTAACAAGAAGCAGAGAGTAGGGATAAATGGGTTATTATTGGGCTGGCAAGCTTTAACTAGTGGAGTGCCACAGGGATCAGTGCTGGGGCCTCAACTACTTACGATCTATATAAATGACTTGGATGAAGGGACAGAATGTATGGTTGCTAAATTTGCTGATGACACAAAGGAGAGTAAGTTGTGAGGAGGATATAAGGAGTCTGCAAAAGGGATTTGGATAGGTTAAGGTGAGTGGGCAAAAATTTGGCAGACGGAGCATTATGTGGGAAAATGTGAACTTGTCCACTTTGGTAGGAATAGAAAAGCAGTATATTATATAAATGGAGAGATTCAGGACTTTCTGTACTGAGGTATCTGGGTGTCCTGGTACACGAATCTCAAAAGGTTAGTATGCAGGTACAGCAAGTGACGGGGACGCAAATGGAATGCCGTCATTTATTGCAAGGGAAATGGAATATAAAAGTAAGGAAGTTTTGCTGCAGTTGTACAGGGCGAGAGTGAGACCACACCTGGAGTACTGCATACAGTTTTGGCTTCCTTAAGAAAGGATATAATTGCATTAGAAGCAGTTCAGAGAAAGTTCATTCGACTGATTCCTGGGATGAAGGGGTTATCTTATGAGGCAAGGTTGGACAGGTTGGGCCTGTATCCATGGAGTTTAGAAGAATGAGAGATGATCTTATTGAAATATATAAGATCTTGAGGGGAATTAACAGGGTGGATGCTTACAGGATGCTTCCCCTTAAGGGAGACACCAGAACCAGGGGACAGTTTAAAAATAAGGAGTCTCCCATTTAAGACAGAAATGAAGAAAATTCTTTTCCTTTCAGAGAGTCGTGAGGCTGTGGAATTCCCTTCCCCAGAAAGCAGTGGAGACAGGGTCATTGAATATTTTTAAGGTTGAGTTAGATAAATTCTTGATTGACGAGGGAGTCAAAGGGTATAGGAGGTAGACAAGAAAGTAGAGTTGAAGCCACAATCTGATCAGCCATGATCCTATCAAGTGTCAGAGCAGCTTGAAGGGTTGAATCTTCTACTCCTGCTCCTAATTTGTATGTTCTTATGGTTCAATATATGCTTGGCAACCATAGTTACCCCAGCTTGACATATGTACTAGCACTTTTTAGGGCTAGTTTCTAACTAGGTGATGCATCCATCAAATCCTAACATGATTGCAGTTTCAATGATTGAAAGTAGGAAACAATACCATCAAATAAAGTAAGGTTTATATTTAAAGAAATTTGTCCTCTGTTGACCTTGTAAAACACAACCATAAACATGTAAAGAACTTTAGACTTGAATGCTAAACAGGCTGCACAAAAAAGCAATTTAGCAGAAGGCAAATATTTTCAACAAGACAGTGTCAGGACCCTAGACAGCATTAGTTTAAAATACTGTTCATTCTTCCTACAGCTAGGTTCAAATTTGGTTCTGATTGATGTCCTATGTAATGTCTCAATGTTGTCGGAATAGATTTGTATCTACTTAACGTTAATTGCTACTACACTGACTCTCATTCAAGAAGTCAAAATGTGAAATATTACAAGATATGCAAATGCGATACTGGTGTAGATGAGAGGACGAATGGGGTCTTTTAAATTTGGAGTCCGAGGTATGTTATTCGGCAACGTAAAGGAAGCTTTTCCAAGAAAGCATCTGACCTGTAGAATACACACAAATGGGCTTTCTTGATGCAGATAGGGTACAAAAATCTTTAATTTTGCAGCAATGACATCCTTCACCAAGATAGGTACATTTTAAAATCAAAACCCTCTCATAATGCCTGCGTCGTCTGTTTTACTGAGACACCTCCTACTTCTTCCTTCATCGGGATGAAGGAATTTTAGTCTGTAAATCAAATATATTTTACTTTTTAATCATCAAGGGATCAGAGCAATCCACAAGAATGGATTCCTGTTTCCACTACTGCAGATAAATTTTCTAACATTACTTTATTGCCTGTGCACGATTGATCCACCTTTTGAATGTTATTGAAACAGAGCTCCACCTAATTTATCCAGTTTATCAACCAAACAAACCTTCCTAAAGAACAGAATTTCACTTTCTTTGCAGATCTACCAGTAATATTTGAGGGCATTATAAAGCAAATTTTAAGTTATATTTCTTACTAGTCAAAGATATAATGACATGTTTGACAGCAAAGGATGTGATTCGTCAATTTGTTTTCCAGAATGTGGATTGGAATGATAAAAAAGGAAAAAAAAAAATCATAATTTACAAATTCATCAGCCAACAATCGAAATCTGAATTATATGGCCACGAAAATGAGTGATAACACTGATGAAAATAATAAACTACATCCTGAAGTGTTTTATTCTATTAGAATATTTGTCCACTTGTGCCATGGCTCATGTGCTAGAATAAATCTTACAAGTTAGTTAAGTGGTTTACAAAACTTGAACTTCATTTCTTTTGGGATTTAATCTTTTTAAAGTCTTCAGATTAAAATAACTTGGTAACAACATCCACCAAGAAAGATTCAATGAAATGAAAGAGAGCTATTAATAAGCCTATGGAAATATGTGCTTTAATCATAAATACATTAACTGGTCTAAGAATAAAACTGAATACTATCCTTGGCCTGATTTAATACAATATAGTTCCGATAACAGCCATTTTAAAAAAAGAATGTTTACAAACAGCTATAAATTATAAAAGAATGATTTCCATTTCTAGATTCCTACAATCATCTTTCCAAGTTCACTCTATCTCATGCTTTGCTCCACAACTAACTTGCTTCCAAACCTCTGCCAAAAAAAAGTGTCTTCCTAATAGAAACAGGAGTAGGCCACTTAGCCGCTAGAGTCTATTCTGCCATTTAATTAGATTACGGCTGACCTGTACCTCAACTCCATTTATCTGCCTTTGATCCACATTCAATGATACCCTTACCGAATAAATAAGTCTATCTCAATTGACTCCCAGCATCCACAGCTTTCTGGTGGAGACAATTCTACATTTTCACTGCCCATCAAGTAAAAATGTGACCCCTGATCTCTCTCCTGAATGGCCTAGCTCTAATTTTAAGATTCTCAACCAGAGGAAATAGTTTCACTGCATCCTATCTATTGAATCATTTTAAACAGTTTTTTTTTTAAAGAGATCATTCTCTGGTAAACGGTTATCAGAATGCAAATTTTTTAAGCAGAAAAAAAAAAATCAAACTTACTCCTTCTGTACCAGATTGAACTTGCCCGTTGATATTCAACGTTCTAAAAGGTGAGTGCGCAGAGAGCCGTTTATCCCATTCACTGGGACGTGGTTCAGGTACAGACTCCATAAAGCTGCGCTTCAGTTCGCTAATACTAGCATGATGTTTCATTATCTCATCCTGGGTTTTGTCTAGATCCTATTAAAAAACAATTAAGCAAAAGGGGAGAAAGATTTTCAATTTCAGAAATAGTGAAACGAATTGAACGGAAAGGTCCCTACTTTTAAAAGGGACCACTAATCAGGTTAATTAGGTAGCTGATGTTTTGACAGAAAATTAACAAAATACAGAATCGTTGAATTTTATTTTACTTCTAAAATAGTTTTTTTTTTAAATCTAAAACGATCTTGCGTTTATAGCTTTCTTGCTTAAGTTAGACTTTTATATTCATCTGTTGTACTATGTTATAATAAAAAGCAAAAAAAGCATTTAAAAAAAAAACTATTTCTTCCCTTGTCCCCTGAAAGTGCGGTCTCTTCTTGGGGTACAGTCTCATGGGCACTGGAAGCCCTTCAGCACCTTGCCCAAATGACTGTTCCTCTTGTACAGGTTTCAGCAGTGACTGTTGACAGACAATTCGCCAGTGCGGGTATCACAACCATGTCTAATGTTATCAGCCAATGCCCGCACTTTCCAGTAGGGATCACTGGCTGAGTTCTTCCCTAGCTCAGGAAACCACATTTAAAGGAATTTCAACTCTTTCCCCTCTGCCAAAAAAGCAAAATGATAATAGATTTGACTGACCATTTTAGTGTATACCTCTGTAAAAACATCAAAGTCTTCAAGTGAACAGTTCAGTAGTGAACACTCTGAAAATCAATCAATATGGAAACCAGAAAGAAACAAAACTTCCAAATTGTGCAGTCTGGTCACTTGCAGCATCACTACAAATACTATTTTCTTCCAGTGAGCTGATCTGTTAATTTACCATGATGTTTGAACAGTCAGATGAAATGGAACACACACACAAGACCAAAAGCGACATAAAATCTTTCCATTCTCTTTATAAGCTTATGGCTAGGAAGTTGGTAAGACAGTACATTGCAATGTAAAGAGAGAGTGAAGAAGAATGAGCATAAAGTTTGTGTTTGACATGCCCAGATATTTACCATCAGGGTCCTCAGAACTTTCCTCAACAATATTTTTGGACTTGTAAGTATTACTTTGCTGTATCTTTTGTAAGATTTCTAATTTCTGCAGCTATTTAGGTATATGAGAAATTGAAATTCTAAAATAAAACCTGATCTGAAAGTAGATGATCCTTATGCACATGTCCACATTTAAAATGTATCTAAAAGGGGGAAACGCAACGTTATGCACAAAGATCCAAATTCAACCTCCATTCTATGGTGGTGCAGAACAGCTGATGAGAATAGAAAATTTAGTGCATTAACTTTTCAATGCAATAAACCAAGATGAATCAGCTGATCCTTGTCAGACCAGACTGTAGTAAGGAAGCTGGCCTCTGTCTCAAATGACCATATACTGTGCGTCAGCAGATTAAAAAGCAGCACAATCAATAAACACTTTTTTTAAAAAAAGTTAAAAAGGGATCACCGATCCCGATGACTTAGTGTGAAAAGTAGTGTTTGATGCGGTACTAACTCACACAAAAAAGTCTCAGGTTCAATTTCAAGTTTGCACTGACTTAGCAAATCTCAGCCAATATAGTGGTTGCAATCAGCGTCAATGTCAAGGTCCACAATTCTGCATCACTACCTGGTGACCTCTCCTGGAATGTGCCCATGTGAACACTGGATGAGGAATGGACTGGACTCAGCTGCGATGACTTCCACAGCTCAGTAGCCAGCCTCTCACAATAAAGTAACATTAATTTCCCAGAGGACTGCCCAAGGAAAAATAACTAAGCATCAGATAGCACATTCAGGAGACCAGAGGTAAAAGGGGGAGAAGTTTGTGTGGTACTGGTGATGTGAAGTTACCCCAATTCAAGCTACACACACCTGATGAGTCTAATTTGGTGCCTGAATGAGGCTTTTCTTCTGCATATTTCCTTTCCTATTTTTTCACACTTTATCTCCATCTCACATTAACTACTTTTTTTTTTCAGTTCTTTTGGTCTTTTCACCCTGGATCTTTACACTAAGCCTCTTACGAATATGCTCACACCTTTTCAATTTTCTTTGTTTAATTCTTGGCCTCTTGATTTTGCTTCATTTGAAGTTCCTATTCTTTAAATCTACTTTCAAGTGCAAACCAGATCAGTGTCATTGCACATCTACCATATTCATACAGGCAGCCCAGTGTCTTGCCATGATTGACAATGCAACAGGCAAGGGCATTTTGGGAGTTGTTGGATCTTGGGTGCAACTTTAGACCTGTCTTCAACTTCTTGAATTTGTTATGAATCTTCAAAGTGCCTCTACTCTCTGACGTAGGAGGACAAGAGAACAATATCAAAATCAAGAAGTATTCAAGATGATACACATGTCAAACTCAAAAAGTGATCATTCTTCTGTTGACCCATTGAATTGTATGTCGGATTAACAAAAGATGTTTCTAACCCATCAAGTTGCCAAAGGGGACAAGCATGACATTCAATTTTACCTTTTGGTGTAACAGTATTTTAAGCAAATTAACCAAAGGCAACAGTCTTTTTTAAGCCATAAAGTGCCACTGTGGTTCAAGAATAGTCATATTGTGAAGAGTGCATTTTAAAAAAAAAATGCTTTTTATATTCACAGTAATGTACTTCTGTGTGCAAACATGAGAACACCTTTATATTCATGACAAAAAAGGCAACCAATAATTTACAGTTCTAATGTTCTCATGGCCTCACTGCAGATTTTCATAATGGATCATCTTGTAGGACCACCTTCCCAACCATACTTTCAAGCAGCTTACAGAATAATAAACATAAAACATGCCAATGCTCGCTTATAAAGAGATAGCACTTTAAAAAAACAAAAACACAATAATGTTTGCGTTTTGGTCACATGCAGCACATGCAACATTGTGTGAATGCAGCCAAAGAATGAATGCAGAACTCTGGACTAAAGACAACTTGATGAGTAACAAGCTTTCAGTTCATACAAACCTCCAACATTAAATTGCTATGCCTGACATAAATGTTTTCACCCTCAACTTTCTTTGATCTCTTCTGCAAAATGAAAGAAGGGAAAAAAGAAAAGCACAAAAATTAAAATGTTGTTCTTGTGGCATTGCAAAGTAGCAAATAAAAAGTGTTCAAAAAAAAAAGTTCCATTAGCGCAGCAGAATCCACACAGGATGATCATGGAGCCACAAGAACACACCCAGATTTGATCACCAAAAGAAAAAGCAGAATGAGCAATTCACCATTGATGAGGGAACATAATGCAATTAAACAAGGGAAATGATGCTGGGTATACAAGGACAAAGATTCCCAAACACCCATCTAATTAAAATATTAGAAAATGCTAACCTTGCGCATTCGGACAACCTCTTCCTCTCCCTCTCCATCAGGCTTTTGCTGTTTAAATGTTGCAAAAAGTTGAAGTTTAGTAATCCATGCAACTTTAAAAGTTTTCAAAAAAACCTTATACATTTGAACTATTTTCATTCCAACTTGGAGACAAACCTGTGATTTTTCATTTGCTGTGGTAGGAATTAGAGTGATTTCAGTCTGCTGTGTGATGTCCTGCTGTGTTGTTGTCAGAAATAAATGAGTATAGGTTTACGATAAGTATTAATCTCAAGTATACAATTTTACACATTAACTTGTAAAAGATTTTTCAAAACCAGGCTGAGAAATGCCATTTTACATTTCCAAGCATTCTACTTCTACAGCATTCACTTGTTAACAGGTTAATAGACTTGTATTCCATTTCCAGTTTAAAAAAAAATTATTTTTGAATTTCGGTGTTTAATGTGAGTTACTTCTGTAATCCAAGCTGCACCATGGACTTGCTTTGTAAATCCTGATGCACAAAACTGCAGCAAATATCAATACACTTAGCCATTTGTAAATATGAAAAAAAAGTTCAGTTCTAGTGTTTCCCCTTGTATTTCTGTAGACTCACTGCAGTAAGACCTTGGCAGTGAGGTCAAGTTTAGGCATTTTAACAACTGATGAAGTAGTGTGAACACTTTTGTTAAAAATGGAGATCTTCCAGTGCATTATCAGCTGTTCTGATGAAAGATCATCGACCCAAAATATTAACTCTGTCTCTCTCTCTCCACAGATGTTGACTGACTTGCTGAGTATTTCCAGTACTTTGTTTTTGTTATCAGCTGTTTCTCTGTTCCTCTTGCAGTCACATATTTAAAATGAAAACATTTGCATCTTCACTCCTGCCTCCAGTAATTATTTCAAATTTCATCTCACAGCATCTATTTCACTGAGTTGTTTGATTTTTAAATCGGCAGCAAGAGCCTGCAATGAAGCCAAGAGGGAAAGCTGCCATTTAAATCTCGCAGTACTGCAGGAATAGAATGGAGCAACAAATAATACCAACACCAAAGCTCTGAAGTAAAACTATCACAGGGCCAACTGTCTTTAGAGAAATTGCTCTGCCAGGATAGTTATTTTGGGGAGCATTATCTGACCCCCAAATGAGTTTGCTCCCTTCCTCCTTCGCTAAACCCTTAAGAGGGATATTAATTTATTGTACTTTTAAGATGGTCATCATTTCAGTATAGGCTTATTTTAAAATTAAACTAGTAACTGACTGGGACGGAAACTGAACATCAAGAGTTTTGAGCTACAGATCTATTCACCACACACTTTGTAAAATGCATTTAAAGTAAGTTAAAACAAGCAAAGAATGCACCTTAACTTCCTGGACTGGTTCTGATCTTTTGTCAACTAGACGTTCTTCTTGTTTTACCTCCACCTTCACTTCCTCTTTAGCTACTTTTGATTCAGTCACTCCTGTTGTCTCGACTGTGGGTGGGCTACTGGCGTCCACTGAATGACTTTGAGATATGGTTGGTGCAGAGGTAGTAACAGCCCTTGGGCTTTTGTCTGGAGTCCCAGCTACTGCAGCTATAATGAAATGCATCAAAAGCTCACTCACTGGTATTATACAAACAGTTTCATACTTATTTGGTATTTATCATTCTATCTTAAATGCAGGAAATTGCAAATATAGGCAATAAAAATGCACGAGATTCTGAGTAAGCAATTAATATCTCCAGGAATGTGAATGCCAGCTGGGTATAAACAAGTTATTTTAAACACAAAATCTGTTGCTAATTATTGTTTCTGCATACAGGTTTCAAAGCAATTCTTAAAAGTTGCTGACAATCTTTCATCTTGCTATTAGTGAATTTTCCAAATTATGGATTGTATCAGAAGATAAAAGTCTGATCTAAATAAGCAGTGTAAAGTGCCATTAAGCTTGCAGTAGTGCAAACCAGAATTGAGGCACAACTTCATTCCTGAGTAAGATGGATTGAGGCTCCCTCCTGCAGGGGGCAGCACTCCATTCTTTAATGCCAGGACAGTTCCAGAATTCCAATTTAGGCTGAATTTGAACGATAAGCATGACACCAGTGCAAAGTGAAACACCACACCCCTCCAGTTTAGTTTGACTGAGGTGCTTCCCTTAATCCCCCCACCCCCCCTAATCCCCTTTAAATCCAGTGCATAGTAAGGTACAAAAAAGATAGTCTACCCTTAATTCAAAATACAATAAATGCTTTTCAGTCATAGATTCCTACTGCACCACAATCCTCCAAAACACACGCGCTCCTCTAATTCTGACCTCGAGCATCCCTGACTTTAATTGCTCCACTATTGGGGGCCATGCCTTCAACTGCCTTGGCCTAAGCTTTGGAATTCCCTCCCTAAACCTCTGTCTCTCTACTTCTCTTTCTTCCTTTAAGATGCTCTTTAAAACCTACCTCTTTGATCAAGCTTTGACCACCTGCCCTAATATCACTATATGGCTCAGCATCAAATTTTACTCTATAACACTCCTGTGAAGTGCCTTAGGACATTTTATTATGTTAAAGGTGCTATATAAATACAAGTTATTGATGTTTCCTACGCTGCTTAATTCAAAGTACTGAATAATTCAAATTAATTTTAAAAATGGTACTTTCAATTATCAGTAGAATGTAGGGCTGAAATCTGGATTTACAAACTCAAGTACTCCATACCTCTCAACATTATCAAATTTAAGAAATAAGGGATTAATTAAAATGATCCAATATTTGCCACCTTATTGAAAAGTCCACTTCTCAAGCAAAAAAGAAATTGCTTGGTGTAAAGTTTCTAATTAAGCAAGGTGAAAAGAGAAATGAGAGCATATCTTCAGTTAGCCCAGAGGTACAATGAGACACTGAAACAGGTTACAAATGCAAAGACCACCTAGACAGAAGATAGTTTATTTAACCGTTCTACAATAACTCACCTATTGCAGCAGATTAATCTTTAGCAGCTCGACTCACCACAGCAAGGAGAGCAATATATTTTGAAAATGTCTAACGTCACTTTTGAGGCTCAATTTTTACATGGTACCAATGTTTTACTCTTCACATGCACTTTGTTAAGCAGCTGCATGCTGTTTTGTGAAGCAATGCAAGTGCGCATCTCACAAGAACATAAGAAATAAGAGCAGGATAGGTCCTACAGTCCTTTGAGCCTTAGTGTCCAAAAGTCTATTGCTCTCAGTTTTGAATATATTCATTGACTGTGTACAATCTACAAGATGCGCTACATCAACTCACCAAGTCCTCTACAACTGCATCTTGCAAACCCGCAATCTCCAATGCCTAGAAAGAGGAGGGTAGCAGGTGCATGGGAACCCCAATGCCTGCAGGTTCCCTTCCAAGTCACACACCAACTTGACTTAGAAATATATGCCATTTCTTCATTGTCGCTGGGCAAATATCCTGGAACTCCCTACTCTAAGAATTTTATACATTTCAATGAGATTATCTCCCATTCTTCTAAACCCTAGAGAATATAGGCCCATTCAACTCAAACTCTAAGATTTAAGGTTATGGAAAAGGACAAAGAGGGACCGGAAATAAAAGTACTGAATTGGGGGAAGGCCGATTTCAATATGATAAAACAGGATCTGGCCAAAGTGGACTGGAGAAGCTACTTGTAGGAAAGTCTACATCAGACCAGTGGGAGTCATTCAGAAAGGAAAAAGTGAGAGTTCAGAGCCAACATGTTTCCGTAAAGGTGAAGGGTAGGACCAACAAGTCCAGAGAACCCTGGATGTCAAGGGATACAGAGGATTGGATAAGGAAAAAAAAGGAAGCTTATGGCAGATTCAAAGCGTTGAAAACAGCAGAGGCCCTAAAGGAGTATAGAAAGTGTAGAAGGGTACTTAAAAAAGTAACTAGGAGGGCGAAGAGGGGACATGAAGAAACACTGGTGGGCAAGATAAAGGAAAATCCCAAGGCGTTTTATAAGCATATTAAGGGCAAGAGGATAACCAGGGAAAGAGTAGGGTTGAATTAGGGACCAAAGTGGCAATCTGTGTGTGGAGTCGGAGGACATAGGGGAGGTTTTAAATGATTACTGTTCATCTGTGTTCACTATGGAGAAGAACAATGTAGGTGTAGAGATCAGGGAGGGGGATTGTGATATACTTGAACAAATTAGCATTGAAAGGGAGGAAGTATTAGCTGTTTCAGTGGGCTTAAAAGTGGATAAGTCCTCAAGCCCAGATGAGATGTATCCCAGGCTGTTATGTGAGGCAAGGGAGGAGATAACAGGGGCTCTGACACAAATCCTCTCTGGCCACAGGAGAGGTACCAGAGGATTGGAGGACAGCAAATGTGGTACCATCATTCAAGAAGGGTAGCAGGGATAAACCAGGTAGTTACAGGCCAGTGAGTCTAACATCAGTGGCAGGGAAACTATTGGAAAAAATTCTGAGGGACAGGATTAATCTTCACTTGGAGAGGCACAGATTAATCAGGGATAGTCAGCATGGCTTTGTCAGGGGGAGATCGTGTCTAATTAACTTGATTGAATTTTGAGGAGGTGATTAGATGTGTAGATGAGGGTAAGGCAGTTGATGTAGTATACATGGACTTCAGTAAGGCTTTTGATAAGGTCCTGTATGGGAGATTGGTTAAGAAGGTAAGGGCCCATGGGATCCAGGACAATTTGGCATATTGGATCCAAAATTGGCTTAGTGGCAGGAGGCAGAGGGTGATGGTCGAGGGTTGTTTTTACGAATGGAAGCCAGTGACCAGTGGTGCACCACAGGGATCGGTGTTGGGACCCTTGCTGTTTGTCGTGTACATTAGTGATTTAGACGTGAATACAGGAGGTATGATCAGTAAGTTCGCAGATGACACAAAAATTGGTGGTGTTGTAGTGAGGAGCAACGCCATAGATTACAGGACGATATAGATGGGCTGGTAAGATGGGCGGAGCAGTGACAAATGGAATTTAATCCTGAGAAGTGTGAGGTGATGCATTTTGGGAGGACTAACAAGGCAAGGGAGTATGCAATGGATGGTAGGACCCTAGGAAGTACAGAGGGTCAGAGGGACCTTGGTGTACTTGTCCATAGATCACTGAAGGCAGCTGCACAGGCAGGTAAGGTGGTTAGGAAAGCATATGGGATACTTGCCTTTATTAGCTGAGGCACAGAATATAAGAGCAGGGAGGTTATGATGGAGCTATGTGAAATGCTAGTTAGGCCACAGCTGGAGTACTGTGCACAGTTCTGGTTACCACATTATAGGAAGGATGTGATTACACTGGAGAGGGTGCAGAGGAGATTCACCAGGATGTTGCCTGGGCTGGAGCATTTCAGCTATGAAGATAGACTGGATAGGCTTGGGTTGTTTTCCTTAGAACAGAGTCGGCTGAGGGGGGACCTGATTGAGGTATACAAAATATTGAGGGGCACTGATAGGATAGATAGGAAGAAGCATTTTTCCTTAGCGGAGGTATTAATAATCAGGGGGCATAGATTTAAGGTAAAGGGCAGGAGGTTTAGAGAGGATTTGAGGAAAAATCTTTCACTCAGAAGGTGGTTGGAATCTGGAACACACTACCTGAAGGGGTGATAGACACAGGAACCCTCACAACATTCAGATGAGCACTTGAAACGCCACAGCATACAAGGCTACGGGCCGAGTGCTGGAAAATGGGATTAGAATAGATAGGTGCTGGCTGGCACAGACACGATGGGCTGAAGGGCCAGTTTCTGTGTTGTATAACTCTATGACAATCCTCTCATCCAGGAATTAATCTAGTGAACGTCATGCCCACTTCAAGGTAGGTATATCCTTCCTTAGGTGAGGAGACCAAAACTGCGCACAGTACCCAAGGTGTGTTCTCACCAAAACCCCATGTAATAGCAGTATGTTTTCCTTACTCATACTCCAACCCCCTTGCAATAAAGGCCAATATACCATTTGCTTTCCTAATTGTTTACTAAAGTGCATGTTTATTTTTGATTCATGCACAAGAACCCCCCAAATCCCTCTGAATTCCAACATTTATTAGTTTCAAATCTTTATAAAAACTATTTTGCTTTTCTATTCTTCCCCTCCAAGTAGATAATTTTACAATTCCCCTCATTATACTCCATCTGCCACTTTCTTGCCCAGCCACTTAACTGGCCTATATCCTTTTGCAACTGCTTTGCACCCTCCTCACAGTTTACTTTCCCACCTACCTTTGTACAGTCAGCAAACTTGGATACATTACACTCAGTGCCCTCATCTAAGTCATTGATATGGATTGTAAATAGCTGAGACCCAGGCACTGATCCTTGCAAAAGTGCACTAGTCACATCTTCCCATCCGAAAATGACCCATTTATCACTACTCTGTTTTCTGTCCATTAACAAATCCTCAATCTATGTTAATATGTTAGGCAGCATTTGCTGATGACACAACCACTAGGTGGCGCTGCACTAGCACATGCACAAATGCAGCCCCATCGACTGAAACGTCACTGTCTGAGAGAGTCAGGCAGCTGCCAGGATTAAAGATGGCGCTGCTCAATTTATCACAGAAAAACAACTTCAACCCATGGCAGCACACAATGGACAGGTTTGATACTCGGAGAACATTGCACTGTTTAAAGTCTCATCAGAAGGACAGCACCTCTGACAGTGCTGCACATCCTCCGTAATTCTGTGAGGTTTCAGTGCCATCCCGCTCTCCAGCCACTCACCTTCACCCCTCCCCCACCCCCACCACATCCCGCATCCCACTCACTCCCCGCTTGACACCCCACCCCTCCCCACCACCCCAAATAACCTGCTCTCCAGCCGCTCACTCCCCCTCACCCCCTATCCCGCTCTCCGGCTGCTCACTCCCCACATCCGCCTGCACCATCCCGCTCTCCGGCCGCTCGGCCTGCTCCCTGCATTTTGCGCCCCCCCCCCCCCCCCCACCCCCAAATGCTAGCTCTAGGCCGCGGGCCGCGCCGCTTCCCTCCTCTCAGCCACTCACTCCTACATTGCCCCGTCATCCCTCGCGGCCCACCTTGCTTCTTTGGATGGAGTGAGTGGCCGAGAGGAGGGAAGCAGCCCGTGGCCTAGAGCTAGCATCTGGAGGGATGGGGGGAGAATGCGGGGAACGAGCAGCCGGAGAGTTTGGGGGGGGGGGGGGGGGGGGGAGGAGGAGGAGGAGAGCATTTTCCTGCACATGCGCCAGTTAGTCCTGGCAAGACGTAGGCTGCACATGCGCAGCATCTCAGAGCGTAGCTTGGAGTGCTGTGATGACATCAGCGAGCCGCTGCATTGTCAGAAGTCACTTTGAATATGTTACCCCCAATCCCAGGAGCCCTAATCTTCTGTAACAATCTCTCTTGTGGCACCTTATCAAATATCTTATGAAAATCACAAAATGACATAAGATACAATGCAAAAGATGCTTTTCCTTTGGTTGCCTTGATAACGTACAACTTGATTTCCATCTGTGAAAAAATATATTCTTCAAAAGCAAGTCTGAGACCCTGGGAAAGTTAATAGTTCTCACAAAATGTAATACTACTCTTTCAGTTTAAAGAGCAATAGTTGCTGACTGGCTGTGAAATCTTTAAAAGTAGATAACATTTTCACCTTTGCAAGAATCCAACTTTGGGTTATACCTATCATAGGAGTCTGTGGATCACTTAAGATTGAAAGTCTAAGGAACAAATTATCACCTGCACTTCATTAACATTCAAAATAAATTATTTAGCTATCAAAATCTATGCTCAGAGATACAGACTAAAAAAAAAAAGTTATTTTGGGCTATTAGACAATATAAAAACAAGTCATTCAGTAATTGGGAACCAGTACTAAGAAGACACGAGTTCTGGAATAATAGATTAGAACCATGTCCAGCAAACACTGCACTAGTTGATGTGCATAGAGAACCTGAACATTTAAGTTTGGTTAGAAGAAACTTCAACCTGGGGAGTGGTGGGAAGAGAAAGAAAAGAATAAAGAATGAGAAAATTACAACTAGCCCATAACATACACAAATTCAAGTTTTGAACATCACAAAAAATACACTTTTGGCATTTCTGTTTACAGTTTTTTTTTTATAAGCTTCATAAAATGCAGAACAATCCCAAAATAACTCTTACAAAACTATATTTGAATCTGAAGCATTGCTTATTAAAATTTGCATTAGTGTACCTGTGACCCTACCAACATTTCCCCTTCCAAAAATGGTGACTACAACATTCATTCAAAAATGGCTGTTTATGACATTGCTGGTGCTTACATTAACAGCCACCCAACTTTGAATAAAAAACTGTGTGAAGCACTTCAAGATATACTGATATGAATGAAGATTTATACAAGTATAATTATCTAGAGCAAATGAAGATCAGCCATAAAGATTTACATAAATCTAAAAGTTCTGCTTCATTTTCTTAACCACCAATTCCTTCTTTTTTTATAATAAATTTAGCACTCTAAACAGATTTGCCAGTTGCATCTAATCAGGCTTTCTTCCAAAAAAAGCCAAATGAATTTTGATAAAATTGCAAGGATATAGGTACGAATGTCAAGATTTTGCATTCAGAAAGTTGCCTTAAAGAGTTTTCATAAAAGTACACAATTTAAACCACTTCAGTATTATCCGACTAGTTTCTTTGGCTTATAAGATGCCTCCTGACCAACTCAGCCAACAGGAAATTAATCCAGTGCTTTTTAGTTATGGAGATTTAAGGTTGTCTCCCTACCAAAACTCTTGCTATAACATATTTGCAAATCGGGTTTTCTAATGCGCAAATCTCAAACTAGATAAAAATTTCCTTTACTATGTTAGAAACAAAGAACACCACTAAAAAAGAATGATTAAATTACTACTACTATTGTAATGGACGACAGAAATGACAAATCAAAAGATCTCTCTAAATGCAGGTGGTTTCTATTCTTTCAAGCGAAGCAGGAACCACTAGCACTTTATAAATATGAAACTGGTCAAAGTTCTGCAGTTATAGAGTCATAGAGCGATACAGCACTGAAACAGGCCCTTCGGCCCACCAAGTCTGTGCCAGTTTTCAGGGTTTTTAAGTGAATGCACCAGAAGTATGGCATGCAGCTTGCTATTCAACATCATAGTGATTTAAATTGGAGTGTGTTTATGCCCAAATTATACATTAAAAAGTCCAAATCTTTCTTCATCTAGTTTTGCTTTGGCGAATTGTTAAAAATGATTGCAAAAGTAGTCTCAAGTTCCAGAAGCCAGTTTCTTATAGAAAATGGTTTCAGAAAGCACATGATTTCATTTGATTACACAAAACATTCCGACTACCAACTAAGTGCAAGAGTTACAGAATATGGATTAGTTGTAAAGACCAGTTGGATCTGGCTCCAGGTGAGATTTTTAATCTTAAATCATCATGCTTAGCAGATTAAACACAGGAGGAACAGAAAAATTTCAAGTGGTCAATGCAACAAGTCAAAGGGAGCTTGCAAAAAGGATAGAGTGAAGAATCAGGAGCACCGCAGAGCTTTAAGCCAACAAACTGGTACCTGGCTGCTCTCTGGGTGCTTCAATGCGTCTGGGCTCAAGGTCCTCATCCACTGGTAATTCAATAGAAGTTTTTGGAAATTTACGTTTAGCTGGAGAGAATGTGTACACTTGTGGTTAGCACAATTACAAAATTTGTGGTTTAAGTAATTTGAAATTCATGAAATTTTCTATCCTATTAAATGTTTATTGAGAGAAAATACAGAAAATAATTTGTTTTAAACTTTGAATCATCACATTGGAGGTGTTACAAAATTCCCTCAGGAGGTATGAACATAGCAATAAAGGTAAGCGATGCATCAATTTTGGAATTCTGAATATCAAATTCGGTTTTGCTACAAAAAGGAATTCAAGAATGCTTTCTAAAGTTAATTTTTCCATGCCATTAAATGTTGTTAAAAAAATTAAAGTAGTTATGGTCTGGCCCATTAGAATGAATACCAAAAATAACTGATGCTGGAAAATTGTACTCTTGGCCCTAAAACATTACATTTTTAATTGTCAGAAAGTACAACAAATACTTAATATTTCTTCAATAGGAACTATGATGATTCATAAAATCCAAACTCATCTAAAAGTGTTTTAAAAGGTTTCTTCATTTCAAATCCAGACTTAATTTTGTACTCAGTTCAGTAGCAAATACAACTTTCCCATTCTCAGCCAATCTTTTATTTCGTATTTGTTAACAGTTTTGATCAAATCACTTCTGTACTGGTATTATGCACTGAATCAGCGCTTGTAGATTAAAGCGTGGTAGAACAAACAAAATGATAAGCTAAATATTTGGTTAGTAAATGTATTGATTTAGCTATAAACTATTATGGGTATACATTTATAATGATGTACTTCCTGAAAGGTAGATGTAGCATTTTAAAATGGAGCACAAAAAAATCAGTAGAAAGAAAATTATTTCATTTGTCTCTCGAAAATTAAGGAACTTCAGATGTGAAATTCAAAGTGAGTAGTAACTTGTTTCAAAAGTTTAAACCCTTACCACTAAATGCAGCAAATCAAATCACAGTTCAATTAATCGTCTGCATAGTATACCATACTTTGTGTGCTATGAAAATACTGGATGAAATGGTCAGCGACCCACTGTCACTTCAACATGTATTCTATGAATGAGGTCAAAGTTAGCACATGAAATTTACACACCCTCTAAAGAAAGTTCAAGACTTTTTTTTGCCAATTCCGCAATTCCTTTCCTAGGTCCACTTTTTAAATAAGCTCTATTTCAATTACTCGATTACATGCTCTTCGCAGCTTTAAAAATACAAGGTACTTGAAAAAACAAATCTTCACAAACTTTGGTGAAGAGAAATCTGATTTTAACTATTCCTTTCTATTATAATATCCTACAAAGCTTGCCTCGTTTTAACAGACAAGAGGGAAGAGCAAGACCATCAAATCAAAAAGAAGAACTTCCAAACTTAATAAAACTATACTTTCTTTTGCAGAATTTTACATTATAAAGTTCTTGCCTTCCCCTCTCTGGATTTTAACGAATTGTAATATTCCAGATCATTGGTGCTTAAATGGATGACTCTGTATGTGTTTGAAAAAGTCAGATGGCCATCTCCGTCCTAGTGAACCTGAAGTCAAACTGCAGAAATGGATGGATCATGCAACCACTTTTTAAAGCTGTATAGTTTTAAGTTTTAAAAGTCTATCTATTTGCTATAACTGTCCTGAGCAGGTTCAACACACACACACACACTGCACAGAATATTGATAAGTGATCTTACATTTACAACTAAATGACATTATCCTGTAGTTTAATGAAATAATGCAGGATTTGCAATCTCAAATAATTTTACCTCCATCAAGGCTTCTGGATGCCCGTTTGCTAGCAGTACGCTCAAAACGAGGTGCAGGTCTGTCAATCAGAGCACTTGCTTCCCTGGTCTGAGCCTGTGTTCGACCACTGTAACGAAATTTGGAACCTAGGGACAGGAATTTGCTCTTCGCTGTGGATTCTGGTGTTGTTAGCCTATCAAGGGGAAAAAAAAGTCAACTTAAATATCCTAAGCAAAGCCTCCAAAAATACTCTTCCAACTGATATGCAAATATTATTCATCTATTTGTCTCCCAATCTCTTGCCTTTTCTCTTAAAGGTGATGACTCTCACTGCTGTATGGTTCCTGCAGCTTGGTGGAATCTCACCAAGTAGTCAAATATCATTCGTGAGGCTAGACAGCAAATGTTGGCAGGTTATCTGACCACGGAGGGGATCAAATCTGACCCCAATCCTATACTCACTAGAGCTCCACCTATACAAGCTTTCCAGCAGGAGTGACTGATAACAATTAGGAGTGTAAACACTGGCTAATATTCCCCCTCCTTATTCATAGTGTTGAGGCAAAATGGAACTAAACAGCTGAAGACCAGCTGAGGTCAGCTAACTCAGCATAAAACAGGAATCAAACCTGGGACCTTCTGGTCTGTATGACATAGTTTTAGTAAAGGCACTCCCCAGTATAGTACTATCTAGGAATTCTAGTAATAACTTTTACTTATAGGAAAGATTCTAAACACAAAGTACTGCTTATTTGGACTCCAATTTAAACTATGAAGTTACAGTAAAATTAATATTTACTGTAATGCAAAGGTACTCCAATTAAAAATTATTGGGCAGTCCGTAATTGTTATTTCCATAAAAGGTACTTCTTGTCCCTGATGAAAATTAATCCCATTAGAAAACTATTTCTTGTCCACCCAGCGCATTTGAAATCTTCACAATTATGAATTATTCCTGCTTATTAACCTGTAATTTAAAAAATATATATTATAGATTAAGAATGACATTATGAAAACTACTTAGGGGAAGCAAGTTTTTAAAATTTCTTCTTTGACAGAATGTGGGCATCGCTGGCAAGAGCAGCATTTATTGCCCATACCCAATTGTCCATGAGAAAGTGGTGGTGAGCTGCCTTCTTGAATCGCTGTGGTCCATGTCGTGAAGGTACTCGCGCAGTGGCGTTAGGGAGAGTTCCAGGATTTTGACCCATGATAATGGTGATATATTTGCAAGGCAGGATGGTGTGTGACCTGAAGGGATACTTCGAAGTGGTGGCGTTTCCACGTGCCTGCTACTTTCGCCTTCCTAGGCAGCAGAAGTTGAGGGTTTGGGAGATGCTCTCAAAGAAGCCTTGACAAGTTAGAATCATAAAAAGTTTAAGGCACAGAAAGAGGCCACTTGGCCCATCGTCTGTGCCGGCCGAAAAATGATCCACCCATTCTAATCCCACCTTCCAGCATTTGGTCCGTGGCCCTGCAGATTACGGCACCTAAGGTGCATATCCAGACTTCTTTTGAACGAGTTGAGGGCTTCTGCCTCAACTACCCTTTCAGGCAGCGAGTTCCAGGCCCCCACCACCCTCTGGATGAAAAGATTTTTCCTCATCTCCACTCTAATTTTTCTACCAATCACTTTAAATCTATGCCCCCTAGTCACTGACCTCGCTGCTAAGGTGAATAGGCCCTTCACCTCCACTCTATCCAAGCCCCTCACAATTTTGTACATTTCAATCAGATCTCCCTTCAGCCTTCTCGGATCCAAGGAGAACAACCCCAGCCTATCAAATCTTTCCTCAAAGCTGCATTTTTCCAGTCCTGACAACATCCTTCTAAATCTCCTCTGTACCCTCCTCTAGTGCAATTACATCCTTTCTGTAATGAAGCGACCAGAACTGCACACACTACTCAAGTTCCAGCATAACCTCTAAAATAAAAGCAAAATACTGCAGATGCTGGAAATCTGAAATAAAAACAAGAAATGCTGGAATCACTCAGCAGGTCTGGCAGCATCTGTGGAAAGAGAAGCAGAGTTAACGTTTCGGGTCAGTGACCCTTCTTCGGACGGGTCACTGACCCGAAACGTTAACTCTGCTTCTCTTTCCACAGATGCTGCCAGACCTGCTGAGTGATTCCAGCATTTCTTGTTTTTATTCCAGCATAACCTCTCTGCCTTTATATTCTATACCTCGGCTAATAAAAGAAGGGATTCCATATGCCTTCTTAACCACCTTATCAACCTGTCCTGCTACCTTCAAGGATCTGTAGACATTCACTCCAAGGTCCCCCACTTCCTCTACACTTCAGTGTTTTCCCATTTGTTGTGTGGATTTGTTTGACCTCCCCAAATGCTTCACCTCACACACTTCTCAGAGTTGAATTCCATTTGCCACTTTTCTGCCCATCTGACCATCAATATCTTCCTGCAGCCTACAGCAATCCTCCTCGCTATCTACCACATGGCCAATCTTAGTATCGTCCGCAAACTTCTTGATCATACCCCCTACATTTATGTCCAAAACCGTTATTATATACCACAAAATGCAGGGGAACCAGCACTGAGCCCTGCAGAAAGCCCCTAGAAACATCCATCCAGTCACAAAAACACCCGTCAACAATGACCCTTTGTTTCCTGCCACCTAGCAATTTTGCATCCACCTTGCTGCATTTTCCTGGATCCTATGGGATTTTTTTTAACCAGTCTGCCATATGGGACCTTGTCAAAAGCCTTGCTAAAATCCATGCAGACTACATCAACTGCACTACCCTCATCTACCTTCCTTGTTACTTCTTCAAAAAAATTTAAGTTGGAGGGACACACAATACAGTTCCTCAGTGCTAAAGCCTACTGGAGTTGGAAAGCATCGTAACGATGGCAGTGTTCTCAAACAGACACTCAAGAGGAAAAACAGACTTGAGAAATACTGAAACTGACCACTTTTGAGACAGAAAATGTGACACCTTGTCAAAAAAATCTTTAATTTTGTGCTGCATTTAGAGAATTCAATTTTAATAGAGAGATAACAAAATTAAAACAAATTATTGAGTTTTCCAAGCAGTACAAAGAATGAACATGGTAGTGAAATATCGCAATCTCTTTATAAACACATATTGTTAGAGGAAGTATGATACTGCAAGCATTATACTGGGGTATTCCAAGCAAGACTCTAGTGGTACACTTTCACAGCTTCTGTGGTTGAATGGCTGACTCAGGACTGTACTTATAAAGGAGATTTACAAATGGGAAGGATGATATCTTAAGATTTTAAATGTAACTTTTAACTTAATGGAATAGCAAATTTACTTTCTTCACAAGTTTCCTGATTTTCTTGGTATCATGTGCTGTACACGTACCTGAAAAAAGTATGATTTTCTACGCATACCTTCCACAACTTTTTAGCAGCACGGTAATTGGGCAGCTTGAACCCAATAGTGCTTTCACATTGATCCTGAAAAATGAGTACAGAACACATTAACAATACTCTGAATAGCTGGTACAGGTATGAATACTCCTCTAAAAATGTCACGCACGAGGTGCACACATATTTGAAAATACTGCAAATCAAAAAAGTTCAAAGTTTTTAAAGTACTGTCCTTGGGCAAAGTATTGGGAAAATTTCCCGTCTTCTGTCTTTTGATACATTTCTTGTATTAGCAGAAGCATTTTTGCTGGTATTGCAGAAACTTAATATGCTTTGAGGATTATATGAAAGAATTGCATATGAATCACAAATAACTTTAACCATTCAGGTGGAGCTGTGGCAAAATGGATTAGTGTCAGGCCCGTTGGAAATAAATTCATTTAAAATTATGCAATACCCTTTTAATAACGTGTGGATGGGAAAAGGCCATTAAGCCTCTGCCATTCAATTAAATCATTACTGATCAGTATCTTAACTCCATTTACCTGCCTTGGCTCTATATCCCTTAATTACCCTGCCTAACAAAGTTCTATTAATCTCAGTTTTGACATTTTGAATTTGACCTAGCATCAACAGTTTTTTTTTGAGGGAGCATGTCCCAGATTTCAACTACTCTTCGTGGTTTTTTTGCTCATGGGATGTAAGTGTCGCCGACAAGGCTAACATTTATTGACCATGCCTAATTGCCGTGAGCTGCCTTCTTGAACCCTTCCAGTCAATATGGTGTAGGTACATCTACGAAGTTGTTAGGGAAAAAGTTCCAGGATTTTGACCTAGCGACAGTGAAGGAACAGCGATACAGTTCCAAGTCAAGAGGTGTGCGATTTGGAGAACTTGCAGATGGTGGTGTTCCCATGCACCTGCTGCCTTTGTTCTTCTGGATGGTAGAGGTCACAGGTCTGGAAGATGCTGCTGACGGTACCTTGGTGAGTTGCTGCAGTGCATCTTGTAGATGGTACACACTGCACTGCTCCCACTGTGTGCCAGTTATCGAGGGAGTGAATGTTGAAGGTGGCAGATGGGCTTCCAATCAAGCAACTGCTTTGTTCAGGATGGTGTTGAGCTCCTTGAGCGTTGTTGGAGCTGCACTCATCCAGGTAAGTGGGGAGTATTCCAACGCGCTCCTGACTCGTGCCCTGTAGATGGTAGCTAGGCTTTTGGGAGTCAGGCGAGTTATTCACTGCAGAATCCCCAGCCTCTGACCTGCTCTTGCTGTCACAGTACTTGTATGGCTGGTCCAGTTAAGTTTCTGGTCAATGCTAACCCCCAGGAGGTTGATGCTGGGGAACTTAGCAATTGTTAAACCATTGAATAACATGAGGAAGAAGTACTTCCTGACATCACCCCTGAATGGCATGACTCTAATGTTAAGGTTATGCCTCTTTGTTCTGGACTTCACTCATTCAAGGAAATAAATAGTTTCTCTCTATCTATACTATCAAATCCTTTAATTATCTTAAACACCTCAATTAGATTACCCTTCAACCTTCTAACCTTCTATACTTAAGGGAATAAAAACATAGTCTATGCAATCTGATCTCCTAATTTAACCTCTTTAGTTCCAGATCACTGTAGAGAAACTGCACTATACCCACTCCAAGGCCAACATATCCTTCCTGAGGTGCAGTGACCAATACTCCAGATTGGTCTAAGCACAGTTTCATACAAATGTGCGTAACTTCCACCCCTTTGTATTCCAGGCCCCTTGAGATGAAGGCTATTATATTTTTCATACCGGTCCACTAACTTTGTGATTTCTGTACACTGATCCATAAATTTATCTGCTCCTCCACAGTTCCTAGCTTCTCACCATTTAGAAAATGCTATCATCTTTCTTGGGTCCAAAATGGATGGCCAAACACATTCAAAGTTGAACTCCATCTGCCACAGTTTTGCCCGCTTGCTTAATCTATTATCACTTTGTAACTTTCACCTACTAGAGTCGAGACCCCAGTTCCTGGCGAACACCATTGGGCAGATCCTGTTACTTGGAATACATGCACATTATTCTTACTGTCTCCTACCTCCTAACCAATTCCCTACCTGTGTCAAAAAATTGCCTGCAATTGCATGTGGTTCCATTTCTAAGTGTCTTGTGTGGAAAAGGCAGAAAATATAGGGTTGGGAATAAAACAGGTCATAATTTAAACTGTAGGATCCAAGTAAAATCCAATTATAGATCACAAATTAAAAAATTGACCTTGTAGATGCACCACATGTGGTACTGAGCCAAATAAAAACAGAAAATGCTGGAAATATTCAGCAGGTCTGGCAGCAGCTATGCAGGGAAAAACAGAGTTAATGTTTCAGGTCAGTTTCCTTTCATGGAAGGTCACAGACCTGAAAGGTTAACACTTTCTCTCAACACAGATACTGCCAGACCTGCTGAGTAGTTCTAGCATTTTCTGTTTTGATTTCAGATTTCTAGCATCTGCAGTATTTTGCTTGTAGTTATGGTACCGAGCCACATGGTCGCAGATTTGATCTATGATCCGTGATAAGCAAGTGGATCTCAGCCAAGTCAGCAATTACAATAAAATAACTGGCCTCAACAGCTCTATGCAGCAGGGGTGGGGGGTGGTGATTGCAAAGAGCTCAACAATAAAATAAGACCAAAGGTCCCATTCTTAATTTCTACCCATTCACTCCTGCTGCAATTGTGAAATGGACACCGATGAAAGGCAGCACTAAGCATGACTGTATATTGTGGGTAAATAACCCCCAAACAAACTATCTATAACATGATAAACAAGGATCACCTGAGAAAGGAAGGATTAAAAAGGAGTCAGCACCAGTTGCACTATATGCCAGAATAAATTACTGGACTGAACTTTGCTCTGCTCCCGCTGCAGGCTCCATGGCGGGAACGGAAGATTGGAGTGGCAGCAACCCTCCACAGAACCTGATGCCGGTATTGCCTGGCCCGATCATCTCAGTGGCAGGGAAGCTCTGTGGCGGCCCCTCCATCGCTCTGCAATGGGACCCTGGTTTAAATATTTAAATTATCTTTCTGCATTCATTTAAACGGAATTCCCTGCGATCTTACCTTCAGTTCTGGATCTCCAGCGTGATGGGCGTCACTCGCACGCCTTCACTTTCCCATCCAGGGAAAGCTGGCACCACCGAGGTGGGGAAGGTGGGTACTCAGCACTTGTAGTGTAGTGGGGGCTGGGGGGGGGCACCTGCACAGAGACAGTTGGCGGCATTTATAGCACCGTCAAGGCCACCCTGCCATGTGATTTTGGGGGGGGGGTGTTTGGTGGGGGTGGCTGCCCTGCATATGGTAATGAGCTACCAGGCTCAACATCACAGCAGTGTGGCGGCACACGACCCGTGCTGCCAATTTTTATGCTCACTGTTTTCATGAGCAAAGAATGATAGGGAAAATTAGAAAGGAAAAAACAAAATGTAATCTTTATAAAATGGGACCCGACAACTGCAATTTATTCTTTTCACAGGCAGATGGCGCCATATATCTATTTTCTAAAGCTGGAGTGGGCAACCTTTTTTCTGAAATCAGCAAGAGCCTTTTTTTAAAAAGCTGCCTAAAATAAAAAACTATTGTGAGCCGCAAGATGAAAATTTGGTATTTCTGAATCAAATACATGGCAAATTGCCAAGTGTCTTTGGTAGAATGTATAATTTGCATATATAATAAATAAAATAGATTAAATTTATCAATGGGAAAAAAAATTAAAATAGACTTAACTCAGAATTATAGTGTTATTTTGACTTGATTTTTTTCTTCATATCTCAAGTATATGCATATTCATGTCTTATCAGCATATTTGTATGAATTATATATAAGTATGTTTGAAAAGAAATGGTGAACCGTATTAATTTAAGGCTGTGTTTGCCGACAATGCAACCACTAGGTGACGCTGTACTAGCACATGCACAATTGCAGCCTCATCGACTGAAACGTCACTGTCTGCGACATCTCAGGCAGCTGCCAGGATTAAAGATGGTGCTGCTCAATTTATCACAGAACAAAATCTTCAACTCATGGCAGCACGCAAGGGACATGTTTGATACTCTGAGAACGTTGTGCTGGTTGAAGTCTCATCAGAAGGACAGCACCTCTGATAATGCTGCACACCCTCCGTAATTCTGTGAGGTTTCAGTGCCATCCCACTCTCAGGCCGCGCTCACTCCACCCAACCCCCACCCTGCACTCCAGCCACTCGCTCCCCGCTTTCCCCCCCATCCCTCCAGACACCAGCTCTAGGCCGCAGGCCACGTCGCTTCCCTTCTCTTGAGGGATGTGGGGGGGGGGGGGGGGGGGGGGGTGAAAGGCCAGAGAGCAGGAGGGTGGGGAAGCGAGGAGCGAGCAGCCGGAGGGTTGGGGGGGCGAGGGTGGAAGAGAGGAGCGAGCGGCCTGGAGTGAGGGGCTGCTGGGGGGTTGCTGGGAGTGTGTTTTCCTGCGCATGTGCCAGTTAATGCTGGCAAGCAAGATGTAGGCTGTGCATGCACAGCAGCTGAGCACAGGAGACCGTTTGCGCATGTGCACAGCTTGGAGCGCTCTGATGATGTCAGTGGGCTGCTGCATTGTCAGGAGTCAGTTTGTTAATTTAATGGAAAAACAGGACATTTCCACTTTGGGAAAAAAAGTAATAAGAAACTTGCATATAAAACTGAATAAAATAAACTTCAACTTAAGATGCTTAGAATTAAGAATTTTTGCAGCTATTGATTCTCATGATTAAAATTTTAAAAAGTCTCTAATTGCACATTCGGAATAATTTATCTCAACTATATTAGAAACAATAATGGTCGCAACCATTAAAACCTGCTCCTCGAACCAAATGCAGTATCTAGGTTTATTTAGAGCATGATGTGTCTCTTTAAATTAATCATTTGAAACCGTAACGTGCAGCACAATGATTAGCCTTTAATCCGCACAATAAAAACATGGCTCACTTTTCCTGACTTAATTTTTTTAGGCTTTTTTCCATGATATTGGGAGCCACATGTGATGTTAAAGAGCCGCATGGTGCAGACTCCTGTTCTAAAACCTTCAAAAGTTGTCTTGTGCGTCTGTGTTTTACCACCACCCAAGGGTAGATGGCGCCACATACACAGTCTCACAACACAAGATAAATTCCAATATATAAACAATATGATCCACACAGTGTAATGTGGAATAGGCAGAATATTATGACAAGATCACTAGAATAGATTATTTGGTCGTATATCTCAAATGTGGGATTTTCTACTGATTTTCCTTACAACACAACATTGACTACATTTCAAAAGTACTTA
Organism: Heterodontus francisci; assembly: GCF_036365525.1. Lineage (NCBI taxonomy): Eukaryota > Metazoa > Chordata > Chondrichthyes > Heterodontiformes > Heterodontidae > Heterodontus > Heterodontus francisci. The sequence continues at coordinate 52,014,306 of NC_090401.1, read as the reverse complement.
ATTGACTGTTTTAGGTACTTGGAGATGTCTGGAGGTGAAAAGCCCACAAATTCATTCTTTCAAATATACATTGCAATTAACACAAGCACTGAAACAATTAGTTTGATTGTACAAGAACCTCATCTGGCAGTGGATAATTAAAAAGTAACGAGTAGCAATGATATTTCTGATAGAAATTTACTTGCCCAAGCTCCTCTGTTTTTCCCTCTCTTCCCATCAAATAAAACAAAAAGTTACTGGAACCCGTTTACATATTTGCATCCAGTGTTGACATCCTTCCATCTACGAAAGATGAATTCAGTATCCAACTAAATATTGGGAAGTCAAAGCCTTTTGCAACTGTCTGAGGCTCAGTCAGCGCGTTTGGAACCTTGGTGTCATATTCCACCCAGAGATGAGCTCCCGACCACATGTCTGCACCATCACCTTAACATTGCTCAACTCTGCCGCCACCTCAGCTCATTTGCTACAGAAACTGATTCATGCTTTTGGTACCCCTAGACTTGACTATTCCAATACAGTCCAGACCGGCCTCCCTCATTCCACCCTCCATAAACTTGAGGTTATCCAAAATTCTGCTGTCTGTGTCCTAACTCGTACGATGTCCCATTCATCCATCTACCCTATGCTTGCTGACCTACATTGGCCGCTGGTTAAGCGAGGCCTCAATTTTATAGTTTTCATCCTGGTTTTCAAATTCCTCCATGGCCTTGCCCCTCCCTATTTTTGTAATCTCCTCCAGACGAGAAACCTCAGATATCTGTGCTCCTCCAATTCTGGCCTCTTGCATATCCCCAGTTTTAATCAGTCCACTACTTGCAGCTGTGCCTTTAGCTACCAAGGCTGTAAGCTCTGGAATTCCCTCCCGAAACCTCTCTGCTTTTCTTCCTCTCTTTCCTCCTTTAAGCCGCTTCTTAAAGCCTATCTCTTTGACCAAGCTTTTGGTCATCTGTCCTAACATTTCTTTGTAGCTTGGGGTCAAATTTTTGTTTGAAAACACTCCTTTGAAGTGCCTTGGGACTTTTTAATTATGTTTAAAGGCACAATAGAAGTACAAGTTGTTGTTGTACTTTCATGGGCATATTGTCAGCTGGTGTACTTTTTAAATTCTCCACCATCACTGGCACTTATTTATGTTGCAGTGACAAGATCCCACTGGAATAAGACTTTTGAGTCAAAATGTGCAGTCAAGAATCTATAAAAGGAAAGTACAAGGTATGCTGCAGTGCTTGTGAGTAAACTTTTTTCATAGGTAACTCAGTAAAAAAGGGAAGCTGCACTTAGGATGTTTACAAAGATTGAGCAGAAACCCACAATAAACATCACCACCAAAATAGGAAAAAATAGTTTCTGAAGATACTATGCCTCTGTAGTGGCTGGGAGAGAGAGAGCACATGAGAGAAAGAAAGAGACCAAAATAAAGTCATTATCCACTTTCTGTCTTTTCACCAACTCTCATCCATACTGTCACATTCAACTCTATTCAGTCACCCTTATTTTTAATAGCAAGCATCCAATGTACTATCTTATCACAACACCTGTAGATAATGAGCTTGCATCGAAGAATGGAAGAACATTTTAACATTTGTTAATTTGAATATAGTAGCGTCACAACTATTTTATTGGCAATCTAGAAGTCTGAACTAATAATCCGGAGAATGAGAATCCAAAACCACCATGCTAGTTTGAGAGCTAAATTCAGTTTCTAAAATCTGGAAATAAAAAGCTAACATCAATAAAAGTGACCAAGAAATGGTTGTGATTATTGTAAAAACTGAACTGGTTCACTACTATTCCTTAGGGAACGAAATCTGGTTTCCTTACCTAGTCTGGTTTATATGTAACTGAAGTCTGACAAAAAAACATGGTTGACGCTTAACTGTCCTTTGAAATGGCCTAGCAAGTCACTCAGTTGCATCAAACTATCAGCAGTTCAAGAAGATGGCCCACCACCACCTTCTCAGGGCAGCTATGGATGGGCATTAAATGCTGTCCTTGCCAGCAATGCCCGCAAATAGAGTGAAATTTCTGTACAATAAAAACAATTTTCCATCAAGATGACACTGTTAACATGCCTGCTCATTGGAAGCACCAGTCACAAAGCACTTAAACTCCCAGTAAATATATGGGCGAATGAGTTATTTTTATGTTAAAAATACATTTAGATATGAATAACTTCACTTCCCAAACTTCCTCCTGTTGAACTTCAGGACGTACATACCTCTCCTGGACGAATTTTAATGAAAAAACTGCTGCGTTTGTACGAGATCTTGAGAACTTTAGGCCAGGCAAATCGATTAATTCTGAGCCTGTCTTTGTACACAAGAAGGCCACCTGAACATACTCCAAGCATGATGTCCACTCCTTCTAAATCCTAAAAGGCAAGGCAATTAAAGATTAGTGAAAACTAAGGGCTACAGATGTCTAATCGGAAGGAAATCTCTAGTTTGTTTCCCGTATTAATTACCACCAAGGCACAATATTTGGGTATCTGAGCTGCTTAAAAGGTGTAAAAAATAGTTTTATAATTTAGAAACTTGGCACCCCATTGTAAGACTAACATGGTAAATAAAATCTGTTTGAGAGATGCAAGAACAACATATTCAAACTCTTTTTTCCCACTCAAACTTTTACTGCCTTTAAAATGCTACAAAATACATTTTCTAATTAACTGCACAGCTCCATTTAAAAAAAAAGATAAAGAAAAGTACTGCAATACTTCAGAATTCAAGTGGGTAGCTAACAAAAGTTAATCTGAAATTTTTCAAAAGTCCAGAAAATGTAATAGTGGAAATAATACTGTGTTTTAAAATTGATATTCTGACTTCATTAGTAAGTGGTCATAAAGTTGCTTAATGCCAAGATCTTTGAAATTATAGCATATAAGGAATGCACTCAACTAAGTTTCAATCTCAGGACTGTGGACTATCTAGTATTGTCACTAGACAGTATTTTAGTATCTACAAGTCAGGGGGAAAAACATCACTCACTTCAACTATGCTTTAATGCTGTGCCAATATGATTCTTATGAGATACCACCTTACTTGGTCTGGTCTACATGACTCCAGACCCACAGCGATGTGGTTGGCTCTTAACTGCCCTCTGAAATGGTCTAGCAAACCAAACCATCCATTCAGTTGTACAAAACCGCTACACAAAAGTTGAAAAGGAATAAAACTGGATGAAACACCCAGCATTGACCTAGGCACCGGAAATGACAAAGGCAAACCCAACCCTGTTGACCCTGCAAAGTCGTCCTTACTAACATCGGAGGACTTGTGCCTAAAGTGGGAGATCTGCCCCACAGACTAGTCAAGCAACAGCCTGACAATCATACTCTCAGAAACAATCCTTACATCCGATGTCCCAGACACCATCACCATTCCTGGGTATGTCTTGTTCCACTGGCAAGACAAACCCACCAGAAGTGGCAGCACAGTGGTATACATTAGAGGAAGTTGCCCTTGGAGTCCTCAACATCGACTCCGGAACTCAGTCTCACAGCATCAGTTCAAACAGAGGAAAGGAAACCTCCTGCTGATTGCCACCCACTGTCCTCCCTCAGCTGATGAATCAGTACTCCATGTTGAGCACCACTTGGAAGAAGCACCAAGGGTGACAAGGGCACAGAAAGTACTCTGGGTGGGGGACTTCAATGTCCATCGCCAAGAGTAGCTCGGTAGTACCACGTTTGACTGAGTGAGCTGAATCCTGAAAGATGCGTCTGCCAGATTGGGCCTGTGGCAGACGATAAGGGAACCAACAAGAGGGAAGAACCTGCTAGACCTTGTCCTCACCAATCTACCTGTTGCAAATGCATCCATGACAGTATTGGTAGGAGTGATCGTGGCACATTCCTTGAGAAAATGAAGTCCCGTCTTTACACTGAAGATACCCTCCACTGTGTTACCGCACTCCCACTGGACTAAATGGGGTAGATTCAGAACAGATCTGGCAGCTCAAAACTGGGCATCCATGAGGCGCTGTGGACCATCAGCAGCAGCAGAATTGCATTCAACCACAATCTGTAACCTCATGGCCTGGCATATCCCTCAGTCCATCATTACCAACAAGCCTGGTTCAATGAGGAGTGCAGGAGGGCATGCCAGGAGCAGCACCAGGCATACCTAAAAATGAGGTGTCTACACAGAACTACTTGCATGTCAGTGGAAGCAGCATGCAATAGACAGAACTAAGCAATCCCACAATGAATGGATCAGATCTAAGCTCTGCAGTCCTGCCACATCCATTCGTGAATGGTGGACGACAATTAAACAGATAACAGGAGCAGGAAGCGCCACAAATTTCCCCATCCTCAATGATGGGAGAGCCCAGCCCATCAGTGCAAAAGAAAGGGCTGAAGCATTCACAACCATCTTCAGCCAGAAGTGCCAAGTGGATGATCCATCACGGCCTCCTGCTGAGCTTCCCAGCATCACAGATTACAGTCTTCAGCCAATTCGATTCATTCCAAGCGACATCAAGAAATAGCTGAAGGCACTGAATAATGCAAAGGCAATGGATCTTGACAACATTCCGGCTGTAGTACTGAAGACCTGGCCGCACCCCTAGCCAAGCCGTTCCAGTACAGCTACAACACTGGCATCTACCAGACAATGTGGAAAATTGTCCAGGTATGTCCTGTCCACAAAAAACAGGACAAATCCAATACAGCCAATTACTGCCCTATCAGTCTACTCTCGATCAACAGCAATAACCTGCTCACCGATGTTCAGTTTGGTTCCGCCAGGACCACTTGGCTCCTGACCTCATTAACTTGGTCCAAACATGGACAAAAGAGCTGAACTCAAGGGGGGAGGCGAGTGTGATTGCCCTTGATATCAAGGCAGCATTTGACAGAGTGTGGCATCAAGGAGCCCTAGTTAAATTGAAGTTAATGGGAATCAAGGGGGAAACTCTCCACTGGTTGGAGTCATACCAAACATAAAAGGAAGATGGTTATGGTTATTGGAGGCCAATCACCTCAGCTCCAGAACATTGCTGCAGGAGTTCCTCAGGGCAGTGTCCTAGGCCCAACCATCTTCAACTGCTTCATCAATGACCTTCCCTCCATTATAAGGTCAGAAGTGGGATGTTCGCTTATGATTTTATGATGTTTAGTACCATTTGCAACTCTTCAGATACAGAAGCAGTCTGTGTCCATATGCAGCAAGACCTGGACAACATCCAGGCTTGGGCTGATAAGTGGTCAGTAACATTCATGCCACATAAATGCCAGGACATGACGATCTCCAATAAGATACAATCTAACCATCTCTCTTGACATTTAGTGGCATTACCATCGCTGAGTCCCTGACTATCAACATCCTGGGGGTTACCATTGACCAGAAACTGAACTGGACCAGCCATAAATACCGTGGCTACAAGTGCAGGTCAGAGGCTGGGAATTCTGCAGCGAGTAACTCACCTCCTGACTCCCCAAAGCCTGTCCACCATCTACAAGGCACAACTCAGGAGTGTGACAGAATACTGTCCACTTGCCTGGATGACTGCAGTTCCAACAACACTCAGGAAGCTCGACATCATCCAGGACAAAGCAGCCCACTTGATCGGCACCCCATCCACCATCTTAAAAACATTCACTCCCTCCACCACAGATGCACAGTGGCAGCAGTGTGTACCATCTACAAGATACACTGCAACAACTCACCACGCCTCTTTCAACAGCACCTTCCAAACCCACAACCTCCTCCACCTAGGAGGAGGACAGCAGATGCATGGGAACACCACCACCTGCAAGTTCCACACCACCCTGACTTGGAAATATATTGCCATTCTTTCACAGTCGCCAGCTGAAAATCCTGGAATTCCCTCCCTAACAGCACTGTGGGTGTACCCTCACCAGATGCAGCAGTTCAGGGAGGCAGCAAGGACAAATGGGGTGGGCAAGAAATGCTGGCCTTGTTAGCGACATCCACATCGCATGAAAGAATAAAAAAAATCTTGCACCATCCCAGGGTTGCTCTCACCACAGATAGTAACAGTCATGTACCAGTTCTTCACCCCAGTGTTTTAGAACTGAAAATTCCTTGTCTGACATCCAATACCAATGAGCAGAAATTTCAATAAAATATTTGGAAGAGTGAAGCCATTATCTTCATTCCCGCCACAAACTCCATTCCCTAACCACCGACTCCATCCCTCTCCCTTTCAACCTTGGGTATTGTGGTTAACCCAGAGATGAGCTTCTGACCACATATCGGCTCAATCACCAAGACCACCTATTTCCACCTCCGTAACATCGCCAGATTCTGCTCCTGCCTCAGCTTATCTGCTGCTGAAACCCTCATCCATGCCTTTGTTATCTCCAAACTTGATTATTCTAATGGTCTCCTGGCTGGATTCCCATCTTCTATCCTACATAAACTCGAGCTCATCTAAACTCTGTTGCCTTTCTCTTGACTTGCACCAAGTCCTGTTCATCCATTAGTCGTGCTCTCTGACCTACATTGGCTCCCAGTCCGGCAACACCTCAATTTTAAAATTCTCACCCTTGTTTTCAGATCCCTCCATGGCCTTGTCTATGTCTGTGACCCCCCTCCAGCCGTACAAGCCTTAGAGATCTGTGCACTCCTCCAATTCCGACCTCTTGCACATCCCCGATTTTAATTGTTCTACCATTGCCGGCTTCAGCTATCTAGGCCCTAAGCTCTGGAATTTCCTCCCTAAACCTCTCTGCCTCTCTCTCCTCCTTTAGGATGCTCCTTAAAATCTACCTCTTTGACCAAGCTTTTGGACATCTGTCCTAATATCTCTCTATATGGCTCAGTGCCAAATTTTGTTTGAAAACGCTCCTGTGAAATGCCTAGCGATATTTTACTATGTTAAAGGTGTTATAGAAATGCAAAATGCAAGTTGTTGTTGCTTATAAACATGCTTTATATACACACTCCAAGGTTGGGAGGACAAAATCTATAATTGTTTTTAATGGTAGTTGTGGGCTTAACACGAAGATTCTACACACCCATTTTGTGAAAATCCTAGTGACAACATGCTGCTATTTTTGCAGAGCTTTAAAAATGATTAAAGATTGTAACAATTTTTGATTGTGGTGGCGCGTAATGACAAGTTTGCTGTCAATGAGTTTATGCACTGGCTTCTTTTATTTAAGAGCAATTTGCAAATACATTTTTTCTATGAAATGGAAAAGGATGTTTATACATTTAGTAAAAATCAATTTAGTAAAAACTTAAAACTTTGAAAAACTAGACTTGATCAAAACAGCTGCTGGTGTTCATGGACAAATCACAGAAACTAAGCTTATAGCCATTCTCAATTAGGAAATGGTGACTAATATCATCGCATCATGCCATACAAAGTAGTTTTTAAACTTTCACATATATATATATATATATATATATATATATATATATGGTTTAAAATTTGAAAATAATTCTCAGATTAGAAACAATGAAACATGATGACATGGTTTTATTGCTTAAGTCACAAACGTTTTATACAGGAAAATATATATACCAAAATACAAAGAAACAGCCATATTTTTGTAAATTACTTTAGCAACTAGATCTATCCTGTGCCTCACATCATCAGATTTAATTTGGAACCAAGAAAATTTTACAGAGCAAAAGATAAACAGCAATATAATAGATACACAAGGTCACAATTGATATGCTGAGTTCTAATGTAGATAAGGAAGTCTGTTATCTTTTTGTGGCGGTTTCTAACTTCAGGAGCTAATTCGTCCAATGTACCTTTCACAGAAGGTTCCAACAAACTCAATGATTTGAACTATTAAATTATTTAAATGTCGCTCAGTTAACAGAGCTAGTTGATTTGAATAACTATCAGTAATACTGAGAAAAAAAGAGTATATATTTGTTTAAACATTTTCACATATTGAAGCTTGTTATTAAATCTAGTGACCAAACACCTCAGCGCACTTTATTATGGTGGGTGGGGATGGGAGGGAGGGGAAGATAGGACAATGTTGAGGACATTGAAAGCAGAGAGCTGTATCTCTATCGTTGGAGTGGAACATGAGCAGTAAACCCATTTTAAATGGGTTGGGAGAAAAAAAGTTACAAATTTGAAGGGTAACAAGCCACTAAACAATTAGGGGCAATGTAGAAATTTCAGCTGTGAAACACAACTCTGTCCACTAATATATGGTCAATTAGCATCTATTACACAAATTTCCCAGAAGATATAAATAGTTCTCCAGCTGACCTTTGCCATATTTATCTTGTTCTGATTAATTTGACTGGTTTCAATCCTATTAATGGTAGTATGCAACAAAAAAAACTGCACATTACTTATTTCCAGAATGGAAAAACAATGTATTTATAAATTAATGCCACAGGGATTCAATGGATAAAAGCTTCCGATGTGGTTACAGGCACTATAAATTACCTGAAGCTCCAAGCAGTCACACTGCAACACCAGCAAACAATGTGCATCATAATTTCGGAATTCTTTGATCCTAAACTGAAAATGTGTAACTGGATGCATACATCACTGGTGGACGGAGAAGAATTGTACAATTGATTCCCTCTAAATAAAACAGGGCTAAAACGCAGATTGTGTAGCACTACTGACAGAAACAAAAAAAAAAAATGTAACAATTATAACTGCTTCTTGGTGAACAACTATGAGGTTATACTGCTAAATGTTAAAGGTCCTATTAAAATGTTAACAAATGGTGGAAGTATCTGTAGTATCAAGTAGTTATTCATCTACATTCATAAACGTAAGAGAAATCACCAAATAGAAAATGTTCATTTAAAGCAGTTTCTTAGTCCTTACTCTGCCCTGTGGAAATCTGCTGGTTTGGATATTTTTTTTCAATGACATGATGACATAAGTTAAGTGAACAGCAATTAGCTGCCCCACAGTATAATCTGGATACCAGCATTTGCAACTGCCCTGGATATGTATCCCAGAGATACATAATGTGGGTAAAGTTAGCACCAGGATCTTCATAAATGGAAGAACCTTCCTGTTTGGCTCACATCCTATGCAGATGTACAGATGACCAAGTCTGTACACAATTTCAAGATTCTATTTGCGATAGGATTGCTGGGTGTTGCATAATTGGGTGTCTCCCAGAGTTGACATCAATTTCTGCGTAATGTCGCTCCATTTGGTGTCACTGCTTCATACGATCTTGGCTCTCGACAAACCTTAGCTATTTCAGCTGGAAACCAAGTTCCTTCTGTCAAATGTAGAATCAAATTTTTTGTCCTATGGTCAAATTTGACAATTCTTTACCTGCATGCCAGTCATGCATATCTTTCATCCACCCGGTTTTTCCAGTAACTCGTCTTGTACGACTGTAAACTTGCCTCGTGAGAGCCATTCGAACACACCTCCTAAACAGGAGTTCAGTAGGTGAGGGTAAACGTGCACTCAATGGTGTTGACTTAGATGTAGCATTGTGATCTGGAAATCCTGCTTCATTTCCCAGCATTTAAATAATCAAGGACTTAACAGTACAGACCACTCGCTGCACCAGGCCATTTGATGGAGGATAATGTGTGAGAAGTGGGGCATTGATCACATTGCATTGTCACCACGTGTCTCGAAATGGCTTGCCCATGTACTGAGGACCGTTGTCTGAGACAATTTCTTGTGGTGTCCCAAACAAACTGAAAATGGCACTCAGTGTACTGGCAACAGCTGCACTCGATGTATTGTGCAACTGTTGAATTGTCGGAAATTTGGAATGTCTGTCACTAGAAGAAAATCGGCACTATGAACACTAAATAGGTCTGTCGCAATCCTGGTCCACGAGTTTGATGAAATCTCGGGAGGTATCAATGTGCTGGCTTGGCTGGTGTGCCTGACATGCCTCACATATACTCTTAGTCTTCTCTAGATCACTGCTGATCCCTAGCCAGTATATGGTTTCTCTCGCCAGACGTCTAGTGCGCTCAATACCGATGTAAACACAGTGTCATTGTGTTAGAATGTCTGGCTGGAGCGACTCATATATTAGAACCTGTCCATCCTTGAATATAACACCTCCTGATATTCCTAATTCATCTCGGTAGGCCCAAAATGGTCTTAAGGTTTCCTGGACTTCTTGTAGTGCATCAGGTCAACCTTCAATTATGGTTTCCATAGTGCCTGGAATACTTGGTCTTTGCATGTCTCTTCTTGCAATTGTTGACATTTGTGTTGCCCAAAGTTCAACAAATCTACCTGGAACACATCTTCAACTTCTGTGTCTAGTGAATCAACCTGCAGATCCAACGAAACATCCGCATTCTTTACCGGAGTGGGCAACTTTCTCAAGGTATGTGACGTAACCATCATGTTGCCTGGCTTGTAGTTAACATCGCAATCGTATGCTTATTTTTAATCAACAATCCTTGCAACCTAGGCAGTGCATCGTCAAAGGTTTTCACCATATCATTTCAAGGGGTTTGTGGCCCCTTTCGACAATGTCTTCCATAAAGATACGTATGAAATCATTTACGAGAGTAGGAATAAACGGGTGCTTGTTGCATTGGCATGCTGTGACTAGTGGGGTACCACAAGGATCAGTACTTGGGACCCAGCTGTTCACAATATATATCAATGATTTGGATCTGGGGACCAAATACAATATTTCCAAGTTCACAGGTGACACAAAACTAGGTGGAAATGTGTGTTGTGAAGAAGATGCAAAGCGGCTTCAAGGGGATTTGGACAGACTTAGTGAGTGGGCAAGAACATGGCAGATGGGATATGTGAAAAAATGTGAGGTTATCCATTTTGGTAGGAGGAACAGATGTGCAGAGCATTTCTTAAATGGTAAGAGATTAGAAAGTGTAGACGTACAAAGGGACCTGGGTGTCCTCGTCAATAAATCACTGAAAGCTAACATGCAGGTGCAGCAAGCAATTAAGAAGGCCAATGGTATGTTAGCCTTTATTGCAAGAGGATGAGAGTACAGGAATAGTGAAGTCTTGCTTCAATTGTATAGAACCTTGGGTTAAGACCGCACCTGGAGTACGGTGTGCAGTTTTGGTCCCCTTACCTCAGGAAGGATATTATTTCCATAGAGGGAGTGCAACGAAAGTTCACCAAACTTGTACCTGGGACGGCGGGACTGTCCCATGGAGAGATTGGAGAAACTGGGCCTATATTCTCTAGAGTTTCAAAGAATGAGAGGTGATCTCATTGAAGTCAACAAAATACTTAAAGGGATAGACAGGGTGCAGCTAAGATGTTTCCCCAGGTTGGGGAGTCTAAAACCAGGGGACATAATTTCAAAATACGGGGGAAAGCCACTTTGGACCGAGATGAGGAGAAATTTCTTTACCCACTCAGAGGGTTGTGAATCTTTGGAATTCTCTACTCCAGAGGGCTGTGGAAGCTCAGTCATTGAGTACGTTTAAAGTAGAGACTAACAGATTTCTAAATACCAATGACATAAAGGGATATGGGAAAAAAGGCACTGAAGTGGATGATCAGCCATGATTGTATTGAATGGCGGAGCAGGCTCGACGGGCTGAATGGCCTACTCCTGTTCCTATATTCCTATATTATGCCAAATACTAGAGCAAGCATCTCCAACACAAGGGAACTATTCAAATGCAGAGCGGGAGACAAGATCTTTGATCTGAACACATTGGGTTCTCCATCCTGCAGAATGCAAACTCAAAGCCCCATCTGCAATGCTTCAAGGTGGTTTCTTTCCTGGGGTCATAAAACTGGATTGAAGCCATTTCTTCTGAGAGTGACTTTAACGCCTCAAACATGTGCTGATGGTCCTCCTGCCGTATGAATGGTACTTCCTCAATAGCTCCATAAGCAATGATGCCTTCTGAGCAAAGCTAGGAATGTACGGTGTGAGGAAGTTAAATAATTCCAGACAATGCTGTAGATCCTCCCTGCCCTGTGGAGAAGGCATGGTGCAAAGTCCTCCAATTTGCTTAAATCCAGACAGATGCAGTCGCTTGAAGATACAGATCAAAAGTAGTAATGTGACACACATTCACCCTGCATTTTTTCAACTATTGAAGACAAGGCCTTCACAACGTGCTGCCTCCGTTAAAAGGTATAAATTGAGATAGTGTTTATCCTTCCTCTTGCCAACCACATCAATATGATTGGCGATGTAAACGCATTCCGACACCTCTCCAGTGATTCGGTCCATGTGCCATTGGAACAAGTCCTGGCTGACTGATAAACAAAAGGCAATCTTTGAAAACAGTACCATCTGAACAGTGTCCGAAATGTTGTCAACTCTCGTCAGCCTTCCGCTAGATGGAAAGACCAGTAACCTTTTAGCATCCAACTTGAAGATTTTCGCATGGGCACACTTTGGATTCAATTCTTCCAACGTTGAAATCTTGCATGGACATCTTTTCAATGCCTGGTTAAGATGTCTCGAGTCTAGACAAACCATAATGGTTCCGTCCTTCTTTACCACGCATGTAATCAAACTGCACCAGTCCGCGTGCTGTTGAACTTTACGGATAATACTGTCTTGCTCCAATTCATCCAGTTCAACTTCTAATTTTCCTTGGATATGAAATCTGCATTTTCTTGATGGGTTTATTAACAGAATTGCATCTTCTTGTCGGTGTATGACTGCATCCCCTTTAAAACTACTGATTGGATTGGTCTGGGTATTTAGATTTCAAGTCAAGTCGAGGACTGACTCAATGGGGTTGTTCTGGGTATCCAATATCCCTACTGGTACCTTGTTGATCCTATGAGTAATAACGAGCTTAAGGTATCTGGATGCTGGTAGGCCTACTATAGCTGGATTTTGTGTATCAATGGCATAAAAGATTTGTGATGACCATGCCAATTGATTGTAGCTGCACTTCAGTGTTACTGTACCAATGCAATGAATCATCAATCCATTATATGCAGTTAAATTAGCTGTAGTTGGTTGTATCATCACTCTCCAAATGTTGGAAGTACATATCCTTCAGTATGCTTAGGGGAAGGATATTGGCGCTCACCCCGGTGTCAATTTTGGCCCTCAGTGTGCACTTTCCAATCTTCCTAGGACACACAATATTAATGGTTAAAAATGCTTCCAGTGATGTGAGTCAACATTACCAGGTCCATAGATGAAACATGGAACGCTTGCTCACTCCCCTTTATAAGAACTTAGACATTGTTGTTTTCCATGCTGTCTGCTGTGCTGGTGACTTCATATATGCACTCGCCTCCATGCCTGGTATGCTCTGTTTTGCTGCCAGTGTGCTGCATATGTTTTCTACTTGGTTGTGGCTTGGGGTGACCTCTTGCCACAGCTTCTGAACAGGGTTTCTTACACTGGCATGCCCAATGCTCTTTAACACCACATGCTTACAATGATCCTGGTATGCTGGACAAGTTCTTGGTGGATGAAGAAGTCCACATTTTCCACACAGCTTGTTCGGTTTCGCCATCTTGGCTACCATATAAATAGTTGAAGCCACATCTAGTACTTGCAAACTCCGTCAGCCTGCAAGAACAGCTTCGTGTTTACACCCGTCTTTTAATAAAGCTTCAATGTCAAGACCTTTAGCTTTTCTAGGAGGTCCTTTTGAAAAGCTTCAATGGATGTCGACATTATCAGCTCTGCAATTCTTTCAGATAACTCAGCTTCAGAAAAGTCACAGTCCCTACCTTTGTCCCTGCAGCAACTGAACAGATTGGTCGATTGACTCTTTTGGTTGCTGCCTGTATGATATAGATTCCAACAGATGTATTCTGAAATTGACTTTCATATGTAGTTGGTCTTCTAGTGTGGTCCACATTTTCTTGGGGTCTTTCTGATCATCTTCCAATATGCCTGAGGTATTCAGCCTATGAAGCCCTCTGTTTCTGATTGCTATCTTAGTTTTGACTGCTTGTTTAATTGGTTCTGATACAGCAAAATCAAGAAACCACAGCTCTACCATTCATTTGAAAAGTTTGAATTTGGAAAGACTATCCGCTGCTTTCCAATTCATACCTGGGAATTTTACTGACATCTTGCTGACATTCCCGGGATTTTCTGTGATTTCCTAGAAGAAGCTTTCCTGCTTTCCTCCACAGAAAGGCTTCAATGTGTTGCAGATCTAGCTGCCGGCAGTACTTTTACTTGCCACGCCCTGTTTCTGAACTCTACGGCACTGCAGGTCTGTGGTGCTGTTGCTCCCCTCCAAGTGCTTTTTCAGGCCCCGCCCATGAAGCGGATTTTGGCATGAACAGCACCACAACGTCCCAAATAACTATGATGGCTGCGATGGCTTTTTTCCCCCAACCTTTTTTGTTCAAGCCTGCCTTTGAATCAACCTGCACCAGTCCGATTCAAATCACGGCCCCTTTGTACAGTTATGCACTGTTCTCAACGGAGTACTGCCTACTGATAGTGCTTCATCTCTCTGAGCTCTGTTCGTAGCTTCTGTTTCCCTCACAGACTGCTGAGGTGTTCCCAAGCTGAATCTGATGCTCTCCTGATGTGCCTTAAAAGCTCAAAATCTTCAAACTCTCATTCGCTACCACCATATTGTGTTCCCTTCTATCCTTCACACACAAACTTACCAATCACTCAGGTAGGACTGGTAAACTAAACGGAGTTCTTTATTCGAAGATTACAGTAGTATATACATATTGGAAAGCTCTTACTGGTATGTTTTGCTTGGTCAACTAACACATTCCAACTACTGTGTCACTTGGCAGATGACATCATATCCTGTTTGATGTATACAGATTATGGACATACCCACTTAAAGATATACTACAACAAAAACAGCTACAGCATGTAAGTTTTCCCTTAAACAGCCACCTTTCATTTCCAACAAAAAAATGGGATAGACAAGATTTACAGAGAAAGACCAAAGCTCATTTATAAAGCACCTTTAATGAAAAAAAAAATTCCAAGGTGTTGCAGAAATAGAAGTGGAGCAATGGAGGAAGAGATTAGGAGGCGTAACTCAAAATTTGGCTAAAAAGTTAGGTATGAATGTTTTCTTTTTAAAAAGTGTATATGGATATTGAGAGATGGAAGAATTTAGGGAGGGAGTTCTAGAGAGTAGGGCCAGTGTGGCAAACTGCACTGTAACCAATAATGAGGCAAGGGGAGGGGAAGTGGTTAGTGAGTTGGACATACAAAGCTCCCTCTCAGGAAAGACAAACAAGCACTTAAACAAGTGGATAATGATTTTGTTTTTTAAGAGGAGAACTGGCCAGGAGTCCAATACAGAAGAATCAACATCATCTGCTGGATTAAAAATAAATCTTGTGTAGCACCTCCGCCTTGAGCAAATGTGGCTCTACTCCAAGTAAGCTCCTTAAATAAAATCCAATTTCCTCTAAAACATAAACACATTTAGAAGGAAGCGTCTTACTGATCTTATCTTGTTATACAATTTTTAAACACTTAGGAGAATAGATGAGGTCTTTAGAAGTCAAATCAAATTTAAGTAGCCATGGGTCACAACATTCAGAACCCACCAACTGAGTTCTTTTTGGCCAAGGTGAGGAAGTGAGTCAGTCTTTCCCTCCTGAAACAGTGCACTAAACACTCTAGTCAATCAGATAGGAGCATCTCTTGAACTATGACTCAAAATCAGTGAGTGGAATATGTAAATTGCTGTGTTGATATGTTATTTTCAGGTTTAATTTTTATTCCTTTTTTGTAAGAATATTTTGCTTGTACATGTTGTGCTGTCATTTCTTTTTACCTGAACTGTCTTTTATCATTACTGCACCATAATTAAAACTGTACAGAGTAAGGTGACAACAATACACATAACTGGTAAAAATCCTGCAACCATTGGCCACAACAAATATAGTTAAACATTACAAATCTTTTTATTGATAGTGTACATCTACAAATTCTAAATGAAAACCCAAATGGCAGATGTAGGTCCACTCTCAGACCTCAAAGGATTCAATAGAGTCTGATACTTACAAATCCTAATTGAATATTCATTCTATACAGTCTCAGACATGAGAAAATATTTTGTGTTGCACATAAAAATACATTTTGATTACTAGACTAACCATTTCACAGTTGTTAAACTAAATATCTGCAACTGGAACATTGTAATATAGGTTTCTGAGTCTCAATATGCTTAAAAACTAGTGAAATCCACCAACATTGAATAGTGCATTCCTGCTGTCAGCTGTATTCTCTGATAACTGTAGTTAAAGTCTCAAGAAGGAAGCAGCATAAAGTTGAGAGCTGAAACAAACAGTAACTCCTAACAAGACTGATTTACATTAATTATGCAGCTAGCTCCATATATTTATATTCAGCAGGCAAAAAGTCAAAGGTAGATGTTATGAAACTAGCTATTTTAAACTAGTTGCTATACAGTAAGTTTTATCCCAATATTTTGACTGATAGAGTTTTCTGCAAAAATAGGCGTGATTTATTTTTTAAACAATTGGTTGAAAAATTAAAATGGAACAGACTTTGTACCTTAGCAGGATGGAAGTCCACACCATACATTGAAAGCTTCTTAGCATTCTCCAAGAACTGCAGATCTGCTTGTGCTGGAGTCATAGCCCTGGGAAGAAATATTGTTAAAGCAACTTTTGAAAATCTCTGATTTAACGCACATTGTTCTCACATTCATTCGTATTTAGAGATACAGCAGTGAAACAGGCCCGTCGGCCCACCGTGTCTGTGCCGACCAACAACCACCCATTTATACCAATCCCACATTAATCCCATATTCCCTACCACATCCCCACCATTCTCCTACCACCTACCTACACTAGGGGCAATTTACAATGGCCAATTTACCTATCAACCTGCAAGTCTTTGGCTGTGGGAGGAAACTGGAGCACCCGGCGGAAACCCACGCGGTCACAGGGAGAACTTGCAAACCCCGCACAGGCAGTACCCAGAATCGAACCCGGGTCACTGGAACTGTGAGGCTGTGGTGCCACTGTGCCGCCCTCACTGCGGGAAGTCATTGAAGTGAAGTACTCTGAGGATACGGAACAGTAATGTGTTTGAAGTTTTAAATTCAAACAATTGGCTAAAACAGGTATTGACAGCAACATTATGGCAAAAAATGAAGAATCACCTCCAATTACTATCCAGTAGGAGTAGCAAGGATATTATATAATCAGTTCCCCTGATGATTTGGTTAAGCAGTGAATAACTACAGAACAGGAAGATACCTAATACCACCCATGGTCTGTGCTAAGCTGGTTGATCTCAGCAAGGGTGATGGTAGGGGTGCTACAATTGATCTTGGTGTTAGCGAAAACAAGATTGACCACAGTTCTGGCTCCTGGTCAATGTCCAGAAACTGTGCATTCACAACAATGCTGATAGTCTAGGCTCGCACATCAAGAATCGCCACTCAGATGAAGTACCAGAAGGTGATCAGCAAATAGTGAGGACATTCAAGATGATAAGGGAGAGAATTGCTGAAAAGACAAAGGGGGGAAAAAAGCTGCATGATATCAAGGCATTTAAGCGCTTTCTTTTTCTTTTGACCACAAAGGATCAAAACACGTCTGTGATTACAGTGTTAAGCTGTAGCTGAATGCGATAATGTGTGGCAGTCTGCATCTGACTGTCGTGAGTTAAGAAGCTAATGGGAGAGGGATGTGCGTTAAGTCATATCATCATTAGTGATGGGAATTAGCATAACTGTTCTTTTGGGGAGGAAGCATTCTGAAAAATTCTAAATGCAAATGAGGAAATAAATTCATGACACTGTTTAGGGGCAAACAAAACTTCACCTATACAAACAGGCTTTACATTCTTCTATAAAAGAACTAGAAAGTTTAAACAATGTTAATAAACCAAATGCTCATAATGTAAATGTATTCAATAAGCACAGAATCTGCATATGAAGTGTGCAGCTCTCCATTTTAGATTTGACCATTTAATAAGCTAAAGTCAAATTGGCTAGGAACTGGGTCAAGCTACAAAAAAAAAATTAGTTACTAGCAGTTATAAATGCTGCGAACCATGGGAAGAAAAACTGAAAACAGAATGCAGGCCAAATCAGATGTACATGCAGTACCAGGGAGAGGTCGTGTGTCTTAGAAAATGTAAAAGATTTCTTTAAAGTGCACCATTCTATGATTTCCTGACTGGATAGCTGATCTGAATTTTTTTGGAAACTAGAAAAAATTATTCATGGTTTTAAAATAATGGCCACTAACAAAGAGAAAAAGTTAGCATCAGTGGTAGCATACTCAAATTCACAACCATTGGACTCGGATGCAAGTGCCACTTCAAAGACTTGAGCCCACAATCTAGGCCAACACTTCAATGCAGTACTGAGAAAGTTCTGAACTGTAGAATGTGTCGTCTTTCAGACGAGGTAACAAACCAAGTTCCCATCTGCCTTTACAGGTGAACATAATAGATCCTATGGAATGATAGGAAGAAGAGCAGGGGAGTTCTGTTGGTGTCTTTGCCAATATTGATCCCTTAATCAACATTATGAAAAAAGGTTATCTGGTCAATATCTCATTGCTGTCTATGGAATCTAGTTGTGCACAAATTGGCTGCTGTGTTTCCTATATTACAACAGTGACTACCTTTTTAAAGTACCTCATTAGCTGTGAAGTGCCTTGGGATGTCCTGAGGTCTTGAAAGACACTATATAAATGAAAGTTCTTTCTTTTTCTTTTACATATTACATAAACCAAGCATCATACGGGTTAAGTGCAACTTCACTCATTATTTTTCAATCCAGTTCAGACATTTGCCTTCACTTTCTTACTAGTATGCATTACAACATTCTAGTATTACACAAAAACATGGCATGCACTATTGGTGGCTCATTAGCACAAGAAAAATGATACTGTTTTAATATTACAAGATTTGATATTGCAGATACGATTAACTGTCAAAATGGAACATATACACTGATAAATAGATATAATCCTACATTAGAAAACAATACTAGTTTCCAAGATAGGATAGGGCGGTTACTTTTCCATAATAACTGGAATTATTGATACCTGAGCATTCTGACATGCGAGTGATATAATGTTCAAGTTACTTTTTTTTTTAAAATTAAACATACCTGTGAGTTTTATGAAGCTCCATAATTTTCTCTTCCAGTTCTTTTGTTTGATTTGGGGCCAATTTGAACTCACTAAGATAATCTGTTCCATGCAACTCTGGATCATATTCACCCAGCTCTGACTGGACAGTGTATGATCCCAAAAGGGCAAGGGTAACAAATGAACATGGCAAACATCCAGTAATTATGTCCTGACGCAGCTGAAGACACAAGTAGTACCTGGAAAGAACACAAATTTGTAACCAATTGTACATCAATAAGTGCTTGGAAACACTAACTTTAAACACAAAGTCTAGCAAGCATATCCCTCATAACCAATACTTTGACTTCAAAGTTTTAATCAACCATATAATGGGTGAAAGAGTAACAGGATCCTCTCAGTTTATGGTACAGAGTTTGCAGAACAACTGGTGATGAATCATAGAATGGTACAGCACAGAAGGAAGCCATTTGGCCATTCAAATCCACGCCAGCTTTTTCAAAGAGCAATCCAGTTGGTCCCACTCCTTTGCCATATACCTGCAATTTTTTCTCCTTCAAGCATTTATCCAATGCCCTTTGGAAGGTTACTACTGAATCTGCTTCCACCACCCTATCAAACAGAGCATTCCAAATCCTAACCACGCGTTATGTAAAATAACTTTTCCTCATATTGCCTCTGTTTCTTTTGTCAAACACCTTAAATTTGTACCCTCTCATTATTGGTCCTTCAGCCACTGGAAACAGCTTTTCGTTATTTACTCTATATAACCACTTCATGATTTTAAACACCTCTATCAAATCTGCTCTTAGCCTTGGGTGGAGGCTGAGGACGTGGGTAAGATTCTCAATGAATACTTTGTGGCTATCCACAAAAGAGGGGGCCGATGATGACATCATAGTTAAGGAGGAAGAGATGCTACGGTCACCTGGCTCATGGTTTGTATTAATATTTTTTAAGAGGTCACTTTTAGTTTTGGGGTATTAAATGTGTAGCTGTAAGAATTTCAAAAGGTTGCAGACCACCCAAGATTTAAAGTTCAAACATCTCTCCATGAATGCTTACAGACACAGATTTAGAGAGGAGAGCGCCATAAACAGCAGGTGGGCTCATTTAGTAGGGCCATTGGAACCAGAAAGTCTGGAAGAGTTTGCTCAGTCATTGTTAGCAATATCAATTATTCATGAGAGCAAGAAGGAATCAGAGATATTTTTGGAGTTGGAGGTAATTAGCTTAAATTGCTATCTCTGACATCCCACATGTACCATATTGCTGTGGAGATAGACGATGTAGGGGGTATCTGTTGGTGTTTTGATTTGGGTGCTTTCTGACAGAGACAGAGTTGGCTTTTGGAAAGCTGTTGGTTTCAGACAGGTTGTTGGTCACAGAGAAAGCAGTTGGGTTTTGGAGCAGCCAAGACATCAAGGGGAACAAGGGATGTTTCCATTTTGAGTAAGGCCTGTGCTCAAGCTGGGAAGTCCAGATTCGGGTGGTGTGGAAGAGAAGTGGAGGATTGCTGAACAGATGCTGGAGGGAGAATTCTCAGGAGATCTCAAACCTCAGAAGACAGCTGAGAGATTAGGGAAAATTGAAGTGAATTCCTATGAGCTGTGGTACACTTTGGATTGGTCACAGAGAGAAAAACAGACAAACTGCCAAGATCCTGTAACATATAGGGAAACCTTTGGGGTGGAAGTAAAAGTCAAACAGGGGTGTTATGTTGGGATTTAGAGTTAAGAGTATGCGTCTTCCTGTTTTGTTAAGATTTTAAGTTTGAAGTGTGAGTGATTTCAAATGGTAGCGTTGTTAGTAATGTTTTGCTTTCTTTAACTCTTGTAAAGTTTTTTTGTTAAAATGTGAAATCTTATGGCATAATTCTTTCAATAATAACTGGGAATTCGACTTTCACTTTTTCTAAAAGGTTAACAGTCCCAATGGGATTGTAACAGAGTGCAAAATACTGGTAGGATAAACATTTAGGGGAGGTGGTGGGGTAGTGGTATTACCACTGGACTAGTAACCCAAGGTATGGCTCTGGGGTCCTGGGTTTGAATCCCACCACAGCAGAAAGTAGAATCTGAATTCAATTAATAAATCTGGAATTAAAAGCTAGTCTAATGATGGCATGAAACCATTGTTGATTGTCGTAAAATCCATCTGGTTCACTAATGTCCTTAAGGGAAGGAAATCTGCTGTCCTTACCTGGTCTAGCCTACATGCGACTCCAGACCCACAGCACTGCCCTCTGAAATGGCCTAGCAAGCCACTCAGTTGTGCCAAACAGTTACAAAGTCAATAAGGAATGAAATGGGACGGACTACCTGGCATCAACCTAGGCACTGGAAATGACAACGGCAAACCTAACCCCGTCATCCCCGCAAAGTCCTCCCTATTAACATCTGGGGGCTTGTGGCCAAGGTTGGGAGAGCCGTCCCATAGACTAATCAAGCAATAGCCTGATATAGTCATACTCACCATCATGCCTTACAGACAATGTCCCAGACACCGCCATCACCATCCCCAGGTATGTCCTGTCCCACCGGCAGGACAGACCCAGCAGAGGTGGTGGCATAGTGGTATACAGTCGGGAGGGAGTTGCCGTGGGTGTCAACATCGACTCCGGACCCCATGAAGTCTCATGGCATCAGGAAACCTCCTGATTACCACCTACCACTCAGCTGATGAAACAGTACTCCTCCATGTAGACCACCACTTAGGGGAAGCACTGAGGGTGGCAAAGGTGCAGAATGTACTCTGGGTGGGGTCTTCAATGTCCATCACCAAGAGTGGCTCGGTAGCACCACTACTAACATTAACCACACTGTAGGACGGGATATAAAAGGAAGAAATAATGGCAGCTTGTCAGAAAGGTACAGCAATAATTATGGGAGATTTTAACCTACATATAGACTGGAAAAATCAGATGGGCAGGGGTAGCCTAGATGAGGAGTACATAGAAAGTTTTCGGGATAATTTCTTGGAACAATACGTTCTGGAGCCATCCAGAGAGCAGGTACACAAGACCTGGTATTGGGCAATGAAATATTAATTAATAACCACATAGTTAAGGCGCCCCTAGGTAGCAGCAATCATATGAATTTTACATTCAGTTTGGGGGAGAGAAGAGAGGGCCCAAGGCTAGTATTTTAAACTTAAACAAGGACAAGTGGATAGGCTGGGTCGGTTTTCCCTGGAGTGAACGAGGCTGAGAGGGGACATGATAGAAGTATATAAAATTATGAGAGTCATAGATAGGGTAGATAGCCACAGTCTGTTTCCCATGGTAGGGGTGACTAAAACTAGAGGGCATGGATTTAAGGTGAGAGGGAGGAGGTTTAAAGGGGATCAAAGGGGTAAATTTTTCACACAAAGAATAGTGGGTATCTGGAATGAGCTGCCTGAGGAGGTGGCGGAGGCAAGAACAGTAGCGACATTTAAGAGGCATCTGGACAGGTACTTGAATGAGGAAGGCATAGAGGGATATGTAATTAATGCAGGCAGATGGGATTAGTATAGATCGGCATTATGGTCGGCATGGACACGGTGGGCCGAAGGGTCTGTTTCTCTGCTGTATGACTATGACAATTATGAGGGCATGAAAGCAGAGCTAGCTAAAGTGAACTGGCAAATCAGGTTATGGGATAGGTCAATAGAAATGCAGTGGCAGACACTTAAGGGGATATTTCAGAATACACAGATACATTTCAACGAGAAAGAAAAATTCCAAGGGTGGGACCCGCCATCCGTGGTTAACTAAAACAGTTAAAGATAGTTTCAAACTTAAAGAAAAAGCCTATAATTGTGCAAAGATGGGAGGCAGGTCAGAAGATTGGACAGAATATAAAAAACAGCAAAGAATGACTAAAAGATTGATAAGGAAGGTAAAATTAGAGTACAAGAGAAAGCTAGCTAGAAATATAAAGACAGATAGTAAGAGTTTCTATAGATATTTAAAAAAGAAGAGTTAACAGAGTGAGCATTAGTCCTATAGAAAGTGAGTCTGGGGAATTAATAATGGATAATGAGATGGCAGATGAATTGGACAGATATTTTGTATCCGTTTTCACTACTGAGGATACAAGTAACATCACAGTATTAGCTGTAAGTCAAGAAATGGAAGGGAGGGAGGAACTCAAGAAAATTACAATCACCAGGGAAATGGGACTAAACAAATTGTTGGAGCTGCAGGCTGAAAAGTCCCCGGGTCCTGATGGACTTCATCCTAGGGTGTTAAAAGAAGTGGCTAGTGAGATAGTTGATGCGCTGGTTTTAATTTTCCAAAATTCCTTAGAATCGGGGAAGGTTCCATTCGATTGGAAAATAGCAAATGTAATTCTTTTATTCAAAAAGGGAGGGAGACAGAAAGCAGGAAACTACAGGTCAGTTAGCTTAACATCTGTCTGAGGGAAAGTGTTAGAAGCTATTATTAAAAATGGTATAGCAGGGCATTTAGAAAAATTAAAGGTAATCAGGCAGAGTCAACTTGGTTTTGTGAAAGGGAAATCATGTTTCACCAATTTATTGGGAGTTCTTTGAGGGAGTTACATGTGCTGTGGACAGAGGGGAACCGGTGGATGTACTGTACTTAGATTTCCAAAAGGCATTTGATAAGGTGCCACAACAAAGGTTACTGCAGAAAATAAAAGCTCATGGTAACATATCGGCATGGATAGAAGACTGGCTAGCTAACAGGAAACAGAGAGTAGGCATAAATGGGTCATTTTCTGGTTGGCAAGATGTAATGAGTGGTGTGCCACAGGGATCTGTGCTGGGGCCTCAACTTTTTACAATTTATATAAATGACATGGAAGAAGGGACAGAAGGTATGGCTGCTAAATTTGCTGATGACACAATGATAGGCAGTAAAGTAACTTGTGAAGAGGACATAAGGGGGCTACAGAGGGATATAGATAGGTTAAATGAGTGTGCAAAGACCTAGCAAATAGAGTATAACGTGGGAAAGTGGGAAATTGTCCACTTTGGCAGGAAGAATAAAAAAGCATATGATAGAAATGGTGAGAGATTGCAGAGCTCTGAGCTTTAGAGGGATGTGGGTGTCCTAGTGCATGAATTGCAAAAGGTTAGAATGCAGGGACAGCATGTAATTAGGAAAGCTAATAGAATGTTATTGTTAATCGTGAGAGGAATTGAACACAAAAGGTTATGCTTCAGCTACACAGGCTATCAGTGAGACCACATCTGGAGTAGTGTGTAGGGTACTGGTCTCCTTATTTAAAGAAGGATGTAAATGTTTTGGAGGCAGTATAGAGATGGTTTATTAGACTAATACCTGGAATGGGCGGGCTGTCTTACAAGGAAAGATTGGACAGGCTGGGCTTGTAACTGCTGGAATTTAGAAGAGTAAGAGGCGACTTGATTGAAATATACAAGATTCTGAGGAGTCTCAACAGGGTGGATGTGGAAAGGATGTTTCCCCTTGTGGGAGAATCTAGAAATAAGGGTCACTGTGTAAAAATAAGGGGTTGCCCATTTAAGACAGAGATGAGGAGAAATTTATTCTCAGAGGGTCGACAGTCTTTGGAATTCTCTTCCTCAAAAGGCAGTGGAAGCAGAGTCTTTGAATATTTTTAAGGCAGTAGATAGATTCTTGATAAGCAAGGGGGTGGAAGGTTATCGGGGGTAGGTGGTAATGTGGAGTTGAGGTTACAATCAGATCAGCCATGATTGTGGAGTAATCAGTTCAGCCATGAACTTATTGAATGGTGGAGCAGGCTCGAAGGGCCGAGTGGCCTACTCCTGCTCCTAATTCGTATGTTCGTACTGACCGAGCTGGCAGAATCCTAAAGGACACAGCTGCTAGACTGTATCTGCGGCAGGTGGTGAGGGAATCAACAAGAGGGAAAAACATACTTGACCTCGTCCTCCCCAATCTGCCTGCCGCAGATGCATCTGTACATGATACTATTGATAGGAGTGACCACTGCACAGTCCTTGTGGAGACGAAGTCCTGTCTCCACTTTGTGGCTACCCTCCATCGTGTTGTGTGGTACTACCACTGTGCTAAATGGGATAGATTTCGAACAGAGTTAGCAGTGCAAAACTGGGCATCCATGAGGCACTGTGGGCCATCAGGAGCAGCAGAATTGTATTCAACCACAATCTGTAACCTCATGGCCCGGCATATCCCCTACTCTACCATTACCATCAAGCCGAGGGATCAACCCTGGTTCAATGAAGTGGGCATGCCAAAAGCAGCACCAGGCATACCTAAAAATGAGGTGTCAACCTGATGAAGCTACAACCCAGGACTACTTGCATGCCAAACAGCGTAAGCAGCATGCGATAGAAACAGCTAAGCGATCCCAAAAGCAACGGATCAGATCCAAGCTCTGCAGTCACATCTAGTCATGAATGGTGGTGGACAATGAATCAACTAACTGGAGGAGGTGGCTCCACAAACATCCCCATCCTCAATGATGGGGGCGCCCGGCACATCAGCGCAAAAGATAAGGCTGAAGCATTCGCAACAATCAGTCAGAAATGCCGAGTGGATGATCCATCTCAGCCTCCTCCTGAAGTCCCCAGCATCACAGATGCCAGTCGTCAGCCAATTCGATTCACTCCACCTGATATCAAGAAACGACTGAAGGCACTGACAGCATTCCAGCAATAGTACTGAAGACCTGTGCACCAGAACTTGCCGCACCCCTAGCCAAGCTGTCCCTGTACAGCTACAACACTGGCATCTACTCAGCAATGTGGAAAATTGCCCAGGTATGTTCTGTACACAAAAAGCAGGACAAATCCAACCTGACGAATTACCGCCCCATCAGCCTACTCTCAATCATCAGCAAAGTGATGGAAGGGGTCATCAACAGTACTATCAAGCGGCACTTGCTTAGCAATAACCTGCTCAGTGACACTCAGTTTGGATTCCACCAGGGCCACTCAGCTCCTGACCTTATTACAGCCTTGGATCAAACATGCATAAAAGAGCAGAACTCAAGAGGTGAGGTGAGAGTGATTGCCCTTGACATCAAGGCAGCATTTGACCAAGTATGGCATCAAGAAGCCCAAGCAAAACTGGAGTCAATGGGAGAACTCTCCGCTGGTTGGAGTCGTACCTAGCGCAAAGGAAGATGGTTACGGTTATTGGAGGTCAATCATCTCAGCTCCAGGACATCACCGCAGGAGTTCCTCAGGGTAGTGTCCTAGGCCCAACCATCTTCAGCTGCTTCATCAATGACCTTCCTTCAATCATTAGGTCACAAGTGGGGATGTTCGCTGATGGTTGCACCCTATTCAGCACCATTTGTGACTCCTCAGATACAGAAGTAGTCTGTGTAGAAATGCAACAAGTTCTGGACAATATCCAGGCTTGGGCTGAGAAGTGGCAAGTAACATTCGCGCCACACGTGCCAGGCAATGACCATCTCAAGAGAGAATTTAATCATCTCCCTATGACATTCAATGGCATTACCATTGCTGAACCCCCCACTATCAACATTCTGGGGCTTACCACTGACCAGAAACTGAAGTGGAGTAGCCATATAAATACCATGGCTACAAGAGCAGGTCAGAGGCTAGGAATCCTGCGGCGAGTAACTCACCTCCTGACTCCCCAAAGCTTGTTTACTATCTACAAGGCACAAGTCAGAATTGTGATAGAATACTTTCCACTTGCCTGGATGGGTGCAGCTCCAACACTGAAGAAGCTCGACACTATCCACGACAAAGCAGCCCACTTGATTGACAACCCATCCACAAACATTCACTCCCTCCACCACTAGCACACAGTGACAGCAGCGTATACCATCTACTAGATGCACTGCAGCAACACACCAAGGCTCCTTAGACAACACCTTCCAAACCCACGACCTCTACCACCTAGAAGGCCAAGGGCAGCAGATGCATGGGAACACCGACACCTGCAAGATCTGCTTCAAGCCACACACTATCCTGACTTGGAACTATATCGCCGTTCCTTCACTATCGCTGGGTCAAAATCCTGGAACTCCCTTCCTAACAGCACTGTGGGTGTACATGGATTGCAGCGGTTCAAGATGGCGGCTCACCACCACCTTCTCAAGGACAATTATGGACTGACAGTAAATGCTGGCCTAGCCAGTGACACCCACATCCCATGAACGAATATAAAAATAACATTGAGAGAGGCAGTATTAAAGGGTTTGACGTCTTTGAAAGGAGATAAATCACCACACCCAGATAAAATATATCCCAGGTTGTTAAAAGAAGCAAGGGAGAAAATTGTGTAGGCTCTGGCCATCATACTTCTATCCTCCCTGGCTAAAGGATTGGTGCTAGAGGATTAGAGGACTCCCAAATTTGCACCATTGCTTAAAAAGGGAGGAAGGGAGAATTCAAGTAATTATAGCCATTTTAGCAAGGTTTTTGACAAGGTTCCACTTGTCAGGCTGGTAAAAGAAACATAAAAGCCTTTGGGATTCGAGAGAGAGAGTGGCAAATTGGATCCAAAATAGGTTTAGTGGCAGGAAGCAAAGGATAATGGTTGACAGGTGTTTTGCGACTTAAATGCGGTTACCAATGGGTTTCTGCAGGGCTGAGTACTTGGCCCCATGCTTTTTGTCATTTATATTAATGACTTAAATTCAAATGTAGGGCACATGATAAAGAAGTTTGCAGATGATACAAAATTTGGTCATGTGGTTGACAGTGAGGAGGAAAGCTTAAGATATAGATGCTCTGGTCAATTGGGCAGAAAACTGGAAAATGGAATTCAATCCAGAGAAGTGTGAGGTAATGCATTTTGGGAGGTGCAACAAGGCAAGGAAATACACAATAAATGGGAAGATACTGATTAGTGTAGAGGAACAGAGGGACCTTCCAGTGTATGTCCACAGATCATTAAAGATAGCAGGACAGATCGATAAGGTGGTCAAGAAGGCAAATGACATGCTTTGCTTTATTAGCTGAGACACAGAATAGCAGGGCGGTTATGCTAGAACTGTATAAAACACTAGTTAGATCAAAGTTTGAGTACTACGTACAGTTCTGGTCACCACATTACAGGAAAAGATGGTGATTGAACTGGAGAGGGAGAAGAGGAGATTTATAAGGATCTTGCCAGAACTGGAAAATTTTAGCTATGAGAAAAAATTGGATAGGCTGGGGTTTATTTCCTTTGAACAGAGGAGACTGAGGGGTGACTGAATTGAGATGTATAAAATTATGAGGGCCCTAGACAGAGTAAATAGGGATGACCTATTTACCTTAGCAGAGGGGTCAAAAACCAAGGACAAAAGATTTAAAGTAATTCGTACAAGGATTAGAAGGGAGATGAGGAAACATTTTTCATCCAGAGGGTGACAGGGACCTGAAACTCACTGCCTGAAAGGGTGGTACAGGCAGAAACTCTCATCACATTTAAAAAGTACTTGCATGTCTACTTGAAGTGCTGAGGCCTGAAGGGCTACAGACCTACCGCAGGAAGATGGGATTCGGCTGGGAGCTCTTCGTTGACCAGCACAGGCAAGATGAGCCAAATTTTTTTTTTTTTTTTTTTAAAAAGAAGTAGGAGCAGGAGTAGGCCGTCTGGCCCCTCGAGCCCGCTCCGCCATTCAATAAGATCATGGCTGATCTTTTCGTGGACTCAGATCCACTTACCCGCGTTCTCACCGTATCCCTTAATTCCTTTATTATTCAAAAAGATATCTACCTTAGCTTTAAAAACGTTTACTGAAGAAGCGTCAACTACTTCACTGGGCAAGGAATTCCATAGATTAACAACCCTCTGGGTGAAGAAGTTCCTTCTTAATTCAGTCCTAAATCTGCTCCCCCTAATCTTGAGGCTATGCCCTTTTGTCCTAGCTTCACCTGCCAGTGAAACATACTCTCTACTTGTATCTTATCTATTCCCTTCATGATTTTATATGTTTCTATAAGATCCCCCCTCATTCTTCTGAATTCCAATGAATATAATCCCAATCTACTCAGTCTCTCCTCATAAGCCAACCCCCTCAACTCCGGAATCAACCTAGTGAACCTCCTCTGCACCCTCTCCTGTGCCAGTACATCCTTTCTCAAGTAAGGAGACCAAAACTGCACACAGTACTCCAGGTGTGGCCTCACCAGTACCAAATGGCCAACTTCTGTGACTTTCTATGACTTCTATGCTCTAAGCAGAACAATCACAACTTCTCTAGTCTACCCACGTAACTGAAGTCACTCATCTCTGGTACCACTCAAGTAAATCTCTTCTGTACTCTCTCCAAAGCCTTTATATCCTTCCTAAAGTGTGTAGCCCAGAATTGGACAGCTGGGGTTGAACTTGTGTTTTACCTAGCCTTAGTATAACTTCCTGGCTTTTCTACTCTATGCCTCCACTTATAATGTCCAGGATCCCAAATACTTCGAGTGTGTAGGATCTGGAGTGTGACCTCCTTACGGTATTAACATAAGAAATAGGAGCAGGACCAGGCTGTTTGAGCCATCTCTGCCATTCTATAAAATCTGTGGTACAGAATTCCAAAAGATTCACAACCCATTGTGCAAAGAAATTTCTCATTTCAGGCCAACCCCATGTCCTGAGATTATGACTCCCAGTGAATCTTTAGAATTTTCTACGCCAGAGGGCTGCAGATGCTAAGTCAATGAGTATATTACAAATTGTGATTGATTCCCATAGTACAATAATTTATCAAAGAATCTGGGGAGATAGGGCAGCAAAGTGCAGTTGGCGTAGATGATCAGCCATGATCTTATTGAATGGCACAGCAGACTCAAGGGGCTGTGTGGTCTGCTCCTGCTCCTATTTCTTATGTTAACACCATATGGAGGTCATGTTCCCTCCCCGGCCAAACAGTAATATAAAATAACTCTAATGAATATGCACTTTTTCAGGTCTTGGTGAATTCTGTGCCTAAAAATGAGCTCTACACTACATATGGTTAAGCAATTCATTTTATTTTATGAAGGAGCTCGGAGAATTCTTGAATGGTTGTGAATTACACATGTTACAGCAAAATGTGAATTTTAGATAAGAGCTTATTCACTTGGGACAAATCAACTGATAGTTTATTTTCATGCAGTTAATCAGTGGTACTGTAATCTGTTGGCTTCTTGAGTCTAAGTACCTCCAACTTCAGCCAAAAAATAATGCATTAGCTAGAGGTTTGTTTCCCACTAAACATGATCCTGTTAAAAATTTTAATAGAAATCGCCCTTTTACCTTGTTATATCTTCGGTCAGCTGTGCAGGATCAGGTGGGTAAAACTTTACATTGAACGTAAAATCCCAAGGTCCACCTGAAAGACAGATAATTATTACACCTTCCACCAAATGCTTTTCACTGTGCTGTAAGATAAAACGAAATCATGGGCTTTTTTTGCAAAAAAAAAATACAGCAACATTTGTGGTTAAAAACAACCATTTATTTGATAAATCTGGCCAGGGCATGCTAGATGGGTCAAGTGGCCTTTGCATGATTGCACAAAGAACATTTGGCCCAGGGAAATGGATGGGGGGCGGTGGTTGATAGAGGGAGATGGGGCAAAGGAATACCAAGAATACCGGATTGTGATTGTTATAGTGATTTTTGGGACTTTTTTGTGCATTTGTTGAGCGAAAACAGAATTGGGTTTAGCTGTGATATCTGCTGTAGCGGAATAGCTAATTGAAGCTCACACATCAATTGCCACTTGGATGAAATCCAGAAGACAAAAGTGTGAATGGAGCTATATTCCATCAAGGCACAAGGAATTAACAACCTTCAGAAGGAGAAAAGAACAAACTTGCATTTGTACAACATCAGGATGTCCCAAATTGTTCACAGCCAAATAATTACTTCTGAAGCAAAGTTACTGTCATGAAGGCAAAAATCAGTAGCCAAATCATACACAGCAAGGTGCCACAAACAGCAGTGAGATAAATGACAAGTTACTTTTTTGGTAATGATGGATACAAATAGGCCAGGACACTGGGGCAACGCTCCTGCTATTCTTCGAATAAAGTCATAGGACTGAATTTTATTAGTGGCCGTACTTCGCGGCGGCGCGCTTTGAAGTCAGCGGCCTTCAGAAATGGAAGTGCCGCTGCTCAGCCCCCACGATATATCACACGGGTGCTCATTTAAATGGAGCAGGCGGAGCGGCCATCCCTGATAACGTAGAGGGGGCGGCCGCTCCGTCCCTGGCAATGGCATCTGGCACCACTGCACAGGCGCCTGCACCATTTTTAAAGGGCTTCAAGCCCTTAGCAAAAATTGGAATTTTTAAACAGAAATGATTTGATAATTTTTAACAAAAAAAATTAACTAAGCTGGAGGTCCTTTCCCAACCACCCGCCCCCCGTGGTTGTTTTATAGGCCAACATGACAATGAATTTATTATTTATTGCCTACCCGAACCTTCCACCCCCCCCGCACCAACCTAGTCACATTTGGCCTTCAACCCCTTCCCACCATCCCACAGCCAATAAAAAAGGCTTCCCCCACTCCTGCCCTGATAATTTCTGTCCTCCCCCCTCCCCACCAGTATCTCGCCTCAGAACTCTGTATGGAGTTCCGAAGGCACGAGTTGTGGCTGGCGGCCGGAAAATCAGCATTGGACAGCCGCTGGGACAAGGTAAGTTGATTTGCATCATATCTTAATTAATTTTAATATTTAAATGAAGGGACCACACCAAGGCCTTGTCGCCGCTGGTAAAATGCGGCGGGGTTGGGGGTCGTGGTGGGCCACTCCCGCAAGTATTTTACAGGCTCCCTCCGCCACGATCCCCGACATCAAGGGGCTGGTAAAATTCAGTCAATGACTCTATTTGAAGAATAGCAGGAGCACCACCCCAGCATATATCATATCATATCATAGGACCTTTTCCCACTACCAGAGCAGGCGGACCACTGACTTAATGGCCTGGATTTTATGGCCCCTGCCCACCCCACCCCGAGACAGGGGAGGGGGGGAATGGGTATCACAACGCGATGGCGGGGGGTGGTGGAGGGACCAGTCTCCTCTTGGTTGCTCAGCAATCTTCCTGGGGGCGGAATAGGGCAGACAGCCTTCCAGCCCAAAGGCTCTTAAATAGCCTTTTAATAGCCAATTGAGGGCCTCTTCCTGCCGCTGTTGGGATCTTATCGATGGTGGAGGTCTGGGGGGGTGGGTCCCTCCTTCATGAGCCCACAGAGGACCCCCACTGGGTCCCCCTCCCCTGGACTGAACGACCACCACACTGACCCCACCTCGCCATGGCCTTCCGGACTGGCCCAGGTGATCCTGCCTCACCGACCTCTGTTCCGGGGTTCCACCGCTGGGCCTTGATCGGAGTCCTCTGCAGTACCGGCAGTGGCCGCTGCTCCTGGTGGCGCTGCTGAGACTGCTGAGCTTCCAGCCCTCTGATTGGCTGGCAGCTCTTGGAGGCAGGATCCCCATCCCTTTAAAGGGATGGGGATCCCGCCTAAACGCTGAATCAAAAATACCGGAGAATTGCTCCGGGGTGGCGGGGAGGGTGCATGAAGAAACAGAGGCGGGGTTTCCCCCACCTTTTCAGCCCAGTGCCGGGAGCCCCGCCTCCAGCACCAAATCCAGCCCAATGTCTTATCCAAAAGATGCCATCTCTGACAAATTGCAGCACTCACTTAATACTGCAATGATGTGTAAGCAAGGTTACTTGATGCTCGTGTGGTTTGAACCAACGCCTGATGAGGAAAGTAAAATTTTACAGTTCTTTTCCTCTTTGACTGTATTTTTGTCTAATTGCGCTTCTATGACGTATCTTGGATTGTTTTCCTCTGTTAAAGGGACAATATAAATTCGAATTGTTGTATACTAAAAGGCAGTTAGATTTTTAATAAACCTTTTTGGTAACTTTGTCCTTGTTCAATTGCCCACTCTAGAATTTGAACACATTTAGGTTAACACTCCAATTACTACATTGTTGGAGTGCCATCTATCAAATGAGTCATTGCAGATGTGATAAGGCACTATATAAATGCAAGTTTGTATCTTGATAAAATCGCTTCCTTTCAACACTGATAATCCCAAGGTTCTCCAGTCTTTTCTCTTCACGCAGTCCTCTGACGCCATTATTATCAATCTTCTCTACATTATCTCCAGAGGGTCGCAGTCAATGTTTTGCTTGCTGCATGCGGCCAGCTTGTTGCACTGCCCAGTCCATTTAAGGTTGATGCACAGCCTATTTGTTCCACATCTTAAAATGGAACGTTACTTGTGCACAGCCTATTTGTTCCCTTTGCTGCACATTCCTGATTGCTGCGCATTCAATGCACCTCTGCAGCTTAGAAGAAACACTGCTCTCAGTAATCCAAGAGGTGGGCTGACCAGAGTATTGTACAGTTTAAATATTTCCTCAGATTTGTACTTTACTGTTCTGGGTATAACATTTAGCTGCACATTGGCTTTGAAAAACCGCTGCTATGCAATGTTTGGATACGTTGTGCACCGTACCAAGTTTACTAAAACTCTTCTCCCTCACTCATTCCCCTCTCCCTTTAAATGAGACTGTGTTGCAAGAACAATTCTATTACAGACTGTAATGAGGAAAAGAAATACAAAAAGTCACATATGAAGAATGCTTCTTAGCCTGTATTGCACTCTGAAAATGTAAAACTAAAATCTCTGCACTGTTGCTGAAATTGATGTTACTGATAATTATTTGAAGAACAGGCAGGTTCTATGCCACAAGGCATGCAGGAATGCTCTGGGGTGATCCCCTCAGACATTTCCCTTTATTCCTCCAAAAAGTTTCTAGACTTTTATTTGCTACTTCTCTGTAGCCTTGAAAGTTACTGACTGACTTGGGTGGGATTTCTAAACATTTAACCTTGAAACACCACCAAAACAAAACAGGTTATCTAGTCATTTATCTCACTGATGTTTATGGACCCTAGCTGCGCACAGATATGGCACTACATTTCCCTACATTACAACAGCAGCTACACACCAATAGTATTTCAGGCTGTGAAGTGCTTTGGGACAACCCGAGGACATAAAAGAGGGCATATAAATGTAAGTTTTTTCTTTATTATAATTCTTTTTAAGCAGTTGATGACACTGAATCTATTATAAACCAAATACAACACTGAAATGTAAAGATTTTCACCAGAAAGATAGATTTGTTTTTGCCTAAAATAATGCGCAAGGGGATCCAGTTTCTGTAGTCTGCACTTTGTCCTCTGTTCAAACCACTCTTATGGAAGCATTTTCATGTTAGGAATGCTATAAATGTTCATATGCCTCTGTTCACTTTATTACTATTGACTACTCTTCTTCTTTCCCACTCCCCAAAGTTAGGGGATGGGGAGATCCCATTTTTGGACTGTATAAATGCAAGTTCATTGTTTCTCTCTATAGATTATTTAGGGTTCTTCTAATGTTAACCACCAACCATTAAATATACTGATTGTGGATAACTGATGTAATCCTTTGTGGTGATTGACAGAATGAAGAGAACCCCCACATACAAACAGCCAAAATAGGGTTGGAATTAAAGGGCACACAAGTTTCCAGTTAGGAAACATCCCATTTTAAGAAATCGGACACGAAAAGGGGACAACACATCCTGAAAGAATTCGTCCAAAGACAGAACAAGATAGAAACTGAAGTCATCATGAAAATCCCTCAGTGCACTAAATGCATACAAAATGTGGAGTTACTTCATGTGCTGATGTTACATTATTTACATGGTCAGCTTTTGTCTTGTGTAGGATTTTGGTACCTTATTTCTCTGAAATGTATGTAAACAAGTAGTTGTAGGCAATACTTTTGTACCAAACTATGTCAAACCGCAACATCCAAGATCCATTTTGCATAGACAAACTTACAATTTTCTGAATTCAGAATACATCAGACAAAAGAATCCTGTAGGGGGTTTTTGCTCGGTTGAGTAATCTAACTCCATAGTATTGGACGAATTAGATTTATTGCACATAGAAAGATTCTTACCTTGTAACTGCTTTTTAATCTCTTTGGTGAGATCTAACCAACTCTGAAATAATAAAAGTTACATTAAATACTTGTCAAACAAAAATAAAAATGTACATCATACTGAATGAACCTCTGAACAGAAGAGAAACATATTAGTGGAAAGTCCACAACAATAATCACAAAGCAAACCTCTTCAGTATTCTCATCAAAAACACACAAAAGCAATTTTTCTCCTTTAATAGTAGTACTGAGGGTTAAAAGTATTGTTTTAAACTAAGAATCCCATCTGCCCTCAAGATCCCAAGGCATTATTTGAAAAAAAAAAGCACAGGGTTGCTCTTAGAATTCACAATCAATAACACTAAAACAGATTATCTGGTTATTTATCCAATTGTTGTTTGTGGAACCTTACTGTGCATAAATTGATTGCCATCTTTACCTACAACAGTGACTAAACTTCAAAAGTAATTCATTGGCTATGAAGAGCTTTATAATGTCCCAAGAATGTGAAAAACACTACATAATTGCAAGGTCTTTCGTTAAGCAAATTAAAATCCAAAACCTATTTACAGAAGAAATATACTTTTTAAAATGTATATCCATTTCTATTTCTGTTCCAAATATAAAGCAATTTCCTTCCTCACAAATATTTGCCCTTTTGGTTCTGTAAATACGTACTGCTTTAATTGTCTTATACGTGAAATATGCTGGTATGGACAAAGAAAAATGTTTTATCCATCAGGCATATTCACAATAGGACAATACAAAATGTCAACATCAAAATTTAAAGATTCATGCCACCAGAAATTTGCCTATAAATCAGGAC
Source organism: Heterodontus francisci (assembly GCF_036365525.1). NCBI lineage: Eukaryota > Metazoa > Chordata > Chondrichthyes > Heterodontiformes > Heterodontidae > Heterodontus > Heterodontus francisci. The sequence continues at coordinate 51,978,657 of NC_090401.1, read as the reverse complement.
TGCCTGTATGTGGATTTGACTGCACAGTACTTGGCTTAATTATGGTTTACTTTTAGTTTGTAATCTTGCACCTTCCTATCAGGATATCAGATGAATGTTCTAAGGTATGGATAAACCTTTAGATCAATTCCCCATTTGGATAGTTCTGGCGAGAAGCTGAACTTGATGAGGATATTGTGAACACACAGCACCTGATTTTCCATCATGGAAAAGTGTTTCTTTTAAGCTTTGTTCAATAAAGGGAATTAATGAATATAGAACAAGTTAGATCAGGTAACACAACATTCATCAACAGTAACATTTTAGTTATGACAATGTCCTGTGGCAGCCTTGACTAAAGATTGATTATGTGCTCAGCTATTCAGATCACGTTCTGCTCTCTAATCCTAGAAACAATGTGAAGTGTTTAGTAATGAATTGCTCTTTTACCCTTACCCATCTAATGAACCAAAGACACAACTCAGCCTTTCAGTCTGTTGTAACCAGAAATCTAAACTAAATCACTTCTGAATTGTTCACTCTTGTTTTAGTCAGTGTTTCAGTACAGTGGGGAAAAATGCACATTAAGGCTCTGCACAGCATAGTTTAATCTTTTCAGTGAAAGCCCTTTAAACTATATCAGAAAAATAAGGGGTCCTGCTACCTAGGCTGGATGAACGAATTTGAGGTCTGTTCAGTAGCAATTTTTGAACACAACAAACCCACTTAAAGAGTAGGAAATTATACCCATGCAAAGTTTAATTTTGTTTATAGACTTCAAATGATTTCTAATCTACACAGTATACTACACAGTCTGATACACTGGATATATAAACTCTTGGCAATCTATAAGTGAATATTCTCCTTAAAGAAATTAGCCTTTTAAAAAACTGTATGCAAATTTTAAAGTCCCAAATATGATCTCCGCACCATATGCTCAGTATTTATGATCTCTGCATAATGCGAAAGCATTTAGTTGCAAATCTATGCAATCATCAGTCCACTATAGTCTGTAGCTTGCATGGCTTTGCAAACATATACAAGTACTTATCTAGGAACACTATCACAATATTAAGAAACTGTAGAGTGAATATACTGGTAGGATACCAGAATGTTTGTATGCAATACGTGTGCCTCTAAATGCAAGTTTCTAAATATTGTTTGTGACAATGGAGAAAGACTAGCTGGAAAGTGATTTTCTTTTTTAAAGTTAACATTTAGTAGTTATCAGTTAAGTTTCAGGAGAAACAAATGTAAGGTTTACCTTTACATTTTGAAGACTACTACATAAAGCTAATGTGATAACTGCTATTTAAAACAAAAATGCAACGTTTTTTTTAGGGCCGTTTTACAACCAGGTACCATCTGCCTTTGCTATTTATATGCAATTGCTATTCAGTGAACCCTGCTGCGAGTGCACATACATATGTATGTTGGCTCAGCTGCTATACATGCCCAGTAAAATAATCTGCCAATACTCGCTGTAAAGAATCAGCCATGAATAATGGCCAGTGGGGAAGAGGGTGAGAAAACTGGTGTGGAAACAAAAAAAAAATTAAACTTATCAGGCCGCCAGTCAATCAGTATATTGCCCTTTACACATTTCTGCCTGAAGTGTATTCAATATCATTATCTCACCTAACAGGACCAATAGTGTTTAATGGGTCTCTGACACCAATGACTGTATTTTAGATCTTTAAGGAGCTTTCTCTTTACACGGTTTCCCATAAGACAATAGAACAGAGAAAATAGATTAAACTGATCATGGAACCTTGAGAAACAGCGCTTTAAACCATCAGAAAAATTGAGCTTTTTGTTCTAAAAAAAACCAAACTTATAAATCCTTAATTATAGAGAAGCACTGAATGAGGAAAAAAACAACTGGACCAATGATCCCACTTCTTCCATTGAGGATAAACAGCCTAACATATCATGGAGTCTACTCCACCTATTTACTCTCCTTAAGGAAAGTTCTCCATAAATACTTTGCCCTCAAAAGGTTATCAAGTAAATCTCTACAATATTCACTCACTTTAACATCTCCACTATTTAACACTGCTTTTCACAGGCAGCTACCTCTCTGCCCGATCAGCGCAGGAGCTCGCATGCCCAATACAATATTTAATCATCTCAAATCACTCACGCCTTTTATTACCAAACAGATTATTTAACCCCTTCAATAAAGGAGCTGGATAATTAACTTTGGCTTTTTTGTGTGTGTGCATGAGTATATGCATAGTACCCCTGTGTCTCTACTTTTAATCTCAAGTTTCACATAATTTTAAACTTGTGCAATCTAGCTATGCACTCATATTATAAGTCAAATAGATTGTTTGTTCCTACATTATACATGCCCCAAAGTATTTAAAGACCTGGATCACACCTTTGTCGCAAGTTTAGCTCTGCAAATCTCACTACCAGCCATAGTACCCGGAATTGTGCTTATTGCTCTCTAAAATCTTTAGAGCATATTACCATCTATTCAAAGGTACAGTAGCCAAAACTGCACACAGCATTTCAAATGTGGTCTCACCTGTGAACCATACAAAGTTGCAGGACTTGTTTTGACTACTGCTTTGTGGCAACTGAATCAAGTTAAATTTCATTTCATCACTTGGGATTATAAAAATTTACTGGTGTTTTCAGGATTAAATTCTGTAATTCTGTTGGCTGTGACATTGTAAGTCCTTATAATCAAGTCCTCTTGAGATGTACTTCATATTTCATTTGCTTTTCACCAACAGTTTCACGCTAAAACGATCAATAATTCTTCTATTTCAAACAATTTATAACAGAGTTTGAGGTAATTATATGAAATAAGCAGGGCAATTATTCTAAACCTTTAGAAATCACTGGCCAGGCCCCAGCTGGAGTATTGTGTTCAATTCTGGGCACCACACTATAGGAAGGATATCAGGGTCTCTAAGAGAGGATGCAGAGGAGATTTACTAGAATGGTACCAAGGATGCAAAACGTCAATTATGTGGAGCGAGTCGAGCAGATTAGAGCAGAGCAGGTTAAGAGGAGATTTTAAGAGAGATGTTCAAAATCACAAAGGGTTTTGATGGATTAAATAAAGCAGAAACCGTTGCCAGCATGAGAAGGATCAGTAATCAGAGGGCACAGATTTAAGATAGTTGGCAAAAGAACCAGAGATGAGTTAAGAATTTTTCATTTCTTTTTTATGCAGCAAATGATGAGGATCTGAAATGCATCACCTGAAAGGGTGATGGAAGCAGATATAATAGCTTTCAAAAGGGAATTGGAAAAATTTTCTGGACTATGGGGAAAGAGCAGGTGATTGGATAAGTCTTTCAAAAAAGCCAGCACAGGGACAATGGACCGAAAGGCTTTCTTCTGTGCTGTACTGTTCTATAATTCCGTGAAACGTAGGGAAGGAATAGTTTCCTAGAAATAGTCACTTCCGGTACCTTGAACATACCTCCTGCCTTACATCTGTAATCAAGAATGATGTAGCCCCACAACACTCATTTCCCACAATCCAGTGCTCCATGGTGTTCTCTAGATCTTAATTCAAAGCTGAATACTGCGCACAAACTAATGATATATGTTAATTAAGATGAACCATTAATCAAATTCTGAATGCCCCAGTGAGAAAGCAGTGAAAAAGGAAAATTTGATTTTGAATGCAATTGAATGGCTACTGTACCTTTGAATAGATGGTAATATGCTCTAAAGGTTTGAGAGAGCAATGAGCACAATTCCAGGTACTATGGCTGGTAGTGAGATTTGCAGAGCTAAACTTGCGACAAAGGTGTGATCCAGGTCTTTAAATACTTTGGGGCATGTAGTATAGCAGGGCCATAACCTTATAAAAATAAACTGTGATTTTTTTCCCCCTCATTTCACATTTGCAAATAAAATAAAATAGCTTACTCTCTGGTTTGTGGAATCCCAAATGGCCAGACCAAAGTAGTCCTTCTCCAGAAGATTAAGGTGTTGACATACTTTGGTAAATAGCTCATGTCCCTTAGAATGTCTCTGTAATCAACAACATTATGGATATATTATTTTCTAAAATAGTCGGTTTTTGGTATGCTGTTTTGACTTATTGAATAATTTTATTGCTCAACATTAAAGCTCACAAGAGCCATGTCGCTAAGTACTGCACATGCATTGCTACAGTATAATAATGAATGTTGTCACTAGGATTCAGTAAAGCATAAGTTTTTAAAAAATAAATGTTTTATTCAATGCCACAGATTTTGTCCTTTCAAATGTTTAACAGCAGTATTTTGAGTTAAACAATACTGGAGTAAAGCCCTGATGGAGTATTTAGAGGTACTGTAATCAGTCATAGAGTCGTACAGCATAGAAACAGGCCCTTATCAGTTAACAGTTTTTTTCTATGCTATGTATTAGTACCAAATAAACCTAGTGACAGCACTGATTGATGCTAATCTCTCACAAAAATGTAGACTACTAATGAAGACATCTTCCCATTAAGTGTGGAAATTTATTTTGTTTTTTCAGAATTTTTATTTTGCATTGACATTAAGCAGTTGCATATAAACACTGGCTCCCATCAACTGGCAGAATCAATGCACCTCCTGGCTATCAACAGTTAGATAGGACCCACTGTTAGGCCATGCCAGGATCACTTCAAGCATCTATTTTGCACTGTGTGGGCAGTTCAGCTCTGGGGTCTTGCATCTACCGGGAACTAAAGGAAGTTTAATTTCAGGAGTCTGATAGATTCATGAAACCATATAATACAGCAAAACTAATAATGATCTAATAAACCACATTACTCTATCCTGCATACTGCAAATTAATTCTGGTGATTTTAAAAGGTGCTTACCTGTATTTGGTGCAAAATACTAAACAAGTGTGTAACACTGCAAAATTATTTTTGAAACAAATTACTGTACTACTTAATCCGACACTTAACCCATTCTAAGGATCTCAAAGCTATAGAGAATCTTGCCAAAATCAGTTTCCCCTTCCTCTTTCAACCAATAGGCTTTTAAAACTCAAGCTTGGAATTACTTCATCACTCCTGTCTTTATAGTTAGTCCGCTCCCATAATTGTAAACAAAAACTTTGGTGGTATTCTACAGTATGGACCTTGCAGTTCACTTGTGCTTCCCAATAAGAAGCATTTAGTTGGGCTACTGACATAGCAGGTTGCTGTCCCAGACTGGGACTTCCAGTGCACTGCATCAGAGAGAGAAGCTCACAACTGCAACCCCACCTATGTCAGTTACTATTTGTTAAGATTACCACTGGGAAGTGGCAAACAAAAGTTCAGAAGCTTTTTGTGCAAAGGATAAAGGGGAAAAAGTCAGAAGGGATCACCCCAGAGCATTCTTGCACACCTAGTGGCTGATTAAATGGTGCAACAGACAAATACCTGGAGGCAGGTTCCCTTCCCATCCTCTCAGTAAGGAAATGGTGCATGAGGACCAAAGAGGAGGCGGGAAAACACAAAACACTTGATTTACACTTTTATATATATATTATTGATTAAAAAAAAGTAAAATATTATTGCTTAGTGATTTATTTTCATATAGACTTGCAAATTCCTGGGCAGGCATCTTTTGGTTAAAGTTTTTGAGAACTTGTAATGAGTTTCCTCTGCTAAGTTGACTCCTAAAATCTTAGTCAACAGTTGAAGGCTACACAGAAAATATGCAATGCCAGTAAGAGTGCATCATTCTTACCTCAACATCACACTGAAATTCAGTTTCATCCAACAGAGTCACCTTGCAGCGCATGGTTTTGGAATTTTTGGTAATTTTAGGAGGTGGTTTCAAATCCTTACTGGCTTTTAGCTCTTTACTTTCACCTTGTATCTCCTTGGGGGTTTCTAGCTTTACTTCATCCTTAACCTCTGGATCCTTTTCTGGAACAAGATCTTCTTTTTCTTCTTGTGCTGGCTGCAATGTCAAAATCAAATGCATATATCCAATCAGCAAAGATGTCTTTTCCTGATTCACGCTGAAGACATCATAACTAACCTTGCATTCAAATGTATTTTGAAACAAATTGCTTCTGGCATCACTCATGGTTAATTGATGAATATACAGGTATCTTGTATGAACAAGGTGGCAACTAGTTGGGAAAGAGACTTCAAAAACCTCACTACACAGGGTCACTTTGTTGTCAACTACCTAAAAAATTGAATGGGAAATGTTGATGACATAAGGAATTATTAGGATAAATGTTGACAGAAAGCATCACCAAAATTCTGGCAATGGGAAACAAAGTTTGTGTTCAGGAAGCATGTGCCCTATGCTAAATCTTTATTCTGTATATTTTATTGACTTCAAATTACTTTGTGTGACTTATACGTGTGACTATGTTGAACATAGATCCGTCAGTTTTTTGAACCAAGCCCAAATTATAATCCAATAATTTGATTTGTTTTTAACATATTACATTCTATGTATAGAATAAGCACTGTTCTTATCCCAATAAAACTGAATTAGTTAATTTATTTGGATACCTTAAGACTGATTTGTGTCATTACACACATGACCAAATATCCATCTTTTACTCTCAACATACCCTTAAAAGACTTAATACGATATATAATGCAGATTTTACAAAATTAAATCTTTCATGCAGCAAATTTTAAAATCCCAGAGAATATCTTACTGTTGCGGCATCTATCTGGTTGCAAAAGTTGTTTGTTATGTAGTAAGAGTGGTTTAAACTGTCTCGTATCATTCATACACCATCTTAGGCTGTGGAGCAACAGGATTTGGCAATATACCAGTTATTTACTTACTGCAAAACTCCAACACCTGCTTCTCATGTGAGTAGCGAGAGTGAGCAAGCTTGAGATTCTAGATTTGATAGAAATTGCTTTTCTCAGATAGTAGGTTTAAATTTACACTACTGGCATCCAGCATACTAAGGAAGCCCCTCAATACTGCACCTTGCTCTAATGATTTATTGAACTGCTGCCAAATAAAACATTTTTTAATAGCAAATATAAAAGGGAAATGTATTCATTTGAGTTATCAAACATTTGTGTAACACTAACAGATTACAAGTGCAAACGTGTTAAGATTGAATTATTTTCGCGAATTCACTTGCCAATTTCCCAACTAATTAATGGATAGGTCCTTAATATTGCAATTATGTTCAGTCATCTGAGAGAGAGATTTAGGATCACCTGTATGCAACTTGGTCTTTTAACATAAATTTTAGTAGGACTATGATTTAATTATACTCTTATGGTACTGACATCTGTTTACCAAATGGATTAAACACTGTACTAAAGTACAAACCACTGCTGAAAATTACAGTGTAAATGTCAGGACTCTTCAGCCCAGATGGCCACATACTATGGAGCCTTGCTGGCTAAGAATAAAGTTTAAAAGTCAATACATTTCAAACAGCAACCACCAACATATGGTGTTCGGATTTAAGAGTTAACCATCAGTGAGGCAACACAACAGTTGTTTCCTAACCTCTGCTGACAAAATTCAAACAAGTAAGATTGAGTCTTGGGCTTCAGGGGTTGATTTGCCAAGACTCTAAGGCTACATTCTGGACACCCTTGCTATAATCAGGTCAAATGCAAGTCCAATAATGACTATTTTAAAAAGATGACTGTTTTCCAAACTTCAGGCAACTTCTTATATGTACCAGTGAAACTCAAACTCATCCACAGCATAAAATTTTAGAAACAAATACAAACTCAATCACATTCTGGGAAATGGCCGGGGAAAAAAATATTTTACTGTATCTTTTCTTAAAATGCAAAAGTAAAATACTACGTCATCAAAGCAAATATGTGCTGATTGCAACCTATGCATTAATCCTTCCTGTTACATGGCTGAATTTATTTATATTGAACTTTGTTGGGATCCAACGCCCACCAATAAGTGAACTCATTTGCAATGCTTGACACTTAAAAAATATATTAAAGGTTGACTTGGCCACACAATTATAAATAGTGCAATCCTTGCAATACAGGGTTCTAATGAAGAGTCAAAAGACATGAAACATTAACCCTACCCTCCTCTTTCCACAGATGCTGCCTGATGTGCAGAGCTTCCGGCATTTTGTGTTTTTTTTTCATTACATTTCGGGTTTCTGATATAGAGGGGGTCAAAATAAGCCTTGAAAGCCAACTTCGTAAAAGTTGCTCACACCTCCAAATTGGATGATAGAAACCAGTGGAATTTTTTTATAGTTATGTACAGTAGATAAATTAATTAGGGAAGAAAAAGTAAAATAGTTAAATAGCAAACAGAGAGAAAAAAAGAACAGCAGAAAGGGATAACAGTGCAGCCCAATTTTTAAAGTTATATTTCAAGTACTTATGTTAGTGTTTTGGATAAATATTATGCAATAAAAGCTACTTTGATATCACTGGTGTTTATTTCAGCATTAGCTTTAGCTAAAAATTTATAAAACCCAAATAGAGGATTTCCTCCAGACCTAGGAACACCCTTCAGATTAATGCACATTTCTTCCCAGCTATATATATTTATTGTAGAGTGGTTAACACTTTTGGAGGACATAGAACTGCTTTTGGCAACAAAAGATGCCAATTGCAAATGACAGCAAACTTAAAACAATCTAATACCATTTTCCACCATCTGAATGGTTACCCATCAACAGGTTCAACAATAGAAACATTAATTACCTGCGTCTCAGCGCTGCTTAGGGAATGTAAATCTAAAGTTGCTTCTTCTTCAATATTATCGTCCAACTCCTGATCAGCAATAGGTGCCCCTTGTTCCCTTTCTTCTATTTGCTCTACTGAATTCAATGGTTGTTGCAGTGGTACAGTGTTGTCCTCTGCAGAAGCTACCACAATCTCCTTTCCACTCTCTTCGTCTGAAATCTGAGACTTGGGTCTCTTGAACCAGCCAGGCAAGAAGCGTGACAATCCTTTGCTGCCTGAAGACTGCTCCTTCTCTGCCTCCTCTTTGTGAGCTGGACCACCGTTGACTGGTGTTGTTGGTATTTGCTTGTCCACCACTTCTGATGACTGCTGATTCTCCTTTGGCTGGGTTTCTGCTTCGTCAAAGTTGGGAGGCTCTTGTTGCTCAAAAGCTGGCTGCTGCTGATGGGGATTTCCTATTGCGGCGCTCAAGCTAATTTCTGTGGTCATGATGAATCTACATTTTAAAAAAAGTTAAAAAGCACCATAAGATACAAATCCTTGCTTTGAATGGTTACAGTTAAATTACAGCATATTATGGCTCTCAGTCTCAATTCAGCAGTTCCTGATAAATTTATTTTAGCATAATCCTCTGAACTGTTTGAGCTGCTGAACTTAAAAAGGAATGGATTCAGCACAAGCAACATAGTATATAATTCAAAGTAACATGACTGCTCCAGAAAACAAAACATACAGTTGTGAGTATATTTTTCTAATGAACTACACATACTACAAAGCTGTAGTAATAATTTGTGATTGTATGATGAGGATTAGTCAAAAGGCAAGTCTGACAAACTAATTGGAAAGCAACAAGTATAATTTGTATTTGTTAAAAACAAATGTGCGGCCAAGCTGAGAGAAACTATCCAAGAATTCCACTGTAATTTTGTTTTTGCAGTACAGAGCTGAGACATAATCAAGAGAAAATAACTTTTAAGATGCGCACTTTTAAACCAATGTAGTTACACCCCAACTCTATGGAAACCAGCACCAAACAAAACCTCATCATTTCCACAGGGGACCACATCTGGTCAGTCATCTTCTGCACAACAGAAGGGAACTCCCTTGAAAGACCTCCCCAAACTGTCAAAAATAATTGTACATCTGTCACTGACTTGTATATTGCACTCCAATAAATTCAGAAATATTTTATGGATTATTTACCCAAGTACCAATGAATCAACAACTACAATTCCCCCCATGCAATGTTGAAACAATAGTTTTGAGAGTGATGCAAAAACCACACTACCCCACTTGGGGGCACCACATCTCACTATTTGGCCCACTATTCAACATAGTGGGACAAATCTTGTGGAGTGGGGCATCTCAACGCACACAGTTGGACTTTTCCCTGCAACTTTCAACTTGAAATTTGTTTGCGCCATAACTTGCTAGAAGTACCTACTGATAATGGCATGGCAAGAGCAACTGGACCAACAGACCAATACAATTTAAGGATTGAGAAATAAACAGGAATGGCAGAGGAGGGTGAATTAGAGCTAAGCCTTAGAGAGAGAAAATGAGAGAGTCAAATATCAGATAGAAAAGAGGAAGATGGAAAAGAAATAATTTTCTTTTAAAAAATGTAATAGGAACTTACATGTAGGAATGAGACTAAACAGCTTAACTTGTTCCCTGTGTGGGCCAGAGGGGTTGAATGGCACTGCACTAACAATTATCAGGTCTTGCTGAAAATAGAGGCATGTTGTCGAAGCTTTTTGTTTTGCACTCATCAGGACAATCTGCAAGAATACCAAATGTAAGGGAAAACCAACAACTTTATACTGTATGAGAAGAGAGTGCATATTGGTTGGCAAGTGGACTCTGATTGGTAGAGGTCTTGCCATGGAGAATGCACCAGTTTACGGTGACTGACAGTTAACTGCCAAACTTTGCTTAAATTTAAACCAGGAAGCTTGACTGATTACTCAGGGCAATGCCTTAACCAATGAACCAGCGAATGGCTGTCACTTATTTTGTTTAGTTAAAACAGACGCAATGTTTGTACATGTTCTTCCTATCTGCAAAGAAGACGACCCTATGTAGTTTGCTCACTTGCCAACCAATCAGCACTCTCTTCTCATACAGTATAAAGTTTTTTCCCCTTACATTAGTATTCTTGTGGATTGTCCTGATGAGTGCAAGACGAAAAGCTTAGACAACGTGTCTATTTTCAGCAATACTCAAGTTCTATACTACCAAATGACTAATCAAGTCATTAAAAGGGTACTCATACTCTTGAGTAACAACCATAACTGTCTGCCATGTGTTTAATGGGTAATTAATCTACAAATCCAGCAAGTTAAAAAGTACAGGGTGGCTAACGGCTAGATGCTGCTTGTGCAAAGCAACAGCGGAGCAGCGTTAAGTCGACCATCAACTTCTGGAGATTTGCAACTCATGCTTTAAGCCCCTGAACTTAATGCTCAATTTGCACATTAATAATGCTGTGCACCGTTATACTTCCAGCAAGGTTTGGTCGATCATGTAGCCCACACTAAAACTGAATCGGCCAACACCACCATCATATACAGCAAGGTGTGCTACAATACTTTCATGCATTGTCCAGAAGAGACTTCAAGGCTCCCCTCAAAAAAAGTGTCTCACAACACAACATTGAAGGAGGACTTAGATAGCTGATGGTGGACAAACTTGCTTCAATCTTAAGAGGAACAGTTTCGCAGAGCATCCCAAATAGTCTTACACAGATCTTAAGAACTAGAGTACATGTTTGAGATAAAGAACCAGAATTTGGCCATTTTCTGCCATAGCTTCCTTCATCAGGCCACATGGGGTATCAGATTGAAAGTCTTGTGAAAACTGGTGGGAAAAAAAAGTTAAGTGCCTTTTTCTGGATCTTTAGCAATTTTCTCCCACAGCTTCTCCATCGGGTTGCATGAGGCACGGAGTTTAAAGCCTCATGCAAATCACCGTAAGTAATGAAAATGGTTTCCTCTGGGCCTTACAAGACTCTACAATCTTGTTTAAATCTGCAAAATGGCCTGCACACTCCTCACAAGAGTACAATCTAGCCTGTTCCTTTCTAATTACTATGTAGGTCACTAAGAAAAAACTACTTGCATTTATATTATACCTTTCACAACCTCAGGATATCACAAAGCCAAATGAACCTAGACATTGTTGCAATATAGAGAAACGTGGCAGTCTTGATGCATCCCAGGTTGCTAAAGGAAGTAGGGGTGAAGATAGTGGAAGGGCTTACCATAATCTTCCAATCTTCCCTAGTTATGCGAGAGGTGCCAGAGGATTAGAGAGTGGCAAATGTGACACCCGTATTCAAGAAAGGGTGCAAGGACAGTCCTGGAAACTACAGGCCAGTTAGGTTATCAGTAAGGGTTAGTGATAGAAACAATAATCAGGGGAGAAAAAAAAAAATCAACAGACACTTAGAAAGGTTTGAGTTAATTAAGGATAGCCAGCATGGATTTGTAAAAGGAAGATAATGCTCAAGTAATCTAATTGAATTTTTTGATGAAGTAACAGAAGGGAATGTAGCGGATATTGTCTATATAGATTTTAAGAAAGCCTTTGATAAAGTACCACATAAAAGGCTGGTTAACAAAATTGAGGCTCATGGAATAGAAGGGTCAGTGTCCAATTGGATAAACAAAATTGGCTTAAGGATAGAAAACAGCGAGTCATGGTAAATGGTTGTTTTTCAGACTGGACAGTGGCGTTCCCAAGGGTCAGTGCTAGGGGACCACTGCTTTTTTTTTTAAAAAAACTATATATAAAATGACTTGGAATACAGAGCAGAATTTCAAAATTACCAAACTTGAAGGAGTGGCTAACAGTAAGGATGATATGAAGTGCCTGCAACAGGACACAGATAGGCCAGCAGAATGCACAGAAAAGTGACAGATGGAAATTAACACAGACAGGTGTGAGGTGATACATTCTGGCAGAAGGGAGATGGTAAGGCAATATAGACGCAGTTGTACGAGTGTGCAGGAACAGAGGGAACTGGGGTGCTTGTGCATCAATCTTTGAAGGTGCTGGGACATATTGAGAGAGTTGTTAGCAAAGCAAATGGGATCTTGGGCTTCATATATAGAGGCATAGAGTATAAAAGTAGGGAAGTTATGCTGAACCGTTATAAAGCTCTGGTTAGGCCCCAACTGGAGTTTTGCATCCAGTTCTGTTCACCACACTTCAAGAAGGATGCGAGGGTCCTTGAGACGGTGCAGAGGAGATTTACCAGACTGGTTTCACGGATGGGGGATTTTAGTTGCAAAAGGTTAGGTTAGAAAAGTTGGGGTTGTTCTCCCTGGAGCAAAGGAGATTAAGGGGAGATTTGATAGAGGTGTACAAGATTATAACAGGTTATATGTTAGACAAGGAAAAAAACTGTTCCATTAACTCATGGTACAAGGACCAGGGGACACAAATTGAAGGTTTTGGACAAGAGATGCAGGGGAAAAGGGAGGATGAACATTCTTATTCAGTGAGCGGTAATGGCCTGGAACTCACTACCCATGAAGGTGGTGGAAGCGGAAACAATCAATGATTTCCAAAGGAAATTGGATGAGCACTTGAAGAAAATAAATATGCAGGGCTACGGGAATCAAGCAGGGGATTGGGACTGACTGGATTGCTTTGCGGAGAGCCAGCATGGACTCAATGGGCCGAATGGCCTACTTCTATGCTGTAAATGACTGACTCAACATGTGCACAGTAAGGCCCTACAAACAGTAATGAGATATATAACCAAAAACAGCAAAGCAATAAAAAAACAAAAATAATCAATTTAGTAAGTCAGCCGATTACTCAGTAATTTAGCTGAGTAAATTGGGCTTATACTCTCTGGAGTCTAAAAGAATGAGAGGCAAACTAATTGAGACATACAAGATTCTGAAAGGTCTTGAAAGGGTAGAAGCTGACAGATTGTTTCCGTTGGTCGGGGAATCTAGAACACGGGGCAGAGTCTCAGGATAAGGGGCCGATCATTCAGGACTGAGATGAGGAGAAATTACTTCACTCAAAGGGTTGTGAATCTTTGGAATTCTCTACCCCAGAGGGTTGTGGATGCTCCATCGTTGAATACATTTAAGGTTGGGATAGATTTTTGGTCTCGCAGGGAATCAAGGGATATGGGGAGGGGGCAAGAAAGTGGAATTGAAACCCAAGATCAGCCAGGATCGTAATGAATGGCAGACCAGGCTTGTTGGGCCCAATGGTCTACTTCTGCTCCTATCTCTTGTGTTCTTGTGATTAGGTTGGGGGATAAATATTAGCCAGGACACAGAGAACTCCCCAACTCTTATTTGAATAGTGCCATGGATGTCTACCAAAAAGGAAAGATAGGCCTCAGTTTAATTTCTAGTCTGAAAGACAGCACCTTAGACACTATGGCACTTCCTCAGTATTGCATTGAAATATCAGCCTAGATTATTTGCTCTTTGGAACGGGGCTTGAATCCAGGAGCTTCTGACTCACAGGCCAGTGGTACCACTGAGCCAATGCTGATGGTGATTTTTGCAAGTTATGAAAAATGTACATTCAGATCAGCTTAGAAACACAATAAATACTCTTTAAAAGAAACAGGATTTTTATCTTGTTTGTTCATTTGTGAAAGTAATTTGCAGCAAAGTGCTTAGGAAAATGGGGCGGCACAGTGGCTAGCACCGCAGCCTCACAGCTCCAGTGACCCGGGTTCAATTCTGGGTACTGCCTATGTGGAGTTTGCAAGTTCTCCCTGTGTCTGCATGGGTTTCCTCCGGGTGCTTCGGTTTCCTCCCACATGCCAAAGACTTGCAGGTTGCTAGGTTAATTGGCCATTATAAATTGTCCCTAGTATTGGTAGGGAAATATAGGGACAGGTGGGGATGTGGTAGGGATATGGGATTACTGTAGGATTAGTATAAATGGGTGGTTGATGGTCGGCACAGACTCGGTGGGCCGAAGGGCCTGTTTCAGTGCTGCATCTCTAAACTTAAACTAAACAATAGATATAAAAGCTCTCGAAATAAAACGCATGCTTAACTCTAATATTACGTCAAGAAGTGATACTTACTTCAAAGCATGCAATGTGTATGCCGCATCAACCCAAAGAACCAGAAAAGAGCTACTGAATCAATAGTATTCCTCTGTAGTTTTGGGACCTGAGACAGCTACCCTTTGGTAACCAGCTTTAGTGAATAGACTCAAAAATGACAAATGAGTGCTATTTTTCAGGGAAAAAGTAAAGATATTCCTGTCATAATCAGTAACATTATTCAGCCACCCAGACTGGCTATAAGTGGTCAGAGGCCTGATGCAGACCACAGTTCTAAGTGTTTTCTGCTTTTGGATCGTGGCACTGGCAGATGACACAAGCTTATAGAGAACAGGTACCTCATTCAATCAGCTCTCCACAACCAAAACTTGTCATCATGTTTAATTATATTATACAATAGACATCAATAGCCAGAACTTCACAATCAATGGGGGATACAGTGCAGCAGTTTATTGACAAACAGGATTTATACCCATTACTACAACCTTTTTAGTACGAGAGGTTAATTTGGCATTGCAAGCAGGTGTACAATATTGGTTTTATTGTGATCTTCTGTACTTACTGAAAGTGTTAATTTAAAAAGAACACAGATGGTATAAACTTAATTGGCCAAGTTTGATTTGTTAGGACCGGTCCAGAAGGGAAACACTGAGTAATGCAGGCGTTAACCAGCATATGTTGAGATCATTTAGTGCACAAAAAAAATGTTAAAAAAAAGATGCATAAACTTCATTTCCCAATTCACCGTGAATTAAACTGCAAACACTTGCAGAACATTTTGTGAATACATCTGGCCTATGTGGCAAAACAAAGCATGATTAAAAGGGACTGCCCTAAGGAGCAACCATGGCCATCTCATTTCTATAACAGCCTTTCAGACCAAGTGGCACAGAATTAATAAAAGCAAAATACTGCGGATGCTGGAAATCTGAAACAAAAACAAGAAATGCTGGAATCACTCAGCAGGTCTGGCAGCATCTGTGGAAAGAGAAGCAGAGTTAACGTTTCGGGTCAGTGACCCTTCTTCGGAACTGACAAATATTAGAAAAGTCACAGATTATAAGCAAGTGAGGTGGGGGTGGGGCCAGAGATAACAAAGGAGAAGGTGCAGATTGGACCAGGCCACATAGCTGACCAAAAGGTCACGGAGCAAAGGCAAACAATATGTTAATGGTGTGTTGAAAGACAAAGCATTAGTACAGATTAGGTGTGAATACACTGAATATTGAACAGCAGCAAGTGCAAACCTGAAAAAAACAGTGGGTAAGCAAACTGAACAAACTAAGATGAAATGAAATAAATGCAAAAAAAGATTGTAAAAAATGTTTAAAAAAAGGAAGAAAAAATAACTAAAAATGAAAGTAAAATGGGGGGCTGTCATGCTCTGAAATTATTGAACTCAATGTTCAGTCCGGCAGGCTATAGTGTGCCTAATCGGTAGATGAGATGCTGTTCCTCGAGCTTGCGTTGATGTTCACTGGAACACTGCAGCAATCCCAGGACAGAGATGTGAGCATGAGAGCAGGGGGGAGTGTTGAAATGGCAAGCAACCGGAAGCTCAGGGTCCTGCTTGCGGACTGAGCGGAGATGTTCCGCAAAGCGGTCATCCAGTCTACGCTTGGTCTCCCCAATGTAGAGGAGACCACACTGTGAGCAGCGAATACAGTATACTACATTGAAAGAAGTACAAGTAAATCGCTGCTTCACCTGAAAGGAGTGTTTGGGGCCTGGGATAGTGAGGAGAGAGGAGGTAAATGGGCAAGTATTACACCAACTGCGATTGCAGGGGAAGGTGCCCTGGGACGGGGACGAGGTGGTGGGGGTAATGGAGGAGTGGACCAGGGTGTCGCGGAGGGAACGATCCCTTCGGAATGCTGACAGGGGAAGGGAGGGGAAGATGCGACTGGTAGTGGCATCACGCTGGAGGTGGCGAAAATGGCGGAGGATGATCCTTTGGATATGGAGGCTGGTGGGATGAAAAGTGAGGACAAGGGGAACCCTGTCACGGTTCTGGGAGGGCGGGGAAGGGGTGAGGGTAGAGGTGCGGGGAATGGGTCGGACACGGTTGAGGGCCCTGTCAACCACAGTGGGGGGAAATCCTCGGTTGAGGAAAAAGGAGGTCATATCAGAAGCACCGTCATGGAAGGTAGCATCATCAGAGCAGATGCGTCGGAGACGGGGAAACTGGGAGAATGGAATGGAGTCCTTACAGGAGGTAGGGTGTGAAGAAGTGTAGTCGAGGTAGCTGTGGGAGTCGGTGGGCTTATAATGGATATTGGTAGACAACCTATCCCCAGAGATGGAGACAGAGAAGTCGAGGAAGGGAAGGGAAGTGTCAGAGATGGACCAAGTAAAGGTGAGAGAAGGGTGGAAATTGGAAGCAAAGTTGATAAAGTTTTCTAGTTCGGGGCGGGAGCAGGAAACGGCACCGATACAGTCATCAATGTACCGGAAAAAGAGTTTGGGGGAGGGGGCCTGAGTAGGACTGGAACAAAGAATGCTCGACATATCCCACAAAAAGACAGGCATAACTAGGACCCATGCGGGTACCCATAGCGCATTTCATTTCATCTTAGTTTGTTCAGTTTGCTTACCCACTGTTTTTTTCAGGTTTTTTTTCAGGTTTGCACTTGTTGCTGTTCAATATTCAGTGTATTCACACCTAATCTGTACTAATGCTTTGTCTTTCAACACACCATTAACATATTGTTTGCCTTTGCTCCGTGACCTTTTGGTCAGCTATGTGGCCTGGTCCAATCTGCACCTTCTCCTTTGTTATCTCTGGCCCCACCCCCACCTCACTTGCTTATAATCTGTGACTTTTCTAATATTTGTCAGTTCCGAAGAAGGGTCACTGACCCGAAACGTTAACTCTGCTTCTCTTTCCACAGATGCTGCCAGACCTGCTGAGTGATTCCAGCATTTCTTGTTTTTGTTTGGCATAGAATTAATGTTGCTGCAAGCTCACATGACAAAGCAGGATATTCCCCATGTAGCAATATGATCTGCCTGCACTGTACCCCACCCCCTAAAAAAAAAAAATCATTTGATCTTTGATCCCAACTTAAAAGGCAGCAACTTTTTTTTTCAGGGAACATAAGACCTTCCCAAGAATATATTAATTTGTACACTGTGTCTAACAGCAGAAGGGTAACAGGGTGGGTGGAATATGCCTATGGACATACCTCCAAAGATGGTATGGCCTTCACAAACTCAGCTTGGGAACCTAGTGTGCTTTAATCCCCACCTTGAACACTGGGCTGAATAGTGGGACATGGTAGTGAATGTCTCAAAGTGCAGCATTATGGTTTTGCACAGATCTAGAATGGATCTGATTGAAGAACATCTGCCTCACTTGCTGCTTCATAATGGAAGCTAGAAATTCTGGTGGGTGCCAACTTCAACCTGGACACAGTCCTTTTGGACCATGCTAAAGAGGGTGAAAGGTACTTTTGTCTTTCTTCACTTCTTTCAATGACAAAAAATATCCCAATGTGTATTAAGCTTATAGCATTATAAAAGGTGTCCTAACATTTCTCCATTGCATGACTAGGAGTTCTGACCAATGAAAAATGTATAGAAGGCTTTTACGTGGATTTGTGGTAAAAAGGGAAAACCGTTACAAGGGAGGGATGGTGCTGATCTACACTGACCTGAAATCCAGTGCTACAAGGCGTGCCTATGCTGTAATAAGATTGTGATGGCAATGCATTTAGACACTGTTTATAAAGGAGCTCCAGATACCTGTTGCCTGAGTAGCAAGGATTCAAACTTGCAGCATCAGCTATCTAATGACTAATTAATGGCTATCTTCAAGGGTAGTTGTGCAGGGGAAAAAAGTGGAATCTCTACAGGGTTGAAGTGGTTCCCAGCTGAAATGCCAAGTCACCAAAGTTCGGAACAAAGTCAACATTCTGTGAGAGATTCAATTGCCTAAAATCCAATCCCAACAGGATACTGTTAATGACTGAACAGCCAACTTAGCTCATTAATGGAACCTAGAGGGGTAGAATGTTGTTGGAGGCTGTGATCCTTCCCAATTAGCTACAACTAACTCTGCAAGTCAATGTCCTAATGTGTAAGGTGGCTGTGCCTACAAAAGCACTGGGATGCTTATTGTGGTGAGCTGATAATGTTCATGGTTTTAGCTGTTTTTTCCCCATTCCCACACCGTTACTCTGGTATCCAGGTATCCATCCTTGGGCACCTTCTATTTCTCATCTACATGCTGCCCCTCAGCGACATCACCTGAAAAGACAGCGTCAGTTTCCACACATATGCTGATACAAACATACAAATTAGGAGTAGGCCATTTGGCCAGTCAAGCCTGCTCCACCATTCAATATCATGGCTGATCTGTTTGTGTCCCGAATTCCACACTCCCATCTACCCTCGATAACCTTTGATTCCCTTGCCCAACAAGAATCTATCTACCTTGGGCTTAAAAAAATTCAATGGCCCCGTCTCCACCACCTTCTGAGGCACAGAATTCCAAAGTCGCACAACCCTCAAAAAAAATTTCTCCTCATCTCGGTCCTAAAAGGGTGACCCCTAATTTTAAAACAGTGCCCCCTAGTTCTAGACTCATCCACAAGAGGAAACATCCTCTCCACATCTACCTTGTCAAGACCATTCAGGATCTTATATACTTCAATCATGTCTCCCCTCACTCTTCTAAACTCCAGTGAAAATATCTCCAAATTTGCAGATGACACAAAACTGGGTGGGAGGGGGAGTTGTGAGGGGGATGCACTTCAGGGTGATTTGGACAAGTTGAATGAGTAGGCTAATGCATGGTAGATGCAGTATAATGTGGATAAATGTGAGGTTATTGACTTTGGTAGCAAAAACAGGAAGGCAGATTATGTGAATGGCTATAAACTGAGAGGGGAATATGCAGCAAGAACTGGGTGTTCTTGTACACCAGTCGCTGAAGGTAAGCATGCAGGTGCAGCAGATGGTAAAAAAGGCAAATGGTATGTTGTCCTTCATAGCGAGAGGATTAGAGTACAGGAGCAGGGATGTCTTGCTGCAATTATGCAGGGCCTTGGTGAGGCCACACCTGGAATATTGTGCGCAGTTTTGGTCTCCTTATCTGAGGAAGGATGTTCTTGCTATAGAGGGAGCGCAGCGAAATATACCAGACTGATTCCTGGGATGGCGGGACTGACGTATGAGGAGAGATTGAGTCGGTTATGATTATATTCGCTGGAGTTCAGAAGAGTGAGGGGAGAATCTCATAGAAACCTTTAAAATTCTAACAGGACTTGACAGGGTAGATGCAGGAAGGATGTTCCCGATGGTGGGGGAGTCCAGAACCAGGGGTCATAGTCTAAGGATATGGGGTAAACCTTTCAGGACTGAGATGAGGAGAAATTTCTTCACCCAGAGAGTGGTGAGCCTGTGGAATTTGCTACCACACAAAGCAGTTGAGGCCAAAACATTGTATGTTTTCAAGAAGGAGTTAGATATAGCTCTTGGGTCTAACTTGATCAAAGGGTATGAGGGGGGAAGGCGGGAACAGGTTACTGAGTTGGATGATCAGCCATGATCATAATGAATGGCGGAGCAGGCTCGAAGGGCCAAATGGCCTACTCCTGCTCCTATTTTCATGTTTCTAAGCCCAGTCTGTCCAACCTTTCCTCATCAGACAACCCGCTCATTCCAGGTAGCCACCTCCAACACATTTACATCCTTCCTTAAATAAGGAAACCAAAACTTCACACAGTATTCGAGATGTGGTCTCACCAATGTCCTATATAACTGAAACATCCTATCCTTACTTTTATTTTCAATTTATTTTCAATTCCTCTCATAATAAAAGATAGCATTCCATTAGCCTTCTTTATGACTTCAGCTGCCAAGGTTCTAAGTTCTGGAATCCCATTACTAAATCTCTATAAAACTTTCTTCCTTTAAGATGCTCCTTAAAACCTCTCTCTTTGAGCACACTTTTGATCATCTGGCCAAATATCTCCTTAAGTGGCTGGCTTGGTGTCAAATTTTGATTGATGACACTCAAAATGCACTGGGACATTTTACTACATTAATGGCACTATCTAAATGCAAACTGTTGGTTAAACTCCAGTAATTCCCCCACCCCCAGCAAATACTTGAGTATTTTGAACTTTTGGATCTGCCAACCTGCACCCAAGTTCATACAATACTAGCAAAGAGGGCATGTCCATATAGCAAGATTATGTGCATTCAGTAGCTTGGCTAGGAGACTCAAACATGACAAAGGATTTCTATGTATCAGATACCTAGCCAACCAGAACAAAATGGATAGCAGTCAAGTCCCATTGGAAGTACCTGCACAGTAATGTCCACACTGCTCTAAGTGAAAGATTACAAACATATGACGCATATGATCACCATATTTACCTTCAATCAGAAGAAACACTTCTACACACAAAGGGTGGTAGAAGTTTAGAACTCTCTTCTGCAAATAGCAGTAGGTTCAGAGTCAGAGTCATAATAGCGCAGAAGGCGGCCATTCGGACCATCAAGTCCATGCCAGCTCTTTGTAGAGCAATCCAGTCAGGCCCATTCCCCTGCTCTATCACTAACCCTGCAAGCTTATTTTCCTCATGTGCCCATCCAATTTCCTTTTGAAATCCACTGTTAATTTTAAATTTGAGATTGATAGTTTTATCATCCAAAGGTATGAGGGGATATGGGGCAAAGGCAGATATACACAGAGTTAGGTCACAGATCACCCATGATCTCACTGAATAGTGGAACAGACTCAAGTGGCTAAATGGCCTACTACTGCTCCTATATGCCCTACATTAACTCAGTTTTTTTAAGCCTACTGCAACACAATGCTGTGGTTCAAGAATCAGCGAGAGGGCACTTCAGGCTTATTTATAATCATATTGTTACACACTATTGAATAAATACTCCCTCTTAAGTGACAGACCACATCACTGAGAACTGATGCGTTTTTACTGCAAAAAAATTTGAATAGAACAAAATCCTCATTTTCAGAGACTACTATATTTAGGAATGGTTTCATGGTTCTGTGCACTTCCTAAATTTAATATGTAAATTTAGTTACAAAAATAGGGACCAGAAGTGGATAGGGTGTCTTTCATTGGCAATATGTTGAGAACTGAGGCTGAAGGTTGATAAGTCCCCAGGACCTGATATCCTACATCCCAGAGTGTTGAAAGAGGTAGCTACAGATAGTGGGTGCATTGGCGATCATCTTCCAAAATTCTATAGAGTCTGGAGTGGTTCCTGCAGATTGGAAGGTAGCAAATGTCACCCCACTATTTAAGAAGGGAGGAAGAGAGAAAACAGGGAACTACAGACCTGTTAGCCTTACATCAGAAGTAAGGAAAAGGCTAAAATCTATTCTAAAGGATGTGATAAATGGACACTTGGATAATAATGATCTGATTGGGCACAGTCAACATGGATTTACGAATGGGAAATCATGTTTGACGAACCTGTTGGATTTTTTGAGGATGCTACCAACAGAATTGATAAAGGGGAGTCAGTGGACATAGTATACTTGGATTTTCAGAAGGCTTTTGATAAAGTCCCCCACAGGAGGTTGGTTAGCAAAATTAAGTCACATGGGATAGGGGGTAATATACTGGTATTGATTAAGGATTGGCTAACAGGCAGAAAGCAGAGAGTAGGAATAAACAGGTCAGTCTTGTGTTGGCAGGCTGTGACTTAGTGGGGTACCACAAGGATCAGTACTTGGGCCCCAGCTGTTCACAATATATATCAATGATTTGGGCATGGGGACCAAATGTAATATTTCCAAGTTCACGGATGACACAAAACTAAATGGGAATGTGTGTTGTGAGGAAGATACAAAGCGGCTTCAAGGGGATTTGGACAGACTTAGCGAGTGGGCAAGAACATGGCAGATGGAATATAAATGTGCAAAAATGTGAGGTTATCCACTTTGATAGGAGGAACAGATGTGCAAAGTATTTCTTCAATGGCAAGAGATGTACAAAGGGACCTGGGTGTCCTCGTCAATAAGTCACTGAAAGCTAACATGCAGTTGCAGCAAGCAATTAGGAAGGCTAATGGTATGTTAGCCTTTATCGCAAGAGGATTTGAGTACAGGAGTAGCGAAGTCTTGCTTCAATTGTATAGAACTTTGGTTCAACCACACCTGGAGTACTGTGAGCAGTTTTAGTCCCCTTACCTTAGGAAGGATATTATTGCCATAGAGGGAGTGCAACAAAGGTTCAACAGACTTGTTCCCAGGATGGCAGGACTGCCCTATGAAGAGAGATTGGGGAAACTGGGCCTGTATTCTCTAGAGTTTTGAAGAATGAGAGGGGATCTCATTGAAGTCAACAAAATACTTAAAGGAATAGACAGGGTAGACGCAGGTAAGATGTTTCCCCTGGTTGGAGAGTCTAGAACCAGGGGAAAACAATTTCAAAATAAGGGGGCTGCCACGTAGGACCGAGATGAGGAGAAATTTCTTTAGTCAGGGATGTTAATTTTTGGAATTCTCCACCCCATAGGATGTCCCAAAGTGCTTTACAGCCAACAGAGTACTTTTGAAGTGTAGTCACTGTTGTAATAGGAAATGCAGGAGCCAATTTGCACACAGCAAGCGGTAATGATCAGATAATCTGTTTTAGTGATGTTGATTGAGGAATAGCTGTTGGCCAGGATACCGGGAATTAACTCTCCTGCTCTTCTTCAAAATTCCACCATTGGATCTTTTACGTTTACTTGAGAGGCTAGACAAGGCCTCAATTTAACATCACATCCAAAAGACGGCACCTCCAACAGTGCAGCACTCCCTCAGTACTGCACTTGATTTTTGTACTGAAGTCCTGGAGTGGGACTTGAACCCACAATCTTTTGATTCAGAGGCAAGAGTGCTACCAACTGAGCCACAGCTGACACAAGCCATTATTGCGAAGATGCAAAGTTTTTGTTGGTAGATGGTGGGGAATCGTCAATGGCTAAAGCTGAAGTACATCTCATTACTACAAAGTTAACAGACAAGCTTTTCCTCATCTTTAATAAATACAAGGGAACTTAATCTACATGAAAAATCATTGAGCTGTTTATATATAACTAAAAAAAAATCTTTTCTCCTCAATGTGGTAACAAACTTCTTTAAAAATCCATAAATAATTGCATTGTGCAAGAATATATATAGTATCTTGCATTACCATAGTTGCCCATCAAGAGACTCCAATCTCTCGTGCATCCAAACTCCCTTCATCTCACCACTGGTGGCCGTGTCTTCAGTTGCCTGGGTTCACTCTCTAGAATTCTCTCCCTAAACTCCTCTGCCTCTCCAAGAACTTTAAAATAGAGATCTTTGACCGCAATTTTGGTTACTCCTCCTAAACTCTGTTGCTCCCATGTTTGTTTTCCCCATGTCCCTGTGAAGGGTCTGGAGATTTAATTTTATGTTAAAGGTACAGTATAAATGTAAGTTAGTGTTGGATTATTCCAGTATAAAGAACACTAACTACCTGAAATGAACCTATTCAAAGTATCCCAATTGTGAGCATTTCCTAATAGAAAGAGTTCAGTAAACAGAAGCAACTTAATTTTTTTTAAAATCACACTATAAACAAACTACATCTAGGATATCCAAGATCCACCAAGGGTTAACGTGCCTTTTCCAATACATTCACGTGAAAATGTATCAGACTCTAATGCATCAAGTGGTCTGTCTCAACATGTATTTTAGTATTATAATGCAACAAGTTTCCTTTCAGTACAATAGCACAACATCCCACATTTCCTGCGAACAACTGCCTGTTTACAATTTCTAGCTCGCTGTTCCAACATTATTTTATCACTTTAGATTATGATCTAATTGGACTTCAAGGAAAAATGGAAGGACAAATCTCTGACAATGCATAATAGAAGAACATTTAACCAAAAAAAAGTATAGATTCTATAAGCCCCAAAAGTCAGTTATAAGAACAAATGTAATCAGTACTTTAACAAGATTAGCATTTTGAGAAAATTACATTTGGTACTTTATTACTTTATATGCCAAAATAAAATGAAGCATCGAGTCCAATGCTTACCAATGACATTCAAATTCATATTTTTTCAAACTGGTTTTTAGCCTATGGGATGATGCACTAAGCAATCAGTTTTAAATATACAGTAGCTACTTTCTTGCAGATGTGTTCCAAGTTACAGCTAGTGAATAAGTTTATAATATTTAAAAAAACCTTTCCTGAAAGTTTTATAATTTTCATACAAAACCATGTATCCTATAAATGTAACAAAATACCAAGTGCAATAGAAACACTGCCAAAAAAATTACAGAACTGTTTTATTATACTATTCTACTGCACTCCAAAACACACTGTAAACCATTTAGTAATTAGCACTGTACACAACAAAGCCTATTGCAGTACTGTCACTCCATTAAAAAAGACAAACCCCCTTCTTTCTGGCAAAAACTGGACTTATTTTCAGCTGCTAAAACAAACTGCTGCATGCATCAACATCTGCATGATGCCAAATTCTTTACAAATTGTAGCTGCCCACTGATAACACACAGCAAAGGCTTACTCTGTCAGCATCCATACCCAATGAGCTGAAAAGATTCCAAATCCTCTTTTCTGCGAGCTCTGTAGCTACCATTGTTTACTTTGAAACTGAACTACAGCCACTAATCTATTTAGTCAAACACGGTTCAAAATGCAAAAATAAAAAATGATTGCTGGATAGCCTAAATTTTTCTCTTTCTAGACATTATTTTATTCACCTCACCCCACTGACACCCAGGATAAATTAAGCACTGCCTTCACCATCACTTTTCTACACACAAGAACAAGTGGGCACAAACCACCCACCAGATTTGTTTTACGACTCTACAGTGTACAAATGCTAGGGATCTTTGAGTTCAAAGTAAATTCACAAAGCTGGTGGGTACGAACCACAACTCAGGCTTTTATTCTACTTAAGAGGAGCCCCAAATCCTAGAGAAGAGTGGCATTCACACTACTGTCAACAATCTCCACCCACCTCTGTTGAGGCTGACAGCCAACAGTTTTTTAAAAAAACCTCCCTCACTCACAACATCCATTAGTATCAGATGCCTGCATCTTCTTAATCTTGAGAACATACTATTCTATGAAACAGAAATGGTCAGGAAAATAAGAATTTTTGTTCAAAGAAGTACCTTATTCAAAAGTCATTTTGTTCTCTAGCAGTTTTAAAAATGTTCAGGAATAGAATTCAAACACTTTGACCATATCATTACAGTAAATTAATCAACTTTATAAAATGTCAGGTCAGGTTAGTTAATTCTTCACAAGTATCACGCTTGAATACATCAAGCTCAGTTTGGAAAACAAAGCCGTCACTACATGAGTTCACAAGTATGACCTCTGGACTATTCATGTTTTATGCACAATGGTTTACAACTGGCAAAAGCTAATCTTGAGTATTTACAAAAATTATATCCCCAACATTTACAAACTTCTAAATGCACAAAAGTTTGCACCAACTTAATGCCAAACATTTTAAGAATGGGTGAATTAGTTTTGAAATTACTGACAACAAAATGAATCTGAGTGTAAAGATTCTATATAGGTACTTTTGCTCCTACTGCACATATTAAACTCAACAGTCACCCACGATTATCTGGACCTCTGCAATTTAAAACTGGTCATAATATTTCTCAGCATTTTGTAGGTTCTGAAAATGAGCAACACTCACATGAGGTGATGGAAGTTTAATTCTTCACTGTGAATTTCTGATTACAATTGTCCTGTGGTGGAGCAGCAGCTAGGTATGGTAGGGAAATGATTATGTTACTGGACTAGTAAGCCAGAGACTTGAACAAATAAGCCAGAGAGCAGGAGTTCAAAATCCACCATGGCTGTTTGAGAATTCGAATTCAGTTAAATAAAGAACTTCAAAGTAATTTAAATTTAAAAATTCTGAAAGAAAGAAGTCTGCAATAAAGAGCTGATATCAATAAAAAGAAACCACAAAGCTCCTAGATTGTTGTAATACTGCCTCTCAGATTAAACTATCCATGAGAGTATTAGTAGGAGCGATTATTGCACAGCCTGTCCACACTGAGAACATTAATCAAGTGTGGGACAACCAACATCTTAAATGCGATAGGTTAAGAACACAGAACAAAACTGGACATCCATGAGGCACTGTATACCATCAGCAGGAGAGAATTGTATTTCACCGCAATTTGTAACCTAATGGCTCAGCATATCTCCCATTCCTCCTTCAGCCAGATGACCAACCCTAGTTTAATGAGGAATGCAGGAGAGAAAGCTGGGACCAACACCAGGCATGCCTGAAAATATGATGCCCATCCAGTGAAGCTACAATGCAGCATGACATTCACAGAATTAAACGATTCTATAACCAATGGATCAGGTCAAAATGCTGCAGTCCTACCACACCCTGTCATGAATGATGGTGGTCAATTAAGCAACGAACAGGAAGAGACTATGGCAGCTCCATGAACATCCCTGTCCTCAATGAGAACAGAGCACAACACGTGAGTGCAAAAGAAAGGCTGAAGTGTTCACAACCATCTCCAAATCAAAAGTGCAGAGTTGATGATCCCTCTCAGCCCCCTACTTAGGTCTCCACCAACACAAATGTTAGTTTTCAGCTAATTTGATTTACTCCATGTGATATCAATAAGCAACTGAGTGCACTGTACACAGTAAAGGCCAAGGGTCGTACCAACATCCTGGTTATAGTGCTTAAGACTTGCATTCCAGAACAGAGTCTTGCCCATATGCCCATACAGCTACAATATTGGTATCTACCCCAATTGAGAAAACTTGCCCAACCATGTCCTGCTCTCAAAAACTAAGATAAATCCAACTGAGTCCTTGGCCAATCAATCATCAGCAAAGTGATGGCATAGATAAACAATGCTATAAGCACCACTTACTCACCAATAACCTGCTCATCGATGCTCAGTTTGGATTCCACCCAAGTCCAATTCAGCTCAAGACCTCATTACAGCCTTGAGCAAACACAGACAGGAAACTGGAGTTCCAGTGACAGGTGAGAGTGACCGCCCTTAACACCGTGGCACAGGGCTGAGCATGGCACCAAGGAGCCCTAGTATTTGGAGTCAATGAGGATCAGATGGAAAGTTCCCCATTGGCTGGAGCTATACCTGGCACCATCTCGGCCTCAGAATATCACTGAAGGAGCATATCAAGCGAGCATCCTAGGCCCAACTATCTTCAGCTGCGTTAGTAACATTTTCTTCATCGTAAGATCAGAACTGGAGTAGTTTTCTGAAGAATACAGTATTCTGTTCTAATCATAATTCTTCATACAGCAAGACTTGGACAACATTCAGGTTTGGGTTGGTAAGTGGTCAGTAACATTCATATCACACGGGTCAATTTGAAATTTCAAAATGGAGATCAATAGACTTTTGTCAGGCAAGGGTAATGAGGGATATGGAACTAAGGCGGGTTAATGTAATCAAGACAAAGATCAGCCGTGATCTACTTGAATGGCACGCGCTTGAGAGGCTGAATGGTCTACTCCTGTTCCTATATTCCACACAAGTGCCAATGTCCATTTCCAACAAGTGAGGACCTAACCATTTCTCCTCGTCATCAAAGGATCATAGAATGATACAGCTCAGAAGGAGGCATTCATTACATTGTAACTGTGCTGAATCTCTCACAATCAACATCTTGACAGACACAGTTAACCAGAATGGCCACTGAACTAGCTAATTAAATGCTGCGGCTACTAAAGCCGGTCAGAGTTGGGTATTCGACCGTTAATGCCACACTTCCCAAATCCGCAAAGTCTCTCCACCACCCACAAGGCACATCAGGAGTGTGACAGAATGCTCTCCATCCCCAAATGAATGCAGCTCCTACAACTCTCAAATTTTGCCACCAACCTGGACAGAACAGTTTGCTTGCTCTGCACCCCAACTACCAACCTAAATATCCACTCACTGCACATGTGTACCATGACTGCATCTGTAGCAGGGGTTCTCAACCTTTTTCCACAGATTCCATGTAGCACAACACCAGTAATTTTTCTGTATAAAGATTAGTTACACAATTAAACATGTATATTTTTATTTTACTTATTTAATGTGGAACTTGTTGCTGGTGCTCATTTTTTTTTTTTAAAAGAGATACAGCACTGAAACAGGCCCTTCAGCCCGAGTCTGTGCCGACCAACAACCACCCATTTATACTAATCCTACATTAATCCCATATTCCCTACCACATCCCCACCATTCTCCTCCCACCTACCTACACTAGGGGCAATTTACAATGGCCAATTTACCTATCAACCTGCAAGTCTTTGGCTGTGGGAAGAAACCGGAACACCCGGCGGAAACCCACGCAGTGACGGGGAGAACTTGCAAACTCCGCACAGGCAGTACCCAGAACCGAACCCGGGTCACCGGAGCTGTGAGGCTGCGGTGCTAACCACTGCGCCACTAACCACTGCGCCACCACAAAATTTTCAAATCACACCGTGGCCTTGCCCTGTCTTTATCTATAACCTCCTTCGGCCCCTACAACCATCTGATATCTTTGCACTTCTCCAGGATTTTAATTGCTCTAACACTTTTGGCTATGCCTTTAACTATTTAGGCCCTAATCTCTGGAATTCTTTCCTAAATCTCAGTCCCTAGAACATAATTTAAGAAGTAGATGCAGGAGGTCTTTCAGCCCCTCGAGCCTGCTCCACCATTCGTTCATAAGACCACAGCTGATCTTCTACCTCAGCTACACATTCCTGTGCTATCCCCATATCCCTGGATTCCCTTAGCATTGAAAAATTTGATTTAAATATACTCAATGACCGAGCATCCACTGCTTGTTGCGGTAGGAAATTCCAAATCTTCTGAATGAAGGATTTTCTCATCTCAGTCCTAAATGCCCTATCCCTTATTTTGAAACTGTGACCCCTAGTTCTAGACTCCCCAGCCAGTGGAACATCTTCCTAGCATCTATCCTGTAAGCCCCTTAAGAATGTTATACGTTTCAATGAGATCATTTCTCATTCTTCCAAACTCCAGGAAATATAGGTCTAGTCTACTCAAACTCTCCTCACAGGACAATACCTTCATCCCAGGAGCCCACCCTCCTGTCCCGTACATAGGCGATCGTATCCCTGAGTAGCGCGAGACTATCGGAGATCTTCCTGCTGGGTACAGTACAGGTCTAATCGGGGTGGATCATCAACTCCAGAGCAGACTTGACTCGACTGGCTATGATTTTGGACAGAATCTTGTAGTCAACATTAAGCAGTGAGATGGGCCGCCAATTTGTGATTTCTGCCCTCTCCCCCTTCCGCTTGTAGATGAGGGCGATGATGCCTTTCCTCATGGATTCTGACATGCTGCCAGCCAGGAGCATACTCTAGTACACTTCCAGCAGGTCCGGGTCGACCCAGTCCCACAGGGCCGTGTACAACTCAACCGGTAAGCCGTCGCTTCTGGGAGTTTTACTCGTCTCGAAGGACTCGACGGCCTTTGTCAGCTCGTCCAGAGTTAGTGGCTTGTCTAGTCTCTCCCTCGTGCTGTCATCTAAGACCTCTGTGATAGATGACAGGAAGGCTCTGCTGTCGGTGTTCTTCGCGTCATACAGCCCAGCATAAAAGGATTTGCTGATCCTTAGTATGTCGGACTGCGAAGACGTTACCGAGCCATCCTCTTCCTTCAGGCTGCTGATCACAGAGCTCTCTGTGTACCTTTTGGAAAAAGTAACGCGAGCACGTCTCATCCAGCTCAATGGAGCGGACTCTGGACCGGAAGATGATCTTGGAGGCCTCCATGGCAAAGAGCGAGGCCTGCTGGCTCTTCACCTCTTGGAGGTCCTCCTTGACCTCGACCCCCATTGACTTTAGCCGGAGCAGATTTTGCATACTTTTCTGGAGTCGGGACATTTCCCTCTGTCTCTCTCTCGCCCTCTGAACACCTTTGAGGATGAAGAACCTCTTGATGTTCGCCTTGATCACTTCCCACCAGTGAACTGGAGACTCAAAGAGGGGTTTCACGGTCCTCCAACCTTTGTAATCCCTTTTGAGTTCCTCAACGTTCTCTGGGGTTAGCAGTGTAGCAGAGCTTCCACGTCCCCCTGCCAACCCGCTGGTCGTCCTGTAAGTGACAGTCGGCCAGTAAGAGGCAGTGGTTGGAGAAGAACACCTGACGTCGGTGGATTCAACCGTGACAGCGCGGGACACAAACAGGAAGTCAATCCTGGAACGGGCAGACCCGTCCGATCTTGACCATGTGTACTACGCTGTGCTCCATCTGCAGGTTTGCTGAAGACGTCGTGGAGTTTGGCATCTTTAACTGTTTCTATTAGGAATCTGGACGTAGCGTCCAGTTTGCTGTCATCTCTGCCGGATCGTGCAGTTGCATTGATGATGCAGTTGAAGGCACCGCCTAGGATGACCGGCCTGGACGTCGCCAGTAGCAGTGGGAGCTGCTGGAAGACGGCCAGCCACTCGCTGCATTGAACCGGGGCATACAAGTTGATCAACCGGAGCGGAGCGTTGTTGTACATTACATCTGCTACGAGGAGGCGACCGCCCACAACCTCCTTAACTTCGGAGATGGTGAAGTTACCTCCCCGCAGCAGAATACCCAGGCCGGAGGAACGGGAATCATTACCCCCTGACCAGATCGATGGCCCGTGGGACCACCATCGCGACCACTGCCTGTAGGTGCTGAGATGTGGTATTCCACACTGCTGCAGAAACAGTAGGTCGGCTTTGACCTTGGCGAGGTAATCCAAGGTTGAAACACATCGCGTAGTGGATTTAATGCTACGCACATTAATGGAAGCAATTCTTATACCTGTTTTTTTAAAACATAAACAGAGTTAACATTTCAGCACGATGATCTTTCATCGGCATTGGGAAAAAAGTTAGAAATGTAATAGGTTTTAAGTAGGTCAAATGGGGAGGGGAAATGCTAAAGGGAAGGTCTGTGATAGGGCAGGAGACGGGAGACGGGAGACATTAAATGACAAAAAAGAGTTGGTGGGGCAGAGCCAAAAAGGAGTATTAATGTGACAGGTAAACAAACAAAAGATGGATCCGGAGGAAGTGAGAATGGCGGAATAATGAGTAGCTGCCGACTGAAAGCAAAAACAACAGAAAAGGATTAAGACTGAAACATGCAAAGGAAAGGAAATAAAAATGTGGGCAGAGAATACATTCCACATTAAATATACCTGAAGACACTCAGCATGGCTCCAACACCCAAACTTAAGTATCTTGACTATATAAATGGGGGTCCTATCCTATAGCTCAGTTATAGGGTATGGTAGCATAGTGGTTATTTTACTGGTAATAGACCTAGACTATTAATGGAGAATGTGAGTTCAAATTACACCATGGCAGTTTGAAAAAATGAATTCAATTTTTGTTGCTATAATCTGGAATACATTGTTGACCGGGTGATAGAAGCAGTTTTCAATGGTAACTTTTGAAAAAGGGGAACTGGATAAATATTTGAAAAAGAAAATATATGCAGCACTGCTACAATAACTACTACTAATAATTTAACACCTTTAACATAATAAAACATCCCAAAGTGTTTCAAAGAGCGTTCTAACACAAAATCTTTAACATTGAGGCATGCAAGGAGATATTAGAATGGAATGTTATCATTGATTGCAAGGGGAATTGAATACAAAAGTAGGGAGATTATGCTTCAGTTATACAGGGCACTGATGAGACCACAAGCTGACCATAGGCCTCAATGCCGAGAATGCCCAGCCCGATATTGCAGGTGAGGCCTCGTGGCAGCCCCCACGCTGCTTGGTGATGGGATCAAAATTTACATATTTAAATAAATTTAAATGAACGAATAATTTACCTTACCGCCTCTGCCTTATTTTCCGCTGCGATATTGGTGCCGGAGGCCAGCACTCCCGCACTTTCAAGTCCCCATCCAGGGATCTGAGGTGAGGTAGAAAGAGCGGGGTCAAGCTCATCCAATTGGTGTAGGGGATGGTGGGAATGTGGAGTTGAGGTTATAATTAGATCAGCCATGATCTTGTTGAATGGTGGAGCAGGCTTGAGGGGCCGAGTCGCCTACTCCTGCTCCTAATTCGTATGTTCGTATGCATTAGGGCAGATGGAAGAAAGCTTGGTGAAAGAGGTTGGTTTTAAGGAGTGTCTTAAAAAGGAGGAAAAAAATAGAAGTAGAGAGACGTTTAATTGTGGTGAGCGGCTGGTGGGGGGGCGGGAAGGAAAAGAATATTCCAGAGCTTAGGGCCTTGGCAGCTGAATGCACAGCCACCAAGGGTGGAGCAATTAAAATCAGGGATGCTCAAGAGACCAGAATTTAAAGAATGCAGATATCTAGGGAGGGTTCTGGGTGGAAGAGATGACAGATCAGGAGAAGCGAGGCTATGGAGAGATTCGAAAACCAGGATGAGAATTTTTTTTTTTTTAAAAAACAGAGGTTTTGCTTAACCGGGAGACAATGTAATTCAGCAAACACAGGGATGATGGGTGAACAGGACTTGGTGCGAGTAAGGACATGGGCAGCAGAGTTTTGGATGACCTCATGTTTACAGAGGGTAGAATGTGGGAGGTCAGTCAGGAGTGCATTGTAATAGTCAAGTTAAGGGGTAACAAAGGGCGGCACGGTGGCGCAGTGGTTAGCACCGCAGCCTCACAGCTCCAGCGACCCGGGTTCAATTCTGGGTACTGCCTGTGTGGAGCTTGCAAGTTCTCCCTGTGTCTGCGTGGGTTTCTTCCGGGTGCTCCGGTTTCCTCCCACATGCCAAAAACTTGCAGGTTGATTGGTAAATTGGCCATTATAAATTGCCCCTAGTATAGGTAGGTGGTAGGGGAATATAGGGACAGGTGGGGATATGGTAGGAATATGGAATTAGTGTAGGATTAGTATAAATGGATGGTTGATGGTCGGCACAGACTCGGTGGGCCGAAGGGCCTGTTTCAGTGCTGTATCTCTAAACTAAACTAAAAGGCCTGGAGGAAAGTTATAGCAGATGATGAACTGAGGTGGGGCGCAGTCAGCAATTTTATGGAGGTGGAAATATGCAGTCTTGGTGACTGTGTGGATATATGGTTGGAAGCTCATCTCGAGGTCAAATATGACACCAAGGCTGTGAAGTCTGGTTCAGGCTCAGACAGTTGCAGAGAGAGATGGAGTTTATGGCTAGGGAATTAAGTTTGTAGTGAGGACTGAAGACAATGGCTTGAGTCTTCCCAATATATAGTTGTAGGAAATCTCTGCTCATCCCGTGCTGGACGTCAGCAAGAAGTCTGATAATTTAGCGACATTGGAGGAGACGAGTGGTGGGTGGTGAGGTGGAGCTGTTATGTTGTCAGAGTATGTGAAAAATTATGCTTTGTTTTCCAGGATGCCACCGAGTATGCAGATGAGAAAAAGGAGACGACCAAGGACAGATCCTTGGAGGACAACAGAGGCAACGGTGCGGGATTGGGAAGAAAAGCCATGGCAGGTGGTCCTCAGGTTACAATTAGAGATAGTCAAGAATAGAACCAAGTGAATGCAGTTCCACCCAGCTGGACAAAAGTGGAGAGGCATTGGAGGAGGATGATGAGGTCAACTGTATCAGAGGCTGCAGATGGGTCGAGAAGGGTGAGGAAGGACATAGTTTACCTTTTTGTTGTAGTCACATAGGGTATCATTTGGAGACTTTGACCAGAGCTGTTTTGGTACGGTGACAAGGACCGAAACCAGATTGGAGGGATTTTAAGCATCGAGTTCCAGGAAAAGATTGGCATGGACCCAAAAGGCAAGGAAAGTTGAAGAAGGGGCAGCAGTTTGCAAGGATGGTGGGGTCAAGGGTTGGATAAAGAGCAGGGGAGTGCTCTTCCAAGAATTGGTAGCTCTTTCAGAGCCAGCACAATGGGCCAAATAGCCTCCTTCTGTGCTATATAACTCATAACTTAGACATAACTACTGTCATGCAACTGCTCATTTCTTGTTTTTGTTTGATGATGTCTCCATTTTGTATATCATTGAGCTTGTGCATACACTATTGTATGTAGAAAGTTTATGGATTCTTATCACCACTTCTTAATACATTTATTATATCCTCAATTTACATTGAGGTCAGAATAAAAAGCAAATACAATCACCAATCTCTATTTTCAATTAGTACATTGTGCACCAATTGTGGATTTATAGCAATGGTCAATAACAACAACAACAGAGTATTGCTTCATGCAGTAGCACTACGAATTTCATTTGAACATGCTCTATTTGGGTCTTATGAAGCACAAGATTAAATGCCACTTCAACGAGATTGACTGTATTAAAATTCAGAACAAACTGAAAGAAAACTACTACACTGAGCACCAACCAATTCCACAGGGAATAACGACAAAACATTTAAAATTTGACGTTCTACAAATTTAGCAGCCAGAGCCAAATTGCAAATAGAATCAATTGAATCATATAGTAGGGGAGGTCAGTCGACCCATGGTGTCTGCTCCTGCTCTTTTGAAGGGCAATCCAGTTAGTCCCACTCCTCCACTCTTTCCCCATATCCCTGAAATCGGTTCTACTTTAAATATTTATTCAATTTCCTTTTGAAAACTACTACTGAATCTGTTTCCATCACCCTATCAGGCAGAGCAATCCAAATTCTAAACACACATGTTTAAAAAAAAAAAATTCCCTCATGTTGTTTCTGGTTATTTTGTCAATCACCTTAAATCTGTGCCCTCCGGTTATTGACCCTCCAGCCATTGAAAACAGTTTCCCTATCTAAACCCTTCATAATTTTAAACACCTCCAACAAATCTCCCCTTAGCCTTCTCCGCTCTGCAGAGAGCAACCACAGCTTCTCCAGTCTATACACACAACTGTAATCCCTCATCCTGGAAACATTCTCGCAAATCTCTTCTGTACCCTCTGCAAAGCCTTCGACATCCGTCCTAAAACATGGTGCCCAGAATTGGATACAATACTCCAGCTGGGGCTGAACTAGTGTTTTATATACGTTTAGCATAACCAACAGAAACCACGAAGTTGGAAACTGTAAAGAAAATGGACGTTTACTCTTGGAACTCTGCAGAAAAGCAGTTGTCCATAACCAACACCTTCTTTCAATAAAAAGATCGCTTCAAGACCACATGGATGCATCCCCGCTCTAAACACTGGCACCTGATAGATTACATCTTGGTGCGCTACTGTGACCTAAAGGACATCCTGCATACTAGAGTCATGCCCAGTGCTTATGGTTATACAGACCACCCGCTCGTTCGTTCAAAGCTGAACTTCCACTTTAAGCCTAAGCCCAAAGAAAGGTATCATCGCCCTCATCTACAAGCAGAAGGGGGAAGAGGGCAGAAATCAGAAATTGATGGCCCATCTCACTGCTTAATGTTGACTACAAGATTCTGTCCAAAGTCATCGCCAGTAGAGTCAAGTCTGCTCTGGAGTTGGTGATTCACCCTGACCAGACCTGCAGTGTACCCGGCAGGAAGATCTCTGATAGTCTCGTGCTACTCAGGGATACGATCGCCTATGCACGGGACAGGAGGGTGGACACCTGCCTCGTCAGGCAGGACCAAGAGAAGGCGTTTGACAGGATATCGCACACCTACATGATGGACGTGCTTTATCTGCAATTGGATCAAACTGCTCTACACAATCAGTCGCGCAGTCTCAATCAATGGGTGGGAATCAAAGTTTCCAGATCCAATCTGGAGTCAGACAGGGCTGTCCTCTCTCCCCTGTCTTGTTTGTTTGCTTGCTGTATTGAACCCTTTGCTGAGTCTATTAGGAAGGAAGCGGGCTTAAGAGAGGTGACAATCCCAGGCAGCAGAGGCAATCAGGTTAAAACCTCCCTGTGCATGGAAGACGTCACAGTCTTCTGCTCAGATCTGCTGTCCATTCGCAGACTGATGAGTGTCTGCAACCAGTTCGAACTGGCCTTGGGAGCCAAAGTTAACCACGGCAAGAGCGAGGCCATGTTCTTTGGGAACTGGGCTGACCGATCCTTTGTTCCCTTCATCGTCAGGGCAGACTACCTGAAGGTGCTGCGGATATGGTTTGGAAGGGCTAGGGCGTGCACCAAAACCTGAAGGGAGTGAGTAGCCAGGGTATACCATAAGCTGAGCATGTGGGAGCAGTGCTCTCTCTCCATTGTGGATAAGAACCTGGTCATCAGGTGCGAGGCACTCACGTTGTTGCTGTACGTGGCGCAGGTCTGGCCCATACCCCACTCCTGCGCCGTGGCGGTCTCCCGAGCCATTTTCCACTTCATCTGGGGATCCAAAATGGACCGAGTCCGGAGGGACATGGTGTTCAAACCTCTGGATAAGGGCAGGAAAAATGTACCCTCATCCTGATGACCACCTTCGTGTGCGGCTGCATCAAGCGGTGCGTAGAGCCCCAGTACGCAAACTCCAAGTGTCACTACGTGCTGAGGTCCTACCTGTCCCCGGTGTTGTGAAGGATGGGCCTGGTCACATTGCCATGGAACGCTCCAACCAGTTGGACCGTGCCGTAACACCTATCCTTCGTGGTAAGTTTCTGCGGAAAAACACCTTTGACCACCAATCCATCAGGCAGTGGTCTGCACGGAATGTCAAGGCCCTACGGGAAAAGGAGACTGTGGATCCTGTTGGATGGTTCCCCGAGCTGACTGCCAAAGTCATTTGGTGGAATGCCTCATCACCAGAACTTTCAAACAAGCAGCAAGATGTAGCTTGGCTGGTGGCGAGAAGAGCTCTCCCAGTCAGATCCTTCCTGCACGCCCTGAGTCTCACCCCCCTTCCGCACAATGCCCTCGAGGTGGCTCTGGTGGGGAACAGACTGTTGTCCACTTCCTTCTGGCATGTGTCTTTGCAAAGCAGGTGTGGATAGAGATGCTGCGGTTTTTGTCAAGGTTCATCCCAAGCAGCTCTGTAACACAGGAGTCTGTGCTCTACGGGCTGTTCCCAGGGACGCACACCGAGATAAACATCAACTGCTGCTGGAGGACCATCAGTTCAGTGAAAGATGCTTTTTGGTCTGCCCGAAACTTGCTGGCCGTCCAGCGCAAAGAGTTGTCCACCATCGAGTGTTGCAGACTGGCACGTTCCAAGGTCCAGGACTACGTGCTAAGAGACGCACTAAAGCTTGGGGCAGCCGCGGCAAAGGCTCAATGGGGAAAGACCACTCTGTAAAGTCCCCCCAGCAAGGTGAACTGAGAGGCTGGATCCATGGAAAACCCCTCAGGCGGTATCCAGAAAACATGGGTTTGCTGCAAAATGTACATGGTATGTAAAATGAAATGGAAGGATTGTGAGGCAACTCGCTCCTGCATTGAAGGAAACTGATCTCCTCTGCACTCTTTGTATTGTCGACTTGGTGCTGTTTTGAACTGTTTTATAATGTACTTTTTACGGATTTTTATGAATAAACTATATTTTGGAAAAAAAAATTCAAGCCTAAGCCCAAGAACATCAAAGAAATTTTGAGTCAGCAACTTGCAAACCTCATCTTGCAGAGATAGATATCAAGCAACCTTACAGACTAGACTAGAACATCCTGATCTCACTGCTGATTCCACTCCAGAAGAACTCTGGGAACACATCAAAGCTGCAGTAGTGGATACTTCCAACAAGGTCAGCGGACCCAGCACCAAGAAGAATAGGGATTGGTTTGATGAAAATGACAAGGAAATTCAAGTTCTGCTAAAAATAAAACAGGTCAGTTCATCAGGTTCACCTGGCTCAGCTGCCAGCCAAGAGAAAAAGACAGCCTATCGTCAAGCATGCAGCACCCTTCAATGTAAACTGAGGAACATCCAAAATGACTGGTGGATTGCACTTGCAGAAAAAAAACTCAACTGTACGCTGATACTGGCGACATAAGAAGTTTCTATGAAGCACTAAAATCTGTCTATGGACCAGCACATCAAACCCAAAACCCCTTGAGGAGCACCGATGGCAAGACCCGACACACCAATTAGGAGTCAGTCCTGGATTGCTGGTCGGAGTGCTTTGAAACTCTCTTCAATGCACAGTGCATGACACTGCCATCAATCGCATTCAACAACAGCCTGTCAAAGAAGAACTGAATGAGAGCCCAACTCTGGAGCAAACTGTGACCGCCATCAACCAGATGAAGAACAACAAAGCCCCCAGAGCCGATGGAATTCCACCCGAAGCCTTGAAGCATGGTGGCCCTGCCCTATACACCAAGCTCTAAGTTTTTCACGGCCTGCTGGGAACAGGGCAGGATTCCACGGGATCTTCGTGATGCCGTTATCATCGCCTTGTACGAAAACAAAGGAGAAAAATCAGACTGCTCCAACTACTGTGGGATCACCCTTCTTTCTATTGCTGGGAAGATCCTGGCTGGAATACTTCTGAACAGGCTTGTACCTACCATTGCGGAAGAAAACCTCCCATAGAGCCAGTGTGGTTTCAGAGCAAACAGAGGCACCACAGACATGGTACTTGCACTCAGACAATTGCAAGAAAAGCGTTGTGAGCAAAACAAGGGCCTGTACGTCACTTTCGTAGACCTCACCAAGGCATTCAATGCTGTGAGCAGAGATGGACTTTGGAAAATCCTTGAAAAACTTTAATGCCCACCCAGGTTCCTGGCCATGGTAAAGCAGTTTCATCAAAATCAGTACGAACCAAGTCAAGCAAAACAGCGACCTCTCAAGTCCCTGCCGTATCTCCAATGGCGTGAAGCAGGGATGTGTGCTGGCCCCGACCCTATTCACCATGATGCTGCAGCAGGCAACAGAAGACCTCAAGGAGGGAGTTTACGTATGCTTCCCGACTGAGGGAGGCCTTTTCAACCTCAGGCTTCTTCAGGCTCACACAAAGACACAAGAAAAACTCATCCTTGAACTTCTTTTCGCCAATGACTGTGCTCTCCTGGCCCACAGTCAGTCAGACCTGCAACTTATAACACATTTTTCTGAGGCGGCACAACTCTTCAGACTAAAAATCAGTTTAAAGAAAACTGAAGTCCTGTATCAGCCTGCACCCCAAGAAGAATATAGACCACCAAGCATAGTCATCGAGGGAACAGAGCTGAATGCCATCAAGCAATTTACTTATTTGAGGAGCGTCATCTCATTTGATGCCATCATAGACAAGGAAGTGGACAATAGGCTCTCAAAAGCAAAGAGTACATTCAGCGGGCTCTACAAAAGGTGCGTGGAGCAACCACAGCCTCAGAGCACAGACCAAACTCAAAGTGGACAAAGCCATAGTCCTCACCACCCTTCTATATGGCACCAAGTCATGGGTCCTATACCGCCGTCATGTACGCCTTCTAGAGTACTTCCATCAGCGCTGCTTCCGCAAGATCTGCTGGCAGGACCACATCTCAAACACTGAAGTCCTGGAAACAGCCAACATCACCAGCATCAAGGCCATCCTCCTGCAAAGCCAACTGCGTTGGGCGGGTCATGTTGCCCGGATAGACGACTGTCGCCTGCCCAAGATCGTGTTGTATGGAGAGCTGACCACAGGTAAAAGGAACAGAGGGGCCCCATGCAAATGTTTCAAGGATTCCTTGAAGATGTCCCTCTCTGTGTACCACATTGACCATCGCACCAGCGGGAAGCGCAGGCCATAGATCGTGATGCCTGAAGATGCTACACCAGGAGGGCTACAGACACCTTTGAGACCAAGCGAAGAACCAGCATAAAAAAGAGAAAAGGAGGAGAAGGGTAGATCCAATTACCCTCAGCAGTGACTACACCTTCACTTGTACCCACTGTGGGAGATTTCACCATAGCTTTATATAAAGGGAAAAAAAACAAAAATGTAAAATTGAAAATTTACAGCAGGTTTTTAGGAATCTGAAAGTGTCATGCAGGCCCCCACCTGCCAATCATGAGGCACTGTAATTTCACCACATGGGCATTAAACTTAAAATAGTTGCTGGGAAGAAAAGAGGGCCAGCACAAGGCATTGCCAGGCCCCTTGCCGGAAAGACATTTTTTGCATACTAGCAGACAATGTTGGAACCCTGCTCCCTCAATACACAGAAGATGTGGTCAGACCAGTTTAGTCACATAACTGGCTGTTGCAGGAATTTGAACTGGCCACAGAGTTTTGAACTGAGACAGAAATCTGTTTGCTCCTGGACTGAAAAGACCCCTCTCCTGTCTGATCTCACCAGCTTCGGAAACCACTGAAGACACATGAACCCCAAGAGAGAAAAGTCTCCTACAGTGAACAAGGTTTAAGTTTTAAAATGCCTGTCCGCCATCTACAAGGCACAAGTCAGGAATGTGATGGAATACTCTCCACTTGCCTGGATGGGTCCAACAACTCAAGATGCTCGACACCATCCAGGACAAAGCAGCCCGCTTGATTGGCACCCCATCTACAAACATTCACTCCCTCCACCACCGACGCACAGTGGCAGCACAGTACCATCTACAAGATGCACTGCAGCAATGCAAAGGCTCCTTAGACAGCACCTTCCAAACCCACGACCTCTACCAACTAGAAGGACAAGGGCAGCAAATACATGGGAACACCACCACCTGCAAGTTCCCCTCCAAGTCACACAGCATCCTGACTTGGAACTATATCGCCGTTCCTTCACTGTCGCTGGGTCAAAATCCTGGAACTCCCTTTCTAACAGCACTGTGGGTATACCTACCCCAAATGGACTGCAGCGGTTCAAGAAGGCAGCTCACCACCACCTTCTCAAGGGCAATTAGGGATGGGCAATAAATGCTGGCCGAGACAGCGTCGCCCACATCCCATGAATGATTAAAAAATACTGGGCCCCAATGAAAAGCAAGACTACCTACAATCAAAGGACTCTACAGTGAGCTTGAAGCACAGTAAAAAAAAACCTCTTCAGAGATTGCCTCAAACCTTTCCACTATTTTTCTTCTGCTCTGTTCTGTCTCTATTTGCATGCGCATATCGCATATGCATGCTAGCCTGGGGCACAGCATGTATCCGTAGGCGTTAACCGAATTAGAGTTTAAGTTTTAATAAATTTCACTTTTCTTCTTTAGACCCAAGGCGGCCTGTTTGTGCTCATTTCTTTGCCTTATAATTGGAAAGCAGTGAACACTAAGGGGGAGCTCAAAACACTGTTTGAAACAAAACCCTGTTACAATAAGTCCAGGTGAAGGCTGAGAAAGACCCCTAGATAACTTTCTCACCTGGTCATAACTCCTCTTCCCTGCCATCCCTCCACCCAACAAAAGAGTGGAAAATTTGAATTTAAATGTCGGCCGGCTATTCCCTTTGCTGCTGTTGCTGCATGAACACAATCAGGGAGCAGGAGACTGGGAATTAAATTATTGCACTTTATATTTATAAAGGAAATCAGAACTTTTTTTTAAAAAAAAAAGCAAACATGATTTGTAAACAAATTTAAATGATGCAAATTTGAGAAGACTTTTCAAAAATCTCCACATAAGAGTAATTGAAGCAGCAGCCCAGGTGCTAAGTTTCAAAGCTCACCAGTGACATAACATGAACCAGCAAGATTTCACTCTGCATGGGCATTATGACAAAATAGTTGACAATCTTTGTAGCAGATTATCTTGCACACATGGGGACAATTATACTTGCTGTCACTACAATACTTCAAATCTTTCAGAGCTGCAGACAAATTTATTTCTCTGACTGCTGACGGAGAGCACACAAATTTAGCAGGGTCCCTTTCAAGGCTGATATATTTCCATTCTATCATTGGTGTGTGGAAATTCTGAGCTCAAAATTTCCTTTAAAAACTACAGCCGTTAAGTCGTTTTATAAGAATATGATGAAATACTCTCTAGTACAGCCAGTTTTTTTGAACCCTTTCCTGTTCAGTATAAGCAGCAAACTAGGAGGACAATTTTACCTCTTTCTGAAGAAACAATATTGAACTTTTTGGTTACCAAATATGACAATTCTCTAGTGATATCTTCGCAGATCAGTCAGACAGTTTATATATTTAAGCTTTCAAACAGAACACTAAAAATACTAATTAATGCAAAACTACATTAACTGAGCATTTCTCCTTTCTACTCATCGTAGCAGTTTGTTCTTAAAATTTGTTCCAAAGGCACACTGCAAATATTTCATTTATGTACTGTCGTAGGTTTACTATGATATGCCTCCCTAACATTCTGCTGTAAAGATTAGAATTCACAATATTTTGAAGAGGAGGCATGACACAATTATGCCACAGCTGTCACAAGTTGATGTTAGGAAATCATAACCACACCTTTTTCAACATACTTCCTATGACCTAATGGCCAAGAGCAATTTCGACTGCTTATCTTTAAACAGCAATTAACCTGTCTGTTGCACAAAGCAAAAACCATCAAAACTGTATTTTTTCACCAAAACACCAACGACCAACAGATCTAACCAAAACAAAACATGTACCAGCTATTGTAATTCAGAATTGCTGACCTTGGCTGAGCTACTATACCTGAGTAAATGTTTATCATAAAAAGGGGCAGATGAATAGTTATTACCTGTAAAAATCTTCTTGGTGAGACTGTTGCTTGAAGTAAAAGTAGTTTTGTAATATGTAGTGGCTATTGGTGTGCAGAACCTGCCCATTTAGATTGCACAATAGACTCCACAAGAATGGCAGCAACAGTAAACAATTTTACATGCACTAGTATTTCAAAGTCGTGAGTCATAACTTTGTCTATGACCATCAGATATTTTCTGATTGCTAAGAAAATTTGTAAAGGTTAGCAATTTAAAAACTAAATCTTTTGCTTGTGTGGGTGGTCAAGCTACCAGTGCCAGTGTTTGCATTTGCTATAGTCTGCAGGCTTCATGGCTTTCAGGACCTCCAGAAACATGAATCTACCTCATTTACTTTACAACACTGATGCCAAAATTGCCATTTGTTGTTTATAACAGGTACAATCATGATTCCCAAAGCCAGAAACTTCATAAATCCCTTCGTCATTCATGGATCAATATCTTGGAATTCTCCGCCCAACAGCATCAGAGGAGCACCATCACCACTGGGATTGAATATGTTCAAGAAGACTTATTACCTTCTTAGGGACTTATCAGCATCACCTACAAACCAATAACATAACAAAAAGAGTAATAAAATGGAATTTAACTTAGCTAATCCCTATTATCTAATGGGTCCAACATAAGGAGATGGGATCACAAATTCTTTCGAAAAGTAGTAACAAACAAAATTTAACTCATTTGGGTCACTGTAAATCAATTACCCAATCATGAACAATGTATAAATGAATTAACAGTGATCTGTGACTAATCTGCGACTAGGTGAATGCTCTATCATAATTATTATAAAGGTTTGAACAATATTTTTAATCCTCAGGTAAAACTATTTTAATACGCATTCAGCAGAGAAGTCGGTTACATTTATGCTGGTGTAGATTTGTCAATGTATCCATAGTTTATCTTCACTGATGTCAGCATTGAGTTGTACCAGAATTGACAAATTTTGCCAGCACCATTAAGTTTAATTGCTCTCTACTTCACTGTCAACACCCATGCTGCAGTTAATACAAACACAAACATCTAACATATATTTAGAGGGCAACTAACATATTTAAAATGTTATGCAAATAGCTGAAACATGATCAACGCATTTTACTCTTTCTCTAAGCTCTCATTTCATTCAATTTATCAAGAGATTTGCTCCTTAGCACTTAAGCTATATAATTATTGTACTAACTTACAGAGTTGTTTCAGGAAGTCAGGACAGCAGTATATTCAGTTCCACTATATTGCAATTTCCAAAGAACTGGAAGGGAACGGTAGCATAGTGGTTATGTTACTGGACTAGCAATCCAGGCCTGGACTAATGCTCTGAAGACACAAGTTCAAATCCCACCACAGCAACTGGTGGAATTTAATTAATTAATAAAAATCCAGAATAAAACGCTAGTCTCAATAATAGTGACCATGAAACTACCAGTTTGTCATAAAAACCCATTTCGTTCACTAACGTTCTTTAGGAAAGGAAATCTACCATCCTTATCAGGTCTGGCCTACGTAGGACTCCAGACTGACAGCAATGTGGTTGACTCTTAACTGCCATCTGAAATGGTCTAGCAAGCCACTCAGTTGTATTAATTGGCTACAGAAAAGTTGAATAAGAATTTTTAAAAATGGACAAACCACCTGGCCTTGACCTAGGCACCAGAAACAACAACCCAGGCAC
The DNA here is from genome assembly GCF_036365525.1 of Heterodontus francisci. NCBI lineage: Eukaryota > Metazoa > Chordata > Chondrichthyes > Heterodontiformes > Heterodontidae > Heterodontus > Heterodontus francisci. The sequence goes on along the minus strand of NC_090401.1, from coordinate 51,933,906 downwards.
CCTGCAAAGCCCTCCTCACTAACATCTGGGGACTTGTGCCAAAATTGGAAGAGCTGTCCCACAGACTAGTCAAGCAAGAGTCTGACAGTCATACTCACCTAAACATGCCTTACAGCCAATGTCCCAGGCTCCTCCATCACAATCCTTGGTTATGGTGTAGTCAGGAAGGAGCAGCCCTGGGAGTCCTCAACATTGACTCCGGACCCCATAAAGTCTCATGGCATCAGGTCGAACACAGACAAGGAAATCTCCTGACTACTACCTACCACCATGCCTCAGCAGATACATCAGTGCTCCTCCACGATGAAGACCACTTGTAAGAAGCATGGAGGGCACAGAATGTTGTTACGAAAGTACTTCCTTTTTTTCTTAAGTTTTGAGGACTTGCGTTTTATTTAGGAAAACTAAAAAAGATTCCATGGATTTTTTTTCACTGGGGTCACTGAAAGGACAGAGAGCTCTTGTTTGCAAACATGTACTGGAAGTTACCCATCTTCTGATAAATACCCAGCAGGGGGCTTTTTGACTTGGAGAAGATGTTTACAGAGAAGTGACAGGTCAAGATTTCTAAGGGTCAGGAGACTCTTGAGATTGAATTTGTTTTCGCTTTGGACAGTCAGCTGGAATTTTAAAAACCAGCCAGGAGAGCATTCACCCCAGCTCAGCCTTTTACAGCTATTTAAAAAGTCTGCCAACTTTTCCACGTCTTTGAGAAGCTCTTAGATGCAAGTGTAAGAAATGGAGAAATTGATGCTACATTCGTCCTGAAAGGCCCACTTGAAATCCCAGTTGCACCTTTTCTCCTGATGCTGGAAATCTCACCAATCTACCTGTCGTAGATGCATCCGTCATCCGTTCTGGGGTGAGTAACTCACCTCCTGACTCTCCAAAGCCTGGTTCGGGATTGGTTCCTGGGATGAGAGGGCTATCCTATGATGAATGGCTGAGTAAATTCGGCCTATACTCTCTGGAGTTTAGAAGAATGAGAGTTGATCTCATTGAGGCATACAGGATTCTGGAGGGGCTCGACCGCATAGACACAGAAGTCATTTTCCTTGGCTTGGGAATCTAGAACATGGAGATACAGCCTCAAGTTAAGGGATTGATCATTTAGAACAGAGATGAGGAAAGATTTCTTCACTCAGAGGGTTGTGAATCTTTGGAATTGTCTACATCAGAGGGCTGTGGATGCTCCATTGTTATGTATATTTAAGACTAAGATCGATCGATTTTTGATCTGTTACGACCAGGTGAGAAAGAGGTCTAAGGTTCCTTTTCAGCCTTCACCTGGTCTTACTATAACAGGATTTAATTTTAAACATACAGTGTTTTTAGCTCCCCCTCCTTGTTCGCCGCTTTCTAATTAGAAGGCAAAGAAACCAGCACAAACAGGCTTTCTTAGGTTTAAAGAAGAAAAGTTGAAATTTATTAAACTTGAACTCTAATTTGGTTGACGCCTATGGATACATGACGCGCCCACGCTAGCATGCATACGTGATACAGATGCAAATAGAGATAGAAAAGAAGAAAAAGTGGAAAGTTTGAGGCAATATCTGAGGAGTTTTTGTGTGTTATGGTTCTTCAAGCTCACTGTAGTATCCTTTATTGTAGGTAGATCTTGTTTTTCGTTGGGGCTCAGTATCACTCTTAAACCTTGTTTGCTGTAGGAGACTTTTCTCCCTTGGGGTTCACATGTCTTCAGTGGATTTGGAGTTCTGTGAGAAAGACAGGCAGACAGGAGAGGCTGAGGCGAGCCAGCCAGGAGAGATCTTCTTAGGCCAGGAGCATTCTGCTTTCTGCCTAAACTGTTTGCACAAATTCAAAAAATTCAGGTTGTCTTCAAAAAGGTTGCTCAGCAGGTTAGTCATGTGACTACAAAAACAAGAAATGCCGGATTCACTCAGCAGGTCTGGCAGCATCTGTGGAAAGAGAAGCAGAGTTAACGTTTCGGGTCAGTGACCCTTCTTCGGAACGTGACTAGCTGGTTTGACCATGTCAGTTCGTATATTCGGCCATCTTAGCAGTCAACCTGGAATACGAGCTCCCCCACCTTCAATGTCTGGTGATCAAAAGTCCATTGTGGGTTGAATGTGTCAGGGAATGGTCCTTTGTTCTTTCCAGGCACTGTGTTAATATGCAAATGTCTTTCCAAACAAGATCTGGCAATTTTTTAAAGCAAGTCCTTTCTTCACTTCAATAAGAGTTTGCAATTTAATGTCCATGTGGTGAAATTAATATGCCTCATGCTTGGCAGGTGGGGGCCTGCATGACAGATCTTTCAGGGAATCAAGAGATATGGGGAGCAAGAAGCAGAGTGGAGTGGAGGTGGATCAGCTATGATTGTAAGGAACGTCAGAGCAGGCTCGAGGGGCCAAATGATCTACACCTGTTCCTTATTTATATTCACCATCTACAAGGCACAAGTCAGGAGCATGATGGAATACTCTCCACTTGCCTGGACGAATGCAGCTCCAACACTCAAGAAGCTTGACGCCATTCAGGACAAGTCAGACCACTTGATCGGCACCCCATCCACAACCCTAAACATTCACTCCCTCCACCACAAGCACGCAGTGGCAGCAGTGTGTACCATCTAGAAGATGCACTGCAACAACTGCACCTTCCAAACCCACAACCTAGAAGGCCAAGGGCAGCAGACGCATGGGACACCATTTGCCAAGTTGCCCTCCAAGCCACATACCTACAGCACATGAACTGTAGCAGTTCAATGCTCATCACTGCCTTCTCAAGGGCATTTAGGGATGGCAACAAATACTGGCCTTGCCAGTGACGCTGATATCCACGAACAAATAAAAAAAAAAAAGGATTCACTTACAGATCTCAAAATTTGAAATTCTCTTCAGAAAAATAAAATTATAGCGGCAGTAAGTAAGCTGAGGAGATTGGCTATAGTGATATCTAAAAGATGTTTATTTTTATACAAGCTTGAGGGAGAACTATTGAAAGTAAAGTGACCCCAAAAATGACATGACATCCTGCAATAACATTTTGTTCTAACATTAAAAGTGCCAAGTCTGCAAGACCTACTTAGCTGCATCTCAAATATCTATGCATCTACCTTACCCAGATGATCACTTTGAAGACAGTAAAACGTCCAACACAACATGTTCAAACTGTTCAGTAAAAAGGTCCAGTCTGAAAATGTCCCACTTGAAATTCTCCCACAATATTAATTTATAGATAACTGGCTTTGGTGGCTTCCCTGGCCAAGGAAATTACTGGCGTAAAGAAATATTTCAGATTTGGTGGGGGCAAAAATTCCAGGACTGATAACAGCCACCAAGGGCCAAGTTAATCTTGAGGTCATGCAAACGACTCTATTAGCACAATATTGTGACACCCATATACAGTCCTACATCTCAAAGACAACCACTAATTTTTCACAATAAAAACAGAACCTAGTTGAAAGGCAAACTGTAGCAATCACCACTTTTTCCACATAGAAACCTCCCCCTCTCAGGTCATGAACAACATTTTGTACCTCTAGCTCAGTTAGTTAAGTAGAATCCTGAAAAGCTGCAAGAATATTCCTTTCAACCAAATCTCTATCTCTGGTTTGTAACCACAATCTGATATTGCACATGTTAAGGCATTGCATGTATTAGGTTATCTTCCAGTTGAATAGTTGCTTCATGTGACAGGATATTACTGATGTATAAAAATGTCACCATTTGGTTTTAGTGTTAGATATGGGGGGAGGAGAAGGTAGTGAACAGGGTGATGTCACTGAACATCCCTAATTCCTTTGGATAGAGGGAGCAGCTGATAAGCAGCAATTAAACTACATCAATTCTTCTCAAATAAAATGTTTCAATGCCACCTGCTCACTGCTCCCATGTAGAAGATGACACTTAATTAGGTTTAAGAGTCAAAGAACACTAATTAATTACAAACCAGCATGGGCTTACAAGTACCAGATACCCCACAGTAAATTAAATGAGATGTTAAAAAGGTACAACAGAAATTCTTCCCATTAACCACAGACTTATATCACAGTGTAGTTAACAGCAGCTGCTATGACTGATGAGGCCCATATTTGTGCATATACACAATCTCTATTAGAGGTAGCAAAATACAAAGCATTTTTTGTCACAAGCTAAATGTACTATATGGTTTTGTAGGTGAAAATTCAACCCATTTCAAGATTAATTCAAATATTTCCTTTCCTCTCTTCTCCACATGGCTTCCTAAAGAGAAAATGAACTTACAAACATACTTATCCCCATTCAATGCGATTGATCAACCTCTAATTTCTTCACTTTTCATTTCCTATGCTTGTCTACATTGTAATTTCTTTGAGTTGCTATACATTTATTCACCAAGTCAAATTCCACAGAAACAATTCTTTATTAATAAAATGTCTCCCCTAAGATCAGAGAACACAGAGGAACTCCTAATATGAATGCTTCCATTTCCTACAAGTCATCTTTACAAAATCTACAAGTATGACTTGTAAATTGCTGTGCACTATGTTGAATTCTATGGTGTGGACCCGTGCCCTCTAAGAAATAAACCTGAGACCACTAAAACTTGCATTCAAAATTCTTGCATACTGGCTGGCACAAAAGCCTTCTGCAACGGTTACTTTGTGCCCCTCTCCCCCAGCCCAGACAAGATTATGCTGGTTAAGCATTGGACGAGGCTATCATTCTGAATTCACCAAGTTGATATATCACTTTTAAATATGTAAAAATTTATGCAAAACATTCCAGCCTGTCTGACACAACAGATAAGTCAGGGGTTCCTAATTCTATTCAAACATGGACAACTTAACCCATTGATCTGGCAACAATATGGTTGGGACAGTACCACAATTCTGTATTTTACAAGCCAATAGAAACAACTAGTTTTCTGTTGTGCCTTTTTCTAGGTTTCCATTTCTCTAGGTTTTTCTGTGTTTGTCACTCTCCCTGGGGCGGAGTTCAGTTAAAATTTGCAAAAACAGAAAAGTAGAGCATAAAGCCGTGTTTCCTGCAACACAGAGGAAGTTTCAGCACCTCTCCTGTGATTCGGTTACTATCTGTTGCAGCACTGTTCTCTATCTTGGTTACTCCTCCTTCTCTATTACTCAACAGCTGTTCCTGATGTTTTTAGATACTAAAAATGATCTACAGACTTTACAATTGTATCACTTTCGTCAACGATCTCCAACAGCTGCCTTTTCCTCCAACAATCTTTTCGAACTCCCCACTCCTATACTGAGTAAATACAGCGTCCTCTGCAACCAGAAACCCATAACAAGTGATTAGTGAGCAGCATAAAATCCATAGGCCTGAAAAATTGATCAAACTGCAACTAACAACTTAACAAGATTGAAAAAAATCAAATCAGAGGTGGGATAAGATTTACACAGCATGACACCAGAACTCCCTCTAAGTCAAGGGACCGTAAAATCACAGAATTCAGGAGCTGGCCCAGTTTACAGGTGCCAGAGAGAAACAAGGCGTTCATGCCATAAATCTGAATTCAGAGACCACAAAAACAAGTGACCCACCCCCTATATCAATCAAATTCCTACAATATTACTATTGTATCTAGTAAATGAATATTTTCAAACAAAATGAAAATCTTAAATTGAAGTCATTCATTTTAGGATGATTGTCTTGGAACCTCAAAAACAACCATTACAGTACTATTAACCTGAAGCATGCTTTTCCCCCACAACATTGGCAGCTATACCTCTAGCCTTCTGAAAAGAGAAAAATTATGATTTAAGATTGACTTGGAATATACACACCAGACAAGAGTGAAGCACCAGGAGTTCCAGAAAATAATTACAGATACAGGAGGCTTTATGTCCAAACTTAATTCATCAATCCAGGACCCAACATTCTCCCAGTGTAGTATCCAATTGCTTAATTAATTCCTGAATTTTCATCTCCAGTTTACCTGGGAGTCTATGCCATTGATGATCAGTCTTGCTGTGAAGAATAATTTCCTGATGCCAGTCCTAAATTTGCCTTGTACTTGTTTAAACCTGTATCCCCTTGTCCTACACTTGCTATTTAAAGAATATTCTGTATTGACTTTTTGCATACCTTTAATTATCTTGTATGTCTCTAGAAGATCAATACTCAGACAACTCCCTTCTAAGTTGATGAGCGCAAGTTTTTCCAATCATTCCAATTTTAACGCAGATCTGGCACCCGATTAGGCACTCTATAGCCTGCCAGACTGAACATTGAATTCAATAATGTCAGAGCATAACGGGGCCCCCTTTTTATGTTTAGTTATTTTTTCTTTTTTTCTTTATTTGGTTATTTTATTTTAGGTTTTTTAGTGTGTTTAGTTTGTTTCTACTGTGCCTACCCACCATTTGTTTTTTTTACATTTTTTTATGTTTGTGCTTGGAGTGCTTTACATTCTATTCACACCCTCTCTGTACTAACGCTTTGTGTTTCAGCACACCATTAACATACCATTTGCCTTTGTTCCATGACCTTCAGGTCAGTTATTCTGTGACCTTGTCCTATCAACACCTCTTTCATTATCTCTTGCCCCACCCTCTGCTTTACTTGCTTAAAATCTTTTACATTTCTAATATTTGTCAGTTCTGAAGAAGGATCACTGACCTGAAATGTTAACTCTGCTTCTCTCTCGACAGATGCTGCCAGAACTGCTGAGTATTTCCAGCATTTCTTGTTTTTATTAACCCAGATCTCTAAATCTGGGGATCAGCCTTCTGGCTCTTTGCTGCACTTTTTGCAGCATTTCATTGTCTCCCTTTTATCCCAGCAACCAGAACAAGATGTGGTATTCAGTGTAATGTTCTGACCACAGGACTGTAGAGGTCTTCAGATTTCTACCCATCAGTCAACAGATTTGTTTGTGCTTTGTACTTACTGACTTACTAGCACAATTATGTCTGTTGCTGTGTACCAACAATTTTTTTTTTAAATTCTGCAATGACAGTGCTGTTTTCCTCGGAGCAGCAGATACTGAATTTTGGAATTTAGGACTAGGTCTCCTGTGTATGTGCTGATTTTTGTTTTAAGGGAGTACCAAACAGAAAAGTCTAAAAGCTTCCACTACAGTAACACTAAAAACATAGGAAAAAACAGTTACCAATATGATGTTGCTATTACTATGCTATACCATGGAAGACGCAGATTCCCATTCAAGATATGAGAAACTCCAGTCTTAAGTACTCCCATCAGGGGAAGAGGAAGTACCTTCTTAATGACATTTGTCTATTTTAGTTTATTCTTAAATAAAAATAAAACATATCTACAAAACAAACACTCAAACTTCAGAAAAAACTACTATTCATTTTCAACACTTTCACATTGATCAACTGAGATTATGGGAATTTTGCCAACAAAGCAAGATACTTAGGCCTGAAAAACTAATGCTGATGTACTGGTCATATTTTGAGATTGCCACTTTCTTCTTTTTAAAATAAAACTAATATTTTGATATGCCAAATAAATCAAATCAATCTCCAGCCCAGCTGTAGGAGTTATTAACAGCAGAAATAAACCCCAAGTGCCAGAATGAACATGGTTTCAGTCCTAGATGCGATTAATAGGAATAATATCAGAATCCAATTCCTGCGGTCACATGTGAACTCACCGATGTGTCAGCAGGGTGGATGACCATGTGACCCTATTTTAAATAAACCAATAGATGAAGTGATGCTGGGTTGCCCCAATGGCACTAACAGAAAGGTACTGCACAGTGGTCCCTCAAACTGAGGAGTCACCAAAAATATAATTATACATCAAATCTAAATAAACTGAAATAAAGTCAGAATTTAAATCACGGTATCAGTGGGTCATAATGGTTTAAATAGTTATGAATACTGTACAAATCTAGTCTAAACACACCAAAAAAGGATCTATAGGAGGTGGTGGTTATATTACCTAGGTGATCCAATAAAATCCACAGCTAGTATCCTACAACTTGAGTAGGACCTACATGTAGTTTTAAAAATGAAACAAACAACAACTAATGCTTAGTTTATCAACTGCAACTACTTAACATATGAACAAGCACTTTATTCTGGTTGCTTTGCTTACAAATATGTCAAACTTTGAATGACATATGAACCAATTTTCAATAGGCTTTCATCATTCAAATTATGGTTTGGATTTTGAATACTTATGCTTGTAAAGCATTCCATGAATGTTATTAAATATAAGATGCTTTGAAGTGAATTTCCATGGGGTTCTCCTGAGCATTTGTTTTAACTTTTAAAAAAGTTGCAGAAACCCAAGTAAAATGCCTTAGCCACTAAGTAGTAACACCGCAGAACTATCAATAACAGTTTAACACCTGGTGCATCAAAAACATACTCAACCATTTAATTTTGAAACTGGTGAAATTTAGAATATTTACTGTACTTGATTTTAGATGGAAAACCTGCCAACCACTCTCAATTGGGTGTTTATAAAAAACAGCCTATGTTTATTAGAAAAATTACTAAAGCAAAGGGCTGGCAGATGTATTTCTCTACACGAGCTAAATAACAGCTGCTCAAAGAGTAACACAGGCTATAAATACCGTTTTACTTGGGAGAAGGGTGAAAGAGGTCTTACTGAGCTGTTGTGGATCAATCAAAACAAAGCTGCGGAAATAATCTGCTGCTGGTAGATCAAGTACATTTCAGCACATCTGCTTGATCTTAATGATACTGGAGATTAATTGCAGTAGGGAAAATGGGATAGTAGTTTTGACTGTCAACAAGCATTGGCTATATATGGCATCAATACCACTTTAACCTAGATTTCATATCTATATTTGCATAAATTTAATTTAAATTTCCTCACAGGAAGTCAAAGAATAAGCTGTTCTATAGCTATAGATGTTCTATGCCATGTAATGCACAATAGATTATAATCTTGATTTATGGTGACTTAAGGAGGCATTTTTGTTATATATTCTGTGATTTTCTTTTAAAATAATTAATCCATGATGCTGTCCATTTTTACTGGAAAACCTTTTAGTCTCGATTATATTTTACTTATGTTTTTATTTGTTATCTATTTCCTTTTTGAGACTAGAATATTGGATCGTGGTTTGAATGTGGGCTTTAGTTTAATGAACAATTCCTGGTAGTGGGACTTCCAGGGTCTGGCAGCAGTGCAATGGTGGATCCAAGAAATATAGGGCACTCAATATTAGGGCAAAGGGTCCCAGGGAGGTGCAGTACTGGAAAGGGTGATGAGATCCAGAGCACTAAAGGGGGTCCTTGGGCATGTCAGAACTGTAGATGATGCCAGTGTCCCAACAGGGTGTTGGGCTGTTGCAGCATGAGCAACAGCCTGTCTGGATTGGAGGCTTTGCAGTGTGAAAATTCTGGGAAGAATGAAGAATGCAGTTCTAGGTCTGGTCAGGGTGTCCTGGTGTCTGGCAACACTGGGAGCAGGGACCACAGTACTCAAGCAATGCAAGAGGTGTCAGCATTTAGAACATTGGAAGGATGGTGGCAGGGATTTGGAGCAATGAGCTCCAAGATCAAGGTTTAAAATCCTTCCCAAATCAATGGTAACAAAAAGCCTTTCCTTCTCAACTGAATTCCTACTTGCTGTGACCCAAAGCACAAAAAGAATTCCTAAATCTTTACCAAGTGCAAATCCTAACCAGAAAGACTACAAGGACATGGAACTATCACATTAGTGCATTAGGAGATTCTGAAGCACATTGTTGGGGTACGGTTGTGCTCCTCTTTTCTGATCACATAACCAAAATGGGATAGTGTTCCATTTCCTGTTACTATCCCACATGTTGGTGAGTATGGGCATATACACAGACATTTGCACACAGTAATTGTATCCAATAGTATGGGGATGAGCAATAAGAGGTTTTCAAAATTACAGGCAGCTAAATTTGAGTTCTATTCTGATGTTCAGGTGATAATAAATCAGTTACAAGTGCATATCAATGCATTCACCCTCCACAAGTGTAGCATTGGTGCAATCAAAACCATTTCTCAGTGCACTAATCCTGGAGTGTAAATTGGGTATAAAGGCACAAACTGACTCCAAAGAAATGAAGTAGAATGCTTGGAGTGTCAGATCAGGTCTCAAATCCAGACACAGGCTGCATTTAGACTATAATTGCAGTTCCAGTACAATGAGAAATCACACTGAGCAGACTTTGCAGTTGTAGTGTAAATGCATCCTTGGTACAATTCTGCTCTGATGCTATAGGTTTGAGATTCTTTCCATCCTATTGAACTGAAAAACAGGATGCAGGAGCGCTCGCTAATTACCCTACAAAAACAGAAGTAGACAGAAAACCTTTAGTTGTTGATTAAATTCTACCAAAAGGTATGGACCCACAGAAAATACCAATTCACCAGTAGCAGGATAAAATGCCCTTCACATGTCAGGACTGAGCATCTCAGCAGATTGCTGAATGTCTAAATTTATAACCTACATTATGCCAAGTGTACTTACAATTACGAACTGACAGCGGATGCATTTAGGCTGCATCAGTGCATAGTATTTGGACAATTTACTAACATTTCTGTAAAACTAATTCTCTGCCTAGTAAAGGATACTTAAGAGTTACTTGTAAGTTAGCAACCTGCAGTTCAGAGTTGTTAGCCCTACTTTGGAAATTTTACAACCATTAATCACGGTCACTAGCCATCAACTTTCAAGAAATGCATGCAGGAGTGCGACACTACTGCAATATCAAGTTACCACAATGTCATCCTTTCTTACCTGCAGACACAGAAATCAAAACATTTCCTGTAGCACAAGAGGCAGCTGTTCACACTACATCGTACCGTTCTCATAACTTTACAAAGTTCAGAGCCACAGCGTGATTTTCATACTGGTACTTTGAGGTTTAAACACACTATACAATTGACTTCAAAGTGGAACCTCTTCATACTCAATCCCATCACAAAATTAGTTAATTGCTTTGTAAAAGCTCTTTGTTGGCCAAATCTTTTTACTACACTGCATTGACATTCATACAAGTCTGAAGTTCATATAAACCCTGTGGTTAATGTTGCCAGGATATCAAGGGAACACAAATCCAAGGCTAGATAACAGAAGGGGGAACTTCAAGTAGAAAAATCACTCCATGGTCCTGTAGCACATGTCTCAACAGCAAGTATAAATACTGGCATGACTAGAAGCCTGGTGAAAGTTTATCTACATGCTCAGGCAGTGAATGGCACAGAAAAGGGGAGAAAGTGGCAAAACCATTTAACTTTTGTGTTAATATATCATTAATACGACAGTAACTGGGTACCTGATTCCCATCTGAACTCTCACGAGATACTAGAAGGCCTTGGCTCTCCATTTAATACAGAAGATAAAATTTACTGAAAAAAGTCCATAAAGTAAAGCGATCCAAGGGCACATCTACGTTGTAATCTCTCAGTAGCATTAATACACAAATCAAGCATTTTCAGACTCCTGTTTAAGAAGAAAAGTTCCACGAGCTAATTTATTTTGTGTACAAGATATCCCCTCAGACTAGAAGTTGAATTCTGGAAATTATGTTTCAATGCACTAACAGATCTTAGTTTTGCTGCATCATTTTCAATGTTCTCCTGAACAGGCACATGAAAAATTAGATCAAAGTTAAATAGTATGCATCAAGTACAGTAAATATATTGCAACACTGAATATTACACAACAGAAAGTCCATTTGTTATTTTTCCTCAATGAGCCACATAGTCTATTCCCACACTCTTCCTTGCTTCCCATGTATTTTAATATTTCTCTTTTGCAAGTAATTGAATTCTCTTAAAAGAACCCAAGAATTTTGCTTCGACAAAGAATTTGTGACAGAACACCACATTCTAACCAGCATATCTAAAGATTCTTTTGTGATTATCTTAAATTTCTGCCCTCAATACCATCTCACCAAGGGAAATAATCTTTCAATACTCACTTTATAATAACTTAATAATCTTGAAGGCATCTACCAAGACATCCTTCAGCCCGTATGAAAATAATCTCAATTGTTCCCTTCACAACTGTAACCTCTTATCTCTGAACTGCGTCATTTCCAATGCTTCCTATAATAGGAAGTCAAATACTTTTAAAAATCTAGACACAAATCCAAGGATTTAACAAAAAAAAACAGCCTTATCTGCTTTGCTGCCACCTTTAATCATTGGTATATCTGCACAGCCTCTACTCCATTTAAAAATATATTTCCTTTCCCTAGTGCTTCACATTTCACTCCATGCAACTCCACCAGCCACGTAGCTTAAGTTCTCCTCCGGTCATTCACAATTCAAAGAGACTTGGGTGTGCTTTTACAAGGAACGCAGAAAGTTAGCATGCAGGTACAGCAAACAATTAGGAAGGCAACTGGCATGTTGACCTTTACTGCAAGGGAACTGGGAGTACAGGAATAAAGAAGTCTTGATACAATCGTACAGGGTTTTGGGGAGACCACCTCTGGTGTAGTGTGTGTAGTTTTGGTATCCACTTTTAACAAAGGATATACTTGCATTGGAGGCGGTACAGCAAAGGTTCACTAAATTGGTCCCTGGGATGAGGGGGTTGTCCTATGACAAGAGGCTGAGTAAATTGGCCTATATTCTCTGGAGTTAAGAAGAATGAGAAGCAGTCTAATTGAAACATGCAATATTCTGAAGGGGCTGGATAGGGTAGACACTGAGTGATTGTTTCCACTGGTCGGGGGGAATCTAAAACATGGGGGCACAGCCTCCGGATAAGGGGCCAATCATTTAGGATTGAAATGGAGAAATTACTTCACTCAAAGGGTTGTGAATCTTAGGAATTCTCTACCCCAGAGGATTGTGAATACTCCATCATAGAATACTTTTAAGTCTGGGATAGACAGACAGAATTGAAGCCTAAGATCAGCCATGATTGTATTGAATGGTGCAGCAGGCTCGATTGGCCATATGGTCTACTCCTACTCCTATTTCTTGTGTTCACAATATGCCACACCCCAATTTGGTGCCTTCAGCAAATTAGATAATTTGCCCTTAATTCACAAGTCCAGATCATTTAGCTATATAGTAAATAATAGCAGCTTCATTAGACACTTGTAGAACACTGCTCACCACATCTTTCCAGTTCAAGAAGCTGAATTTTACATTCTATTCTCCAAATCTCTAATAATTTGTCCACATTGCCCTTTACCCCATGTATCATTATCTTTGCCATGTTTTGTGTGTTCCCATATCAAATACTTATTGAAAATCTGTATTAAAAAAAATCCACTGCATTTCTTTTCGTTAATTCTTCAGAGTTCTCAAAGACTGGTCAAGCACAAAATGTCTTTCGAAATCTGTATTGACTAACTGATTAACAAATATACTGTATTTTTAAAAAGAAATGGAATGACATCTGTATTCAAAGCTTCTGAGTTAAGTCAGTTAGCTTCAAAATTGTATTTTAAAACTAGAAGCTTTGCCCATATATGGTATCAACATGAAGGTTACCACAGATTTGTACATTAATAGAAACAAATCCAATATGAATACATATACATTTTCCAGATCAAGTGTTTTTGACAACATTGCAAACATGTTGTTTCCGTTCGAGTAGTTATTTGAGACAATCTCTCGCATATTGTAAATAGCTAATATAACAGTGCTTAGGCTTTAAACACACAGACAACGATAGTATATCAACTCCATTACATGTCATGGTTCTTTTGGTATCTTTATTGCTGCACAAGATGAATACATTAAATCAGTGCTGCCACTAGGATTTTACTGAAAAGGAAGTTGCGTGGAATGCTTCTTAAAGCCTGGCTACCTGACCAGACCAGACAACATGTGTTGGGTTCGGGTCAGGTCTCTCCTCCAGGTCCAGCATTTGGGCTCGGGTCGGGTGGGGCTGGGCTTGGACAGTGCTACCTTGTTCCAGGAAGTAATCTTCAAATGAACATTCAGGACGTCAAGGCGGGAAACGTGCAGTCCGGACTCCACACTCGACAGTAATGCCTGGCTACCCGACCAAACCTGACTACATGTTGGGTTCAGGTTGGGTCGGGCATTTAAAAAAATTTAAAGAACTCGGGCCCGGGCTGGATTTGGGGTGGCAGTTGTCGGGTTGGGCTCAGGTTGGGTTTTAACTTTATACCCGAGCCAGGCTTTCATGCTTCTACTTTGAGCTCTATACACTAGGATGAAGTATTGATGATTACAGATTATAAATGCCAACATTGTAACAGGAATTCAAGGTGATGAATGAAGAGAATTGTGAAGGAGTATAATAACAATATTGAAACATTCTGGCAGAAGTGTGACTTCTCCCTAAATAAGCACTGGAGTACAAATGGTATGGGAAAAGGAAAACCAAATCTTGAGTGCATCCTCTGTTTTCATGCATTATCTAAGGGGAATGTAGTTTAGCTATATTGCTTTCTGTACAACAGACACATTAACAATATGGTGCATTACAGGCTTATGAGATGTAAAGTTGCCAAATGCTAAAATATCAGAGGGTGTAGAATTTCTACTTTGGGCATAATTGAGAAATTGCACTGGATAGATTATGGTTCAACTTTCCACTTAAAATTCATTTGTGCTATAAAAAGTGCCAAATCATCTATGAACCAGCACAATTGGACAACTTTTTTTTTCATTAGAAACTGTTCCTTGATGTCTTCAAGAGTGTTAACCTGCTGCATATTTAATAAGGGTGTCCAGTTCTCCACCGGAGAGTAACCTACTTTAAAATAATGTTACGAAAGCACCTCTGTGTTTTGTTAAATGTATTTTTTGAGGGTCAATTTTTGAAAGATTGAAGAAATGTTAAAATTTGGGGTTTTCAAAACAGGAGTCATGTAAAGGTCCTTTGACTTTGCAAAACCGTCCATGGAAATGGTTTTAAAAAGAGGCACAGAGAGGTCTTGTGAGGAAAACAAGCCTTTCCAGGAAACCACCCGATTTCCAGTAACAAGAGGCCTTTCCGGGAAACCACCTGACTTCTAGCTCAACAGAGAACTTTGGACACCTGGAGAAGTTGTTTACTTAGAAATGACACGTCAAGACTGATGGAGGTCAAAAGGTTGTTGTCGGTTTCGCTTTTGAATTGTTTTGGAGTCGAGGTTGAACTGTATAAAAAGGAAGAGAACGTCCAAGGAGAGAAGACCACAACCCAGCTCAGCTTTCCAGCACCTCTCTAAAAGACCCCGAGAAGTCCACTGTGTCAAATCGTCTTTTGTCCTGCCTTTGAAGAAAAGCCTGCTAAGTTAATTCTCAACACCACCTGAAAGGAAATGTTCTAAAAGATCCCAGTGACCCGTCTATGCTTACTCGGAGGCCAGACTGTATGCCAGTTTTGGGAACATAACACATCTCATCTGCTATTTCTTCAAACATGAGCAAGTATTCAGCCCAAGTGATTTTTTTTGGCTGTGATAGAGCTCTAAAAAAAAAAAATCTTTATTTTTCCAGTTGTATACTGTGTGTGTGTGGAGGAGTAGGAGGAGAGGTAAAAAAAAAAAAGGGAAAAGTTAATATTTCAATCTGTGTGTTTATGCTTTACTTCATTATTGGTTAAGACTTGTTTTATAACAAACTGATAATTTTGTTGTTTATTAAAAGTAACCTGGTTGGTGTGTTTTATTCTGGGATAAAAGTAGAGTCAATGATTGACCGTATCGAGAAGTGGGAGAAAAAATTAAATATATGTTGTGACCCATAGAAAAGTGAAACTAGAACAAACAGTGCACTCCTCCCGCCTCGCTTGTAAAAAAAATAAAAAGTGAATTTAATAGTTTTACTGGTTTCTTAGTAAATTAAATAATTTCTGACATGAAAAACTTAAAACATTTCTACTAGTTGAGAAAGCAGTTAAAAAATTATACAGGGTCCTAGGCTTTATAAATAGGGGCAGAGTACAAAAGCAAGGAAGTTATGATGAACCTTTGTAAGACACTAGCACAGCTTCAGATGGAGTACTGTGTCCAATTCTGGGCACCACACTTTAGGAAGGACGTGAAGGCCCAAGAGAGAGAGTACAAAACAAAGATTTATTAGTATGGCTCCAGGGATGAGAGACTTCAGTTATGTGGACAGATAGGAGAACAAACCCAGCTTCTCCAAACAGCGGCGAAGGTGGAGAGGAGATCTGATAGAAACATAGAAAATAGGAGCAGGAGGAAGCCATTCGGCCCTTCCAGCCTGCTCCGCCATTCATTATGTTCATGGCTGATCATCCAACTCAGTAACCTATTCCCGCTTTCTCCCCATACCCTTTGATCCCTTTAGACCCATGAGCTATATCTAACTCCTTCTTGGAAACATACAATGTTTTGTGCTCAACTGCTTTGTGTGGTAGGGAATTCCACAGGCTCATCACTCCCTGGGTGAAGAAATTTCTCATCTCAGTCCTGAAAGGTTTACCCCGTATCCTGAGACTATGACCCCGGTTCTGGACTCCCCCACCATCGGGAACATCCTTCCTGCATCTACCCTGTCAAGTCCTGTTAGTTTTTTAAAGGTTTCTATGAGATCCCCCCTCACTCTTCTGGAACTCCAGCGAATATAATCCTAACCGACTCAATCTCTCCTCATACGTCAGTCCCGCCATCCCAGGAATCAGTCTGGTAAACCTTCACTGCACTCCCTCTATAGCAAGAGCATCCTTCCTCAGATAAGGAGACTAAAACTGCACACAATATTCCAGGTGTGGCCTCACCAAGGCCCTAATTGCAGCAAGACATCCCTGCTCCTGTACTCAAATCCTCTCACTATGAAGGAGAACATACCATTTGCCTTTTTTAATCGCCTGTTGCACCTACATGCTTACCTTCAGCGACTGGTGTACGAAAACACCCAGGTCTCGTTGCATATTCCCATCTCTCAGTTTATAGCCGTTAAGATAATAATCTGCCTTTCTGTTTTTGCTACCAAAGTGGACAACCTCACATTTGTCCACATTATATTGCATCGGCCATGCATTAGCCCACTCACTCAACTTATCCAAATCACCCTGACGCCTCTCTGCATCCTCCTCACAACTCGTCCTCCCACCTAGTTTTGTGTCCTCTGCAAACTTGGAGATATTACATTTAGTTCCCTCATCTAAATCATTAATATATATTGTGAATAGCTGGGGTCCTAGCACCGATTCCTGCGGTACCCCACTAGTCACTGCCTGCCATTCGGAAAAAGACCCATTTATCCTTATTCTTTGTTTCCTGTCTGCCAACCAATTTTCTATCCATCACAATACACTACCCCCAATCCCATGTGCTTTAATTTTACACGCTAATCTCTTATGTGGAACTTTGTCGAAAGCCTTCTGAAAGTCCATATAAACCACATCCACTGGCTCCCCCTCATCAACTCTACTAGTTACAACCTCGAAGAATTCTAGTAGATTTGTCAAGCATGATTTTCCTTTCATAAATTCATGCTGACTCTGCCCGATTCTACCACTGTTCTCCAAGTGCTCTGCTATAAAATCTTTGATAAGGGACTGTAGAATTGTTCCCACCGTCAGGCTGAATGGTCTACAATTCCTTGTTTTCGCTCTACCTCCCTTTTTAAATAGTGGGGTGACATTAGCTACCCTCCAATCTGTAGGAACTGTTCCAGAGTCTATAGAATCTTAGTGGATGCATTGGCGGTCATCTTCCATTTCTAGGGCCACTTCCTCAAGTACTCTGGGAATGCATACCATCAAACCCTGGGGATTTATTGGCCTTCAATCCGATCAATTTCCCCAACACCATTTCTCTACTAATACTGATTTCCTTCAGTTCCTCTCTCACTAAGCCCTATGTTCCCCAACATTTCTGGTATGATATTTGTGTCTTCCTTTGTGAAGACATTTAGTTGGTCAGCCATTTCTTTGTTCCCCACAATAAATTCCCCTGTTTCTGACTGTAAGGGACCTACATTTGTCTTCACCAATCTTTTTCTCTTCACATACCTAAAGAAACTTTTAGTCAGTTTTTATGTTCCCCACAAGCTTGCTCTTGTACTCTATTTTCCTCTTCTTAAATCAATCCCTTGGTCCTCTTTTGCTGAATTATCAACTGCTCGCAATCCTCAGGTCTATTGTTTTTTTTGGTAGAGGTATTCAAAATCATGAATGGTCTAGACAGAGTAGATCACAGAATCGTTAGTGCAGCAGGAGGCCATTCAGCCCATCGTGTCCACACCGGCTTTCTAAAAGAGAAACTCCCTCAGTTCCAATCTCCTGCCTTCTCCCCATAACCCTGCACATTCTTCCTTTTCATATAACTGTCTAATTCCCTTTTGAATGCTTCGAATGAACCTGCCTCCACCATTTTCACGGGCAATGCATTCCAAACCTTAACCACTCGCTGCATGAAAAAGCTTTTCCTCATGTCACTTTTGCTTCTCTTACCAAATACTTTAAATCTGTGCCCTCTCGTTCTCGATCCTTTCACAAGTGGGAACAGTTTCTATCTACTCTGTCCAGACCCCTTATGATTCTGAATACCTCTATCAAATCACCTCTCAGCCTTCTCTTCTCCAAGGAAAACAGAGTTATCTTCATAACTGAAATTCCTCATCCCTGGAACCATTCTCGTGAATCTTTTCTGTGCTCTCTCCAATGCCTTCACATCTTTCCTCAAGTGCGGCACCCAGAATTGAACACAATACTCCAGCTGAGGCCGAACTAGTATCTTATACAAGTTCAAAATAACTTCCTTGCTCTTGTACTCTATGCCCCTGTTAATAAAGCCCAGGGATACTGCATGCTTTATTAACTGAGCTCTCAACTTGTCCTGCCATCTTCAATAACTTATGCACATATACACCTAGGTCCCTCTGCTCCTGCACCGCCTTTATAATAGTATTCTTTATTCTATATCGTTTCCCCATCTTCTTCCTACCAAAATCAATCACTTCACATTTCTCTGCATTGAATTTCATCTGCCACCTGTCTGCCCACTCCACCAACTTGTCTATGTCCTTTAGAAGTTCTACACTATCCTCTTTACAATTCACAATGCTTCCAAGTCTGGTATCATCTGCAAACTTTGAAATTGTGCCCAGTACACCAAGGTCTAGGTCATTAATATATAATCAGGAAAGCAAAGGTCCCAACACTGATCCCTGGGGAACTTCACTACAAACGTTGGTTAGGCCGCACGGAGTACTGTGTGCAGTTCTGGTCGCCGCACTACAGGAAAGATGCGATTAAGCTAGAGAGGGTGCAAAAAATATTCACAAGGATGTTGCCTGGTTTGGAGGGCTTGAGTTATAAAGAGAGATTGGATAGGCTGGGTCTCTTTTCCCTGGAGCGAAGGAGGCTGAGAGGGGACATGATAGAAGTATATAAAATAATGAGAGGCATAGATAGGGTAGATAGCCAGAGTCTGTTTCCCATGGTAGGGGTGACTAAAACTAGAGGGCATAGATTTAAGGTGAGAGGGAGGAAGTTTAAAGGGGATCAAAAGGGTAAATTTTTCACACAAAGAATAGTGGGTATCTGGAATGAGCTGCCAGAGGAGGTGGCGGAGGCAGGAACAGTAGCAACATTTAAGAGGACAGGTACTTGAATGAGCAAGGCATAGAGGGATATGGAATTAATGCAGGCAGGTGGGATTAGTATAGATAGGCATTATGGTCAGCATGGACGCGGTGGGCCGAAGGGCCTGTTTCTATGCTGTACGACTCTAAACCTTCCTCCAGTCCAAAAAACATCCATTAACCACTACTCTTTGTGTCCTGTCACTCAGCTAATTTCGTATCCATTTTGCTACCGTCCCTTTTATTCCATGAGCTACAAGTTTGCTCACAGGTCTGTTGTGTGGCACTGTATCAAATGTCTATGGAAAGTCCATGAACACCACATCAACAGCATTGCCCTCATCAACCCTCTGTTACCTCCTCAAAAATCTCCAGCAAGTTAGTTAAACATGACTTTCCCTTAAGAAATCCATGTTGGCTTTCCTTAATTAACTCACATTTGTCCATGTGACTATTGATTTGTCACTAATTGTTTTTTCTGGAAGTTTTCCCATCACCGAAGGTAAACGGACTAGCCTGTAGTTGCTGTGCTGATCTTTACACCCCTTTTTGAACAAGGATGTAACATCCTTAGGGCGGCACAGTGGCGCAGTGGTCAGCACCGCAGCCTCACAGCTCCAGTGACCCGGGTTCGATTCTGGGTACTGCTTGTGCGGAGTTTGCAAGTTCTCCCTGTGACCGCGTGGGTTTCCGCTGGGTGCTCCGGTTTCCTCCCACAGCCAAAGACTTGCAGGTTGTTAGGTAAATTGGCCATTGTAAATTGCCCCTAGTGTAGGAAGGTGGGAGGGAATATGGAATTAATGTAGGATTAGTATAAATGGGTGGTTGTTGGTCGGCACAGACTCGGTGGGCCGAAGGGCCTGTTTCAGTGCTGTATCTCTAAATAAATAAACATTTTCAATTTTCCAGTCCTCTGGCACCACCCCCGAGTCTAAGGAAGACTGAAAAATTACGGCCAGTGCCTCTGCGATTTCCACCCTCACGTCCCTCAGATATAGAGAGAAACTATTCCCATTGGCTCTGGGGGAGAGAACTTGGGGCACAGATTTAAGGTGATTGGCAAAAGAACCAAAAGGCGAGGGAAGGAAAAACTTTTTTTTGTTTTACACACACACACAAACACACACCCCAAGTGATTATGATCTGGAATGCACTGCCTGAAAGGGTGGTGGAGACTTCAATTGAGACTTTCGATAGGGAATTAAGCAAATACTTTAGGGGAAACATTTGCAGGGTTATGGGGAAAAGGCAGGGAATGGGACTAACTGGACTGCTCTTGCAAAAACTGGCACAAACTTGATGGACCTAATGGCCTCCTTCTGTTATGTAACCATTCTATGATTCCATTTTATAGTGCCTGTGCACTTAAGAAAATGCATGAATTTAAAAGACCCTTCCCAAACCAGTACAATTGGTGGAATTAAGCAATTGTGATGGGATTGTGGGTGGGGCCTAACTGGGCAAACAGAATCTTGAACCAGCGTAAAAGATTGTGGAAAACACAACCATAACTGAATTTGGGTGTAACTCACTTACACTTAAAATTCCCCAATCTTTTGTTTTGGTTCAGCCAACTCCACTCATATTGCACTGATATTACTGGCAAAACAACTCCCCCCTCACCACCCCTCCCCCCCCCCCCGAGATTTTTAAGCAACATTTGGAAGTATTTTATACAGTAAAATGAACATACATTAAAATGTTGTAGCTGGGTAAAGAAAAAAGGTTCTTGTGCAGATGGGAGCAGAATATGCATGCTGCAATAAATGGAAACCCCAAAAGTTAGAAAACTTCTTCAATTTGGCTGTGAAATTAATTCAATACCTTGTTATTCTTAGATACAGTAAAAGGTTCATAAAAATGTTTTAAATGGAAATGTATACTCCATTGACGGACTTCGCCACAATGCAACTGCTCTTTGAAAATCAACCTCAAGATAATTTACTTTAGAAGAGTGATAAATTATAACAGTGCACCACCGACAGACGTTCCAAGTACAGACTACTGAAATCAGGAAATTAAAATAGTACAAATCCCACAAGAAAGATGTGGTTTAAGTCGGCAGTTCAAAAGGCAAACACCTAAGAATTAAGCCACCCCACCCCCATCCTCCTCAGCAGACAGCAAGAGGCTGCAAACACAAAAGGAACCGAGACAAAGGAGGACCCCCGTGCTGATCACACTGACCAGCCCCGACACGTCACGTTCCCAAACAATAGACAAACATTTTTTTTAAAGTTTACGTACATAGGAAGAGCGCCTTGCCCTTCCCAATGTCAACAGCTAAAGTTCATTGTTTGTCCAAGGATGCAATTGTTAAAAACAAATACTGATTCACAGCCAGAGCAAAGGGTAACAGATGCAATGGAACAGCATTAAATGACAGTATGCGGTCTTACTGCATTTGATAGTGACAAGTCCCTTCGTATTAATGTTTAAAATTACAAATTTATAGAGACCAGGTAGAAGTTTACAGCAGTCATAGGTGAATCACCAGAACATGGAAGGCTTAATACAATACTTCTGTAATAGAAAACACACAAATGAAATTTTTTGTAAACAAAAATTATTCTATCTAATAAATAGCTTATACTAAGCAGAACATGTTCAAAAGATGCTGCATTAAAGGCTAATTCTACACAATTAATACCTCAGTGCAAAATGGCGTCTGTTTAAAAAAATCACAAAGTACCAGAATTAATAGGAAAAAATGCTCAGAATGTAAAGCAAAACTCATAGCAGTTCACCTTGATTTGCAGAAAGAAACACCGTTTCAAAAGAAAAGCATCCAACGATCCTAAAAATCACGTTTCACTCATACAATGTACATATCGTACGTAAGCTCCAAACTCATCGCAAGTATCAGTTTCTGTTGTGGGAGGGTCAGAGTATGTAAAACAAGGAGCTAGTGACTCAAACGCACCAATCACATTAAGCTAACTCACCTTGTACCCAATCATTGAGCAAAATATCGAACACGGTGGAGCATGCCAAAGCAACACCAAGCAGTGCAACCCCAAGCAGCCTGGATCAAAGCATTGCCAACAGCTCAGAAACGTAGACAATAATATTCCAGCATCTCCCACACCAGGTGTCACTGCTCGGGTTCCACTATGCCTACCAAGCTTGGCTCAAAATAGTTACCTCAACGTTTGAATTACTCCTTTTGTTCGTCCTTTAAAAACCACCCTGAACATAAACAGTAGGTTTTACATTAAGGAACTCTACATTTTTTTTATTGAAGATATTACTACAATCGCGCGTTTACTAATATTTTTCTTTCTTACCCCTCCAGTATTGAAGGTAACAACCGCTGTAAGTCTCCAGTACCTCATAAAAATGCTGATTCTTTATGTTTAAGCTTGGCGAATGAGCGTCAGGAAGCCAAATCAACAACAGGGATGATCATATCAATATCTTCACCCATCCTCCACAAACACACATTTTTAAAATCAAATAAACTTAGGCAGCAATGAAAAATGCAATGTGCTTTAATTTTGGGGTTTGGCTCATAGTGGCTCACACCCTTAATATAAATGCAAAGTACTTATATAGATCAGGTTAGTTCATTATTGATATTTGGATATCTATATTTAACGAGATATTGGAAATGGACATTGCATGCAACCTCGGTTTCACATCAGCTCCAATGCAGAACAATGAAAAATTGAAACAGATTAAAATACCAGTATATCCAGGGCTTTACAAATGGCTCTCAGCCAAAGAAAACATTTAAAAAATAATAATTTGAGTGTATGGAGTTAACCAGTGGGGAGGGGCAAGAGACAGCAGGACAATGATGCAAAAATTGAACAGCTGTGTTATACTGCAGCAAGGGCTGGAGAGGAAAAGGCAAACATAGCATCTGCTTTTAGAAGACCAAGCAGTTACCATAGCAATGAGGATCACAGCAGAACGAAGATGGCAATAAAATGAATCCCCAATCTTGAGAACTGATGTGAAGACTGTATTCATAATAACAAAATCATAAAGACTGGAGAAAAGATCATCACATTTTGATTATATATTCGATACAGCAGTACCACCACTGTTTAAATTTTCTTTTGCTTTCTCGTTTGTGTGGTCAGCTGACCTCAAACAAGGTAGCAATAGGGTTGTTATAATTCTTAGAAGCCTTGAGCACAGGGACAGGGGTATATATAAAAATAAATCAGCTAGAGCTGTCCAGTGACCTCTGCTGGACAGAACATATGTTCATGTCAGGTGAAGATAGATTCTAGCTCAGTTGTGATGCCCCTAGCAGTCAAATAGTTTATTAACAGTCACTATAAAGTCTTGTATGAGCTACCAGAGGGCTACTACATCCTTGGAGATGTACTCCAGCATGGGTCAGTGTCTTCAAAAGAGCAGGGAAGAAAAACAGACAAAACGAGACAGAGAGGAAAAAAAATTTGCATTTTGTATAATAATCTAAAAATTGCTCAGACCTCTACAGTATTGGTTCCATTATAAGCAGGTTATTCACATTTAAAACTCTAGCTGGCAGGATTGAAATGTGAAACCGGCATTCCTGTAAGGACGAGAGATGCCACCACTTTCACAATCCTACCACTGCAAGATGAATTATTCAGCTATAATGATAGTTTAAATTACTTTTTTTTTTAAACTGGCACTGACTTTAGAGTTTAAATTCTGTCACCAAAAACTGTAAGTAAAAAATTTGGTGCTAAACACTTGAACCTTGCATTCAAGTGAAACTGTAAAATGTAAAAAATATGCAAATATTCAGTTTCTCAGGGAGTTCCCGAGTGGGGTAGTTTGCTAAGATATAATCCAAATAGTTTGTTCTGCACTGCAAATAAAATTTGCTGTTCATTAATTAGGCTATTGATGAAAAATTTCTGATTATGAAAAAGTTTATAACAGATATTGATCACTACCAATAAAGGGAAAAATAAGACAGTACATTACTAAACCTAAAAGCAGCTCCATATTACTATACCTGTGCCAAGTTGGAGGCTCAAAATACATAAACTAACAAGTCTTAAGACATTATTGACGTCTAGCCAAAAGTCTACATATTTGATTTTCACAGCAATCAAATTAAAATGACATTCAAGTTGATCCACAAGAATCTAAAGTGCCCAACAAAATTTTTACCATCAGCCAGAATTAGCTGCAGTTTTCAACAGTCTAAAACACATATATTAGTCAGACACAAACTTTAACACTCAAAATGCTACGGTTGTTTCTTTCCACCACCAATTGGCTTTTTTCAACAGAATCCAACAAAATACTTGGAAGGGAAGGGGTTAAGCACAGTGTTCTGCTGTGTACATGCAATGTTCCAAAGAATGCATAATTTCCTTCCTTAGTTATCCAGTCATAAGAATAGTTTAAACAACAGGCAGAAGAATTAGATTGCTCCCCAAAAGTAAAGAACATGTATTTAATCTTCCAATTTGCCTTCTTAAAAACAATCTATTTCAGACTCCTTCCCTCTGACCTCATTCTAAAGTTCTGCAAGTAAAACAAAATGCGAATTTTCATTTCAAATGTTTAAAATGAATACTCTGCCAACTATTGATAGAAATATTGTACTATGCTAGAGCAACATTTCATTTAGAGCCATGGAAAGGATCCAGTATGGAACATTTTATGCAAATGAAGTGGCACAAATATACAGCATGAGTGATCATGTCTCGAGTGTTAACTAATTACTCAGTCATAAATGCTAAAACACACTATGGTGTCAGCCTTGCCTTAGTTGGCAGCATTCCTGCTTCGGAGTCTGAAGATTGAGCGTTCAAGTCCAACTCCAGAGACTTGGACACAAAATCTAGGTTTAATATTTTAATGCAGCACTGCACTCTGTCAGATGTCCCAACTGCCCTTGCAAGTGGACCTAAAAAAATCTTGGACGCTCTTTGATTAGTGCCAGGTGTCCTGATGAATAGTTTCCCTCAAACAATATCACTTAGCAGGTTACCTGGTCATTATCTCACTGTTGTTTGCAGAACCTTGTGTGAGAATTGACTGCTGCAGTTCCCTAAATTAAAGGCCTGCTCGGGGATGCAATTGAAACCCGACCCGAGCCCGACAGAACCACGTCCAACCTGAGCCCGACCCGGCCCAAGTCCTTTGATTTTTCCCCACACTCGACCCGACTACCGAAATGAAGTTGATTATATCAAAGAGGTTGTGCTCTACCTTGGATGAAATCGCTCACTGCAGACTAGTGCGAAACCTGGATGCACGTTTCCCACCTTGACGTCCTGGCTGTTCAAATTTTGAAGCTTTCCCCCTCCCTGTCCAAAAGGCAGCGCTGTGTCTGACCCGGCCCGGCCCGGCCCGACCAGAGCCCGAATGCCGGACCCGGAAGAGAGACCTGACCCGACCCCAACACCTGTCGTCGGGTCTGGTTGGGTAGCCTTGCTCTACCCTAAATTACAATAAGTGACTACGCTTCAGTAGTATTACTTTGGGAATGTCCCAAAGTTGTGAAAGTGGCAACAAAAATGCAAGTTCCTGCTTACTTTGAACTAATGGCTAATTGATTTACTAAAATACTGAATATATTAGTGAAAGAAGAATGGTGGAGTTACACGTTCATGGGATTCAGTAAGCACATTGATAACTGGAGCTTGGTTCTTGTGGGACATTTAGCCACTTGCAGCAGCATGGCCCCAAAACATGAAGAAAAACAAAATAATGCCAGATACATTTCAGCAGGTCAGGCGGCATTGGGTTAACATTTCAGTCATTGGCCTTTCAAAGAACAAGAAGAACAGTACAGCACAGGAACAGGCCATTCGGCCCTCCAAGCCTGCGCCGATCTTGATGCCTGCCTAAACTAAAACCTTCTGCACTTCTGGGGCCCATATCCCTCTATTCCCTTCCTATTCATGGATCTGTCAAGATGTCTCTTAAACGTCGCTATCGTATCTGCTTCCACCACCTCCCCTGGCAGCAAGTTCCAGGCACTCACCACCCTTTGTGTAAAAAACTTGCCTCGCACATCCCCTCTAAACTTTGCCCTTCGCACCTTAAATCTATGTCCCCTAGTAACTGACTCTTCCACCCTGGGAAAAAGCTTCTGACTATCCACTCTGTCCATGCCGCTCATAACTTTGTAAACCTCTATCATATTGCCCCTCCACCTCCGTCGTTCCAGTGAAAACAATCAGAGTTTTCCCAACCTCTCCTCATAGCTAATGCCCTCCAGACCAGGCAACATCCTGGTAAACCTCCTCTGGACCCTCTCCAAAGCCTCCACGTCCTTCTGGTAGTGTGGTGACCAGAATTGCACGCAATATTCTAAGTGTGGCCTAACTAAGGTTCTGTACAGCTGCAACATGACTTGCCAATTTTTATACTCTATGCCCCGACCGATGAAGGCAAGCATGCCGTATGCCTTCTTGACTACCTTATCCACCTGCGTTGCCACTTTCAGTGACCTGTGGACCTGTACGCCCAGATCTCTCTGCCTGTCAATACTACTAAGGGTTCTGCCATTTACTATATACCTCCCACCTGCATTAGACCTTCCAAAATGCATTACCTCACATTTGTCCGGATTAAACTCCATCTGCCAGTTCTCCGCCCAAGTCTCCAACCGATCTATATCCTGCTGTATCCTCCGACAATCCTCATCATTATCCGCAACTCCACCAACCTTTGTGTCGTCCGCAAACTTACTAATCAGACCAGCTACATTTTCCTCCAAATCATTTATATATACTACAAAGAGCAAAGGTCCCAGCACTGATCCCTGCGGAACACCACTAGTCACATCCCTCCATTCAGAAAAACACCTATCCACTGATACCCTCTGTCTTCTGTGAGTGAGCCAGTTCTGTATCCATCTTGCCAGCTCACCTCTGATCCCGTGTGACTTCACCTTTTGTACCAGTCTGCCATGAGGGACCTTGTCAAAGGCTTTACTGAAGTCCATATAGATAACATCCACTGCCCTTCCTTCAATCAATCATCTTCGTCACTTCCTCAAAAAACTCAATCAAATTAGTGAGACACGACCTCCCCTTCACAAAACCATGCTGTCTCTTGCTAATAAGTTCATTTGTTTTCAAATGGGAGTAAATCCTGTCCCGAATAATCCTCTAATAGTTTCCCTACCACTGATGTAAGGTTCACCAGCCTATAATTTCCTGGATTATCCTTGCTACCCTTCTTAAACAAAGGAACAACATTGGCTATTCTCCAGTCCTCTGGGACCTCACCTGTAGCCAATGAGGATGCAAAGATTTCTGTCAAGGCCCCAGCAATTTCTTCCCTTGCCTCCCTCAGTATTCTGGGGTAGATCCCATCAGGCCCTGGGGACTTATCTACCTTAATGCTTTGCAAGACACCCAACACCTCCTCCTTTATGATTATGAGATGACTGAGACTATCTGCACTCCCTTCCCCAAGCTCATCATCCACCAAGTCCTGACAAGTTTCAACAGAACTGGAAGATGTTCCAGATGAGCAGATTATAAACAGGTACAGAGGCAGGAAACGGGTGGTGTTGGGGGGAGTTACGGGAGGAGGAGGAGGAGGAGGAGGACCAGCAAGTACTTATATAAGCACTTCAATGCAATAAAATGTCCCAATGTGCTTCACAGGAACTTTATAAAGCAAAACTTCACACCAAGCCACGTAAGGAGATATTAGGGCAGATGACCTCCAAGCGCAAAAGGAGTGGTCTGTTATGAGTGGAGGGCAATAGGTGATTAAACAACAGAAACAAATGATGGTGCAAGGCAAAAGAAGGCGATAACAAGAGAAACTGGACAATCAAAATGTGGGTCCAGTGGATGTATGAATGCTATTCTACTGTTAGCAGACGCGGAGCAAAGCATAGAAAATAGGCAAAGTGGAGATGGCTCCCATGGCCCAGGAACATAGCACAAGGTGGTAGCTAGATACCAGGGGTGCAGACCACCCCACTGGCCAAGTGCTCATCTTTGGACTTGACCAAGAACTTTGTAGTTATCCGAGGGAAGAGTGTACAGGAACACAGAGTTCCTATTGCTAATTTCAATTTAGCAGGGATAGACTGGGAAATAGATAGAGAAGACATATAGAGTGATAACATAAACCTTGCACAATATTGGATCATTACAAGAAATAATTGGTCAAGAAACGCACATGAGCAGGGGTGCTAATGGATTTGATATTAAGTAAAAGACAGGAAATATTAGAGCAGATCAGAGTCAGAGAACACGTTGGCAACAGTGACCAAAATATAACGGAGTTGAAGGCCAGGCTAATGACAAAGAATGAATACAATAGGAACATTCAACTTTAGATAGGAAGATTGTGAGGGGATGTAGGCAGAGCTCAGGAAACTGGACTACATAGCACTGTCAAAGGGAAAAAACAGAATGGATTATGTTTCGAAATATTATTCAGAATACAGAACTAGGAAGGAAGTAGTAACAGGAGAAAAAAAATCAATGTGATATCTATTGAAATAATGCAGGGAATACATGCAAAGGGATTTGTTCTCTAATGTATAAAGATATGAGTAGCATGGTGGCCAACATGCTTATAAATACAAGGCAAAGGAGATGGAGAAACTGGTGAAGGGTGGGGTGGGGGGTGGTGGTACTGAATGGTGCAGTGCAATACACACTAAACTTTCACTTGAAAACCCAGCCCAGCTGATGAAACAGAAGTCTCATGTCTACAGCCTGTAAAAGGTTCTATAAAACCTAAGTTTGGGCAGTCCCAACACAATTTGTAAGGGGATTGGACTTGGAGCACAAAATTCTTAAATCACTCAGAGGCCAGAGTTGGTTGGTACAAGAAATGGAATAGGTCACACTGGTGCAGTAGTGGGTGCTCTCTTCAGGTTGGGACAGAGCAGAGGGAGCTGTTCTCCACATATAACTGTCTATTCGAGAGTCCTTGATGAAAGATTGCCTACCCTGCTAGAAGGTCGGAGAGTCTCCTGGAATGGAGGATTGATCTCCAGGCTCTGCAGCGAGCAGCCCAGAAGTAAACATTCCAAGCTAGCTTAATGACCAGAATTTGTTCCTTCTGCAGTACAGCCACTCTCATAGCCAGAGTGTGTGTCTGTGGTCACTCTACTCACAGAACAGAATGGGTTCAGTGGTGCAAGGCATTGTGAGTGTATGGCACCACCATTGCGGTCTTTGGTACTAGAAAGTGTTGACCGTTTGGCTTGCTCTGGCTGCAATCTTAGAAGCACAGGGAACATAGAAAATGGCTACTTTCATAAGCAGTGACAATGTATAAATTCATGGAAGCAGGGAACTCCACATCCTCCTTCAGTTCGATACACAGCTGAAAGTATTTGCTCATTGACTCAAAAGGCACTATTTCCAGGCTGATGGATTCTGAGGGTGTGCAATTACGCTGATTTTATGAATTCTTATCTCTAGCTCCATAACCACTATTTGTTTCTTTTCAATTTGTCTGTGACTAGGGAACTCTAGTTGGAGGGAATTCAACCAGATGTGGGCCGAACACGATCAGTTAAAACATGATCAAAACATCTCTCTGACTGAAATTCAGGGGAGACACCATCTCCAACACCCTCATTGCCCAACGACAAATTCTAAATGATCTAGAACTCAAACCACCACTTGCACATCGTTCAAGTTATCTGCTGAAGCTGCCTCCTCCCCACCCCCCACTGGAACTCGCCATCTCCCTTCATACCAAACAATTATTTTCTCAACAGTTCCCGATACTACCTGCGCCCTTTAACAGACTGGATCCAACAGAAAGGTCTCGGTCTCATCATTAACCTCCCATTTGTGTTTCCTGTCTTCTAATTGAATCAGCATGGTTATGGTCAGGTCAACATTCTTGTTCTGAATTACACATACATCTACGCGCTCTTCCTCCTAGTTCTAAAAGCAAGCCTGGTCTCCATACTTCCAACTTCAATTCTTTCCCAGTACCTCATTCCGTTGGAGCTTCAAGTCCACGGTTTGCACTTGTGAACTTTCTTAACCTGCTCTTGGACAGCCTTCTAGTTCTCAAAACTTCTCACATAACAACTGCTAACACAAAACCAGAAGCAAAGACACTATAGGAGGCCCAACCTTTGCATAACATTTTCAAACTGCTGGAAAGTATCACGTGTTCAGATGTCACATGATCAACACGCCAAGAATATGTCTAAGAGTTGGCAACCCTAGCGTGATGTTGAAACTGGGTGCATAAAATAGGGAACGTTCCATTCCTTCAGACCATTTAAAACATTTTAAATGCTCATAAAAAGGTAGAGATTTAAATCCTAGAAAATTAGAACAAGGCAGGAAATAATAAAATAAATGTGAAGTATTTATATAAATATATTCACAAGCAAACAGGTTAAAATAAAGAAGTGGTAAAGCCATTGAAAGATCCCAAAGGTGACAAGACATCCCACCAACTGTCTGGAGCGCCTGCCAAGGGCTTAGGCAGTCATCGAGGAGGATGAGGCATCATCCTTGGCCCCTCTGCCTGAGGGAGCATCTGTGCAGCAAGGTCCTGTGATGGAGGCTGCTCCTGCAATAACACCGGTGCGGCAACTTCCACAGCGAGGACAATCGCCACATGCATTTCAGCTGAGATGTGAACAGGTTGTCTCAACTTCTTCTGAGGCCACAAGGGAAGCATCACATTGAAGTGGCCGAGAGTGGAGGTCACTGCATACGGCGAAGCACCAAGTTGGTTACTGGGGTCTCTTTCATTTGTAAATGTTCGCTTTTTGTCTTTTGTATCACCATGTAAATATTGAAACAAGAAGTCAGACATGTGAGCCTCCTTTTACTGGCAGAACATAAGAGGGATGAAATGGTGACAGGTGAAACCTCTGGGCAGATATGCATCCTTCATTGGGGGTACAAGAGTTGATCTGCTCCAGGCTGCATCTTCAATGAAAATATTCTCACAGACAGCTCAAAGTGAGTTCTGTACTATACCATTTTTCCTGGGTCAGAGACTCAGCTGAAACAAGCCTGAATCGGATGATCAGAGGAACATAGGAGCAGGAGTAGGCCATTCAGCCCATCAAGCCTGCTCTGCCATTCAATACGATCATGGCTGATCATCCACTTCAATGCCTTTTCCCCACACTATCACGATATCCCTTTATGTCATTGGTATTTAGAAACCTGTTAATCTCTGCTTTAAACATACTCAATGACTGAGCTTGCACAGCCCTCTGTGGGAGAGAATTTCAAAGATTCGCAGCCCTCTGAGTGAAGAAATTTTTCCTCATCTCTGTCCTAAGTGGCTTCCCCCATATTTTGAAATGGTGTCCCCCGGTTCTAGACTCCCCAACCAGGGCAAACATCTTACCTGCATCTACCCTATCTATACCTTTAAGTATTTTGTAGGTTTCGATGAGATGAGATGAGATGAGATCACCTCTCATTCTTCAAAACTTTAGAGAATACAGGCCCAGTTTCCCCAATCTCTCTTCCTGACATTAATGGCATCTTGACAAGACCCTCAAGCCCCGTGCTGGTCCCAGTCCCTGTGCAGCCGGGCACCTCCGTGCTCTGCATCTTCCTCCTCCTCTTCTTCTGATGAACTGTGTCCATTCAGTGCTTCACCATCTTCACGAGCCACACCTCTCCGGAGGGGCATATTATGGACAGCACAGCAGACCACCACAATGAGTGAGACCCTTGCATGAGTATACTGCAGGGCACCACCAAACAGGTCCAGGCACCAGAACCACATCTTCAGAAACCCGATGGCGTACTCAATGGCTGTCCTCGTGAGCAGATGGCTTCCATTGTAGTGCCTCTGTCTCGGGTTCTTGTAGAGGGGTGAGTAGCCATCAAGGAATATCCCTTGTCGCCTGGGATCCATACATGAAGTTTGGGTGGTGGTATGAAAAGCTATGGCAGCCTGGACTGGCCGAGGCTGAAGGAGTCATGGCAGCTGCCAGAACATTGAGGATGCTCTTATGATGGCGACAGACCAGTTGAACGTAGAGGGAATGGAAACTCATCATAATGATGAATCTCATTGGCCAGTCACTAGGTGCCTTGATGGCCTCATGGATGCAGTCAATAATGCTCTGCAACTGGAAAAATCCAGTGTAGGCGAAACCCACTGCCCTCTGTGCCTGCAAAGCTGAATCTGTCTGGAATTGAATGTAGCGTCCAGCTCTCACAAATAGGGCATTAGTGACCTGTGAGAAGCAATGCTGTGCAGTTGTATGCGAGATGCCTAGGTCCACAGCTGATCCTTGGAAGGAGCTAAAAGCAAAGTAGTTCAAGGCCACAGTGACTGATAGCTACTGGCAGGTCACAGGCAGCAGTGCTGCAAGGAGCGAGGTCTTCAGTGACAAGGACTGTCTGACTATCTGCCCGGAGAGTCAGTCTCCAGCGGCACTGGTTCTTTGTCATCTCAAGGCAGCTTCATCTTCGCCGGTAGATCCTATTCTGAGGGTATGGCCTGTGTGTCCTTCCTGCCCCTCATCCCTCTCCTCTGCCCTTAGAGTTATAGAGTCAGAGAGATACAGCACTGAAACAGGCCCTTCGGCCCAACAAGTCCGTACCGACCAACCACCCATTTATACTAATCCTACTTTAATCCCATTTTCCCTCTCACATCCCCACCTTCCCTCAATTCTCCTACCACCTACCTACACTAGGGGCAATTTTTACAATGGCCAATTTACCTATCTACCCGCAAGTCTTTGGCCCTTCCTGTGGAGGGTGTTGGTCCTCATCAACACTGCACCCAAAATCTGAGTTATATCCCCATTGTCAACTGCTGACTTCCTTGTGCTCAGGTGCCCCCCAATTGTATTTGGAAGCCTTACCTCCCCTCCTCTTATGGACCCACGGTGCGAGAAGGGCGACAACTCCCTGCACTGCCCGAGTGCTTACTGACCACTCCTCCCACAACCTGCGCTGACCCAGTGCTGTGCCAGCTGTCAAGTCCCTCTCTGCGCCGTTCATCCTTTCATGCGGCCCACCTAATACCCTGGGGTGGCCATGACTGGCTCCCTGCTGTGTGTCAGCCTCCATTCTCCGGGTCTGCCCCAGACAGTGCGTGAAGCCCATGTCAAAATCAGAACACACTCTTTAATTGGCTCTCAATGAGTTCTTTAACAATCTTAATTACTGTGGTTATATAGATCAGGCAGGATCTCAAGGCCACCCTCCCCCTGCCCTGATGAAACTTGCCGGTGCTAGGAACGGCATTGGGAAATCACCATGCCGGGAGCTGGTATTTTCAACCCCGGCACGCCTCTGTTCCCGCCCCGGTAGGACCCGAAAATTCAGCCCCTAATCTGTCTGGTTCAATTTTACACTAGCTAGTACAGCTACCCATTTAGTCTACAAGTTAGCTTTCTCCAAACTACAGAGGCAGTTTAGGAAGTTTAACTTTTAAATACTCTATTCAAAGCCATTATGTTTAACTGAATAGTCAGTGCAGGTTCAAAAAAATAATTTACACATTTACAGAAGAGGAAAAGTTGAGCAAGTTTAGACAGCAAAAGTATTCCCCTTCCATGCCTGAAAGTCTGCCAGTGCAACATTTAAACTATATTGTTAAAATGTGTTTCATTCTATTCTTTAATCCTCATTTGCTTGCAATTCTCACTGCAAATAGCAAAGGTTAATCAAATACTGAATGGTAAACAAAGGCTCCATTAAATGCAAGTTCTATAGCACTACTTGCAAAAGACCGAGAAACCAAAACATTTTTTCTAAAACTAATTAGGTTGTTTTACATCCAACTTTACAAATAAAATGCAGGCTTTTCAGAGCTCTCTCAATAAAGTTTTAAAAAGACCAAGTTAAACTTCTGAAGGATAACAACATGGTTCCTGAGGGCACAGCAACTGCTCAGATAGGAAACGAAACAAGCTGCTACTTTAAAAGATTCTCTTTCAAAAAAAAAGTTCAGCTTTCAATATCCTGTATCTTATCCAAATTGCTAGTCTTTATTTGCAAGCCTCCAAAGTGCTGGCAGGCTATGTAGGTGAAATTTTCTTTGGGGTGCTGGGGGTGGGGTGGGGGGGGGGGGGGAGGTGGGGAGGGGCATCAATTTTGTCTTCAGCCAACAACCACACTTTCTATCAGGAGGAGTCACTGAACAGTGATCAGAAAGCATGAACCCCAGACAATTGTTAGTCTTACATTCCACAAGCTCTGGAGCATGTTTTACTACTTTGATGGTGCAATAAAACTGCAGTGTTGTTGCTTCCTAGTGGCTAATTTTAGAGCCCCATGTACCACCCTGACTAACATTAACTAACATAGCAAAGACTGAGAACTGATACTGGGATCATCTAGTCTCTATGGCCCTGATAATTACTGGGGTAAACTTCTGGAGCAGGGGTTGGGAGAGGAACTATGGTTGGGAAACCCTGAAGTGTCAGTTTGCCTGCGCCAGGCTGCGCCAGTAGGTTTCGTAATGGGGTGGGGAGCGGGAGAGTGTGGGAGGAGGTGCTGTTTGACAGATCAGGGTGTTTAGAGTTAGTTTGTTGGACATGGAAGAAGCAATCCTGCTCCTGGTCCATAAGCAGTGCTATAGAGGCATCTATCATGATTCCAGCTCTTCTCCCTTCCTTTTAACTGCCAGGTTCCTGAAGGCCAGGGAAACCAGGCCACAAAAAAGGTTAAAAAAATAGAAACCTTGTTAAGTAGGCTATGTGCCTCCATTTTAACAAAAGGTTTCAATGACCACCCCGCCTGCCAAGAGCAGATTGGTCGCCCAGCCTTCATTCCATCTCCATTAAAACAGGAAGTGGGTGAGTTCGAGGTGGTTTTGGTTCATGTTTAAAATTTAACAATTTTACTTCCCACATCATCCAAACCCACCCGTTTTGGGGAATAAAATTACCCATGATTCAGTCAGACAGTACCTTTATTATCTGTAAACATCCAAATTAAAGCTCTGAATATGTGAAATAATGATCTCTTCCAAATAATTTTTTTTTTTTAAGATTGCACAAGCATGAAGATGATTTTTATCCTCAGCGAGGCTTACTTTGCTGGACCTTGGCTTACAATTTCTCCCATGTTAAAAGAGCAAGGTACTTAACATGGAGTGCACTTCATTACAACAAAAATGGTACTCATGTTGAAGAACTTGATTATAAGGTTGGACATGGTTATATGCTTCCATGAGGTTCATGCTTTCTGATCACTGTTCAGTGACTCCTCCTGTGTGGAAAGTACGTGTGGAATGTAGCATCAGCTGGTTACTGTAATAACTAGGGTTACATTGGAGACTTGCACCGCCAACCATGAGGTAAAGCAAACATTAATTTGCCTGTTTTGTCTACTGTTCGACTCACCATCCTCCTGACAATTTATCAGACGGTTGCTCATAAGTAGCATATAACCTATGTACAAACTTGTTATAAAGGGCTTACACTGTAAATGAATGAAAATCATGGACAATTTCTACCCATAACGTATCTTTTCTTTCAAGTAAAGCTCAATAATTCCAACCCAAAAACCGAGTGATTTTAAAATGAATATTCAGGATAATTGTTTTTAAAATTGATTTGTGATTTTTTAAAAATTCTTCATTATTCAATTAAATCAATTTACAATGGCCAGCCACCAGCTTCTTTTGCTCATCTTCATTCACTTCTATTGATTTGAGTCTCAGCTCCGTTCAGGTGGTTTATTGTGAAGCCTAAGCTCCTGAAACGTCTCCCATCCCCCACCACCCCCTGAGCGGGGATATGCTTTTAATGCATTGACACTGTTCCATTGAAACCAAGCAGAGAAAAGGAGAAAACACAGACAGGTGCAGGCTCTCATCAGTTTACTAGCGTACACAAGGGTCTTTCCCCTCAGAGGTAAACTGTAGACTGCGCCAGTTCCAGAGTCACTTGATGGGGCTGTGCAGGGTGGTAAACATTACAGACAGTGCTGGTTACAGCTTAAGGAAATAGAAGAACGGGACAGAGTTTAAAAAAAGTGACAGCATCAATATGATACAAGAAATAATTGCCCACTTCTCATCAAAATCTGATACAGAAATAATTATTACCCTGGCTCTCTTCCCTGCCAATGGACGCCTGAAGTTCAGCCCTTTGTGTGTGGAGTGTTTCCTAATTTTACTCCTTAAAAGGTTTGACTCTAATTTTTAGAATATGCCTTCTAGTCCTAGACTTCCCAACCAGCAGAAATACTTTCTCACTATCTACCCTATCTGTTCCCCTTGCGATCTTGAAAACTTTGATCAAATCACCTCTGCAAGGAATGCATGCACCATTATATCTTAATTCTTAATTGAGAATTATAGAGGTGGCCCCACCCTAAGTAGCACTACTTTTCTGATACAAGAAATATACTGTTCTTAGTCATTAAACTACAGCTCTGTAACTGCCTTTGATTACTTGTCCATAGCCACTAAAGGGGCGGGGAATAGCAAAGGATCAATTAAGCTACTGTATAAATTCCACACAGCACTTCAACAATAAAATACCCAATATATAGTTTTACAACTGAGGTGGGAGCTATGTACTGTCAATTCAGTCCCAATACTCCACAGGTCGCAGCATATTATTAAAGTTTTCCCACCTAACCGGAAATCAGCCAAATTAAACACTTTATTAATCCCAATAAAATACACTAAACCAGGTATCTTTAGACAACAACTAATTAACTATTTCTTAATCAACTAAATCTCAACACTTAAGATAAATTTGTGTCTAATGATCTAATAACTTCTTATTTAACCCAAGCACCCCCATGCACATACACACATACATTCAAAAACCAACAATGGTTAACTGGTTTTAAAAATGGTGTTTCTTAGGAATAAAATAAGCAACTGGGTTTTAAGTCCTGGTGAGTTATGTTCCCGGTTGATGACGTATCCCAGAATAATCAGATGCCACTCGAAGTCTCCAGGTGAATTCGCCGAAACAGTCTTTAATAGATAGGTAAAGCATTTCAGCTGCAGCAGTCGTCACACAGTCCTTTCAACAAGAAGCACAGCAATAGGTCTACTTGGATTTTAAAATTGGCAGTCTTTTGGTAAAAACTTTACTGAGAATTCCAGCAAACACAAATAGGCAATAGGGAGAGTCATTTCTGTAACAGTTTCGAAGTAAAATAGAATTTTACTACCTTCAACAATGCAAATTGTTCTTTTTCAGGGGTTTATTCCTCTTTAGGCAAAAACAGTCTGAGCTCAATGTAGATTTTCTCTGCTGAGAAATAGACAGCTTCTTTTCAGTGTACAGCACACTTCGTTTGTATTCAGTTCAAACTGGTTTTAGCCAGTGTTTACACAGTTAAAAGTTACAGTACACCAGGTGACCTCTCTCTCTCTCTCCTGCTGTGGCCTAGGAAACAGGTGCGGCTGGCACACTGTGCCCCCTTAGTTTTTAAAGGAACACTGTCTTAAACAGAAAAAAAACCCCACACTTCCAGGACAACAGTAAGCAGGCTTCCAGATTTATTTATTTAGAGATACAGCACTGAAACAGGTCCTTCGGCCCACTGAGTCTGTGCCGACCATCAACCACCCATTTATACTAATCCTACACTAATCCCATATTTCTACCACATCCCCACCGGTCCCGATATTCTCCTACCACCTACCTACACTAGGGGCAGTTTATAATGGCCAATTTACCTATCAACCTGCAAGTCTTTTGGTGGTGGGAGGAAACCGGAGTACCCGGCAAAAACCCACGCAGACACAGGAAGAACTTGCAAACTCCACACAGGCAGTACCCAGAATTGAACCTGGGTTGCTGGAGCTGTGAGGGTGCGGTGCTAGCCACTGCGCCACTGTGTCGCCCACTGCGCAGATAGATGGGCAATGAGCTATCAGGCAATAATAAAGAAAAACACCTGTTCAATCAGCGGATGCAGTGGGAGCTATAGGTCGAAAGATTGCTGGAGGTGAAGGCTCAAGGCCTTGTGTTAACCACATTTGCAACTGGGCCCCTGATTGGTGTCTGCCTGGAGCTGTGCGTTGAGCATCCAGGACCACAAGTTGGGCATCAGGAATGTGGCCTCTGCAAATTAAGGCTGTGCAGCATGGTATTTGGCTATGGATATCAGTGGGAAGCAGCTGGCCTGTACTTGGTACAATAATGTCAATGATATTCACTCAAGCGTTAAATTGAAAAGGCAGACATTTGCCACCCACCACTGGCATATAGTGGTACACAGCTGCATGAGCTAACACACTCAACTGCAAGTCTCAAGTGGACAGGTTATTCTAACTGCACTACAAGATGAATATAAATCCACCAATATACATACAGATGCATACATCCCAAATAAACTCCACAGCAAAAGCACTTAGAATGCCTTTGCTCAACTCCGGCACAGAGTTGACGAGCTGGAATCTGAGCTTCGGACACTGCGACACATCAGGGAGGGGGAGAGTTACCTGGATGCTGCATTTCAGGACACAGTCACACCCCTTAGATTGACTACCTTGAATTCGGCCAGTGGTCAGCGACAGGAAGGTGTGACTATGAGTGAGGCAGGTAGAGGGATCCAGGAGGTAGTGTTGCAGGAGCCTCAGCCCTTGCCCTTGTCCAACAGGTTCGAGATTCTTGCTCCCTGTATGGATGAGAGCAGGGACTGTAGGGAGGATGAGCAAACTGACCATAGCACCATGATACAGGGAGCCATTCAAGTGGGGGGAGAAAAGAGAAATGTAGTCGTAATCGGGGATAGTATAGTTAGGGGCATTGACACTGTTCTCTGTGGCCAGGATCGAGAGTCTCGAAGGCTATGTTGCCTACCTGGTGCCAGGGTTCAGGATATCTCATCTGGGCTGCAGAGGAACTTGGAATGGGAGGGGAAAGACCCAGTTATCGTGGTCCACTTAGGTACCAACGATATAGGTTCTGTTGAGGGAATATGAGCAGCTAGGGGCTAAATTAAAAAGCAGAACCAAAAAGGTAATAATCTCTGAATCACTACCTGAGCCACGAGCTAATTGGCACAGGGTCAAAAAGATTAAAGAGATAAATGCGTGGCTCAAAGATTGGTGTGGGAGAAATGGGTTCAAATTCATGGGGCATTGGCACCAGTATTGGGGAAGGAGGGAGCTGTTCCAATGGGACGGGCTCTACCTGAATCATGCTGGGACCAGATTCCTGGTGAATCGCATAACAAGGGCTGTAGTTAGGCTTTAAACTAAATAGTTGGGGGGGGGGGGGGGGGGGGGGAGGGGGTGGAGGGTTCAGTTGCATGGAAAGTTAGGAAGTCAAAGTTAAAAGGAGAAGGTAGGAATGCAGGTTAGTGATGAGGCTGATTGTTACCAGAAAATAAAAGGTAGGGACAGAACGTATGAACGTCATATTGCACCAAGGAATCATACAAGAGTAGGGAAATTTGATAATAGAACAAACTTAAAGGCTTTGTATCTGAATGCACGAAGCATTCAGAATAAAATTAAAGAGTTAACAGCGCAAATAGAGATGAATGGCTATGACTTGGTGCTGATTACTGAGACGTAGTTGCAGGGAAACCAGGTTTGGGAATTGAATATCCAAGGGTACTCAGTAGTTCGGAAGGATAGGCAGGAAGGAAAAGGAGGTGCTGTAGCTTTGTTAGTAAAGGAAGAGATCAGTGCTGTAGTGAGAAATGATATAGGCACTGGATATCAAGACGTAGAATCAGTCTGGGTAAAAATAAGAAATATGAAGGGAAAGAAGTCCCTGGTGGGAGTAATCTATAGGTCCCCAAACAGTAGTTCCACAGTGGGGCACAGTATAAACCAGGAAATACTGGGGGCTTGTAAGAAAGGTACAGCAATAATTATGGGTGATTTTAATATGCAAGTAGACTGGATTAATCAAATTGGCAAGGGTAGCCTCGAGGGAGAGTTCATTGAATGTATTAGAGATTGTTTTTTGGAGCAACATGTTGTGGAACCAACCAGGGAGCAGGCTATTCTAGATTTGGTATTATGTAATGAGGTGGGATTAATTAATGATCTCATAGTTAAGGATCCTCTCGGGAAGAGTGATCATAGCATGCTAGAATTTCAAATTCAGTTTGAGGGCAAGAAACTGAAGTCCCACATTAGCGTTCTGGAGTTAAACAAAGGTAATTACATAGGCATGAGGACAGATTTGGCCCTAGTGGACTGGGCAGGAAGACTAAAAGGTAGGACAGCTGATGAACAGTGGCAGATGTTTCAGGGGATATTCAATTCCTCCCAACTAAAATATATTCCAGAGAGGAAGAAAGATTGTAAGAGGGGGAAAAAACATCCTTAACTTCCTTGCTTAGCCATGGATAACATAAAGACAAAAACTAAGGCATACTATGTTGCAAAGGCCAGTGGCAGGCTGGAAGATTGGGCAACTTTGAAAGATCAATAAAGGATTACTAAAAAAGTAATAAAAAGAGCAAAGGTAAATTATGAAAGAAAACTAGCACAAGATATAAAAATGGATAGCAAAAGCTTCTTTAAGTATATAAAAGGGAAGAGAGTAGCTAAAGTGAACGTTGGTCCCTTGGAGGATGTGACTGGGGAGTTAATAGTGGGGAACACAGAAATGGCAGAGACACTAAATCAGTATTTTGCCTTAGTTTTCACAGTGGAGGACACCAGTGCCATCCCAATAGTAACAGGTAATGCAGAGGTTATAGAAAGGGAGTAACTTAGAACAATCACCACCACTAAGGAAAAAGTACTGTGCAAACTATTGCGATTGAAGGCAGACAAGTCCCCAGGGCCTGATGGCCTACATCCTAGGGTCTTAAAAGGAAGTGGCAGTGGAGATAGTGGATCCATTGGTTATGACATTCCAAAATTCCCTGAATGTGGGGAAGGTTCCAGTGGATTGGAAAAATGCTAATATAATGCCCCTATTCAAAAAGGGAGGGAGGCAGAAAGTAGGAAATCATAGACCAGTTAGTTTAACATCTGTCATTGGGTAATTGTTAGAATCCATTATTAAGGAAGTAACAACAGGATCTTTAGAAAGTCAAAATGCAATCCAAGATGTAACTAGTGGGGTGCCAATGGGTTTGATCCTTGGGCCCCCACTATTTATAATCTATATTAAATGACTTGCATGCAGGGATAGAAGGTACTATAGCCGAATTTGCAGATGACACTAAAATAAGTGGAATAGTAAGCTGCAATAAAGAAATAAGAAATTTACAAATGGATATGGATAGGTTAGGTGAATGGGCCAAAATTTGGCAGATGGAGTTTAATGTGGAGAAGTGTGAGGCTATCCATTTTGGTCAGAAGAATAGAAAGGCAAATTATCTAAACGGAGAAAAACTTCAGAGGGATCTGGGTGTCCTCGTGCATGAATCGCAGAAAACTAGTATGCAGATGCAGCAGGTAATAAGGAAGGCAAATGGAGTTTTGGCATTTATTGCTAAAGGAATAGAGTATAAAAGTAGGGAAGTGTTGCTGCAACTGTACAAGGCATTAATGAGACCACACCTGGTGTATTATGTACAGTTTTGGTCCCCTTACTTGAGGAGGGATGTAGTTGCATTGGAGGCAGTTCAGAGGAGGTTCAATTGATTGATTCCAGAGATGAAGGGTTTGTCTTATGAAGACAGATTGAGCAGTTTAGGCCTTTACTCTCTAGAGTTTAGAAGAATGAGAGGAGATCTAATTGAGGTACATAAGATGATTAAGGGGATTGACAAAGTAGACGTAGAGGATGTTTCCTCTGGTGGGGTAATCTAGAGCGAGAAGTCATAGTCTTAGGATAAGGGGTGGCAGATTTAAAACAGAGATGAGGGGAAATTCTGTCAAAGGGTCGTGAATCTGTGGAATTCACTACCCAGAGTGCGGTGGATGCCGGGACATTGAGTAAATTTGAGGAGATAGACAGATTTTTACTTAGTAATGGTTTGAAGGGTTATGGCGAATGGGCAGGAAAGTGGAGTTGAGGCAGAGATGAGATCAGCCATGATCGTATTGAATGGCGGAGCTGGCTTGAGGGGCTGAATTGCCTACTCCTGCTCCTAGTTCTTATATTCTTATGACCAACTGTTCCACATGGGCACCAAAAGAGATATACTGAATTTAAAAATCTATATTCTGGGCCTCCACTTACTAGCCAAAATCAAAACACCTACTGTGCAAAGTTTACACCAAGGCATTTAAATAAAAATAATGCAAGGCCAAAATACAAGTTTTTGAACACCAACTTCAAAAACGTAACAAATTTTAGTTAATATATAGCTGATCAGTTCAGACTCCATTGCTCTAGTTACTGAACAAAAATAAAAATCCACATTTGCAGTTTCAGTACTTCCATTTAACAAATATATACACTTGCAATGTCACAATGTAAAGGTATATCATTTTTTTTTTAAAAGTGTATTCTGTAGCGTACTTCAGAACTTACAAAAACAAGGACACACAAACTGCCTGATTATACATGTGGTTATGTGATAAACTGATTCGAATGTTCATCTTGGCTTAATTGGATCAGATTGACATTATATAAAAAAAACTGTATAAATGCTATTTGATAATGAGACCCGTACAATGAGAGAAAACAGAAAGTAGGTGTTGTAGCATATTTCAGGTCAAAATCTTTAATGCTTAGTTGCAAGTATTGTGAAATGCTATTACTACACTTTGAAGTTCAGGTATCTTTTCTCAAGACTGAAGTTGCCTGTCAGTATTGATGCTAACAGACCTGCTGTGCATTCTAGGTGTTTTCTGTTTTTATTCCATTGTTCTAGTTCAGCTACAGAAGTCACCCTCAAGAATTCTTTTACGTACAAGTAAAACTTATGTTATGACTCAGTTTAATTTCTGACTCAATACCGAAGATGGAGAAAGGAAACTGAAGGACTTTGACTCACTGAATTAGTGTAGATGCAGCATGATGCCGTACAGTGTTTGCTGCAATAGAAGTTCTAATTATGTCTGTCAGGTGACCTTCAATCAACTGGGCCCTGATCTAATGAAATTTAAAAAGCTGCAATTTGTCATAGGAAATGAGGTTTCATACAATCATTTTACATCAATTCTAAAATACTTATCTTTCAGGAGGGCTCTTGGCCCTGTTATGTCCATGGTGAACAGTCATATTGGTACAGTTGTAACTAACTGCTTTTATTTCCATATCTAACACATTCCCAAAGAATAGCAAAGTAATCGAAGACAAGACTAAGTTGTACAATTCGCTTACTCCCATCATGGGGGCCACCTGAAGTACCATTGCAAGTTGCAGTTAACTTTCCGTACCAAGTTCTACTTAAACTACAAATGGCATTCAGACAGTAAATTGTTACAGGGTTTCACAGATTACAATTTAAACATTGGTATTTACATAATGGGTGTTCCTCAACTGTAGAAAATACTGGGAAAACAAGAAACAAAGACCATGGAAAAAGACCAGTTTTAAACAAAAAAAACCTCACCACTTCAATAAACACAGACAAATAGGTGTTTGGTTGGCATCCTATTTTAATGAACGCAAGACAATCTAGAGTGAGAAAAGATCATTTAACCCATCAGCCCACCCCATTCATAGCCCACGTATGAATACTCTATCATAGGCACCCCACACCACCTGTTGATTCCTGCTTTAAGAACACTACGTTTTGTCTCCATCTCCTTTGAAACAAAAAAAAAATCAGTATGAATATTTCTATTAACCTCAAGCCATCTCATCTTAAAAAGCGGTAACTGATCTAAATCACCCATCTTCTGAGGTACACTGGGCACTTTACAGGACCGAAAATGATGGGCTTAAGCCCGTTCATACGTTTGTGCGATATACAGCAAGAAATGATCTGATCAGGGTAGCCATTGTTATGCAGGATGCCTTTGATTCACCCTATTTTAGCATCAAGCTTGCCCTGGAAGGGTAATGTATCCCAAAAATTTGAGCAACAGGTGAAGCCTGCTGTTTCATGCTGCTACTATGCAATAGCAACATGTGTGGTGTTCGCACTGACAGGATGCTGCAGTCAAGCCAAAAAGTTGTTCTGCCCATCACACAAATGAGTCATGTGATATATGACTTGCAATGCTGGTGTGATACTAGGCATAGATCGTACATCCCAAAGACTGGCGGATTGTATCAAACATGTCACTTCCACTGTTCGCAACAAGCAAGGTACAGTCCATACCCAACCAGCCTGTGATTGCAAAACTCAAGTAGTGTCCAACATTAGATGTGATTCCATGATTAGACAACATTTGCTAAATAATCCTCAGTGTGCCAAGAATTATGCTGACAACCAATTTAAGATTGTCAGTCGGGCTCAGTGTGACACATTTGCACG
The DNA here is from genome assembly GCF_036365525.1 of Heterodontus francisci. Taxonomy (NCBI): domain Eukaryota; kingdom Metazoa; phylum Chordata; class Chondrichthyes; order Heterodontiformes; family Heterodontidae; genus Heterodontus; species Heterodontus francisci. The sequence continues at coordinate 51,889,302 of NC_090401.1, read as the reverse complement.
GACTAGAAGTTACATATATTAATACACAGGGCCCTGTTCTTTGCAGACAGAAAGAACATGTATACATATTGCGTCTTTTTCAATTAAGCAAAATAACTGACAGCCATTCGCTGGTTCATTCTTCAGGGCAATGCTTTGACCAGAGTCAAGCTGCCTGGTTTAAATTTCAAACAAAGCTTGGCAGTTGACTGTCAGTCACCGTAAACTGGTGCATGCTTCATGGCAACACCTCCACCAGAGTCCACTTGCCAACCAATCAGCACACTCTTCTCAGAGTATATATTTGCTGCTTTCCCTTACATTAGTATTCTTGCGATTGTCCTGATGAGTGCAAGATGAAAAGCTTCAACAAAATGTCTTTGTTTTCAGCAATGCTCAAGTTCTGCACTACCAAACAACTGCTTATCCATTAACAGATTGAAATATGAACATTCCTTTACCGTAGCTGCGCGTGCACACGCACACACGCGCGCACGCACACACACAAAGGCTAACTAAAAAAGAAAGAGATTTTCTCTGCAAAGCTCTTTTACAAAAAAAAACATTGGCCAAATACTTGTTAATTCTTCGAGAAAACAAATGAAATATCTTGTGTCCCAAAATGGCACACAGTCTGGCATCCGAGTACACAAACAGGTCACTGGGATCTTTTCTGGAGCAGTCCTTTTCAGGCGGCGTCGAGAAATAAACTATTCAACTTTCCAGGAGCTCCTCAGGAGAAACGCGGCATTTCAGAAAGACAAGAGGAAGGAGGCAAGCTGGGTGCTTCTCTTTTGGCAGGTTGATCTCCAACTGCTTTCAAAAAACAGTCCACACCTCAACTGAACCAAAACAATATCTCAGAAGCGAAACCAAACAGCAAGTCAGAACCACCTGACCCTCATAAATCGTGACACGTCACTTCTCTGTAAACATCTCCCCCAAGTCACCAAGATTTCTGTTTATGGAACTTGAGGCACAGGACTTCCAGTAAAGGCTGTTTTCAAACAAGACTTCAAGTGTCCTTCTGGTGACCTCTTTTAAAAAACAAAGTCCAACATCTATGGAATTACTTCAGTTCTCCAATGAATCCATCTCCACAATTATAACACACGAATCCTCAAAAAAAAAAAATTTTTTTTATAAGCACCTTCATAACAAAATCCACTTAAAACTCTAGAAATGCACTATTCACAGAATCACACTCTTATGAAAATAAATTAAAACCCAAAGTATTACTAGCAAGTGAGATTTTTGACAAAGCAATAAATTGCACACAACATTGAAATCCTAGGTGCAAAGAAAGTGTATTTCCTCGGACTCTGAAGAAACCTTCTCAGTTCTGTTTTCCTTTAAAATCATTTACACATAGAATTTTTTGGAACTGAACAATGCTAAAACATCACAATAACTTAGTTACAAGTTTCGATTTATGGTTTTGGTTTGCTGCTGTTTTGTAGGTTTCTTTACCAAACTACAAATAAAACTGATGCAAAATGCACTCAGGACAAGAATACAGAGCTTTTGAAAAGAAATGTTACCAACAGAAACATGCATGTAAAATTGTACCCAGTTTTTAAAAAGAATGCAAGTGAAAACTTGCTTTAATAAATTGTGTTTGATGCTAATATTAAGCATTTTCAGTGTAGCATAAATTTAATGCAAAAGAATTAAGCTGAATTGTAGGGTGCTGATCTGAAAGTATTTTTGTTAAAATATAGATTACTTAGAAATCAAGATAAAATTAAATGGCTGCTTTAGTTTAACTCTATAAAGGCACTGTTTGAAAACCCTTATAAAAATCTCCTTTAACCTCATCTGCCTCTGTGAGAAGGCCACAATTCCTGGCATAAATATAGTGAATGCCTTCTTTCTTCAAACATACCTCTGCATTCTTCTGGTGATCATTTTTAGATTTTGGACAAATACCAGTTTGGTTGAAATTTAGATTTCAAGGATGGTAGTAGGGGCTCTTTAAATGGTCTCTGTAGTCCTGAGTTTTTTTTTGGTGGGGGTGGGGGGGGGGGGGAAATAAAAATCAAAATTAGCCAAGGTTCATTCTCCTCATTCCATCCAGCAATCCCTGTCAGAAATGCAGGCTTGCTTACACTATCTGGTTCAGCAGAGTTGCCGTCTACCAACATTCACTATCAAGATTCATACATGAACACCAGTTACTTGGCCAGGTCCCAGAGGTAAACATATACCTGTGAAACCATGTCCCAAAGATTCAACATGAAATGGAGGGCTCAGAGAAAACTGAATAAAAAAAGGCATCTACACAATGAGAATACTTCATCTTTGACATCCAGTACTTTCACACAGCATAGTAAATGTTTTCATTGTACTGCCATCTCGTGGCTAAGACATATATTTAACTGTACATACAATATATACAGGATTCTAAATTAGATAAATTTTCAAGTAACACCTGACTATTCATTTTAACAAAATGAATTTAACCAAATGCTTTCTCTTACCAAATAGAGCTCTTCTGAAACTTTATGCCCCAGTCAGCAACACAGGGTTCATGAAAACTTTCACTGCACCATTTCAGCTGACTTTTGTCTAATACTGGATAAATAAATTATTAACTATCCACACCAGTTAGGTGCCTATTCCATTGATTCAAAAATATGACATCAGAATTTTCATGCATGTCCAACTGCTCGTTTTTCTTTTGTTAATTGATCCAGGTTGAACTGAAATTACAGAATGGTGCACCGAAAAGAGTAAAAAAATAAACCCTTTAGCCTTTCATTTCTCTTTCACATTTGCCCATCAGTTACAACAAAATAATGTCCATGTATTGCCCTATCGAGAGGCCACTTCAAGTAGAAATAATGCATCACAACTTATTTCAGTGTAGTTATAACACCGCATCTACCCAACAATGTGGAAAGTTATCTCTGCTCAACTACCAGCCTATCAGTAAAATGATCAAAAGTCATAAATAGTGCCATCAAGCAACACCGACTCACCAATGCTCAGTTCAGGTTCTGTTAGAACCATTCAGCTCCAGCCTTCATCATGACCTTGACATGCACATGGACACAAGAACTAAATGTCAGAGGAAAGATGGGAGTCACTGCCCTCAACAGCAAGTAAGCCTTTGACCAAGAATGGCACCAAGGTCGTAAAGTCAAGTAAATAGAAAAATCATTCAGTAGCACGAGTCATACCTGACATATGGGATGGTGAACATAGTTGTCAGAGGCCAATCATTGCAGGCCAGAGATCATCAGGGCAATGTCCACAGCTCAACCATCTTCAGCAGCTTCACCAATGGCCTGAAAACTCTTTTCAAAATTTCTCTATAATGAAGCAGACTATGCCAGCCGACAGCAGAACCTGGATCACATCCAGGCTTGGGCTGATAACTGGTGGGGAACATTTGCACCAAATAAATGGTAGAAAACAACCATCTCTATAAACAAATGGGCAACTACCTCCTGCCAACCTTCAACAAGTCCACAGGGGTCACTGTTGACAAGAAACTTTGCTGGGCCAATGGTCAATGCTATGGCCATAGGAACATGGCAGAGTCTGGGTTCGCTGAAACAGCTGGCTCACCTTATAACTCCTCATTGCCTCTCCACTATATACAAGGCTCAAGTCAGGAGTGTGGTGGAATACTCACCATCTGCCTAGATGGGTGCAGCTGCAACAACATTTGAAAAGCTCAACACAATCCAGACACAGCAGGCTGCTTGATGACACCCCACCCCTTGAATTCAATGTACTTCTTTCCAATACCGTGGTTCCAGCACATACTATAATCAAGATATACTGCAGCAACTCACCAATCTTACTTTAACAGCACTGAACTTCTATTACAGAGAAGGACAAGAACAGCAAGGTTATGGGAACACCATCACCTCCCATTTCACCTAAAATCAGAGGACATTCCTGACTTGGGTATATAAAGGCCATTTTTTCCATCCACACTCATTCTAAGTCCTGGAATTTCCTACCTAACACAATTATGGGACCAGCATGATAAGAACTTCAGTAATTCAAGGAAAACACAATAAACATGACCTTGTCCATGTTACCCACATCCAAGAACAAAATTTAAGAGTGAATCTCTACCAGTAGATGGTAATTTAGGTTTGACAATCTCTATTTCCTGCCCCCCACCCCACCTTTCATTGCATGTACATTATACCCCTTCCTCAATGCTCCAACTAACCACTTGGTATAGTTTAGTAATGTAGTGGTACATCAGCAAAGTAGCCACTCTTCATGCGTGGCCTCAGACAATGAGCACTGTAAGCTATTTGCTGAATTTGTCATCACCCAATACTCAGACACCAGACATACAATCCTAGTAGGGACACAGCAGTAGTAGGAGGAAACCTGGCTTATTTTTCTCCTCATTTCAGCTATCTCAGCACAGACTGAAGATCCAGCCAGGAACCTTCCTGGTCTGTATTGAAAAATTCAACACTAACCACAGTGCATTCATGACACACTGTGCAATAAGGAGCTCATCCTCATCCTATTGCATCCCAAAGTGGTGTTGCCCAACCTCTGGCTATGCATCAGGGAAAGCTGAAGATCCATCAAGTTGGTAAGTCTGTGGACTTTCTATGGAATAACTACTTGTGTCCAACTACTTCACAAATATGCTCTCCAGTCCATCAGAAAAACATCTATATTTGTGACTGTAAACACCTGAAGCACCTGAAATGTTATTTAGGTTGTGTTTTCACTATCTTTTATAGGAGAAAGTGCTACTGATCAGGAGATGTTAAGTACTGGAAATATTAAATTGCAACATTTTTATACAACAGTAACATAATGTAAGAGTTACATGGAACTGAAACATGAATTGATACAGTATCCCTGGGAAAAAAAAGGAAACATTTGTCAGTTGGAAAAGATTAACCACACAAGTTTAATGGCAGTGAGCGCGAAGGTTATTAAGAAACAGACCAAGATATGTATTACAGACAAGGTTTCTGCAATACATGCTTGGATTATATCCAATAACAATAAAAGGTCTGTGGATAATCAAGGCGAGGACAACTAACAAAATAAATAAATAAGAGGACATGAACTGCCACACGATCAAGTCAGATGGTAGATCCCTATAGCTTCAGGCACTTCATTTTATGGAATGAGCAAAGCATTGACTTTCAAAAGATTTTTAAAAATCCCTTACACGTACAATTCCCTGGCTGAAACCACAAGCAGCAACTTTACCCAGTATCTTATATTTATTGGCCATGAGTATAAGAGACAGGATTTCACTGGTCATAGCACTCTGTTTAATTAACCAAGTTAAAAATCCTAATTCCAAATCTCCCTGAATTCACAATATACATCTACATTTCCATAGTTAACAGTGGTAAAGCCATACTTCAACAGTATAAATTCAATTTAAACTAGATATGTTCTCACGCTGTTTTGTATTACAGGCAAAAACCTCATAGCAACTGGATTTTCTTGTTCAGTTGAACAACTGGGGAATATTTTTAACGGGAACTGGGGAGGATGAATGCTCCATTATTCACACACTATAACTGTTTACCTGGAAAAAAATGGTGGCGTCCCTGAAGAAAATACTTCAAAAAAAGAGAATTAATCAATATTCCTGCAACTGATAAGCAGCCTTCTAACAATTCACTACAAAATTATGGCAAGAAATTTAAAAGTACACAATTCTGCAAGAATGAGAATGTAATTGTACAACACTTACACCTCAAAATATAATTATGTAGAAAATTATGAATCCAACGGTTTCTAGTATCATAGTTATTAAAAAGTTTCTATTGTACATTCTTTGCCATGGTCCAGTTTGAGTGAAAGGTCACATAATACAGTAACTGCAGAACCTAGTGTTTGCTTTATTAATGATTTATAGTATGAGGATGTACAGCATGATTAGAATTTAAAATTCCAGTGATATTGCAGATTGTTCTATATCACCCACATCAACCAAGTCCACACAATTGTCTGTGCTCATAATTTGGATGAACAGATCCACTTGAACCAGTAAGAGGAAAGTGGCACTACAGTCAAAACTAGCCACTGAATAAATGATGACAGTGTAATTTGCAAACTGCATTAATAATTGAAATATGTAGAGCCCTAATAAACTTTAGATATATCAAATACATTTTCATATAAAATGTATATTCTTTCATTACCTGGCCACGGTACAACTTTAGACGACAAAAATGTACAATATTGTAAATTCAGTATAGGCAACAAAAATGAAAAGTACAGGTTGTTCTTTAAAAGGTCATGGAAAATAACATCTAAATTTGAATGCAAATATTCAGAACTTTTTAAGTGTTCAAATTACAAATCTAAATTGTAAAGTAATTTTGGGGGGGAAAAATAAATGACAACTTACAACTGCTTATTTGTTGTTTGATTAAAGACCAATCATAAGCAGAACTAGTTTATATAAAAATTGCATGCAAATAATCACACTGGCCACCATTAGTAAATATAGCAAGATATCAATTAAATTTAAATGTACAGACTTTTTTCTCTATGCTTTTACTCATTGAACCATGGCAAAGAAAATCCAAAAGAAACATTTTCCTGAAATTTTTGGCTACAGTTTTAGATGATTTACAGATTTGGAGTCTACTTGGCTATAAGTCATAGTTCAAACAAGACACCATAAAAATAAAAGGAGCACATAGCAAAAGATGACAACTATTGTGGGATAAATTACACAGATGGATTTAAAAGCGCATACTTATCAGTATGATAAACACAACATAATCTCAAATAAACTTGCTTGATTATAGGGCAGGAACCAAGAAATTTTAGGTTGATATTGAATTGGGATCACAACATTGCATTGAAATTAAAACCAAATAGATGGCAAAGAAAATTGGGTTTGGGAACGCCAAAAAGCAAAAAAAGAGGGCTGGGAACTAGGTGACAAATCAAAAATGAAGACCAGGTGAAATACTGGTTGAAGATTACTGAAATGCAACAGAGCAAAAATGCTCAGATCCAACATTCAATAGATTATCTAGCAGTATTGATCTAATCATAATTGAATGATTCAAGCCCTACAACCAATCTTTATCATAGCATCAGTGCAAGTCAGGAATACATTATATAAAAACAAACAAAAAAAGTATTTCTAGTTACAATATTTTCTCTGTTTTTGTACTCTTCCTTTGAAACAATAGCTTCCATACTCACCAAAAATGTTGATCATCATAATGCACCATCCATACATTGCCAATTTTCATCCATAATGTTTAATGGAAAACAAAGGGAAAACATTACTTCAGATGTGCAATCCAGCAACCAAGCAGCATCAAAATCTACACTGAACAGACATTAATTTCAACCTGAAGCTTAGCTTCAGATAACACTGCTAGAGGGCAAAGACAATGATACAATGCACTGCAAATATGCTACTTGATCATTGAGGCCTAAATATGTTTTTAAAAAACTATCAATTCCAAAAATACTGTAATATTTGAAATGGAAATAACACTTCTACCATAGAAATTCAGAAAATTAAATATAAATATATAATATGTATAGCTCTTGGTCAAGAGAGCTGATAATCCTTCTAAATACATATGATATGGAGTCCGAGGGGAGAAACTGCAGGATGAGTCATAACCTTTTGCATCCGATTAAAATGACAAGTCACTGGATTCATATGTTGCACTGTAACACTGCTAGAGGGCAAAGACAATGGATTAAATATCATCCTTAATATTAGAACTAGAAAAAGATATGTTTCTTTACTGCTCATTACTTCAAAGATAATATGCTTCTGAGTTTTACTGGAACATTTGTAACACACTTTTTAGTTTAGAGATACAGCACTGAAACAGGCCCTTCGGCCCACCGAGTCTGTGCCGACCATCAACCACCCATTTATACTAATCCTACACTAATTCCATATTCCTACCACATCCCCACCTGTCCCTATATTTCCCTACCACCTACCTATACTAGGGACAATTTATAATGGCCAATTTACCTATCAACCTGCAAATCTTTGGCATGTGGGAGGAAACCGGAGCACCCGGAGGAAACCCACGCAGACACAGGGAGAACTTGCAAACTCCACACAGGCAGTACCCAGAATTGAACCCGGGTCGCTGGAGCTGTGAGGCTGCAGTGCTAACCACTGCGCCACTTTGTGCTGCTATTATACTTCTTGGTCGGGTTATTTAATGCATTTATACTGTGGAATATTTGTTTCACTATTTTGTTGTTCACCTTTATAAAAAAAAAACATTTTATTCATAATGCAAATTGGAAAAGGCTTTTTCTTTATATTATACAGTAACAAGATTACCAGTGTCACTTAGTGTAGATTATCTTAGTACTTACACAGTCACAATCCTGGACAATAATTTAGATCGGAAGGAGTCAGTAAATTCACAGGTTGCCTTATTTTTTGTAGATTGTTCCTTTAAAATAAAAACGGTTTACAAGAAAGTGATCATCAAAGCAGAATGCACATGGAGAGAAAGAGCTCGATTCTTCATAGTCATAAAATTAGTTTTAGTAAGAAATATACTAGCTAGATTGAATCTCATTGCCAACTAATTATATAAAGTGATGTTCTGATGCTTTGCCAAATCAGTCATACAAAGGAAGCATCTTTATTTTTTACTGCAATCAGAGTTCAAATCGATAATGTAAAATCATACTTGTGGTTATTGAAACTGTACATATTTGTTGCTCTTGTAAAGCCAAGAAATCTTAGTAATATAGGCACATTAATGATTTAGGAATCAGACTTCTGGTGATATCATGACCAGCCTGCTTTTTAGAAGAGCTCCTCCTGATCTTGCATTACAATCAACAGCTTCCATCGATAATCTTCAACCTGATATTGGGATTATTTACAGCCAGGAACATCTCCTCAAAAAAAAGTTTTGCTATTCCCATCACAGTTTATATAAGTTGTATTTACTAATGGTGGCCAGTGTGATTATTTACATACAATTTATATAAACGCTAAAAACAGTTTTTCTACACATGCAGAGAAAGCATGGAGATTGCATTTTTCTACATGTATAGGGGCTTAAACTGGTTAACTGTTTAGCGTAGCAGCATGTGGTAGAAACCAGACAAATCCACTTGGATATTCCCCTGGCAACAAAGTAGCAGCTGCATGATCAGATACTAGAGAATCAAAATACTCAGATTTGAGTACAGCACTAGTCTGGCAATGGTAAAGACAGCATTACAAACTGTGACAGGGAAAGAGATGGAGACGTTTAAGAGCGAAATTCAAAAATTCAGGGCCGAGACAGCTGAATGCATGACCAATGATGGGGCAAAATGAGCATGGGATGCATAAACAGCTAAAGTTGAAGAAACAGAGTTTTTAAGGGGTTGTAGGGCGAGAGGACGGTACAGAGATGGGGAGGAGTGATAAATTTCCTCTGTATCCACACAACCCACACTTGAACATCACAACTCTACTATGCTTGTAGGTGACAACTTGGTAAGATTTTCCAAGATAAAGTTACCTGTCCCACAGTCATCCTTCAGTTTCACACTTCTACCACTAGACTGAGCTTCATAAACCCAAACTCTGCAGGTCACCATACCAGTAATCACATCATCACTAATGTACTTGAGCAAAAATCTTAATGTGCTGACATTCTGTGGGCAACATTACAACAGAGCCACTAGTTTAAAGTCTGAACTACTGTGTTAAATTTTTTATTGCCCTTTTTCTGTTTCTATTCTTCTTTGGTTTAAATTAACTTTTCATAAAAGTGGTCAGTTAATCTTGATCACAAAATAATGTTCACAACTTTAACAAAATAATAAAATTATAATCTGAGCATTTTCTGATCTCAATCTAAATAATAGATGGTGTAGATCGTGGGATCAACAACCAGTCAACACTGCTCCTCAGAGCATTTCACACATTGGTTTATACCACATCCCAATGTGATATACCACCAACCCAGTTATCTCTGAATATTAACCCTTCATTCTATATTTGTGCAGAGATCTGAGTGTTCAGTGCTGTAACACTATTGCCTCATTACTCTGCTTTTAAAAAAAAATTACTATGCTACAAGTCTATGCTTCCAGTCAGAAAACACTATACAATTACATCTGTTGTTATCCATTATCCCAGCAGTTATGTATTTAGTTCCCAAGGACTAAAACTACACTAGCGGAAATTTGGAGCCAGATCTAGTATGCAGTGCAAATAAAAGTTGCTAATAAATACATGCAGACCACCTTGATTCAATTACTGGCACTTCCTTGTATCTCACTGATAGTCACTTGATGTCCCATATATTCTGTATTTGAAATTAAAGTCCGCAGTACCAGGAACTGATTTGCTGCAAAAATTCTAGCCAAATCAGTATTACAAATGTTAGAAGTTTGGTGCCCACTAGCTATACAGCTTTGGAACATAGGATTCACATCATTGAGATCCATTTCGGTGGCACCAGTAGACCATTGTCTCTAAAAGTTTGAGTTACTGGACCAATGAGAAAAAATTGCCAGGTGTCCAAGCACTATGAAAATGGAGTGTGAGGGTGTTCCCACCAGTACACTGTGGAGCTGTACAAGTCTCAGTCTGGAAGGTCAGTGCCAGTTTTGGCAAAAGCAAAAGCAAAATAATGAAGATGCTGGAAATCTGAAATAAAAACAGAAAGATCAACAACCTGAAACATTAACTCTGTTTCACTCTCCACAGAAGCTGCCTGCTGAGTATTTCAAGCAGTTTCTGTTTTTATTTTAGTGCTAATTTTGAACCTTACCACAATCCTCCACACTTCTGATGAAACTGTTTAGCCCCAGAAAACAGTAACTAGTTCCAGATGAAAAGCTAGTACTGGTGCAACGGACCAAATGACCCCCTTCAGTACTGCTCAGCTGGACAATTATTGAGCCACCTTCAGAAAGTTCTGGATAACATATTACTCATTCATACGCTAACAATGTGGTCACGGGATTACTGACAGGATCCATTCATTTGCTAACTCTTGCATATTAACAATTGAGGCAACTAGCATTAGCAATGAGGAAGTACTGGCAAAGTGATAACCAAGAACAATTCAAATCAATATTATTTAATGGGCCGTTTTGCAAAATCAATATTAATGTTTGCAAATAGAATGATCACCATTTATGGTGATCACACTATTATTAGATCCCATTGTATTTTTGCTTAAACCAATTCTATTTGTAGATTGTAATGAGGCTCCAAAGCACTGTAGTGTTGGTAAAGAAACAAGGCTTCAATGCTCAGTCTGTGGAATCTTGACAGCTACAAGCTTTAATCTTTCTCAACCACCTATGTCAACAATTCAGACTCCAACTATAATTTTAACCCCCTGGATTCCAGTGTGATATTCCCCCACTTCCTAAAATATCAAGCAAAATTTCAAAAGTATGTTGCAGGCTTATCTGTTCTACTATAGCTATTAGACACAGCACTGACCACTTACTCAAAACACAAGCAATAGAGTAAACTATGCTGGCTCATCGTCTCAAAATGACAAACTATCCAACTTAAATAGCAGTGATTATCAATTAAAGTTATAGTGGCTAGTTAAATAGATTACTGTATTCAGTTATTAACAAAGGTTGTGTTCATTTATGTTTCTAAAGTCTGAAAGTTGGATACTTAAAACACTTCACTTGACTGGTTACTTGAAACAAATAGTGCAAGTTAAACAAACTAGTATTTAATTGTAATTTTTCATTAACTCCCAATTTGAAAATGCTGTTTATCATACATTTTGGATCACTTATTAAAATACCTTGAAGTCTTTAAATTATAACTTTGGATAATGCAATTAACTATGATAATCTAAAAAAGACATACAAAAACATTCAGAGGTACTGCCAATTTTAAACTATCTACTTAATATGTTTATTGAGCCAACTAGTATAGGAATTGTGCAGTATCCTTACTTTTTAAAAGAAAATCTGGCAATTCAGATCCATGTTCTATCAACTACAGTGAAATAATTATAGCCCTGGCTACCATATTAAATGTATAAACTAGCAGACAATAAATGTGAGAGAAATACTTTGAAGAGAATCAAGACCAAATCTGGCATTTGGCAATGCAGTTTTATCAATTTGATAGACACTTCAATTTTAACAGAGATTATAGACCAATTTACAGAACTAGTCTACAGTCCTTATTCATTCACAGGATGCAGGTGTGACTGCCAAAGATGGCATTTATTGCCCATCCCAAATTACCCTTGAGAAGATGGTGGTAAGCCACCTTCTTGATAACGGAGTGGCTTATTAGGTCATTTCAGAGTCAACCACATTGCTGTGGGTCTGAAGTCACATACTAGCCAGCAAATTTCCTTCCCTGAAGGGCATTAGTGACCCAGATGGGTTTTTATGACAATCCAGTAGTTACATGGTCACCACTACTGATATTAGCTCTTTATTCCAGATTAATTTAAATATCTGAATTTAAATTCCCCAGCTGCCATCATAGGATTTGGACTCATGTCTCGGGATTATTCCAAACCTCTAGATTACTAGTCCAGTAACATAACCACTAGCTATAATTCCCACAAGAGTTCAGATATATTAAAATGTACACAAGCATGAACCACAAGTATAGTTCTATCTTGAATTAACTTCAAGGTCTTTTATTTACTAAATAATAGTTTGTTTCTCTGCTTTATAGTGTGCTTTTGAGCTAAGTCTCTATATTATCTGCAGACAGCAGACAGAAAAACAATTTTCAAAAGGGGATTAATGTTTTTTAATCTTTTAATTATCCCTAGACTATATTTGAAAGTTTTCAGAATAAGCTTAATTTTAACTGCTAATGTTTAGGCTTCTGCCTTTATATCTTTTCAAATAAGGTCCTTGCTTATGAAAAGGGGTGTCTTTAAGTCATTTTAGGTCAACTTCATGCAATAATTGCATATTTTTTTCCTAACTCAGTTTTAAATTAACACTTCAAGTACTGAAGACATTGGAGGAAACTGCCTTAAGAGATTCACTTCAGATTTGAATTAATATCAATGATCATTTCAACAATGTACATTATTCTCACTAAAAGAAAGTGATTGATTGGGTCAATCTTGCTTCAACTTCTGGAGGGAGAATGGGCAAACGTTATGGCCATCATAAGTGAACAGAGTGATGGTATACTATAGGAGTTAAGTCATTGTGTCATCTGGATGTGAACAAAACAAAGGTGGTTTTCCCAAAACCTTGTTCAACAAACTTCGTCACACTGTTGCACTGTAAACCAATAAAGCCTCAACAACTCAATTTAAATAATGCTGGTATGCATTTGTGTCAAATTAAAACGCTTTCAATAACTGAACAAAAAAGCATAACCACTCAAACTAAAAACATCCAAAAGACGAAACTTATTTAGGAGATCTCAGGCGTAAAACCACAAAATCAATACAGCCAGTTATCTCCGAACAGCAGACGGCAGTGTATTAGAACTCCACTAATGCTGCTCAAAAAATGTTGTGGAGAAATGTATTTAGCTGGCACAAGAACAAAAATCTAACGCTAACTTGTTCAATAAGAATCAAATACCACTTTTACTCTTATACATTTGACCAACGCTTTCAACCTTTACAGTTGTTTAAAAGGTGCTTCCCAAGAAGACACACGTAAACATCTGAGCTTGCATTCAGAGTTCAATGCAAGTTATAAGAAAAACTGAACGAAGCAGCTGTTTTTGTAAAAGGATTCCGCTTACAGAAATGTCCTTTCAGAATTAAATGTTTTCGTTTCTTGAGGTAATTGCCACAGCAAGAAAAATCTAAAATATGGCAAACATGTCAGCACTGCAGTAATGAGGAGGCTAGATTTTTGCAAAATTACGAAAAGAGAGGGGAATTGTTCAGCACAAAAACGTTGTACCTAATCTTGCTAGTTTATCCCTTCCGGTTTGTCAATTTTGCAAGTACAGTTAATGGGCATTGCAGCAGTTTCCGATTTATAATATTGTCTTTTTAAAGATAGTTGGCTGGATGGGTGGGGTGGATTACAAATGCAGAATTGCTGACTGTCAGAAGGAAATTGGTGTTCCTCAGAATTATGGCTGGGATCTTCCCAACCCCGTTCCCTGTGCCTGGAGGAGGGACCGAGGTGCAAATTCCGCAGTGCTGCTGCTGTTTCCTTATCTCATTCCCTTCTCCATCTCAGACAGATTCAAAAGCTCCCATTAAATGGTGGAAGGTCGAAAAATATTTATAAATAAAGGGGGAATTAAATAATACCCCTTCCCCATCCCATACCTCCTCATCCCCATCCCCTGCCTCCTCATCCCCATCCCTTACCTCCTCACCTGGGCCGGTGCAGGTAGGCAGAGAAAACAAGTCCTGGCAACCAATACCGGCCCCTGGTTACCACTTCAAACCCCAGTAAAATCGCCATGACAACACTACCGAGCGCCTCTAAGATGTCGACCGGTGCAAGAAAAAGTCTTACCTGAAGTCGGTCGGATGCTGCACTAATTTATTTTTCTCTCTCCCGCTTCTCCCGGCCTAACCAGCCTCTTCACAACCAACCCTGATAACAACACAACTCCCGCCTCCCCCCGCTGCTGATTGGCAGCCTGCCCACAGCTGCGGTTGATTGACAGGCAACATCGCCACTGCTATGGGTCAACTCCTACATCACTCAAACCTCAGGGAACGCCCCAGTGTAACCCCGCCCCCTCCTCCCCTGTCATTGACTCCGAAGTTAGGTTGAGCGACAGCAGGGGGTCTTCAGCAGTGCAATGATGTTGTTTTGGACAGAGCGAGAGGAAGAAGATTTCACTGTGCATTTCAAATCATACTCGAGATTATCCAAAACTCTGCTGCCGTGTCATAACTCGCACCAAGTCCCATTCCCCTCTCTGACTCTCTACCAGGCTTTCCTCCTTTTAGATACGCCTTAAAATCTACCTCTTTGACCAAGCTTATGGTCATCTGACCGAATATTTCATTTGATTCAGTGTCATTTTTGGTTTTCCAATGCTCCTGTGAAGCGCCTTGGGATGCTTTATTATGTTAAAGTTGCTATATAGATACAAGTTGTTGTTGTACAGTGCAATGCAGCTTCAATTCAAACCTTTGGGCAGTGGAAAGCTCTGCTGTCTGGTTGTTGTGTAACATGATACCTGCATCTGTCAACAATAACACCTCTCCCTCCAACACAGCCATGCAAACTGCAACTATATATACAGTAATAAAGGTTGTTCTGTGTTCCAAAGCAATAAAGTGCCTGAGGGTTGAGATGACATTGAACAAACTACTCAGACTTGGTCTTGTGGTTCATGACATCATCTCAACCTCTCCATGCTTTACTGTGTTGTACTAACTTCAGCTTGCCTGTTTAATTATACAATACTTACCTGGTATTGTTCAATATATAACCAACCATTCTGCATTTTGTTATTACCGGTTCCTGACTTGTTTTCTTCATTCATCATCTGAGAGTAAGACTAATAAAGTACAAATAAATACAAGCAAAAACTAAATAGGATCAATCATTTGAAAAACCAACCCATTTTATAAGTAAAGATATTGAAAAAGAATAGATTTATTTGTATTCAAAATGTTTTTTAAATTAAGTTTCAATTATAAAAACAATTTACAAGATGCAAATGAAGCATACACTTTATAGATTTGTTTTAGAAACTCAATGTTATCTATCCTGTTCTCTTTCTACATGTCTTACTTGTTGTAATCTCCATCCAAAATCAAGATAAGAAATACATTTGTACTAAGTTACACAATATTTATTATAAAAATTACTTGAAAGGCAGTACTGAGAGGAAGAGGGAATGATGAGGCAACCACAGCATCTTCCCGATGTCCAGAACCAGGGGTCATAGTCTCAGGATACAGGGTATGCCATTTAGAACCGAGATGAAGAGAAATTTATTCACTCAGAGGGTGGTGAACCTGTGGAATTCTCTACCGCAGAAGGCAGTGGAGGCCAAGTCATTAAATATATTCAAGAAGGAGATAGATATATTTCTTAATGCTAAAGGGATCAAGGGATATGGGGAGAAAGCGAGAACAGGGTACTGAATTAGACGATCAGCCATGATCTTTTTTGAATGGTGGAGCAGGGCTGAATGGCTTACTCCTGCTCCTATTTTCTATGTTTCTATGTTTCTACCTCTTTAAAACTAATTTCTACAATATAAGAAATGTGTAGATTTTAGTTTTCCTAAATCTGTTGTTTTATTTGTGGTCATAATTTCTTGTTTGTAAATAAAAAAAATTGAGTTTAAGATCAAAGCAGGCAACACTGCACAATGACAAGAAAAATTCTGCCAATTTAATTCTGCAGAAAATCAAAATTAAGAAAATAACAGAGCTCTAAATAGCTCATAGCACTGAAATCCCACAGCTGAAAGTAATGAGTTTTTGTTATCCTTTGAACATTTGATGCAAAGAGTATACAGTCCAACTTTCTATATGTAAAAATACTCACTTATTTCACTATTACTGTATCTTTGATTTGAACCAGAGCCATCACTATATAAATAACTAAAACTATTCTCAACAGTTATCAGAACTAACTCATTATGAAAATAGACAGCGTCTTTTGTATGACATCAACTGCAACATTTTACCAATGGTAGCATAGTGGTTTCTTACTGGATTGGTAATCTGGAGACCTGGACGTATGATTGGGAGCCATAAGTTCAAACCTCACCACGGTAGCTGTGGAATTTAAATTCTGTTAATTAAATAAGTCTGGAACAAAAAGCTAGTATTGGTAACCATGTAACTACTGGATTGTAATAAAACCCATTTGGTTCACTAATGCCCTTTAAGATTGACAATCTGCCATTCTTACCCTGTCTGACCTATGCATGACTCCAGACCCAGAGCAATGTTGTTGACTCTTGACTGCCCTCTAAAGTGGCCTAGCAAGCAACTCAGTTGTCAAGAAGGTAGCTCACCACCACCTTCTCAAGGGCAACTAGGGATTGGCAATAAATGTTGGCTTTGCCAAAAAAGACTTTCTTAATCCCTGGCTCTGTGCTGTCAGAATGTCAACATTCTATTCTGGTTGAGTTTTAATATCACCAAGCTAAACCATGGGAAGGTCAAAGTCATGTTTTCCTGCTACAAGCTCTATACACTCGCCATAAACTCCGAACCCTGCTTTGCCACTACCTCAGGTTGAAGCAGACTGTTTGCAACCTTGACATCCTGTTCAAACCCAAGCTTATCATCTGACCTCATTTGCTGTCCATTACAAAAAGGGATTCCTGTCTCAGTAATATCATCTGCCTTAGCCCTCACCTCAGCCAAGCCACTGCTGAAATTCTCATATATGTCTTTGTCACCTCCAGACATGATTATAACTGTGGTCTCCTAGTTGGCCTACCAGGGCACATGGTGGGGTTTTGTGAGCCATGCACAGCTATGAAATTTAACCCTTAAATCAATGCACACGAGAATAATGTCATTGGAGTTTTTACATCCAGTTGATTAAGGAGATGGGATCTCGATTTAATATCACATCTGAACAACAGCATGACAACACCTTTCTAAAGTAGGCTTGATATTGTTGCAAAAGTAGAAACCACTTGGAGGGAGGGTAGAAGACAATTAAAACGCTTAGGAACTAAATTCTTTAGCCCCAAAACGGCGCAGGGATAGTGATGCGCGATTAAACTGCGCCCATTGACAGCAATGTAGGCAGCATGCCAACTTCCTGCTGCCTGCTGCTTTAAATTATTTCAACATCCAGCCGGCGCTAACCGCACTGTTGATTGGTTGGATGCCTGAGCGGATGCCAATATCGTGAGAGGCTAGCGCCAGTTAATGCTAGCCTGCACTGCTTAAAGGAGAGGTGCATTGTGGCTGCAGCAGGTGCTGGAAGTTGTGAAAGAAGTGAATCTAACCTGGGAAACATTGGATGATGGCACGACGTGGGAAAGAGCAGGCTCCAAGGTTTTCATATGCTGCACTGGAGGCCTCGATGGAGGAGATGGAAAATAGGAGAGTATCCACAGTGGGCCAGGATGCTCTCCAGACACATGAAGGCAGTGGGAGCAGATATCCTTCAATGCCAGGAGTCAAGCCCTGAGGACTTGATGCAATGCTGCAAGAAGTTCAATGATCTCACACAAATGATCAAGGTCAGTGAATGCATCTTCAAATGCCTCAGACACTCCTCAATTCACCCCACTCTCATCATTTACCAACCAACAATCTCTATTAATCAGGACTCATAGCTGACATTCATAAACTCCACTGCACCTTTACACACTTAGCACTGTTGCAAGCCTCACACGCATATCTCACAGCTTGCACACATGGCCAGCCATTCAACAATGACAGCCACATCAGCCAAACAGATTGCACGACACTCACTGACACGCTTCCCTCTCTTGCAGGACAAGGTGGCCTATAACCAGGAGCAAACTGGAGGGGGACAGGCATGCCTGCATGTCCTGAACCCTATGGAGGAGATGGTGCTGGCCATTATTGGAATGTCCATTGCTGAGGTCATGGCCAGTGGAGGGAATGAAAACATCAAAGATGACAGTATCCCCATGCCTAATCCTCCTTCTCCCACTTATCCCTTAGTCTTTTCTGATTTACAAGCTGCAGATGGTATCAGTATGCACCATTTACATTCTCCCCTTCCCCACTACAATCTTACCTTTGTGTCTTTCTCCTTTCAGCTACCCAAGAAGTGCAATCTGGTCAGGCAGTGGAGGAAAGTGATGAGGACGCACCATCACTTGATTTCACACTGGCAGGCACCAGCTCAGATATTGATACCGCACGTAATTTAGAGGATAACATAGAGGTGGAATCTACACATGGTGAGATACCAGGCACAAGTGGCCTGCAGCCAGGGTAGGAGACAAAGATAGCACAAGTATAAGTTTATCAGAGGGCAGCTGCGGAGGACTCAGAAGAAAAATGCTGGGTTATGCACAACAAAGTGCTTGGTAAATTGGCAAGGTTGCCAGAATGCCTGCTGTCAATGTCAAGGAGCATGGAAGAGTCCAGCACCAACTTGGCACAGGACTTTGCTCAGAGCTTTTCAAACACTGCACTGGAGGCCATGGTGGAGAAGTTGGGAAGTAGGAGAGATGTCCTGTATCCGTAGGGGGCTAGGACGCCTTCCAAACACATGCTCAAAAGCCAGTGGGACCAGATAGCTGTGGAGGTCAATGCTTTCCAGCATAGACGTGGTGGCCAACTCCATCAGCCAACCATGATGTAGCATCTGATGGCTGAATTATCCACTTCCATTGCAGCACAAGCAGCTTGCACCACAAGCCTGAGTGCTGCAGTGGAAACTTAGACTGCTGCCATGCAAGTCCAGCCTGCTGCCATCATGTCTGTGGATTACAGTGTGCAAAGGACTTGCAGGGTGTCACAGCAGTCCAGCAATCTGTCCTCCAACAGATTAGTAGGATTGCTGAGGCACTGCCCCAGGGGAATGACAGTGGCTCTAGTAAGCATCAACCTGCTGTCCTCTCTCAGGAAGACAGCATTCATCCTCCTACCCCTGCCAGTTCACCAGTGCCCTTGCTGTTGCTTGTCAACTAGCCAGCCCAGATTGCTGCCCCCCACACCGAGATGGTGCAGTCGGCAACCGGGCCTTCTAGGCCCAGAGCTGCTCAAAGTCATTCTCCATGACCATCTATAGTCTCCTCCACTGAAGGTCAGCAGCCTTCCACTGACCATGAGCAGCCACTGTGGTAGTACTGTTTAGGAGCACCTGGACAGGCAATGGTACATGGAAGACAGGCACGAAGAGAATTCACAAGGCTGATTCATTGCCTTTTGTAAATGGAATGATTTCATTTATAAATTTGATTTGGAATATTTATTTTGTGGTGCCATTTATTTTTGCATTGTGGCCAAACGGATGCTGTGATAGTCAATGACAGAGGAACGGTAAAGTGTACAACTGTTGGTGAGTGGGAAATTGGGGTTGCAATTGCTGGTATCATACTTGATGAGTTCTTTATGGATAGCTAGAAGGGGGATGTCCAGGTTGCCTCCTCTCTTCCATTTCCTCCTCATGCTCCTGCTCCTGAGCTGCTTGCCGTATAGCTGGTGCCAGGAGCTGCCCCCTCAAGGTGGTGAGGTTGTGCAGCATACAGCTGACCACCACAAATCTTGACACCTGTTCTGCCGAGTACTGCAGGGTTCCTCCAGAGCGATCCGGCAGTGGACACATTGTTTCAGCCCACCAATGGTCAGCTCTATTACAGTTTATATGGCAACATGGCTTTCATTATATGCATTCTGCACGCATGCGCGTGGGTTACACGTCGGAATCATCAACCATGTGGTCAGTAGATAGCCCTTGTTGCCGAGTAGCTACCCTTTGGTTTGCTGCGGTGGCTCAAATGCAGCTGGCACATCGGACTGCCGCAAAATGAAGCCATCATGACTACTGCCAGGAAACCGGGCATTGACCTAAATGATTCTCTGCCTATGGTCACACACCAGCTGGATGTTGAGGAAGTGGAATCCCTTTCATTTCCAGTATAGGACAGAGCTGATAACTGGTGCCCACAAAGCAATGTGTGTGCAGTCAGTGACAGTCTGCAATCCTAGTGAAGCCTTGTGTTCACTCCACCTGCTTCTCTCTCTCTCAAGAAAGAATGAAATGTTGTTAACTCTCAAGGAATAGAGAGTGTCAGTGACCTCCCTTACGCAACAGTGGATGTTGAAAATATCTCCCACTCCAGCCTGGAAGAAGCCAGGCGCATAACAGTTCATCACCAGGGTCAACTTCACAATCACTAGCAATGCAATCCTAGCATTGCTCTGAGGTTGGAGTTGTGGCTGCAACAGTTGGCAGATTTCAGTGAGGACATCCTTACTGAAGCACAAGTGTGTTACAAATTTTTCCTCACTGAGGCTTAGTTGGCCTCCTGCTGAGAGCCCTTATTCCCCTCCTTCTCCTGCTCCATCTTCCGGCAGCTTTTCCTGCTTTGTGTGGCCTCTGTTCATTCTCCAAGTCATGCCGTATCCCAAGGGGAATGCCTCCTAGTGCACCCATGTGTGAGAGGAACTGGTTTGTGCAGAAGCCTTGAAGTCAGTTAAAACTCCTTGAGCACCTACCACATCACTCCCTGTACACGTTTGCTACTTTAAAAAATACAAAGCACCGAACACTTGTGGAATCAAAGTAGCAGCCAAAAGAAATCAACCAGCAGCCAATCTGTTAGCCGCGCGAGACCTGAGAGAGGGCGTTAGTTGGAGCATTAAGCTCAAAAATGGTACAGCTGACATCAAATCGGCATCGCACACTGATTGATGTCATGATCTGCTTGCTATGCATACTTTAGGCAACCATTCACTGCGTGCATTAATGCCCTCATCATTATGGTATTCGGTACAACTTGTCTCAAAATTGTGCATGGTTGGCAATTTGGCGCCATTAATGTTTAATAGACAAAAAAGATTTTGTAAAACCAATCTATTAAATGGGATGAAAGAGACAACTCATGTACATTCCATTCCTTTCATGTGCAGCACAGGAAAGAAAACCACACTATGTAAATTAAAATTTAAATATCCCAAAAATGTGAATACATAAATATTTGCTACAATATACAGCATTCACCTCCAGGCTTCACATGAACATATATAAGTTTGTGTTATAAAGTGTAAAAAAATTGCTGATGATAGAATGACGCAATTTGTGGGAATGGATAACCTTGCAATTGTGATTCAATGCTGTGACTGATATTTTAGCACTGACGAATGTTAAGGAGCAGAAGACTACACAACCCACTAACAGTTAAAGACGCTATATAAATACATTATTGTTGTTTCTCCCTAGCTTAAGCCAATCACAATGAACATGCTGCAAACCTTTATTTAATTTCTTGGACCTGACCTAATCCTGGCCCAACAGCCTGGCACCTCCCCTCCTGTCACCCGCCCAAGCACACTAACTCTAATAAGCCATTTGTCAGGGCAAAAAGAGGATTCTAGTGAAGGTGCAAAGTTCTCCCTGTCTCATCACTCACTGTGATCTGTTTTGGTGGTGCAGTTTGAGGGATGAATGTTGGTCGGGACACTGGGAGATCAGTGCTACAGATCTTGTACAACCACCTGAACAGGGAGATGGCACCCATTGGGCTAGACTATCCACAATACTGCCTGATATTGGTATAAGAGCAGGGAAAATGGATGGAGAGACCTACTGCCAGATCCATGCCCTAAGAATGCCGCATCGCATTTTCTCCTCCTTTCCCAGCAGAGATTAAGGTGCTCCAGCCCTTGACTGCCCCACCCACTTTAAATGATGGCAGGTGAAGGGGACGGGGAACAAGCCGATTTCCCTGCTGCCCCCAGGTTATGCCAGAATTGGGGTGGTGGTAATTATTAGGGCAAGAGGAGCACTGATAGCCTAATTAATGATCAGTGGCCACCTCTCCCTCCCTTCTGCCCTCATAACTTTATCAGTCTGGGTCTGGGCTCAGTCAGGGGCTTAATTCAATTTGTACCAAAGATCTAAATTATAAATTAAAATGTTAAGTTGCCCTTACAAAAATCTCGTAGAATTTAATGCAATTGTGTCCAAAATAACTCCATAGTTAAAGGGCACATGGCATCACCCAGTGATTTGTTCTGTCTGCACTATGCACTGGAGAGTTGAGACATCTTTTTATGGCATTTTTCATGGGGTAGATGAACTGAGACATGATCAATAATGGAGGATGAAGAATGCCTGGCGCATCCTCACATTGGGAAGTTTAGAATCATCTTGCAACTTAAAGGCCTTAATTTTTGAAATAATATCATTTTTAATTTAGGAGCTAAAGGACTGATTGTGTTTTGGTTCCTCCCAGTGCAAGTAACATTCGTAGGGAGCGCTGACCAGGGAAATTAATGGATCGAAAATCAAGCCCTGCAGTCTTGCAGTTACCCAGCCAGTGCTCCCTGCAAATGCTACTTCATGCCAGGACACAAATCCACTAACCCACCATGTATGTCTTGATTTCCAAATTAAAGAAACACTTGCGCCATCAGTTCCTCTTCTGAAAGCCAAACAGTTGAAAAGAATTTAACATCCTTTGTTATATTTTTGTTCATATTTTGAATATCTTTGCCTAAAACAGTGATTTGTGATGACATTAGTGGTGGAAATAGCTTGGAACTATTAAATGCACTGTAGGAAAGATGTAAATTAACATCAGCAAAAACAAATTCGTAGGGCCGAATTCCACCGCCCCCCAAAGAGAGGGAGATGGCAGGGTGGGGTGGGGGGTGGGGGAAAATGGGATGGGAGGCTCGGTGGGCCATTCCCGACCCACTCCCACCTCTGCCGCCACTTTACACAGGGCAGCTGTGGCGAAAAACGGCCCACCCCAGGCTAATCAAGACCCTTAAGTGGCCAGTTAACGGCCACTTAGGGGCCACCGCCCGCCGCCACGGGGATTTTACCCTTGGCCGGTTGGGCAGCCCAGGCCCGAGAAAAGCCGCCTGACTAAAGCAGGTGGCTTTCTGATTGCTTGGGGAGTGGGAGTGGGGGTGGGGCACTCATGATCAGGCACCTTGTGCCCAACGGAGAGCCGTCCCCGATGCCCCAACCACCCCCAACACCCAGCAGGCTCCCTCGTACCCCCAATCGACCACCCTTGCCTCGCCGGGCCTGGCTGATCACCCCCGGCGAGGGCCCAAAAATGTACCTTTTCCCAGGGCCGTCCTTCGTCCTTCTGATGGCTGGCTTGCAGTCCCAGCAGTGGCCACCGCTCCCGGTGGCGCTGCTGGGACAGAGAGCTGCCGGCCCGCTGATTGGCCGGCAACTCCATTAGGCGGGACTTCCTGCCTCAATGAGGTGGAGTTCTGCCTCAGACCAATTAAATGCCTGGGGACCGTAAAATGCGGGCCGGATTCCCAGGCCAGGCAGAGGCGGGTTCGCCACCAACTTTTCAGTGGTTTTGATAGAGTAAATAAGGAGAAACTGTTTCCCCCGGGAGAAGGGACAGAGACAGAGGACAGAGATTTAAAGTATTTGGCAAAAAAACTAGAGACATCTTTTTAACACAGCGAGTTGTGTGATCTGGAATGCACCATCTGAAAGGCTAGTGGAAGCAGATTCAATAGGAACATTCAAAACAAAATTGGATACATACTTGAAGGGAAAAATTTGCAGGACTATGGGGAAAGAGCAGGGGAGTGGGATTAATTGGGCAGCTCTACCAAAGTGCTGGCACATGCATGATGTGCTAGGTGGCCTTCTTCTGTGCTGTATGATTCTATAATACTTTTTTTTATAAAGATAGTAATATCAGGCATGATAATATCACATAAACAAAACCTCAGCAAATGCCACATTTGGGATGCAGCGATTGACCTCAGGGTTGGAAGAGGGCAAAAATCAGATTGCATTCCTGCCCATAAACACTGTCCAGTCACACTTCTTGAAAAATGAACTTATGTAGATGTCAGTGAGAATAGGATTGGGGTCTGTTGTGATCTCATTACTGTCAAATGGCAAGTTGACATCACTCACACTGATTTACACAGGGGCCAGGGTATCAGCCAGGATGCATGGAACCGGCTTCAGAAAATGTCAGCAGCTTAGGGAGGGAATTCAAAACTGTGGAAGGAATTTTATGCTCTTCCCCGCGATGAGGTTGGAGGCGGGGAGAGCATAGAATTGGGTGGGCTGGTGGCCAGGGTGGGGGGGTGGGAGGGGGATGGTGGTCCCGCCACCATCCCACCTCTGCCAACATTTAGTCTGGGTTGGGAAGGCCTGTGAGCAGTCTTCCCGCCCCACTGCCAATTGAGGCCCTTAACTGGTCAATGAACCCCCAATTGAGGGCCTCTTCCCGCCGCAGCCGCAATTAGCCATGTGGCGGGTGGCCCTGTTGCCCAGGAAGCACAGCATGGACAACCTTGTGGGCTGCTTCCTGGCTCTGCGGGGGAAGGGCCCTCGCTCAAAGGCACTTAGTGCCTGAATGAGGGATCCGGCCTTGGGCAGTGGGGGGGTGGGGCCCACTGAGAGCCACCCCCCTGCCCTTACTGCCTCTGATTGGCCAGCAGCTCGCCAAGGTCGGGACATGTGGCAATGGGGGTCCTTGATCCTGTGGAAGGCCTGCTGCTGTCCACCTGATTGACATTAGATTCAGTGGGCCTTCTGGAGAAGAGGCGAGCCGGGGATCTTGGTGTCATTTTTAATCGGACATCGAGGCACCAGCCGCCAGGATAAAATTCCCCCCTGTGTGTTGATATGGTATAATATTATACCCAAAGCATTAAGCATGACAGGCATTCATATTTACCAGAATGGTTCCAGGGCTGTGGGACTTTAGCTATAAGGTTAGTTTGGAGAAGCTGGGGTTGTTCCCCTTGGAACAAAAGAAATTGAGGGGAGATTTGGTAGACGTGTACAAGATTATGACTGGATTAGATAAGGTAGACAAATAAAAGCTATCTGAATTAGCTGGTGGTACAAGGACTAGAGGACACAGATTTAAAATTTTGGGCAAGAGATGTAGGGGGATGTGAGGAAGAACCTTTTTACGCAACGAGTGGAAATGATCTGGAACTCGCTGCCTCCTAGGGTGGCAGAAGCGGAACCGATTAATTATTTTGAAAGGAAATTGGGTGGACACCTGATGGGGATAAACCGGGGTTTGGGAATGTTTGGATTGTTCTACATAGAGCCGGCATGGATGGGATGGGCCAAATGGCCTCCTTCTGTGCTGTGCTGACTATGACTAATTGCAGGAATTACATAGAGATTCGATTTATTGTGCAGAAAGAGTTAAATGCTACAACCTATGTACAATGTATCGGATCTATTGTAACTGTATTAAGTTTGGTTAACTTTCTTTTTACAATAGAGATAGACATTAAACATCGAGAAAGAGTAAATTATACAATCAAGACAAAATATTTCATTTCGAACAAGTACACATTTGGATGCATCAGGCTGGCTCTGTTATTCAAAACATGAGCCAATGGTTCATTGGCATTTGGCTCGCTTCTATTCAATAAATGGATTAATCTGCCCTGTACACAGAACATTCAAGTTAGCTGAGTCATTGGGCTGGGACTCCATCTGTTATTGTTGCCTCACTGCACAAAAAGGTATAAAATTGAGCAAAGCACATATACAAAAAAGCATTAAATACATTGCATTGTGCAAAGAAACATGTTTATATAAGATTAAGTGTAATGTTGTTTTTAAAAAAGGGGTATAGATTGAATTAACTATCCAGGGATTCAAAAGTAAGACTGTTAAAGCCAAGTATTGTTTCTCTTGAAACATTAACTGTTATTTCCATCTTCATTTCAGGATGCTATCTGACATGTTTTTTTAAAAATGTCAGTTACTACAATTGATGTTATACAGCATTAAAAGCTGTACATGAACATAGTTGGTTTACTCATCATATGGAGTGGTAACATTGCCAGAATTGTAAAACACTGGGAGGAAATGTTTTTTTACATCTTGCCTTATCTACACACTGCAGAAGCAAATGTTTAATGAGTACAAGGGGCTTTCTGACTCATTCTTTAAAGGAAATGCTTTCAATATTTTTAAAAAGCTGCATGAAAGAGGAACCATCTGTTACTGTTTTAGAATATGGACAAAGAAAACAAATAGCTCCTCATCTTCTTTCTAACTTATTTATTCAGGGAAGTCTAGCTGTCTCAAACCTATGTAACGAAAATGCAAAGAGCAAATAGCAATAGATATAATATCCCACATTAAAAACAGTGGGAACTAAATGTTCCTGTGGCTGGTAATTTTACCACTGGTGTCCCAATTATTTTACCTGGTAGTAGTAGTGCACACTAGGAAGAACCATTTTCTCAATGATGCCTTCAGGTTTAGCATCTCTGGGTTACTACCTGTTAATTTATGTAATTTTCCTGCCTACTGCAAGTCACATGGTATAGATGAAGATGCCCATTTAGTCCATCTCAGTTCATCCATCCTTTGCAGCATCAAATTCTTTCTCAAATGATTCCGGAGTTAATTTCTTCACCACTCTATCCAGAAGTCCATTTCAATATTGGTCACCTGTTACATGAGGAATAATATCCTGAATTAGTCCTAAACTTGCCTTTTACCAGTTTGAACCTGTGTCCCTTTGCTATTTTGCATTTTAGCTAAAAGTCAATTTCTGGATTTATCTTTTCCCTGGATTTAATTAGCTAAACCTCTACAAGATCACTTCTCAGATGCCTTCTTTCAAGGCTGAAAAACTTAAGTTTCTACAGCCCTAGATCTCTGACTTTTCCACTTTGGCATAACTCCTTTAACAACTATCCACTGTTTTAGTTTTAGAGATACAGCACTGAATCAGGCCCTTCGGCCCACTGAGTCTGTGCCGACCATCAACCACCCATTTATACTAATCCTACACTAATTCCATATTCCTACCACATCCCCACCTGTCCCTATATTTCCCTACCACCTACCTATACTAGGGGCAATTTATAATGGCCAATTTACCTATCAACCTGCAAGTCTTTTGGCATCTATCCTTCAGACAATTTCCTTTCCATTCTTAAGATTCAGACTAAATCTCCATAGCTTTGAGCTTATAGCCTTTCATATGGAACTCTCAGGTCAAATGCCTTTTGGAAATTTAAGTATAACACATTGTAGGGCTTTCCACAGTCCCCTTGGATTCTCATTGTTTCAACAAAGTTGAGGAGATTAGTCAGGCAGGATCTTCTCCTTCTGCATCTTTGTTGACTGCTGTTTACTAGATTATTATTGTACAGATAATCCTCAAGTTTACTCCTGATGATCACTTTCATTATTTGACATGTGATTGAAGTAAAACAAATCTTTGTGCGAGTATCTAGCTCTAAGAAACTTGACCTTTTACCTTAGGCCATTTAATAAAAATCAAGCAGGAGAGCCTGAACTATTGTGCACACCGGATGTTCTACAACTGTTGGAGGTGCTGTCTTTCAGATAAGATATTAAACTGAGGTCCTATCTGCCCTCTCCGGTGCACATAAAAGATCCCATGGCACTATTTGAAGAAGATCAAGGGAGTTCTCTGGCTAATGCTTAACTCATCGACTGAAATTAGGAACATAGGAACAGGAGTAAGCCATTCAGCCCATTGAGCCTGCCCCGCCATTCAATATGATCATAGCTGATCATCCACATCAATGCCTTTTCCCACACTATCTTCATATCCCTTTATGCCATTGGAATTTAGAAATCTGTCAATCTCGGTTTTAAACATACTCAATGACTGTGCTTCTACAGCCCTCAGGGGTAAAGAATTCCAAAGATTCACAACCCTCTGAGTGGGTAAAGAAATTTCTCCTCATCTCTGTCCTAAATGGCGTCCCCCTTATTCTGAAATTGTGCCCCCTGGTTCTTGACTCCCCAACCAGGGGAAACATCTTAGC
Source organism: Heterodontus francisci (assembly GCF_036365525.1). NCBI lineage: Eukaryota > Metazoa > Chordata > Chondrichthyes > Heterodontiformes > Heterodontidae > Heterodontus > Heterodontus francisci. The sequence continues at coordinate 51,860,998 of NC_090401.1, read as the reverse complement.
TGCATCTACCCTGTCTATCCCTTTAAGTATTTTGTAGGCTTCAATGAGATCACCTTTCATTCTTAGAAACTCTGGAGAATACAGGCCCAGTTTCCCCAATCTCTTTTCATAGGACAGTCCTGCCATCCTGGCAACAAGTCTGATAAACCTTTGTTGCACTCCCCCTATGGCAATAATATCCGTACTAAGGTAAGGGGGCCAAAACTGCACACCGTACTCCAGGTGCAGTCTAACCAAGTTCTATACAATTGAAGCAAGACTTCATGAATCCTGTACTCAAATCCTCTTGCGATAAAGGCTACCATACCATTAGCCCTCCTAATTGCTTGCTGCACCTGCATGTTAGCTTTCAGTGACTTATTGACAAAGACACCCAGGTCCCTTTGTACATCTACACTTTCTAATCTCTTACCATTTAAGAAATACTCTGCACATCTAATCCTCCTACCAAAGTGGATAACCTCATATTCTTCCACATTGTGTTCCATCTGTCACATTCTAAGTCTGTCCAAATTCCCTTGAAGCCTAATTATTAAAAACAGACAATTCATTCATTATCTCATTCCCATTTGCGGGATTTTGTTGTGTGCAAATTGCCTGCTGCGTTTCCCCAATTACAACAAAACTCACTTCAAAAGTACTTAATTGGCTGTAAAGTGCTTTGGGATAACCTGAGGTTGTGAAAGGCGCAATGTAAATGCAAATTCTTTCTTAAATCAGGGTGTTACAGGTAGCAGCAGCACTTGAAATGTTTACCATTGGCAGTAGCTTTTACAGTGCCCATCATAAAATTCCAAGCCAAATCCTTGCAAGTTTAATCCACCTTGTCTGTCCTTGTTGGGTGAGTTTCTTGGATTTTCAGCTGAATAACTAGGTGCAATGGTGACAGGCAGGGAAATGGAAACATTAATATAACACTGCCTATTTCAACTCCATTGGCCAGATGCAGTGGATTGTTTATGGCACTTGTGAAGATGTTTGTTCCCCTTGTCAACAGTGACAGATAGCGAAGGATTTTTTTTAGCAAGACTCAATACAGTCTCACTTTTCATTGCATAAATTAACTAATTTAAACATGCTTTAAGGGGATGAAAAGTTTGAGCTTTGAGGATTGTAGGAGGAAGGAAATACAGAGGAAGGGAAGGAATTTTACAGTTTTCTGCTCCTGGGAAGACATACGTTGCAGTAGGAGTCAGGGTGACAGGTCTTTGAATCATGTAGACTTATTTACTCTAATTGACTTTGAAATAAATCCTGAGTTTGATGCAGATCTGGTCTGAAATATTGTCCCATTGTGACACAATTCCAATTAGCACTGCCTTTTTCATGCACTTGTATTAAACATTTAATGTTTTGATCTTTCTAAACAAACTTCTTTATCATAGCTGATCTCAGGAGTAACCAGTTGAATTCCACTTTATGTTACGCTCAATTTGAAATGTCTACTTTTCATCTGAGCAACATTTACAGCAGTTATTGACCACGAGTACAGCAGCAGTAATACTTAAGTGCATGGGCAGTGAAGCTTAGAATTGAGTTCCTCCAGGCCCTCATTAAAAATACACGCTAAGTGCAGCATTGTATATATTAAGAATGATATCTGAACTGAATTAAAGGGGCATTGTGTTAATGAAAAAATGTTAGTCAATTTCTTTTCTCTGAAGAGGCAAAGAACCAGACAACACCAAGTGTTACTTTTTTCTTGGTGATATCACGCTGAAATGATGTAATTAAGCATTTCAGTGTAGTTTATAACAGCACATTATTCCTCTGCTCAATGTGAAATAGAATTAAAAAATGGTGTGGAAATCACTTAAAATCTGGTCTCTGGTCCCTTTACGCTTCACGCACCCTTCCAGGAATTTTGTATTTGGAGCAGGCAGAAACATGTGGATATTATGGTCATGAACCTTGAGCGACGTAAAATCATGTCTTTCTCATTTTCCTGATTCTTTGCATAGCAGAGATCGAAGTGGCAGAAGGACTGAAAATGGGCCTTAGTAGTTGTGAACAGCTACTTCAGATTGGACAATCTTTGAAGGGTCTAACAAGAAACTCCTTGAATCATCCATCAGGTACGTTTTTTTGGCAAGAGGAGCAGGAGGTGCCAGAAGGCCCTCATGCTGCCAGCCAATAAGCTTTCAACTTCCACTCCTGGTCACAAGCCTCTTCTAAGGGGTGTTCCTGCACTGGAGGGAATGCTGAGGAGAAGGCAATAAATGCTGGCCGAGCCAGCGTCGCCCACATCCCATTAATGAATAAAAAAAATGTCCTGAAGCCACAAATAAGGGTGGTTTAAAAGTTCTATTAAGCAGTGGGCACATTGTGAGTGATCGGCCCAGGCCCAACAGATGGGCAGGAAGAGGGCATGTGCTTTTTTTTTATTCATTCAGGGATGTGGGCATCACTGGCTGTGCCAGCATTTATTGCCCATCCCTAATTGCCCTTGAGAAGGTGGTGGTGAGCTGTCTTCTTGAACCGCTGCAGTCCACGTGAGGTAGGTACACCCACAGTGCTGTTAGGAAGGGAGTTCCAGGATTTTGACCCAGCGACAGTGAAGGAACGGTGATAGAGTTCCAAGTCAGGATGGTGTGTGACTTGGACGGGAACTTGCTGGTTCCCATGCATCTGCTGCTCTTGTCCTTTGAGGTGGTACAGGTCGCGGGTTTGGAAGGTGCTGTCTAAGGAGCCTTGGTGCGTTGCTGTAGTGCATCTTGTAGATGGTACACACTGCTGCCAGTGTGCGTCGGTGGTGGAGGGAGTGAATGTTTGTGGATGGGGTGCCAATCAAGCGGGCTGCTTTGTGCTGGATGGTGTCGAGCTTCTTGAGTGTTGTTGGAGCTGCACCCATCCAGGCAAGTGGAGAGTATTCCATCACACTCCTGACTTGTGCCTTGTAGATGGTGGACAGGCTTTGGGGGGTCAGGAGGTGAGTTACTTGCCGCAGGATTCCTAGCCTCTGACCTGCTCTTGTAGCCACGGTAATTATATGGCTACTCCACTTCAGTTTCTGGTCAATGGTAGCCCCTAGGATGTTGATAGTGGGGGATTCAGTGATGGTAATGCCATTGAACGTCAAGGGGAGATGGTTAGATTCTCTCTTGTTGGAGATGGTCATTGCCTGGCACTTGTGTGGTGCAAATGTTACTTGCCACTTATCCGCCCAAGCCTGGATATTGGCTAGGTATTGCTGCATTTCTACACGGACTGCTTCAGTATTTGAGGAGTCGCGAATGGTGCTGAACATTGTGCAATCATCAGCGAACATCCCCACTTCTGACGTTACGATTGAAGGAAGGTCATTGATGAAGCAGCTGAAGATGGTTGGGCCTAGGGCACTACCTTGAGGAACTCCTGCTGTGATGTCCTGGAGCTCAGATGATTGATCTCCAACAACCACAACCATCTTCCTTTGCGTTAGGTATGACTTTAACCAGCAGAGAAATTTCCCCCTGATTCCCATTGACTCCAGTTTTGCTAAGGCTCCTTGATACCATACTCGGTCAAATGCTGCCTTGATGTCAAGGGCAGTCACTGTCACCTCACCTCTTGAGTTCAGCTCTTTTGTCCATGTTTGAACCAAGGCTGTAATGAGGTCAGGTGCTGAGTGGCCCTGTTAGAACCCAAACTGGGTATCACTGAGCAGGTTATTGCTAAGCAAGTGCTGCATGATGGCACTGTTGATGACACCTTCCATCACTTTGCTGATGATTGACAGTAGACTGATGGGGCGGTAATTGGTTGGGTTGGACTTGTCCTGCTTTTTGTGTACAGGACAGACCTGGGAGGTGGTGGCGTAGTGGTATTGTCACTGGACTAGTAACCCAAAGACTCAGGGTATTGCTCTGGGGACATGGGTTCAAATCCCACCACAGCAGAAAGTGGAATTTGAATTCAATTAATAAATCTGGAATTTAAAGCTAGTCTAATGATGTCCATGAAACCATTGTCGATTGTTGTAAAAACCCATCTGGATCACAAATGTCCTTCAGGGAAGGAAATCTGCTGTCCTTACCTGGTCTGGCCTACATGTGACTCCAGATCCACAGCAATGTGGTTGACTCTTACATGCCCTTGAAATGGCCTGGCAAGCCACAATTAGGGATGGGCAATAAATGCTGGCCTGGCCTGGCCTGTGACGCCCATGTCCCATGAAAGAATAAAAAAAAAATGTCCACATTGCAGGGTAGATGCCAGTGTTGTAGCTGTACTGGAACAGCTTGCCTAGGGGTGTGACAAGTTCTGGAGCACAGGTCTTCAGTACTATTGCCGGAATATTGTCAGGACCCATAGCCTTTGCAGTATCCAGTGCCTTCAGTCGTTTCTTGATATCATGCGGCGTAAATCGAATTGGCTGAAGACTGGCATTTGTGATGCTCGGGACTTCAGGAGGGGGCTGAGATGGATTATCAACTTGGCACTTCTGGCTGAAGATTGTTGTAAATGCTTCTGCCTTATATTTTGCACTGATGTGCTGGGCTCCCCCATCATTGAGGATGGGGATATTTGTGGAGCCACCTCCTCCAGTTAGTTGTTTAATTGTCCACTACCATTCACGGCTGGATGTGGCAGGACTTCAGAGCTTAGATCTGATCCGCTGGTTATGGGATTGCTTAACTCTGTCTATTGTATGCTGCTTATGCAGTTTGGCATGCAGGTAGTCCTGGGTTGTAGCTTCACCAGGTTGACACCTCATTTTAATGTATGCCTGGTGCTGCTTCTGGCATGCCCTCCTGCATTCTTTATTGAACTAGGGTTGGTCTCCTGGCTTGATGGTGATGGTAATGGTCGAGTGGGGGATATGCCGGGCCACGAGGTTACAGATTGTGGTCGAGTACAATTCTGCTGCTGCTGATGGCCCACAGCGCCTCATGGATGCCCAGTTTTGCATTGCTAGATCTGTTCGAAATCTATCCCATTTAGCACAGTGATAGTGCCACACAACACGATGGACGGTATCCTCAATGTGAAGGTGGGACTTCGTCTCCACAAGGACTGTGCGGTGGTCACTCCTACCAATACAGTCATGGACAGATGCATCTGCGGCAGGAAGATTGGTGAGGACAAGGTCAAGTATGTTTTTCCCTCGTTTTGGTTCCCCCACCACCTGCCACAGACAGTCTAGCAGCTATGTCCCTTAGTACTCGGCCAGCAGTGGCGCTACCGAGCCACTCTTGGTGATGGACATTGAAGTCCCCCACCCAGAGTACATTTTGTGCCCTTGCCACCCTCAGTGCTTCCTCCAAGTGGTGTTCAACATGGAGGAGTACTGACTCATCAGCTGAGGGAGAGCGGTAGCTGGTAATCAGTAGGAGGTTACCTTGCCCATGTTTGACCTGATGCCATGAGACGTCATGGGGTCCAGAGTTGATGTTGACGACTCCCAGGGCAACTCCCTACCTACTGTATACCACTGTCCTGCCACTTCTGCTGGGTCTGTCCTGCCAGTGGGACAGGACATATGATTCCTTGAGTATGACTATGGCAGGCTGTTGCTTGACTAGTCTGTGGGACAGCTCTCCCAACTTTGGCACAAGCACCCAGATGTTAGTAAGGAGGACTTTGCAGGGTCGACAGGGCTGGACTTGACGTCGTCGTTTCCGGTGCCTAGGTCGATGCCAGGTGGTCGGTCCGGTTTCATTCCTTTTTATTGACTTTGTGGTGGTTGGGTACAACTGAGTGGCTTGCTAGGCCATTTCAGAGGGCATGTAAGAGTTAACCACATTGCTGTGGGTCTGGAGTCACATGTAGGCCAGACCAGGTAAGGACAGCAGATTTCCTTCCCTAAAGGACATTAGTGAACCAGATGGGTTTTTACAACAATTGACAATGGTTTCATGGCCATCATTAGACTAGCTTATGAATAAATAAAAAAAGGTTTGCAAATTACATTTTCATTAAGTCAATTTCCATTTTAAAACTAGGCATGGATGGCTTGATTTGTTGGAGAGTTTGTCTAGGTTGCTCTTGTGTGCATTCATACAGAGAGTTATACCTGCCATTGTCAGAAACCCTGTCCTAGGAATTACCCAGCCATATCTTCAGCCATGCAATAGTGTATACCAGACAACTTAGAGAGAGTGGAGACAGTAAACAAAAGGGCAAGGGAAAATGTTTTTAAATTATAACATGGCCAAATTAGACCATTTTGAGCTCGTCAGTGTCTGAAGTTTGCCAGATAATTTCAAATTTAAGTCGGTCTCCCTTTAACAAAATGATAGCAATATGAAAATCCAGGGGTACATAGAGCAGCAAGCTGTAAATTGTCCCCAGAACAAAAGAAAGAATGAAGTGCTTTCAGCCAATTAAGTGCAGTCACTGTTGTAATGTGGGAAACACAGCAGCCAATCTGCATGAAGACTTGCAAACAGCAATGAGATAATGACCAGACAATCTATTTTAGGTTTTGATTGTGAGACACATGTTGGAGACGAGGAGAACTTCCCTCCTCTTCTTCAAATAGCAGCTTGGGATCTTTTACATCTCACTGAGAGGGCTGGCAAGGCCTTAAGCAAAAGCGGGCAGCACCTTGGACAGTGCAGCACTCCTTCCCTCAGTGCAATAATAAATACAGAAAGTGCTGGAAATACTCAGCAAGTCAGGTAGCATCTGTGGAGAGAGAAGCAGAGTTAATATTTCAGATCTGTGACCTTTCATCAGAACTTCCTCAGTGTTACACTGGTGTGTCAGCCTAGACTAAGGCCTGAAATTTTACGCCTCCCCCCCACCTCCCCACCAACTCCCGCAGGAGCGAGAAATGGCCCATCTGCCCCAGGCCAATTAAGACCCTTAAGTGGCTAATTAACTGACACTTAAGGGCCTCCTCCTGCCGCTGCTGGTATTTTACCAGTGGCCGGCAGCTGGCTCAGGCCCCCCAGGAGTCGCCGAGTAAAACCTTGCAGCCTTCCTGCAGGCTGTAGGGGGCTCCTCCTGATCAGGCATCCAGTGCCCCCACTGAAATACATTCCCCTCCCCCTCTCAACCGACACTTGTTAGCCTCATCGGGGCTCGGCCATTTGTCCTCAGTGAGGCCCCACAAGCTTACCTTTTCTCCGGGGCCAGCATCCCTCTTGCTCCACTCCCTGGGTGCAGTCCCAGCAGTGGCCACTGCTCCCAGTGGTGCTGCTGGGACTGAGAGCTGCCGGCCCACTGATTCGCTGGCAGCTCTTAGAGGTTGGACTTCCTGCCTCAGATGGGCAGATGACCCGCTGAGGCCAATTAAGGGCCTGGGCCACATAAAATTGCAGCGTGGCCCAGCGTGGGGCGGGCTCACCCCCAATCTTTTGGCCAGTGGTCGGGGCCTCCCACCCAACATAAAATTCTGGCCTAGGTGTACAAGTCTCTGGTGTGAGATTTGAACCCATATCCTTCTGATGCAGAGGTGAGCGTGCTACCACTGAGCCGCAATTTACATAGGATGACACCTATTATTTTAATATTTAGTTCAATGCGTCATGTTTCCTGAAAATAAACACATATAAGTGCAGCAACAGTATAAATATAAAGTTACCATTATATCATGCTGACCACCCACACACAGACAGCTGGATAACAATTCAGCAGCCAGCCTAAGGATACAGTGTAAGATACTATTGATCTCAATAAGATGCTTCAGACTTCTAGTTAACTCATGACAATTATACATCACTCAACCAGCTCACACACATGCTGAATAAGGCTAAGATTGTACACCACACATGGTGTGTGGGCTAGGGTGCTCATAATATTTTGCCTTATTACTTGATTTCTGTTCATAATTATATCCTTGGATCAGAAGAAAGCAGTATTAGTGTACACAAAAGGAAATTATATGTAATTGATGCTATACACACAGTCATACCTTAACATTAAGTGCCTTTTAGCTCACTCCATTATTTTAATTGCCGTTAAGTTCCTGTTTAACAATTTGGGGACTACATGAGAATTGCCACATCCCAGACTCTGACAAATACCACAAGAATGTTCTGCGATAATTGCCAGACTCTATTATAAAACCATGTCTGCCTCTCCCATTCAGTCTCATTGTTCTAATCACTGAAACATTAAAATCCAGCCTTGGCATCATTAAGCATTATTTAGAAATTTACCTGGTCTTCCCTTTTACCGTTTTCAACCTTGATGATGCTACACCCCTAACCTTGCACCTTGGTATCTCAGAGAAATAGGAGTAGCATTCCTGCTTTAAAATAATTTAAAACATTAATTATATTACAATAACAGCTTGCACTTATATAGTGACTTTAACATAGAAAATGCCCCAAAGCACTTCACAATTAGAGCCTTCCAGTTCCTCCTGCTATAGAAGGAGATATTAACGGGAGTGACCAAAAGCTAGTGCAAAAGTAGAGTTGGGTGTTATCAGTTGTTACGACCGATCGCTTCAGTCAAAGCCCCCAATCAAAATATACAATGTTGATTGTGGTGGGAGAAACGCACTGTTAATTCAATCCCATCCCTCCACAGATTGCCTAACATATCATTTTAAATTTTCTAAATTAAAGAAAGACCCAGCCAAATTGTACCATCTATGAACCCCCGAATGAGGCTAACCAAACCAGGTGTCTTTAAATCAACAAATTAACTGTTTAATTAGAAAAACTAAATTCTTTAACATTATGAAGATATAAACAACATTTAAAATAGAAAAAATTAGAGTCCTTGCAAATTTATGCTCCTACCAGATGTGAAACAGTTCAAGGTTGCTTGAAGTCCCCACAGGCGTCCGACGGGGGAAAAAAAAGTTCTTCAACAGTATAACAGCCCATAGTCTAATCCAGAAGTCGAAATTGTTGTTTTCCTTCTCCAGCAATGAATTTCTACAATTAACAACTTGCAAACACTTTTTAATGAATCAATTTGGCTTTAGGATTTTTGAGGGATAAAAGATTGTCACAGTGTAACTTCCCTTCCTTCAGTTTAAATTCTCAGAGAATTCTGTTTTGGCTTGACTTTTTAGAATTTTGACAGAATAATAAACAGACTAAATTATCTTCCTTCAGTTTAAATAGTCTGAGAGCACTCCTTTCAGGTGCTAACACACAGCTACCTGTCTATTTTCTGTTGGAACAGGCTGTTTTTCCACTATAAGCCAGTTCAAAAATTAAATTGTAACAAATGTATCTCTCGATGCTCAGTCCAAGTGGCTGTATCCAAGACAACGAGAATGCACCCTTTGAATTGCAGTCTCCGAATGGCTGTATCCCCGGGCAACGAAAAATGCATTCTTTGCCTCAGCTTCTGAAGCCTGCTGCTTTAAAGCAGTATGGCTCCTTTTCCCAGCCTTATAGGGACGCCGCATTCTTTCCAAAAATAAAACTACAGGATCATACCACAGTGCACATGTGGAAGTTAAACCTATGTCTGCAACTGACGTAAAGGCCGGCTTGGGACTGCAAATGAAACCCGAACTGAACCTGACCTGGCCTGAGTCATTTCATTTTTTCCCGCGCCCGACCCGACCATCAGTTAACCTAGCTTCCATTTTTCACTTTGTTACTTATCTGCACAGGCTTTAAAAAAACTTTAACTAAACAACCTTTCTACTCCAAAAAGTACATTAACATTGGAGCCACTTACTGGAGGTGGTGATAGAGTGTGTCCGACTCAGACCGACCCAACCCGAGCCCGAATGCCAGACCCGGAAGAGCGACCCGACACGAACCGAACCCGACACATGTCGTCAGGTCCCGTTGGGTTTGGGTCGGGTAGCCATGCTCTAAACAGATGTCACCAAGAGGCAGCATGTAGAGGAGAACCAGGAAAGGGCCAAGGATAGACCATTGGGAGACTCCAGAGGAAACAGTGCAATGACCATTTTTCTGCATATAAATAAAATAATGATTCCAAGCACGGGCAAGATCGCATGTGCAACAAAGGGATGAATAACTAAGTAATCTGGTTTTGCTAGTATTGTTTGTGGGAACAATATTGGCCAGTACATTGGAAGACCTCAATGTTCTGCTTCAAATAGTGCCATTGGATATTTAACACTTACCCTAATAGGCAGAAGGGGCCTCAATTTAATGTCTCATCTAAGGCCTGGTCAATCTATGGAAAAGAATTCCTAGGGAGACAGTGGGAACAGTTCACATTGATTCATTCAAATGCAAATTAGATAGATTTCCTTCAGAAAATAACATTTTGGGATACAGACTATGAGCAATTTATGACATGACGCTTGGTAAGTGTACGAGGCTTTGAAGGAAAAAGATGACTTTGAAACTATGATTTCCAAAGCACACCACCACTGGCGTTTTCCTTGTATAATTTCTGGTTCTGCTGTACACTAATTGATAGCTTGATTTTTATGATCAGTCAACAACACCATTATTGTTGCATCATGTGGCTAACAGGATGGTAGAAGGCAAACTAGATGGGCCTTGGTCTTTTATATGTCTAGCAATTCCTAGGATGACCCTCTGGTAATGTAGCATTCCACAGTGCTGCACTTTAGTGGCTTTATACTACAAATAATGTTGTTTTACAGATAATGAAAAAAAACACAAGAGATTTCCATTTCCTAAGGAATTAGTTTTTATACTGCTGTTTTTCAGTTTCCATACATAGACCAGATATATTTAAAACAAATACCACTCCACTGACATTGAAGGAATTTCAGTAAAATTCAGCAACAATTTTTAGAATCACATCCATAATGCAAAGTGCACTCGGAAGTTAGATTCATTCAAAGTACAACAACAAAAAAACTCACACAGCAAACTAATTTTCACTAAAAAAAAAATTGGAAAAGGTCTAGCTTAGTAATTTATTTGCTTAAGGAATATTTTGGCCTTTGGTTGCCAGGAAATGCTTTGGAACATCTGAGGGATAACAGCCAAATAAGCTACATGATGATACCCAATGCACCATACAGCAAATGGGTTGATGATGATCAATGGGAACATTTGGTATGCCTTATTGTTGAGTCTGATGTTGGTATCGCTATGTTTTATATATGGAAAATTGTAAAGAACAGATGTTAAGTGCAGTAACTGGGCCAGTGGATAGGTTTGGGAAATGTCTGATTTGAATCCATCTCATACCAAAATGTTCCTACACAAGTAATCCCTTGAGTATCAACTCATATTAATTGGGCTGCCCTTTATCCAGCTTCTAAATGGGCAAAACATTGCTGAGAAGCCCCTGTATGAAAAGGCTGGTCCCTGTCTACAGGGATTGCCCACAAGCGGCACTAGGCCAGTGAAAGGCAACTCTCCTGTGGATGATCTGCCTTTGATTAGCTATTTGTTGCAAGCAACTTGGAAATACATAACATCTTCAGTAAAGAGTTAGGCATCTTGTGGAATCTGTCCAACACAGCACATTCTGACACACTTTCATTTTGCTTTTGATTTCTCCATATATGATGCAGATTTTACTTATTGCCAAGCAGTTTGTGACTACTGGAGTCACATTGTGTTCATGAGCTGAACCTGCTTTCCTTTGACCAGAAAGGCTGAAGTTATTGCTGCATTCCATGTACAAATAGGGTTATCTTAAATAAAGTTGCAATTTGTAATACCCAGTAACACATAATAATTGCACTAACTCATTAAAGAGGTCTCACTTAATCCTTTACAGAAATTAATATTGTACTGCTAAAAATCTGAAAGTTTTAATTTGCCTCTGACCTTGTTGTTACCTGACTGAGACAGTGGGCTGATGATCTGCTCTCAAGTCTATGCTGTTGTTTATAAGCATTTAATACACGTGTAATAGCAGTCTGAACAAAGGGAAGAACTTGAAGGTGATACTGAATTGGCTGCCCATTACACACTTAGCCTGATTTTCATTTTGAAATGGAAAGTAAAACTAGGTGGACACTATGCAAGGCAAATGTAGGACTTATTTTTATGTGGCTCAGAGGAGCAGAGAATGCTCCTGTGGGGCCCACGAAGAAAATTGGAGTGGCAGCCATTCTGGGTCCATTCTGCCTGCGAAACCTTCCTGAAACTCACCCCTGTGACTTGCCTGACAGTCAGTCTCTGGGCCTCCTGATATTAGTCAGCCCTAAGTCATCAAGCTATGGATGCCCAGCAGGATGGCAATAAGACCAGGCTTTTCTCTGCAGCTCTTCTGTGTCCAACTGGCTTCCTGTCTGGGAGTCAAAATTTCCCCTATATCTCAAAGCATTTCTACAAAATCAGACATGTTTTGAAATGCAGAAATGCAATAAATGACTGATTTATTTTTAGAAGTGGTTGTGGAAGGAATATTTGAACAGGACAACACTGATGGCTCATAGGGCTCACATGATTGTTTGGCCCTCACACAGTCAGACCCAAAATAACAGGTCTGCCAAAAATCTCAGCAACAGTTCTTGCTGTCAGAGGCAAATTTCTAAAGATAATTAGATAGTATTAAGTGTCAGCCTTGGCTTAGTCGTAGCATTCTTGCCTTAGAGTCAGAAAGTTGTGAGTTCATGTTTCACTCCAGAGACCTGAGCACATAACCTAGGCTGACACTTCAGTGCTATACTGAGAGAGTGCTGCATTGTTGGAGGCGCTGTCTTTTGAATGAGATGTGAAACCCAGGGTCTTGTCTGCCCTCTCTGGTGGATGTAAAAGACCCCATGTCACTATTTGGAGAAGAGCAGGGAATTCTTCCTGTGTCCTGGCCAATATTTATTCCCCATTCAAAATCACTAGAAAGACTGATTATCTAGTCATTGTCTCATTTCTATTAATGGGATCTTCCTGTGTGCAAATTGGCTGCTATGTTACCCTACATTACTACAGTGACTACATTTCAGAAGTACTTCACTGACTGTAAAGCGCTTTGGGACATTCTGAAGTTGCAAGAGGTGCTATATAAATGCAAGTTCTTTGTTTAATAAATGAAATATTAATGGCTGTCATATACAAGGATTAAGGGAGCTTTGAAAACAGATTAGTGTCTCTCCTTTAGGCTAAAGCTGAAGCGGAACCCACACAGAAAAAAGAGAGAACTGGGTGTTAACATGGACTTCATATACACAAAACAAATGGAAGGGGATCATTTTCAAATACATTGGGCTGGATTTTACTAGTGTGCCACAAATCGGGGTGGCACACTTTGAAGTCGATGGCCTTCGCACTTAAGTGCCACCGCAGAGCCCCCGCGATATTACGTGCGGGGGCTCATTAGCACTACTGCGATGTGTTCTCCCCCCCTCCCCAATTACATGGGGACGGGCAGGACATCTGCGCTGTGTAGCAGGTGCTGGGGCCCTACTTTAAGCACCCCAGCACCTGCTTCCTGACAGCTGCCAAAGAAATACTTACCTCACTTTGGAAGAGTGGAGCTGCTGTCAATCAATCTGTCACAAACCTGACATTTAACTCTGCTTCTCTCTCCACAGATGCTGCCTGACCTGCTGAGTTTCCCTAGCACTTTCTGCTTTGTTGCTACATACTTACCCTGCTGTGGCCCAGTGTCCTGTGAACTTGCGATCCTCTTCTTCCACTCAAGTGTAACATTCCTTCTTGTAGGCATGCTGCACCTAGGTGAATAATCTTAATTTTGTACATACCAGGACGTGAGACTTAAGTGTACCATAAAAGGCAAACACACAACAGAAATAAAACCATAACTGAAGAATATCTACATACTATGGGCTTCTAATCATTTGACTGTGAAAAGCTGCAGCCTGTTAGGCATTTGGAATCTATATTCATTTCTCTGCTAACTGTTATGTGAAAATACATGTAACTGCAATTAAACAATCTTTGTAAAGAAGCAGGAAAATATGTTCATATTCTATCTGCATTGCCAACTAGAAATATTTCATCAATAATTATGATCATCAGCTGCAGAAGCAAAGTGTACATGAACATGTGTTGATGTGTAATAATTGAAAAATCATGACAACAGCACAGGTTTCCTCACTAGTCCTGCATTGGTTTTCATACATGTGCAAGAAAAATCTTGAAGCCAGGAATTAGAGCAGTTACACTTTGGAGTCAGCTTTGCATTTAAAAGGACCACACCAAAAACCTAGGATGGCAGAGGGGTGCTCTAGAGTAGCCCCACAGTTCAGCGATGCCTCCCTGCTCACTCTCCTCCAGGCTGTGCGGGCAAGGTGGTATGTCCTTTCCCCCAGTGATGGTAAGAAGAGGCTCTCCCACTTGACCAAGGCAGCCTGGCTGGAGGTGGCAGGGGAGGTGAGTAGCTGTGGGGCCATCCGGCAACAAAGGGTCAAATGTTGAAGAGGATGAACGACCATTCCCCCAGCCAGCCGGGGCCCTCCAGACCTCGTGCGCATAAAGGACAACTGTCAAAGTCATTCACAGCCAAAGGGCAATCAGATCAGCAGCCTTCCTCCAGTCAGGCTGCTAGTGCAGAGGTTGCACCAAGAAGAGGCGCTCATAAGTGTTTAAAGAGAACACACTGACACAAATGGGAATGCACGGGTGTTACAGCAATATAAAATGTCCTTCACTAAATGTTCTTCAACACGTGTGTCCTTTTCTCTGTGTGAATGATGTATGCCAGCATGTAGCGCCAATGTCACATCACTTTGCACTGTTGGCCCTTCAGGAGAGCCAACGTATACAATATCATTGCCATGCCACCACTACTCATGAGCATCTCGACGGATGCAGTGACATGGACATCGGCTCAGTCAGTTGCTGCCTGGTTTACTCAGGGATGCTGCAGATGTGGATTGGTGCACAGTAGATGAGCGAGGGTGATGTGTGGTTTGCAGAGCTCATGTCGGTTCCTATGGAGCAGAGAGCCTTTGTCTGATAAGTCACTGCTGTTCATCTCTAGCTCACTCCTAGCCCTGCATGCAGAGTCTGGGTGCTATCTGTCTTCCCATGAGCCTTTCCTGTTGTAGGTCCTCAGTGTCCTCATAGTCCAAGGAGGAATCCTGTTGATGTCTCTCATCATGCCAGGCCTGCCCACAATTGGGTGCGTAGTTGTGCAGAGCACAGCAAGCAGCAAAGAAAGCAGCTGGCCTTTTCGGCCCGTAGTCCAGGGCATCATCCAAGCATTGGAAGTGTGCTTTCAGCATGCCGATCGCCTGCTCAATGGTGGCTCTTGTAGCTCTGTGGCTGGCGTTGTATCTCTCCTCTGCAGCAGTGGGGTTTCTCACTGGTGTCAGGAGCTATATCTGTAAGGGATAGCCCTTGTCTCCAAGAAGCCACCCCTCCATCTGAGCCAGCTCAGTGAACAGCAGTGGTAGCTGGGACTGGCACAGGACCCAGCTGTCATGGCAGCTGCCTGAGAAGCGGGCACAGATTTGCATGAAGCATCTCCAGTGATCACATACCAGCTGCACCTAGATTGAGAGGATTCCTTTAATGGTGACGTCTGCAGTGGTAGCCTGGCGGGGGGCCTGATGGCCACAAGGGTGCAGTCTATGAACCCTAAAACCTTTGGTTATCCGGCAATAGTGCCGAAACTGATGCCCCTCTGGGCCGGGCTGTGAGAGTCTGTCCTGAAGTGGACATACTCACTGGCCCTCCGGTGCAGGGCATTGGTGACCTCCCTGATGCAGCGGTGCACTGCCGACTGCGTGACCCCACAAAGGTCTCCGGTGGACCCCTGAAATGCTGCATGGGCCTCAAGCTGCTGAGCCGCTGCCATTATGAGAACCGCAGACATAGGATGTCCAGCGAAGTCCATGGGCTGCTGGTCATCTTTGAGCAGGGCACAGAGACGTATCACCACCCTCTCTACATATGCAATCACCTCTGACACTGGTGCTCTGACATCTGATGGCAAGTCATGTGGGGCCTGTAGATGCACAACGACCTGTAATGGTGAGCTACCCTTAGGAGCTGCTGCTCATGACCGGGGGCCTCTACGTGGACCGCACCTACCTGTTGATTTTGCCTCCAGCGCATATGGATCTTCAGAAGAAGCGGATCACACAATATAGGATGAGCCATCACCCATTTCTATGTGATAAATAAAGTTGTATCCTTCATTTATTCGAAGGTTCCTAACAGGGCAGGGATTGGTGTTGACGGGTACATCAGGTGCTTTGATGGATCAACTATGTGGTGTGGCATGTCATTGCCCATCTTGGCTAACACTCAGAGTGGCACATGACGACCACAAAGATCCTAACAGCTGCATCGATTGCCCCCACCATCCATACAACCTTAACGCTCCCACCCTTTCTGGCACCCTCTCCACACACAGGGTGATGAGAGTACCATTGCTCCTTCACACACACAAACAAATGCAGAGTGCACACTGTTTACGGAGGGAGGGTACACAGTACCTCCCTTCATGCCTGCAGAGCTTTCCCTCCAGTAATCCCAGACCCCCTCCCACCTCTCTTTAAGAATGCAGAGCTGAGACCCCTTTAATCCCCCCCTCCTCCCTTCAGGTATGCAGAGTTCAGACCCCTGTATATCTGGACTTACCTTCACTGTCGAGTACTCCTGCATCTGATGTCCCGTCTGTGTTTATGTTCATGAATGGAACGTCACATGACGGCCGCCCATTCAACGTAAAATGCAGAAGCATGGAGTGAGAGGCAGCAGGATGCATAATCAGGAGAGGTTTATAGGGGTCCCGCTGCCGAGTGGCGGGAGCCACACCGAGGTCCCCCCGCTGCCAGTAATATGTGGCGGGGCCTTCTCGACGTCAGGGGCTGAGGCGGGCCTCTCCCTGCAGGCTTTTATGGGCCCCTCCCACCACAACCCCCACGTTGAGGGGCTGGTTTTATCATGAAGACATTAAATGAAGGAGAATAGAATATAGAAACTGTTTGCAGAATTTAATCTATTGCTTCAGGGTGCCTAGAATCCTTAACTCATCTATTTAGGTTTAATTGCTTTGAGTTTTCAATTGGTGAGGGAGGGATGTTTGATTGATGGTCATTTTGCCACTTTGAAAATTTTATTTGTATTTGAAACTTTTATTGTGGGCAATTTCCCGAATTTTGGTTACTTGAGTATTATATGCTTCAAAAACTCTACAGTTGCTTGAGGGTTATATTGATTTGATAACTGCCTATCCCTAATTGCCCTTGAGAAGGTGATGGAGAGCCGCCTTCTTGATCCGCTGCAGTCCATGTGCTGTAGGTACACCCACAGTGCTGTTAGGAAGGGCGTTCCAGGATTTTGACCGAGCAACAGTGAAGGAATGGTGATATATTTCCAAGTCAGGATGATGTGTGACTTGGAGGGAAACTTGCAGGTGGTGGTGTTCCCATGCATCTGCTGCCCTTGTCCTTCTAGGTGAAAGAGGTCGCGGGTTTGGAAGGTGCTGTCTATGGAACCTTGACGAGTTGCTGCAGTGCATCTTGTGGATGGTACACACTGCTGCCACCTGTGGTGGAGGGAGTGAATGTTTGTAGATGGGGTGTCAATCAAGCTGCCTGCTTTGTCCTGGATGGTGTTGAGCTTCTTGAGTGTTGTTGGAGCTGCACCCATCCAGGAAAGTGAAAAGTATTCCATCACACTCTTGAATTGTGCCTTGTAGATGGTGGAAAAAAACATTGGGGAATCAGGAGGAGAGTCACTTGCCGCAAAATACCCAGCCTCTGATCTGTTTTTGTAGCCATAGTATTTATGTGGTTGGTCCAGTTAAGTTTCTGATCAATGGTAACCCTCCAGGATGTTGATGGTGGGGAATTCAGTGATGGTAATGCTGTTGAATATCAAGGGGCGATGGTCTGTTTCTCTCTTGCTGGAGATGGTCATTGCCTGGCACTTGTGTGGTGCGATTTTACTTTTTTGCTCTCTCTGTCTTTTAATTGTCTAACTGAGGTGATTTTTGTGCATCAGTCACCTGTTTTTACTTCCTTCTAGCTTTTCAAAAAAAAATGCAAGCTGGCCGTTTAATCCTTTCCGTGACCTGGGGTCAGCATTCCTGATTCTTGGCTTCCACCTGCTGTTCTCTGTACCCTTCCCTTTCTCCCTGCACCTACCTTCCAGTTTCAAGTTCTCATTCAGAGTCTTGCATCCAAAATGCTAACGTATCTTTTCTCTTTTCAGGTGCCAGTGCATCTCCTGTATATTTCCATTTAGTGTTTTGATTTCAGTTTTCCCAACATTTGCAGCTTTTTAAAACAGGTGTGTCTTCAAAGTGATTGTAGAATTTGACCCTTCAGGATTAATTGACTGGTAGTGTGGGAAGAGAGAAACCACTCAAATACCACATTATTTGCCTGAAAGCTTAACTAGTTAATCAGTAATTTTAACCAACAATGTCCTTTATTGTCACCGAACAAGTTTAACCTTGAACAAGATTTGCTCCCCTAACAAAACCATCACTTTAGTCTTTAATATGCTCCTCTTAGCTTTGCTGCTCAATGTTGAATGGTATTTTGTATCTATTTCATGAAACCGATTTTGTCTGTTCTCGGAACAAGGGAAATAGAATTTTGCAAAGGGCATGGTTCATACCTACAACAAGGATTATCAAAAAGACCCACACATTTTGTGAAATCATCATAAATCAGAACATAAAAAATGAAACTGTTACAGAATGCAATCAAAACTACATAATTTTAACACCTTTGGTATCAGGTTCAGTACAGTAGGAGCTGGAAATAGAGCAAAGCACCCTTCCTCTGTCCCAATATGTGTTCATCACAGTTTCAAGAACAAGATCTCCCTCCAATCCCTGTGTGACTTTCTTCTTATTTTCCACAGAAGCCATTCTTGTAACCTTGCTGAGTGAGACTATTAATGCAGTGCCAATTCATCCCAAGATATGGGCAGTGCTTTTATGTCGACTCATGTTACTGGGAATTAGGTTGAGACTTTCCAGACCTGGCACGAGAGGCAACTTTATCCTATCAGTTTGTGGTAGATTTGAACCAAAGTTTCAGAGCTGAGTGGATGGTATTCAAACCAATACACCATCCAGCCTTCTTAAGCATGCTTTGTGTGTGCAGTTAACACTGAAATAATATTTTAAGTTAATGTGATGTCTCCTGTCTAAATAAAAACCCTCTCTCTATTACTATAGGCCTAGTTATTATTTAAAAAAGGATCATTGACATCCAAGCAAATACTTCTCCAAAGACTGGACAAACTCACTCCAATAATAAATCATACACCAAGCCACTCTCCTACCTCTGCATCATCTTGCGTGGTTTTAAGAAGCATTGGAAAATGGTCTCAGTCCCAGAACACATGTTTGCACAACAATAAATACCTGTAATATCAGTTCTGATGAAAAGTGATCAGCCTGAAACATTTCTGCTTCAAGACCTCCCTATTTAACCCAATCACCAGTCTCTAACGGAACCCTCTAGCAAACTCCTGCTCTGGAGAAGGACCAGGAAAATCTGCCTCCAATTTTTTTTTTGAAGACTTTAAATTTATATTAATGACTGTGATCTTGCATGAGAGGGCTGTGCATTGTTTCAGCTCCCCTGCAAACCTAGTATGTTTGATTTGCACCAGCCTGGAGCAGGTGCAGCTATTAATCTGCTCCATTGTGGCCTGACTCAGCACCACATGGTACAGTGTCCGACATAATAGATTCACAGTCATGTCTGCCACCTGCTGTACCTGGACAAATATAAAAACATATGACACTGCTAAATTAATAGCATGCTGCATGTGAAAAGAAAACTGGCACCTTTAGAAGGGGACAAAACTGGAATAAAAAAAACATTTGACAGGCACTAAAGATATAGTTAATTTATTTTATGTTTCACATACTTCCTTTGAAAGTAGCTCAGTTGGTATCACTTGTGTCGCTAAGTCAGAAGGTGAAGTCCATCTCCAAAGACCAGAGCACAAAGTCCAGGCTGATGTTTCAGTGCAGTACTGTGAGTGACATCTTTCTGATGCAACATTAAGCTGAAGCCTTGTCTGCTCTCTCAGGTGGATGTAATAAATCCCATAATGCTAATGGCATCCCTGGTGTCCTGGCCAATATTTACCCCTTAACCAGCACCACTATAACATAATATCACACTGCTGTTTGCAGGATCTTGCTGTGTGCAAATTAGCTGCTATATTTTCTACATTACAGCAGCAACTACACTTCAAAAAGTAGTTCATTGTTTGTAAAGTGCTTTGGGACATCCTGAATGGTGCTATGTGAATGCAAGTCTTTCTTCCTTTGACAACAGGCTGTGTTTTTTCTCCATTAGTAAGAGATAGCATCCTACGTTCCTCCATGGCTTCTGAAGTCTCTGGCACTTTCATCTTCGCCAGTCAGTCAGAGATTTTTTTTTTAATGGAGTGAGAAAATTGTCCATTCCTGTCCTTCTGTTAGTGGGCCGTGTGGAGCTGAATGATCATCATTTTTCCAGCACCGTGCACAATATCAATGCAAGAACATGCTGCATGTGAAGCATTAGTCAAAAGCTGTACATTCCAACAAATCGGGGCATCTAGACGTATAAGGTCACAATTAAAGTAGCAGAGTTGAATCTAATCAGCCTTAACTGCCCGAAACTCTGCTTTCGCCACTGTAAACAAATAAAATGTTGGCCAGTGGTGTAAAATGAATGAGAGAGGTACGATGAAATGTCAAGTTTTCAACTTTAATGAAATGTCTCACTCAGAGACCTGATGACAAAGCAGCAAGATTCATTAAATGGGTAAAAATTTTAATTAAAAGGCCGGAAGCACACAGTAAGCAAGTAAGCATCTGGGGAAAAAATAATATTTTGTGTGGAACCCTTCGCAGTAAGTGTTGCCTATTCTTGGAAACATATCTACAAGAATGACTGTGTAATGAGAGTATATAAAGCATTTGTTTACGCTAAGCCGACCAAAAACTGAGTTTCCTTTTTCAACTTAATCTCAGATGACAGCTGCATGTACTCCCAATCCTAGTTGCTTTGAAAAGGTGGTATGGGGTCTTCTTGAACAATATAATAGTTTGACAACTTAGTAGATTCAATGGTATTAAGGGTCAATTACAAAGTGTAGGACTGGAGTCACATGTAGGCCAGACCAGGAAGGGGATAGCAGGGTCCCTTATCAGTGAAGCACAAGAAAGATAAGAAGAGAGAGAAAGAGAGAAACAGAAAGAGGGAGAGAAAGATAAAGAGGGAGAAAGAGAGAGGGAGAGAAAAAGAGAACAAACTTGTAGTTATACAGCACCTTTCATAACCTCAGGGCATCCCAAAGCACTTTGCAGCCAATGGAGTACTTTTTGAAGTGTAGTCACTGTTGTGATGTAGGAAACACAGGAGCCAATTTGTGCATAGAAAAGTCCCAAAAGTATCAGTGATGATGACAGATAATTTTTTGTGACTCCATCCTCCCCACCGGCCAATGTCTGAGATCAAAAAAGACTATTTGCAATGTTGTCATCTTATTTGGCCCAGAGATGAACTTCCAACCCTATTTCCGCTCCATCACCAAAACTGCCCACTTCCACCTCTGTAATAATCCCTGCCTCAGCTCACCTGCTGCCGAAATCCCCATCCATTCTTTTGTTACCTCTAGACTCGACTATTCCAATGCTCTCCTCGCCATCATCCCACCTTGCACCCTCCGCAAACTTGAGCTTATCCAAAATTGTGCTATTGGAATCAATACTCGCATCAAATTCCATTCACCCACCACCTCTGCACTCACTGACCTACATTGACTCTCGGACCGGCATTGACTCTCGGACCGGCAACACTTCAATTTAAAAGTTCTCATCCTTGTTTTTCAAATTTCACCATGGCCTCAGCCATACCCATCACTAACCTCCTCCAGCTTTACAACCCTCCACCATCTCTGCGCTCCTCTAATTCTGGTTTCTTGCACATCCCTGATTTTAAATCACTTCACCATTGACGGTTGTGCCTTCTGCTACCTAGGATCTAACCCTCCCTAAACTGCTTTGCATCTCTACCTTTGCTTCCTCCTTTAGGATGCTCTTTAAAACTTAGCTCATGTCCTAATGTCACCTTATGTGACTTGGTGTCAAGTTTTGTTTGAAGTGTTTGGGAAATTTATTATGGTAAAGATGCTATATAAATGCAAGTTGTTGATAAGTATTGGCCAAGACACCATGGAAAACCTCCCTGCTCGTCTTTGACGTTGTGCCATGGGATCTTTTACGTCCACCCAAGAGGGCAGACGAGGCCTCAATATTGCATTGTAACATCAATCTACATTTTGTGCTCAAATGTCTGCAGTAGAACTTGAACTCACAACCTTCTGACTCAGACAAGAGTGTTACCACTGAGCCGAAGCTGACACCAGTTAGGTTTTTAAATGGCAAGTTGGTAGGCTTGGGTCCATTTTTTGCCCAGTGCTAGCCTACAAATTAGTTAGTAATTTTCATAATTTGCTGCAGCAGAATTTGTACACAACTTCTAGCATTCCTCGTTCAGTACTGTAACGACTACGCTACGATATCCCCAGACCAAAGAAAAGGGATTCTATCACTCCAGTCTAATCTAGGATATAAGTAAATCCTAGTGCCTTGAATAATAAATACCCTGTCAGTCAGCAATGTATCAACATTATAAATAGACTTATCAGCAACCACCAGTGTCGCAATGACGGGATGTTTTTGCCCAGTTTTGTTTAGGGATTATCAGATTATGTTTGTTTATGAGATGGAATTTGCTGGCTGGATGTTGTATTTCTGAATCACTACAACCAACGAGAGAGAAAGAGAGAGAGCGTGAGCAGGCAATGGATTTGTTTACTACATTGTGCTGAGTAGGAAGGAGAACAGCTGTTCATGTCGATGCAGCAACAGCATTCTTCAGCTCCATCAACTCAATATGGTTCAGCATTTTCCATTTAGCTGCACCACATTTATTATCGACAATGCAAATTTCAAGAACATTTTGTTTTAATCATAGAATCATAGAAAGTTTACGGCACAGAAAGAGGCCCATCATGTCTGTGCCTGTCGAAAACATTCCACCCATTCTAATCCCACCTTCCAGCATTTGGTCTATAATCCTGCAGATTACGGCACTTGAGGTGCATATCCAGACTTCTTTTGAATCAGTTGAGAGTTTCTGCCTCAACTACCCTTTCAGGCAGTGAGTTCCAGACCCCCACCACCCTCTGGGTGAAAAAAGCTTTCCTCATCTCCCCTCTAATCTTTCAACCAATCATTTTAAAACTATGCCCCAAAAGTTAATGACTCATCCCTGCCTGTGCTTCTACCAGTGAAGAGAAAGAGAGTGCGAGAGGGAAAGAGAAATCAGTGTCATATAGTATTACTTTTGCCCAGGCTTTATGCAGTTACATCTGCACGCTCACTCATAATCCTGCGGCAATGAATGGAAGCAAAAAGAGTCAGAGCAAATCACCTCTATCATTGTGTCTAACAGCACAGTTTACCTTACACACAAAACAAGTTGACTTCATACAAATGAACTTACTCCCTTTTGGAAATAAACAGTAAATTTGTAAACTATTACTCCATATGTAACAGCATTAAGAGACTGTGGGCAGACCAAAAATAAACCTTGCACTAAACCTATATCTGGGATGGCTCTTCCAATTCCACTTGTATCCTTCAATAGGATACAACTTAATGTTTGCTGTGTGAGGGGTGATCCTTCTCTCACCTCCAGCCTTGCTCTCTCCCTTTCTCTTTCAACCTTTCTTGTCTTTCTCCTTACACTTTGGTGAAGCAAATTGAGAATTTCTACTGCATTAAAGGAGCTATTTGAATGCAAATTGTTGGTTGTTCTCTACTGATACTACTATATACAGTGCTCTGCTAATTTTTTTCTCATTTGTTTCTTCTAAGCTGAACATACGAACATATGTATTAGGAGCAAGAGTAAGCCACTCGGCCCCTCGAACCTGCTCCACCATTCAATAAGATCATTGCTGACCTGATTATAACCTGTACTCCACATTGCCACCTACCCCCGATAACATTTCACCCCCTTGCTTATCAAGAATCTATCTACCTCTGCCGTAAAAATATTTAAAGACTCTGCTTCCACAGCCTTTTGAGGAAGAGAATTCCAAAGACTCATGACCCTCAGAGAAAAAAATTCTCATCTCTGTTTTAAATGGGCGACCCCTTATTTTTAAATAGTGACCCTTAGTTCTAGATTCTCCCACAAAGGGAAACATCCTTTCCACATCCACCCTGTCGAGACCCCTCAGGATCTTATATATGTTTCAATCAAGTCGCCTCTTACTCTTCTAAACTCCAGCAGATACGAGCCTAGCCTGTCCAACCTTTCCTCACAAGACAACCTACCCATTCCAGGTATTAGTCTAGTAAACCTTCTCTGAATTGCTTCCATTGCATTTACATCCTTCCTTAAATAAGGAGACCAGTACTGTACACAGTGCAGTTATAACTGAAGCATAACCTCCATACTTTTGTATTCAATTCCCCTCGCAATAAATGATAACATGCTATTAGTTTTCCTAATTACTTACAGTACCTGCATACTAATCTTTTGTGATTCATGCACTAGGACACCCAGATCCCTCTGCATCGCAGAGCTCTGCAATCTCTCACCATTTAGATGAAATGCTTCTTTTTTTATTCTTCCTGCCAAATGGACAATTTCTCATTTTCCTACATTATACTCCATTTGCCAGCTCTTTACCCACTCACTTAACCTATCTATATCCCTTTGTAGCCTCCTTATGTCCTCTTCACAACTTAATTTCCTACCTATCTTTGTGTCATCAGCAAATTTAGCAACCATATGTTCGGTCCCTTCATCCAAGTCATTTATATAAAATGTAAAAGGTTGAGGCCCCAGCAATGAACCCTGCGGCACACCACTCGTTACATCTTGCCAACCAGAAAATGACCCATTTATGCCTACTCTCTGTTTCTTGTTAGCTAGCCAATCTTCTATCCATGCCAATATGTTACCCTCATACCATGAGCCTTTATTTTCTGCAGTAAGTTTTGATGTGGCAGCTTATCAAATGTCTCCTGGAAATCTAAGTACAGTACATCCACTGGTTCCCCATTATCCACAGCACATGTTACTTCTTCAAAGAAATCCAATAAATTGGTTGAACATGAATTCCCTTTCACAAAACCATGTTGACTGTGCCTGATTACCTTGAATTTTTCTAAGCGCCCTTTAATAACAGCTTCTAACATTTTCCCTAAGACAGATGTTAAACTAATTGGCCTGTAGTTTCCTGGTTTCTGTCTTCCTCATGCTGGGCTGAATTTTCACCTTGGAGGTGGGAACCAGGAGCCAGGACTGTTTCCGGGTCCTGAACCCACCCCTCAGGGGGAAAACAGTCACTTGTTGGAATTTTGACCTGGGTGTCCCCTTAATTGGCATGGAGACAGACTCTCAAAGCTGGATGGCCAATCAGAGGACTTTCAACTTCACAGGAGCACGTGACTGCAGTAAAAGGTAAATACCTGAGACGGTGCTTCAACAAGCAGGTGCCCTTTCAAGCACTTTTTAAAAACTTTAATTAAAAATACAAAAATTTGCCAGGTCCCACTCGGTGGGTGTTGTGGGGGGGGGGGGGGGGGGGGGGGGTGGTGGGGGGGACCTCTCTACAGGGTGGCCTTTGGCTGTACCCCCACCCAGGCAGGCAGAGAGGGCCTGTATGCCTGCCTGGAGCACTGGCACTCCAGCCTGCCACTGGGTGCCTGCTTCCAGGCAGTAAACCTGTCCCCATTGCATTGGTAAACTGGAGACCGACCGGAAAGGCTCTTAAGGAGCCTAATTGCCTGGCCGCCTCGTGGTGGTGACAGCCTTCCCGGGCCCTGAACCTGCATCAGCCAAAATAGCCGACATCAGGAACAAGGTCAGGAAACTGGCATGCCGGCTGGCCTTGTAATTTTCGGGCCCTGTCCACCTTCGCTCCCGATTTTGGCGGAGCCCGAAAATACAGTCTTCTGTTTTAAACCTGCTTTAGTCCTACAATCTTTTAAAACACCTGCTCAACCTTGCCAGATCAATACTTCATAATGTACCTAATTTTCTCCCCTTTTCATTCTCTGTTGGTAATGTCTATGGACTGTGTAAAATTTCTGGGAAGTAGTAAGATGAGCAAATGGTGAAGACATACGTACACATTTAATATATGAAGTAAAATATGGTCTTGAAAACTGAGAAAGACTGTAATTATCACATGTAAGTGAGAATATAAAGGGATATATCAAGGTGGAGCCAAAATGACATGAAAGAAAGGGTAACAAAATTCATAGTTGCACATGACCTGAGGGTATAAAGCATCTTGCAGCAGAATTAGAAGGCTGTTTCGGCACTAAATTACAGAGAAACAAATTATATGCTGTTCTGTTCTTATGGCTCAGATGGTTTTTAGTGTTCCTAACATTAAAGCTTTAGGTAAAAAAGGAACAATAACTATTACAGCTTTAAACAACTTGAAATTCAACAACGCACTGTTAGCTTATAGCAGGACTCTCTTCTTCAGTCTGGATCTAATTGGTTGTTTAATTGGAACATTGATACACTACATACTGGTGTTAAAGTGATATCCATAAAGTATCA
The DNA here is from genome assembly GCF_036365525.1 of Heterodontus francisci. Taxonomy (NCBI): domain Eukaryota; kingdom Metazoa; phylum Chordata; class Chondrichthyes; order Heterodontiformes; family Heterodontidae; genus Heterodontus; species Heterodontus francisci. The sequence goes on along the minus strand of NC_090401.1, from coordinate 51,834,657 downwards.
AACTGATAGTTCAACACACACCATAAATCATCAATGGGTGCTTTAATTCAAGTAAGATATGTTGATTTTCAACATTCCCATTATAGAATTCAATGTGCAAGTTTTCATAATATTTTTATCTTGTATGAAATAAAATTTTCAGTTAAAACAATCGTGGACATTCATATAGATGCTAATAGCCATACTTTATCATCTATAGTGTAAAATTACTGTGCTGCAATCTCAGTGGTCTGGTAGTTGCAGTGGTTCTGTAGAGGTTGCTGCTGCATTAAAAACAATGATGTGATTAATAACACCAATGTACTTGTCTCAATGTCAGTCTCCACCCTTCAGACTGGAAAATTATAACAGTTGTGATTACAGGACACTTGAATTCTTTAGCTACTTGGAAAACAATGTTTTTCTTACTGAGAAACCAAGGTAATGGGCCATGAAATAAAGATAGCACCTTTCACAAGCTCAGGGTGTCACAAACAGCTTTACAACAATTTTTTTCTGTTGTGATGTTGGAAACACACCAGCCAACTTTCACACAGCAAATGTGCTAACGACCAGGCAATCTTTTTTAATGATGTTAGTTGAGGGATAGATATTGGTCAGCATATCAGGGACCACCCCTGCTCTTCAAAACGATATCTTACAAACATAAGGACTGGGAGCTGGAGTAGGCCATTCAGCCCTCGAGCCTGCTCTGCCATTCTATAAGATCATGGCAGATCTGTTTGTGGACTCAACGCCAACTTCCCGCCTACCTCCGGTACCTTTTGACTCCCTTGTTTGCCAAGAATCTGTCTACCTCTGTAGCAGAGTGGTGTAGTGGTTAGCACTGTAGCCGCACAGCTCTAACAACCTGGGTTCAGTTCTGGGTACTGCCTGTATGGAGTTTGCAAGGTCTTCCTGTGACTATGTGGGTTTCCACTGGGTGCTCTGGTTTCCTCCCAAAGACTTACAGGTTGACAGGTAAATTGCCCCTAGTGTAGGTAGGAGAGTGGTAGGGAATATGGGATTAATGTAGGATTAGTATAAATGGTTGGTTGGCACAGGCTCAGTGGGCTGAAGTGTCTGTTTCAGTACTGCATCTCTCTATAAAAGCATTCCATGACCCTACTTTCCAGGGAAGGGAGTCTCACAAACTTTGAGAGAAATTTTTTTTTCCTCATCTCTGTCTTAAATGGGAGACCCCTTATTTTTAAATTGTACCGCCTAGTTTTAGTCTCTCCCACAAGGGGAAATATCCTTTCAACATCCACCCTGTCAAGTCCACTCAGGATCTTATATGTTTCAATAAGATCACCTCTCATCCTTCTAAACTCCAATGAATACAGACCCAACCTGTCCAACCTTTCCTCATGAAATAACCCTCTCATCCCAGGAATCAGTCGAGTGAACCTTCTCTGAACTGCTTCCAATGCAATTATATCCTTTCTTAAGTAAGGAAACCAAAACTGTACACAATACTCTAGATGTGGTCTCACCAATGCCCTGTTTAACTGTAGCAAAACATCTCTACTTTTATATTGCATTCCCCTTGCAATAAATGACAACATTGCATTTGCCTTCTTAATCACTTGCTGTAGCTGCATACTAACTTTTTGTGTTTCATGTACTAGGACACCCAGATCCCTCCGCATCTCAGAGTTTTGCAATCATTCTCCATTTAAATAATATGCTGCTTTTCTATTTTTTGGGGCACAGTGGACAAGTTCACACTTTCCCACATTATACTCCATCTGCCAAATCTTTGCCCACTCACTTAACCTATCTATATCCCTTTGTAGCCTCCTTGTGTCCTCTTCACAACTTACTCTCCTACCTATCATTATGTCATCAGCAAATTTAGCCACCATACCTTCTGTCCCATCATCCATGCCTTTGATATAGATTGCAAATAGTTGAGTCCCCAGCACTGATCCCTGTGGCACACCACTAGTTACAGCTTACCAACCTGAAAATGACCCATTTATGCTTACTCTCTGTTTTCTGTTAGCTAACTAACCCTCTATCCAGGCTAATATGTTACCCATGGACTCTTACTTTGTTTAGTAACCTTTGATGTGGCAATACCTTCTGGCTACACCACCTCCACAGGTTCCCCTTTATCCTCGTTGCTTGTTACTTCCTTAAAAGAGCTCGAACAAATTAGTCGAACATGATCTCCCTTTCACAAAACCATGTTGACTCTGTCTGATTGCATTGGGATCTTTTACATCCAACCAAAAAGGATGGGTAGGGCCTTAGTTTTAACATCACATCTGAAAGACAGCACTTTCAACAGTGCAACATTCCCTCACTACTGTACTGGAGCATCAGTCTAGATTAGGTATACAACTCTCCAGCACAGGACTTGAACCCACAACCATTATGCTACACAGGTGAGAGCATTATTCATTGTGCTACAATTAATAGAATACAGAGCCCTAATGCAAGCATCAAGGCTGAGGAGAGCAAGACAGATGATTAAGAGATAGTGCTAGGGTGTCAAGAATCTTGATTTTAAAAGCTTTTAGCAGGAAGAAAAGATTGAGGGAGGTAAGGACTTCCAACATTTAAGGTCCTGGAATAGAATGAATTAAAGAGTTGCACGTTTGATGAACCCAGATTTGAACAGCAAGGATGTGAGAGGTGGAAGAGGCTGTAGGATTGTGTATTTTCAGCTTAGAAAGAACAAGAGGAACATTGACCATTGTTGCATTAATATTGAAAGGCAACAAAGGTTCTACTAAAGATAGAGGTTGAAGGCTAAAGATGAAACAGGGATTGCTTATTTGACGACAAGCTTCTACTCGTTTCTTTTCCAGTGAAGTACTGAACGTGTAACTTCTGAGATTTGGCAGCAATATTCTAATCTTGGATGGACTTGTGCTTTGTTGGAGAATCAAAAATTGTTGAAGGAAAAAGAAGTGTTTGTCAAGGAATAAAATTAACTGTTTATTGCCTCCATTGAAGTAGCATACACAATGTCATAATGTTAAGAATTTCTCTACTAATATTACACAACTTAATATCTAGGTGATGGCATTCTGAAAGTAGCCTTTGCATTGGATGAAAAATAATAACCCATAAATTACTGTGCTGCATTTGGGGGAAAAAAATATATTTTGCAAGATAGAATCACTGGGTTCATGTCTATGATTTCCCACAAAGCAAACTCCCAATCTTAGCTGGGTCTGAGGAAGCCAGACATTTCACCACTTATGGTCAGTCACTCCAGGCTGGTTTTCCTAGTGTTTATTATCAACCAAGAACATTGAGATAGGTTGTGAGAGCAAGGGTTGGTGTATGAGACAGAAGGACCAGAAGGAAGAGAAAAAAATCCAAATGGAAATGGGACATAAATTATGAAGAAAAGTCATAAAAAATTATGAATTTATTCAATGGATATATTGATGCTGTTTTTCTTTAGCTATAGCAGCCAAATGGCTAGGAGCCAGGGTGAAGCATACTTTAAGGAGAGAGACAACAGAATGCTGTGGTAGAAAGTGACCTGGGTGTCCTTGTATATGTATCACAAAATGTTAGCATGCAGGTACAGCAAGTAATTAGGAAGGCAAATGGAATGTTGGACTTTATTGCAAGGGGCGTGGAGTATAAAAGTAGGGAAGTCTTGCTACAACTGTACAGGGCGTCGGTGAGACCACACCTAGGGCTGGGTTTTACCAAGCCCACGATGTCAGGCTCTTTGTGGCGGGGGTGGGGGGGGGGTGAAGATCATTCCAACAGAGGCCCATCACAGAGGCTGACGCTGGGAGGGCCCGGCCTGATCCTCCTGGTGGCAGTGAGATTCCATGGCGGCCCCACACTGCTGGGTGATGGGACCTGGCTTTTAAATATTTAAATTACTGACAAGCATAAATTTAAATCAACTTACCTTAAATCCTCCAGGAGATTGCAGCAGCTGGTACTCCTGTGCCTTCAATTCCCTGTCCGGGTGACACTGGTGGGGAACAGGGAGGAGTTAAGATTTTCAGTGCAGGGGGGCAGTGGTGGAATGGGGTCAAATAAACGTAATGGATGTAGGGGATGGTGGGAAGGGGTGAGCTTTGTGCAGTCTGTGGGGGAGCGAGTGAGCGAGCGAGCAAGGGGAAGGGGAAGGGGAAGGGGAAGGGAAGGGGAAGGTCAGATTTAAAAGGTAAGTGTTCTGGGGGGAAAGGGTTTTGAGGCAACTCATTCCTGTATTGAATAAAATGGTTTTCCTTTGCAATTTTTGGAATGTCAACTTGGTGCTGTTTTGAACTATTGTGTAATTTTTTTTTTTACAGATTTTTATGAATAAAGTATATTTTGGAAAAAAAGTTTCGGGGGGGAAAGTGTGCACTAAAGCTTGGGGCAGCTGCGCAAGGTGCTCCCACCATAGTATACCAAGGGGTTGGAACCCGTGTAAAACCCCTCGCTTGTATGCACCAAAATATGATTTTGCTGTGTAATGCAAATGTACATTGCATGTAAAATGGAATGGCAAGGGTTGCGAGGAAACTCACGTTCTGTATCAAAGGAAAATTATTTCTTTGCACTTTGTGGAATGTCAAATTGGAACTGTTTTGTAATTTTTTTTAAAACAGATTTTTATAAATAAAGTATATTTTTGGAAAAAAATGTTTTTGGGGAGAGGGCAAATAGTTAATGTAATTGTTATTGGGAGGTGCAAAAGGGGCGTTAGAAATTTATTGTAATAATTTTGGGGAGATACTGCTTTAAAATTCAAACTGACCGGCAGGGCTGGCTGCCCTTTAGAAATGATGCCAGTGCCTGTTCACAGGCAGCTGACGCCATTGCTGGGGATGGACAGCTTGCCCCCTCCATGTGATTGGGCGGGGCGTGCCGGCCCGGCTATTTAAATGAGCCGCCACGTGCGGGCCGCCATTTTTTGTGCTCGCCGCTGAGATCCAGCCCCTAGAGTACAGTTTTGATCTCCTTACTTGAGGGATGTACTTGTATTGGAAGCAGTTCAGACAAGGTTCACTGGCCTGACTGCTGGGATGAAGGGGTTGTCTTATGAGGGAAGGTTGAACAGGTTGGGCCTATACTCATTGGAGTTTAGGAGAGAGAGGTGATCTTATTGAAACATAAGATTCTGAGGGGGCTTGACAGGGTAGATGATGCTGAGAGGATGTTTCCCCTCATGAAGGAATTTAGAACTAGAGGGCACAGTTTCAAAATAAGCGGTCTCCCTTTTAAGACAGAGCCAAGAAGGAAATTCTTCTCTCAGAGCTCATTAATCTTTGGAATTCTCTTCCCTAGGGAGCAGTGGATAAATTCAAGGCTGAGTTAGACAGATTTTTGATCTACAAGGGTTACGGAGATCAGGCAGGAAAGTGGAGTTAAGGCCATAATCAGATCAGCCATGATCTTATTGAATGGCCGAGCAGGCTTGAGGGCCGAATGGTCTACTCCTGCTCCTATTATGTTCTTGTGTTCTTAACTCCATTCCTCTGGATCTTACAACATACATTTAGCCAGCAGCTGTATGATGTAATTTAATAGATAAAATATATTCTGTTTAATGTGCAAACTTGAAAGTACACAGTTTTAAACTCCATCTCCAAAAGCACTTCATAGGGTGCTGCTTTGATCCTACATATGTAATTCAAGAACATTATTCAGTGTTCACATGCCAATGCATGCTGCAAATTTGAAAATAAGATAGTATGTATGCCTATTATTACTGGGCCTACCAAAGTAAAACTCAGCTATTGGAACATTGTTCAACAAGTCAGATTCACCCTAGTCCTTAAGCACCGAGGCCCATTCTATGATCCGAACTGCTACTGCAGCTGAGATCAGCTAACCCAGCACAGAGTGGTATCAAACATACAGTTGCAGAATCATAGAATGGTTACAGCACAGAAGGAGGCCATTCGGCCCATCATGTCTGTGCCAGCTCTCTGCAAGAGCAACTGACCTAGTCCCACTCCCCACCTTTTCTGTGTAGCCCTGCAATTGTTTTCTCTTCACATAATTATCCAATTCTCTTTTGAAGGCCTGGATTGAATCTGCCTCCGTCACACTCTCAGCCAGTGCATTCCAGATCCTAACCACTCGCTGCGTAAGAAAGTTTTTCCTCGTGTCACCGTTGCTTCTTTTGCCAATCACCTTAAATCAGTATTGTCTAGTTCCTGACCCTTCCACCAATGGGAACAGTTTCTCCCTATCTACTCTGTCCACATCCCTCATGATTTTGAACACCTGCATCAAATCTCGTCTTAATCTTCTCTTCCATAAAGGAGAACTACCCTAACTTCTCTAAGCTATCCCTGTAACCAAAGTTTCTCATTCTTGTAGCTCTTTTATGCACCCTCTCTAATGACTAGGTGATGCTTGCCTTTATTAGCTGAGGGATAGAATATAAGTGCGGGGAGGTTATGCTGGAACTGTATAAAACACTGGTTAGTCAATAGCTGGAGTACTGCGTGCAGTTCTGGTCATTGCACGATAGGAAAGATGTAATTGCAGTCGAGAGGGTACAGAGGAGATTTACGAGGATGTTGCCTGGACTGGTGAAATTTAGTTGAGGCAAGATTGAATAGGTAGGGTTATTTTCTTTGGAAGAGAGGAGGCTGAGGGGAGACCATATTGAAGTGTATAAAACTATGAGGGATCTAGATTGGACAGAAAGGCCCTATTCCCCTTGGTTGAGGGGTCCATTATCAGGGGCATAGATTTAGCGCAAGAGGTAGGAGGTTTAGGGGGATCCGAGGGGAAATATTTTTCACCCAGAGGGTGGTGGGGATCTGGAACTCACTGCTTGTAAAGGTGGCAGAGGAAAAATCCCCTCATAACATTTAAAAAGTACTTGGCTATGCACTTGAAGTGCCGTAACCTACAAGTGAGATTAGGCTGGAAGGCTCCTTGTCAGCTGGTGTGGATCCGATGGGCTGAATGGCCCATTTTCGTGTTGTAAATTTCTATGATTGGAAGGGCTTCCACTCCCTAAACATTCAGCTGGTTCATGCTCTATGCATGCATGGGCTTGTTATCCTGGCAGCTGCCATGATGCCATCAACCTCCGGCAGTTCAGTGTGCCGCAGCTCTTCATACCACTACCGAAACTTTGTGGATGGATTCTAATGGACAAGGAATGGCTACTCACACCTGAGAACGTTGCTCCTCATCCCTACTCAACTCTGTCTCCGTGTACCTTAATCTCATGATCGTGTTGCCTGGCTTGTGGTCAACTGCACTCACAATGCTTAGTGGACCCCTCTGATGGTCCTGTGATCCCTGGAGGGCCAGGACCCCCTCCAGTGACCGAACATGCACAGACCACTTGCTCCACTAACTCTGCTCACCCAATGGCACCTGTGTGCCAATGGAGGAGTGCCCCTTTCAGCCGTGCACCCTTTTACGGGCCCACCTAATTGAATGACGTAGCCATGACTGGATCCCTGCTGTGTTGCCACTTCCTTCCATTGTGTAACCCGTTTGGTCCTGACAAAAATTGAAAACTGGCCCTTGATGAGCTGACAAACTCGTTAACAAGCTCAATTGGCCATCGCGGGGGTTGCCGATTCTCATCTTCCGCCCTCCAGAGCAAAATCGCCAGCAGTCAGAAGGGCAACAGCAAACTGGCACATAGGCTGGTGGCGCAAACTTTCACTCTCACCAGCCTCTGTTGCTGCCCTCATCGGTCCACAAAAATCCTGCCCCTAGTGTCAGAGATCCAAGTTGTGAGGAATGATTGGATAGACTTGGGGTTTTGGAGATGGGAAGGAGGCATCTGAGAGGTGATCTTCTGAGGATGTACAAAGTTGTGAAGGAATAGACAAGGTAAATTGGAATATTGCTCCAAGTTGAATTGTGAATGTGGAAAAAAATGCCATTTGCCCGATGACCAAAAACATTTTTTTTCGGGCCGCTTGCCTCATTAGAAGTGACCGTCGGGTATATCCAAGGGATCAGAGTAAGCAATGGTTTGGGGTGGGGGGCAGGGAAGGGGGCGGGATGGTGGAGAGGGTTGTGTTGAAATGCCTGTGGAATTGGGGGAGCTCTCCAGCTTTCTTAACTTTCACTGATGGCCATATGGGCCACAGGAGACTTCTGAGCAGGTCAGTCTTGTTCTGCTGAAGCTAGATGAACTTCACCAAGGGGTTCTTCAGCAGTCACTAAATAACATTTGCAACGGACCCAACGTTTGTCTTAGGTGGCCAGCAGGAATGCTAAAAGTGAAACCCTCAAAATTAGAAGTGGACCCAATTCCTCTGCCAGACCATATCGCTGCTAAATTGGAATGCTTTGCACCTATTTTACACCCAATGAATGGGTGCAAAACCCACCAATTTCTACCCTAATAAGTCTACTGACTGGTTAGTCATGAACACAGCAACAAAGATTTCAGGGTTCTGGGTGGTTAATAAATCACCAATCAAAATTCTAGCTGAATTACCTCAGACCATGTGGTGTGTTAATTTTTCACCACTGGCACCATAATTAAAATTAAAACAGTAATTACATAAGCCTGGGGAAAATTATTCTTTAAAATAAAATCAGTGATTGGTACAATTGGCATTAATCCGAGCACCAGACTTAGTGCTACAGATTTAAATTGGACCCACTGTTTATTTGAGGACAGACTGGCTGCATGTTTAAAGCTTTGAGGACTCCAGTCATTCTTGAGCCAAATCCAAAAGATAATACAAGATTAGAATTTTCCATCTGCTTTCAAGTGAACTAATGGATAGTATGCAACACACTGTGGCATTTGCACACACTTATTTTAATATATGGTGCCTTGTTGTAAAGCTTCAAATAATTGAGCTAGGAATGACAGGACCTTTAGTGGGCATGACACCATCACTAACTTAAATTTCTGACATTTCATGCTTTGGTTAGATGTCTGGATAAACATCCTTTCACTGCAACTGCTCAGAGGAGCTGCTGGAAAATGGAATCTGAAATCATCTCTAATCTTTCACATGGGCTGCAAGCCAGAGCAAAGAGAGGTTACAGAGCAAGCAGAGCCTTTACCAAGATGGATAACTGACATCAGAGCAGTTGCAATTCCTCTTGGATCTTCTGGCTGGTTTTATCTACTTACTTACAGAAAGCACTTGAGAGCCTTCAGTCATAATTAGAAAGCTGAAAACCATTAGAAAACTACTAATGCTGCTCAGTAACCTTGTCAAGACCAGTTAGAATATCAACAGTCAATGTAGCTGACCATAAAGACTGTTATTTGCTATTATCAGTCCAAGCTACCAGGCCCTTGTTACTAAGCAGGTTTGGTTAATCCTAAAAAAAAAGGGGGCAGTGAATTCACTGTAATTTTACAATTTGTGTGGACTATCAGAGAATCTTTGTCTCAGCTGCTTGTTCGAAAGATTCCACCAGTTTGTCACCATTCCTCTCCTACCCTCCCTTGCTGGGCTGCAGGTCTATGGGCATTGGCAGCCCCCCTTGCTCAAGTGACCATCTGATTCTGCGGACAATTAATGTTTTCAAGGTATGCAATACAGGAGGTCGTCACAACGAAGCCTGATCCTGCCTACACATGGCCACTTTCCAGCAGGGGTGACTTGTTAGGAATCAGCCTCAGGAATGCTTCCCTTATCTGGAGGAGCTAGTCCCTATTGTAGTTTCCCAGCTACCCCAACTGAAACCAATCAACTCTAGGGCAGACTAGGGTTCAAACTTGCTATCTTCTGGTTTGCATGTTTTATTGCTTTTACCCACTAATTCATTAGCAGCATTGGAAAGACCTGCAACCACCTTTACTACAAATCACTGAACATATTCTTATATAATCAGTGAGAAACTGAATCTGCTTCCACTGCCTGAAAGGGTAATGGAGGTAGATTCAATCATGGCTTTTGAGATGGAACTGGGTAATCATCTGAAGGGGGTGGGGGGAAATTTGCAGGGCTACGGGGAAAAGGCAGGGGAGTGGGACTAGCTAAGTTGCTTTTGCAGAATGCTGGCATGAGCTTGATGGGCCAAATGGCCTCCTTCTGTTCTGTAACCATTCTATGATTCATGTTCATTTGCAAATGGCAGCCAAAAACTGAGAGCAAGAATAGAGAAGGCTTTTAAATTATGTTGAGGGAAGAATTAACGGGACCTTTTGTTTTATTTTTAAAAAACGGAAGGACAAACGTAGATAATGAGAGTGGAATTGGCGTCTGTACCAGCAGAGAGAATAAATAATTCAGTTCAATAGGACAGAGTAGACTTAGTAAGAAGATAGACACTAGTATGAGTGGTAATACGGGGAGAATAAAAATAATAAGGACAAATGCTTGAAATTTGAAACAAGAACAAAATTTACAGGAGCTACAGAGCAGGTCAGTCAGCTTGCATTTCATCACAGCCACTTTTTGATGAATGGTTAACACTCAGAAATGACATAACTTGTATTTTCTTTTTTATAAAATTATGGGTGATTTATTTTTGATAGATGAGGCCCTCAACCTAAGGAAGAGTGAAGACTGGTGGCAGAGAGAGACCTGATGAAGAAACAAGGAATGAAGACATTGCACAGCAAGGAGACATCAAACTGGAGCAGATGGACACCAATGCAGAGAGTGTGTGGGCAATTAGCACAACCTGGAAACAAAGAAGCAAACAGCAGCTGTTGGAAGAATTGACAGTGAATTTATAAGGGTGTGCCTGAGACAAATATGACGACACGGGTTGAACAAGAGCTGAGTTTTATCTGTTAAGTCTTTTTTTTTGATGAGGTATGCCTTTCCCTGAACTTTCAAGAAAATACCCCACTAGTATGCAGTATGTTCAAGAAATTTGTTACGTGCAGCATGGCAGCATAGATAAACAAGCAGTTGGTTTAATCAGGACAGTGCACTGGGTACTGAACATTAAAAACATGATAAGAGGCTTTCACACAAGTGGTGATGAAACGGGTGTGACAAACACATTTCTGCTCCCCATTAAGATAGAAATATCAAGCGTTACATCTTGGTGATGCTTTTAAATAAATGGCAGTAAAATAATAGTGCGTTAAGCCTTCCAGTGCAACATAAAAAACAATTAAAAGTAAAACTAGCAGCCTAAGAAAAAAGTGCGCCCAAATTTCCAATTGAAATAAAAACATACTTTTTTTTTATGATGTACTCAGCTTGTTTGTGCATGGGGACCCAGACTGGAATCTTCTGTAAAATTTACAAAAGATTAATTGTATGCACCTTTCTTCCCTATGTTTTCCCCAGCTCCAATGCTCCCCTCCCTGGTCCCGAAGATAAATGCTGCATGTAAATGGCGATTGCGAAGTCAGCACGACGGAGCAGCAGCAAACATGAGGAAACTCCCAGCCACACTGTCCAGCTCTGTGAGTCCTGACCACTCCCTGGTACCTCGCTCAAGGGGTCATTCTTCATGCACATTGAAAGTCAGTGGCTGTTCCACTGTGGGGTCCAATGCTGCTGCATCTAATTCAGGTCTCACTCAATGTCTGCACTTGCACACTTTCCAGAAAGAGTCACTGGATAGCAATCTGGAGAGGGAACGCTGGAAGATTTGTCCTCCGCCTTAGGAGGTTAATGAAATGATGGCTTTTATCTCAAGGGGGCTGGATTACAAAGTGGAGGAAGTGATGTTTCAGTTGTACAGAGCCTTGGTCTGACCCCATCTGGGGTACTGCTTTCAGTTTTGGGTGTAACACCTCAGCAAGGACATATTGGCCTTGGAGCGGGTGCAGTGTAGACTCACCAGAATGATACAAGGGCAGAGACAATTAAATTATCAGGACAGATTGCATAAACTTGTCTTCTTGCCTTTTGAGTATAGAAGATTGAGAGTGATCTGATTGGGTGGTTTAAAATGTTGAAAGGATTTGATAGGATAGATACAGTCAAACTGTTTCCTCAGATGGAGGAATCAAGAACGAGGGAACATAATTTTAATATTAGGGTAAGGTCATTTAGGAGAGAAATCAAAGTATTCCCACAAACCCGATACCCGGCCCCCGCCCCCCCCGCCCCCACAAAGGGCAGTAGAGAACTGGGGATTTATCCACCTTCAAGCCCGCTAAAACAATTACAATTACTGCAGTCTCGGTCCCATCTATCTTATATCCAGTAGCCTGTTGCAATCTGTGTGTGGAGCTGGAGGACATAGGGGAGGTTTTGAATGATTACTTTTCATCTGTGTTCACTATGGAGAGAAACGATGTAGGTGTAGTGATCATGGAAGGGGATTGTGATATACTTGGTCAAACTAGCATTGCAAAGGAGGAAGTATTAGCTGTATTAGCGGGCTTAAAGGTGAATAAATCCCCAGGCCCAGATGAGATGTATCCCAGGCTGCTCTGTGAGGCAAGGGAGGAGATCGCGGGGGCTCTGACACAAATTTTCAGATCCTCTCTGGCCACAGGAGAGGTACCAGAGGATTGGAGGACAGCGAATGTGGTACCATTATTCAAGAAGGGTAGCAGGGATAAACCAGGTAATTACAGGCCGGTAATTCAGTGGTGGGGAAATTATTGGAAAAGATTCTGAGAGACAGGATTAATCCCCACATGGAGAAGCAGGGATTAATCGGGGATAGTCAGCATGGCTTTGTCAGGGGGAGATCGTGTCTAACAAATTTGATTGAATTTCTCAAGGAGGTGACTAGAGGTGTAGATGAGGGTAAAGCAGTTGATGTAGTCTACATGGACTTCAGTAAGGCTTTTGATAAGGTCCCGCATGGGAGATTGGTTAAGAAATTAAAGGCCCATGGGATCCACGGTAATTTGGCAAATTGGATTCAAAATTGGCTTAGTGGCAGGAGGCAGAGGGTAATGGTCGAGGGTTGTTTCTGCGAGTGGAAGCCTGTGACCAGTGTGTAACACAGGGATCGGTGCTGGGACCATTACTGTTTGTAGTGTACATTAATGATTTACACGTGAATATAAGAGGTATGATCAGTAAGTTCGCAGATGACACAAAAATTGGCGGTGTAAATAGTGAGGAGGATAGCCTTAGACTACAGGACGATATAGATGGGCTGGTAAGATGGGCGGAGCAGTGGCAAATGGACTTTAATCCTAAGAAGTGTGAGGTGATGCACTTTGGGAGGTCTAACAAAGCAATGGATTATACAATGGATGGTAGGACGCTAGGGAGTACAGAGGGTCAGAGGGACCTTGGGGTGCTTGTGCATAGATTACTGAAAGCAGCAGCACAGGTAGATAAGGTGGTTAGGAAGGCTTACGGGATACTTGCCTTTATTAGCCGAGGCATAGAATATAAGACTAGGGGGGTTATGATGGAGCTGAATGAAACGCTGGTTAGGCCACAATTGGAGTACTGTGTACAGTTCTGGTCGCCATACTACAGGAAGGATGTGATTGCAATGGAGAGGGTGCAGAGGAGATTCACCAGGATGTTGCTTGGGCTGGAGCATTTCAGTTATGAAGACCAACTAGATAGACTGGGGTTGTTTTCCTTGGAGCAGAGAAGGCTGAGGGGGGACCTGATTGAGGTGTATAAAACTTTGAGGGGCATTGATAGGATAGATAGGAAGAAACTTTTTCCCTTAGCAGAGAGGTCAATAACTAGGGGGCATAGATTTAAGGTAAGGGGCAGGAGGTTTAGAGGGGAGTTGAGGAGGAATTTTTTCACCCAAAGGGTGGTTGGAATCTGGAACGCACTGCCTGAAGGAGTGCTAGAGGCAGGAACACTTACGACATTCAAGAAATATTTAGATGAGCACTTGAAACGCCATAACATACAAGGCTATGGGCCAAGTGCGGGGAAATGGGATTAGTTAGGACAGGTGCTTGATGGTTGGCATAGGCTTGTTGGGCTGAAGGGCCTGTTTCTGTGCTGTAAAACTCTATGACTCTATAACTGCCCCTCTCCGAAATGGCTGTGGATGTTGGGGGATATTTAGTGCTTTCAAGACTGAGATCAGTAGATTCCTTTTGGTTAAGGGTATCATGGGATATGAAGTTGAGGTACACATCAGCCAGGATCTTATTGAATGGCAGAGCAGGCTCAAAGGCCTACTCCTGTTGCTATGCAGAGGCTAACAATAGTGGTCTAAATGGCTGAGATCAAACAAGGCAGAAAATTGCCAAAAAAACACCCTACTAAATTAAAAGCTTAAATAATCTTAAAAGGTATTGGTGGTTTGGCATCCTTAAGTGCCAACATACTTGGGAGCTCTGTCTTTGAGAGGACTGCCACACTTGTGATTTTGTCCTGCCAGGATATACCCATAATGAGTGGCAAACAGCAAAGATGGAAATTATTGAGCTTCTTTTCCCGATAGCTGCAAGTCGCCCATGTTTCACAGTCATACAGCAAGGTGCTGAGAACACAGGCCTTATAAACCATCAGCTTGGTCCTAAGGGTCAGTTTGGTTTTATCCCATGTGCATTTCACGAGTCGACCAAAGGTGGTAGCTGCTTTCCCTACGTATGTATCGAACTCTGCATCAAGGGACAGATTGTCTGTCACCGTGGACCCAAAATATGCTCTCCACTTCCAAGGTGTTATTTAATGTGATCAGAGGATTAAAGGCATTAAAATTCACAATGTGCCACTAACTAACTGAATGCTGACAGCGCCCTCACATGGTGAAATTAAATATGCTGTTGAAAGTTTAAGAAGTCATTTAATCCGTCCACTAATACTAACACACAGGCTAACACGTTTATGTTGACTCCTGCCTATGCTACTTTAATGCAGCTGTTGAATTAACACAGCACAGACTGGAATTTAATAGGAGCAAGTTACTCGGTATGCTAAAAAATAACTCAGAGGGGGTAAATTTAACTTCATGCAATAGTGTAAAGGGAGTGTTAGTGGATTGGCAGCTCATATTACATCCATCCCAATAGGAAATATAATTCAGGAATTATGCAAAATAGGCTGCTGACTCACTGTCTCCCAAAGTCAAAATTACCCCCTGCCCCAGGGGAATTGAAACCTCAATGAGTTCTGAAATGAGTCTCATGTGATCACTGAACTGCTAAACTGATTCGATTGTTCCAATAACATTGTCTATCTTACTCAGCCCATGAGATCGAAAGGATGGTGATATTGGAGCAAAAACAGATGATGCGGACTGGGAAATCTGGCTTATTTCCAAATGGATTAGAGCCACATTCACTCCAAGATTAGTTTTGCAGCAGACCCAAAGGGATCTTGCTCTAAACAAGCCATAGCTTTCTTTAAATGTTATAATTTATTTTAATGAAGACTGGTGTCATTTTCTGTCTCATTAGGCTGACAGCTCAGTTCTCTCCCTAATTCTAAGAGAGGCTCCACGAGCAATAATCGACTCTTAGTGTTCCCTACCTCACATTTAAAGGGTCTGGGAATTAAAAACAAACTTCTCATTTTGAAGTTTTGCCACAGTCCTGTTTTGTCATTTACTGAAGTACGTTAGTGTAGTGGTTATGTCACTCAACTGATAATCCACAGAGCATGAATTCAAATCCCTCCATGGCAGATGAGAATTTAAGTTCAGTTTAACATTTGCCTGGCTATGGGCAAAATAAATGGGTGAGTGGGACCGATTACATAGCACTTTCCCTCAGGTGGAGGGGAAGGTAGCCTGCAACCATGTAGCTTTGAATACACTGACTGAGCTTGCAGGGTCTTTCATGAGTAGAAATGGCTTCCACTCTCTGGATGTTCAGCTTGTTTATGACCACTGTAAATGATTTATACAAATGTGCGCTAGGTTTGCATGAAGAATTAGAATTTAGAATTAGAACATTACAGCGCAGTACAGGCCCTTCGGCCCTCGATGTTGCGCCGACCATCTGACCTACACTATTCCATTTTCATCCATATGTCTATCCAATGACCACTTAAATGCCCTTAAAGTTGGCGAGTCTACTACTGTTGCAGGCAGGGCGTTCCACGCCCCTACTACTCTCTGCGTAAAGAAACTACCTCTGACATCTGTCCTATATCTTTCACCCCTCAACTTAAAGCTATGTCCCCTCGTGTTTGCCATCATCATCCGAGGAAAAAGACTCTCACTATCCACCCTATCTAACCCTCTGATTATCTTGTATGTCTCTATTAAGTCACCTCTCCTCCTCCTTCTCTCTAACGAAAACAACCCCAAGTCCCTCAGCCTTTCCTCGTAAGACCTTCCTTCCATACCAGGCAACATCCTAGTAAATCTCCTCTGCACCCTTTCCAAAGCTTCCACATCCTTCCTATAATGCGGTGACCAGAACTGCACGCAATACTCAAGGTGCGGCCTCACCAGAGTTTTGTACAGCTGCATCATGACCTCGTGGCTCCGAAACTCGATCCCCCTACTAATAAAAGCTAACACACCATATGCCTTCTTAACAGCCCTATTAACCTGGGTAGCAACTTTCAGGGATTTATGTACCTGGACACCAAGATCTCTCTGCTCATCTACACTACCAAGAATCTTCCCATTAGCCCAGTACTCTGCATTGCTGTTACTCCTTCCAAAGTGAATCACCTCACACTTCTCCACATTAAACTCCATTTGCCATCTCTCAGCCCAGCTCTGCAGCCTATCTATGTCCCTCTGTACCCTACAACACCCTTCGACACTATCCACAACTCCACCGACCTTCGTGTCATCCGCAAATTTACGAACCCACCCTTCTACACCCTCATCCAGGTCATTTATAAAAATGACAAACAGCAGTGGCCCCAAAACAGAACCTTGCGGTACACCACTAGTAACTAAACTCCAGGATGAACATTTGCCATCAACCACCACCCTCTGTGAAGCTGTCATAACTCTTTCATTCTTAGTCCGCGTCAAGTGCCTCAACTGTTCATCCAACCACATAGCCTTCGGGGATGGCTCCTGGCTGACAAGGGGTATCCACTGAAGCCTCGTGACGCCCGTCAGTAATCCATCCGCTGAGGCGAAGGGACGGTATAACCGAAGTCATTGCTTCACCAGAGCAACTATCAAACAGGCCCAAGTTGCGTTTCAGGTGCCTTGATCACTGTGGGGAGGCCTCCACTATGGATCTACAAGGGTTTATTGCATTGTGGTCATGTGCTGTGCCTTGCACAACATGACGATGCAGCGAGGGGGGGATGTGGAGAGAGATGTCAGGCATGAGTGCAGGCCATCTTCTGATGAGGACAAGGAGGTTGAAGAGGAGCTGCACTTGGCGCATGCCTCCCATGCTGAGGGTCCTTGAGGCGTCAGCAGTTAGACATCCATGGTAGGGATGCCAGAATTGGCCTCACCTGTGCCAGGTTCTCCTAGCAGTGGCTCCTTCTGCAATCGTGGGTTTCAGACATGCCCACTTTCATCCATTGCTCGGCTAATGCTTGATCCATCTCAAGACAATCATAGGAACATAGGAACTTAGGAACAGGAGGAGGCCATTCAGCCCCTCGAGCCTGTCCCACCATTCAATGAGATCATGGCTGATCCATGGCCTAACTCCATATACCTGCCTTTGGCCCAGATCCTTTAATATCTTTGCTTAACAAAAATTTATCTCAGATTTAAAATTAACAACTGTTCTAGCTTCAACTGCTGTTTGTGGGAGAGAGTTCCAAACCTCTACCACCCTTTGCATGAAGAAGTGCTTCCTAACATCTTCCTGAATGGTCTGGCCCTAATTTTTTAGATTATGCCCCCTAGTTTTAGAATCTCCAACCAGTGGAAATAGTTTATCTTTATCTAACCTGTCTTTTCCTGTTAATATCTTGAAGACTTCGATCAGATCACCCCTTAACCTTCTAAGTTCGAGCGAAAACAGGCCTAATTAGTGTAATCTCTCCCCGTAATTAAACCCCTGTACTCCAGGTATCATTCTTGTAAACCTACGTTGCACTCCCTCCAAGGCCAATATATCCTTTCTAAGGTGTGGCGCCCAGAACTGCTCACAGTACACCAAGTGGGGTCTAACCAGGGTTTTGTACAGCTGCATCATAACCTCTGTGTCTTTATACTGCAATCCTCTAGATATAAAGGCTAGCATTCCATTAGCCTTTTTGATTATTTTCTGCGTGTGCTCGTGGCATTTTACAGATCTATGCACCTGAACCCCCAAGTCTTTTTGGACATCCACTCTACTTAACCTCGTCCCATTTAGAAAGTACCCTGCTCTATCCTTTTTTGGTCCAAAATGGAGAACCTCACACTTGCCTGCACTGAAATCCATCTGCCACAGTTTTGCCCACTCACCTAGTCTGTCAATATCTCTTTGCAATTTTATGCTATCATCTAGACTGTCTACAATGCCGCCTAACTTTGTATCATCAGCAAATTTGGATATATGACTTAAAATGCAAGTCGTTAATGAATAATGTAAATAATTGAGGCCCCAACACAGATCCCTGTGGGACACCACTAGTTACATTCTGCCAATCGGAGTACTTACCCATTATCCCCACTCTCTGTCGCCTACCACTCAACCAACTTCCTAACCATGTCAATAATTTGCCCTCAACTCCAAGGGCTTCTACCTTAGTTAACAGTCTCTTATGTGGGATTTTATCAAATGCCTTCTGGAAGTCCATATAAATAACATCCATAGACACTCCCCTGTCCACTACCTTAGTCACCTCTTCAAAAAATTCAATGAGATTTGTCAGGCATGAACTTCCCGTCATGAATCCATGCTGGCTGTCCCTGATTAACTGAAATTTTTCTATGTGTTCAGTCACCCTATCCTTGATTATAGACTCCAGCAACTTGCCCACCACAGATGGTCTGTAATTTCCTTGGTTACCCCTTTCACCCTTCTTAAAAAGTGGAGTGACAATCACCTGACCCAACAATCCTCGACCCATTGCCTTTCCCCCTTTCCCCCTTCCACTGCCACACTTCATGCCAGCCCTACATGTAACCTGTAGGCTAGGGTGCTCATGCTCAGATCTTTTATGTGAGACTGCAGGAAAGTCATGACAACTTTGAATTTGCAAACAAATATGTATTCATTAAAATAAACCAACGGAAAATTTCACTATCAATCCAAGATATGCCCAAGTGTGGCGCTTTGTGAAACTACTTTGTCTTTCTGAACTTTTGACGTGTGCTTCTACATTGTGCTCCCCCTATGGCTGATGCCGACATGGAGGCAGCCTGCTCCGTTTTCGGATATGCCAAGGCAGATGCCTGTAGCTGCCATTCTCTGCATGTTCGTGCCTTGAGGGCACAGCTGCATACTGCCCCACATGCAGATGAGCAGGGGCATCCTCGGTCATGGGGGCATGAATCAGCACGTGTGTCTCTGACAGAGGGGCCAGGGGGCTGGCTGGTGACCATGGGGTGACCTGAGGAGGAACTCCATCGCCAGCAGGCTTGCCGGTCTCACCCCTTTCAGGGAAAGACTGCGCTTGGGTTCTCTGCAGGATGGGAGAGCCCTGTCAGTGCTTCTGTGCATCTGCCTGCTGTTTCTGTAATGGTACTCTCTAGATTTCGGATTGTTGCAGCCACATTGTTAAGGCCATCTCGCTGCTCCCGCATCCATTTGTTGGCCTGGCATATGTGAGTCTCCATGATAGTGGCCAATCTTTCAGTGGAGTGATGCAAGTGCTCCTTCGACTGAGCAAGACTCATGACATGATGGACTCCTCCATCGTCTGCCCACACAGGCTCAGGAAGCTCTGCCAAATGTCCACACATTTCCCTCTGCTGTTCCACAAGCACCCTCTTTGCAAATGAACCTGCCACCAGCCTCCATCACCTGTTCACATGGACTGTGCTGTTCACCCTGTAACATTTGATCCATTTGTGGAGAATTTACCACCAAGATGCCTGTATCTGCACTGGTGTTTGGTAGACTTGAGGCATGTGACGCTGCATCCAATTATCCATCGCTCTCTGATTCATTGGCTTCTTCGCCTCCTCCAGTGATGACCATGTAGTGATAAGGAAGCATATGCTAATGGATGTGACATATCTATGTCCCTTCCACTTCACTGTTCCATCATTGTTTCAAATGGCAAGTACGCAAGTATGTTCAAAGACACTGAATCGGTTACACAAGTGTACCAGTTCCCATGCAGAAGACTTTCACCTTCTTTCTGTGGAAGCCCCATTTTGTCCTTGGCCACGGCACGGAGTGTCAGGTGTTGAGTGATTGCAAGGGCCTTTTCTTCCATGGGTGTCAGCACTGCGAAATTTTGCCACTCCTTTCCTGCTTCACCCGCTCTCCCAGGCATTCTATACTGCCTTTTCCTGCAAGAATGGATGAGAGCATTTTCATGAAGGTCATGGTCAACGTCGTCACCTGAGATATTATTGCGCCAGATAACCCCCTGCATACTTCCATTGCCACCCTCACATCTTCTGAGGGTGCCTGTGCTGGAAAAGTCCTCCTTCATCCAATGCAGAGCCCAGTGTACACAAGGTTCAGCATTACTGGGGCTTGTGATAGCTGGACATTGGCAGTGCATAGGCCAGCAGTGCCCAAAAGTAGAGCATGGCTACCCGACCCGAACCCGATGGGACCTGACAACACGTGTCAGGTTCAGGTCGGGTCAGGTCACTCTTCCGGGTCCGGCTTTCAGGCTCGGGTCGGGTCGGATACAGTGATAGCCAGGATGTCAAGGCGGAAACACTCCGCACTAGTCTGCAGTGAGCGATTCCATCCAAGGATGAGCACAACCTCTTCAATAAAGTTGATTATATTCCGGTGGTCGGGTCGGGTCAAGTCGGGTTGGGTGCAGGAAAAAATGAAAGGACTCGGGCCGGGTCGGACTCGGATCGGATGTAGTTCTGTCGGGTTCGAGTCGGGTTTCATTTGCAGACCCGAGCAGGCCTTTACCCAAAAGACCCTTACTTTGTCACCAGTGGGTTTGAGGACACCCACCTTGCTAGACCTCAGAAGGTTATTGAAGCACTTCTAGCATTAAATCCAGGACCTTCTGACCTTCTCTGCCATCTCCAAACAAGCCTCTTTTGTGACTAAGGCTGGGCACCCCGTCCCACTCTCCGCAAGCCTCACCACCTCCAACATAACCTGAAGAGAGGCATCTGAAAATCGTGGAGCAGTCCTGGACCTCCTTTCCTCCATGCTGGTTCTCCCTCCAAGTCCTGTGCTATACTTAATGCAGCCACACGTCAGACTGGTGGCCACCTTTAA
Source organism: Heterodontus francisci (assembly GCF_036365525.1). Lineage (NCBI taxonomy): Eukaryota > Metazoa > Chordata > Chondrichthyes > Heterodontiformes > Heterodontidae > Heterodontus > Heterodontus francisci. The sequence continues at coordinate 51,813,665 of NC_090401.1, read as the reverse complement.
ATTTACGACCCTCAGTCAATGTCCCACCTCCCAAGACCACCCCTCATCCTTAATTGGACGGTGAACATGGATGCGGCAACCTAATTGGCCGTCCCGCAGAAGATCCGCCCTTCCGCCGCACTTCAGAACCCTGTGGGATCAGGACCTGGAAACGGTTCCGACTCATGTTCTTGGCCTAACAGCAGAGGATTCAGTCCCCAAAGAGCCAGCACAGGTATGTTGGGCTGATTAGCCTCCTTGTGTGCTCTAAGATTCCGTGATTCCAGAAACAAATCTGGAAATACAAAGCTGGTATCAGTAAAAGAGACCATGAAGATGTCAGATTGCCATTAAAAACAAATTGCTTCACTTAATATCCTTTAGGGCAGGAAACCAGTCGTCCTTTTCTGGTCTGGTCTGTATGTGACTCCAGACCTACAGCAACATTTTTAACCTTAAATGTCCTCTGAAATCGCCCAGCAAACCACTCAGTTGTATTCAAGAAGGCAGCTCACCGCCACCTTCTCAAGGGCAATTAGGAATGGGCACTAAATGCTGGCCTTGCCAGCAACGCCCACATCCCATCAATGAATAAAGAAATGTTTCACGTCAATGTGGTTGATCTTAAATGCCTTCCAAAGTAGCCTAGAAGGAAGCCCACTCAGTTGCGACATATTACCTAAGGTAGCTAGGGCAATGAATTATGGCCACGTCCTAAGAACAAATTAAGTTTGGTTAATAGGTTGTTAATAATTTTTTAATCAATTTTGTTTAAGAGAAATTTTTTCTATTTTCTGAAATATATTTGTGACACTGGAATTAGCTGAATATTGCCTGCTACATCACAGCAAAACTGACTGTAATATTGTAATGTTTACCAGGCTTTATTAGAACAGGAAAATAAAGAGAACGCGAAAAGGAACATTTTCAATGCAAGCTTACACAGGCGCGTGACGACTCACCGAGGGTCAGCAAGTTCAGTTGGCATTGGTTTGGAAGATCCCCAATCATTGTATTGAAGTGGTGTAAGTTGTAAGTAGGCATGCTAGGACAGTAAGCTGGTATCAGAGCCTGACTGCTGTCCACCCCTTCATTTCACCAACTGTACTTGCAGACTCTAGTACATCTACCTGGGAATGACAGTAAGAAACTGGATCTAACTGTCTCTTGATCAGCACAGAGCCTGGAACAGTGCATCAAGAACAGCTGCAACCAACCCGGGCTACAGGGACAGTTGACAGACAAGGTCATCTCCTCGCTCACTTTCTGCTGCCACCTCCTGCTGGTTGTGCTATACTGCTAACTGAGGGGAGAGTTCCCTCAAGTGGCAAAGAAGGTAACCCTCCTTACACCCACCTTCGCCTTGCCAGCTGTCAGATGGGGGCGTGGGCAAAGGAACTTGGGTACTACATTGCTCCATCACTCGCTCACAGACTCTGCCTCCTGCCTTCAGGTTTATCGTGTCAACCACTGGGGAAGAACTGACCGGCCAAACACAAAGAGCTTTTGGAAAAAATGAAATAAGGGGGTGGAAGGTTATCGGGGGTAAGTGGAAATGTGGAGTAATCAGTTCAGCCATGAACTTATTGAATGGTGGAGCAGGCTCGAAGGGCCCAGTGGCCTACTCATGCTCCTAATTCGTATGTTCGTATCCTTTTAAAATATTTACAGCCTGTTTAAAGGGTCATAAAAATATTTGCCTTATCTGCAGCCACATCATTCAACTTTCCTAGCAGCTCTTGGTGGATGCTCATGTTCCCTCTCTGCCAAATGCCCAGCTGTATTCACCCTGCACCTGTTATTGGGTTTGCTGCAGTCTTCCTTTTGCTGCCATCTACTGGGGTGAATTTCATCGGGCAGATTAACTTTCCTTTGTTGTCGTGTGTCCTTTCTCTACTTACAAACACTCATATGTGACCATGGGATGAAAGTAATGGCCTTGATTCAGGTTTTTCCATTTCGTTTGACTTTCATCGACACCCTCCTCTTGTCCCCACAGTCCATCCAACCTGATACCAGTTCCAAGACCTTTGAAAAACTTTCGTCTTAAATCAATGGTACAATGGAAAATGGGCACAGCTCCCAGCTTTTCATCAGTTCAAACGCATTTCATGAAGCAGAGAAAAGGACCACTTTGCCAGCAATTCAACACTAAACCAACAGGCCAGTTAAAGACAGATTGTGACCTGAACTGTTGGAAGCAACCAGTTTTAATGAGTTTCATTTTTGAGCCAGTAATGTGATCATCCTGATGCAACTCAACAATTAAAGGTTGAAAAATATTGTCCTGGTATGACCGCAATATCAGCAATGTCTAAAAGACCCTTTTAAAAAATAACAAATTTCTGTATTTTTGATGTTCCTCTTTATTTCTGAAGATTCTGGCAATACAAGAGTATTCTCAATACTTTGTTTGACTGGCTGCTCTCCATGTGCAAATCTGGACAGCCACCTGGCTGTTCAACCAGGGAGGCACCACAACCAAACCCGATCAATTCTCCTCCAGCATCTACTGTTACTCTGTTAGTGAAGCAGGACAAATATAACCCAGTAGGAGGTAAATCTATCTTCACTGGGAACAGTTAAGAAAAAGACTTGCAACTAATAAGTACCTATCATGATCTCAGGACATGTCAAAGCACTGTACAGTCAATTAAATACTTTTTAAGTTTAGTCACTGTTGTAATGTTGTAATCGCGGCAGTCAAATTGTGCTCAGCAAATTCCCACAGACAATGAGATATTGACCAAATAATCTGTTTTAGCAATGTTGATTGAGGGATTGGGTGGCACAGTGGCACAGTGGTTAGCACCGCAGCCTCACAGCTCCAGCGACCCGGGTTCAATTCTGGGTACTGCCTGTGTGGAGTTTGCAAGTTCTCCCTGTGTCTGCCTGGGTTTCCTCCGGGTGCTCCGGTTTCCTCCCACATGCCAAAGACTTGCAGGTTGATAGGTAAATTGGCCATTATAAATTGTCCCTAGTATAGGTAGGTGGTAGGGAAATATAGGGATGGGTGGGGATGTGGTAGGAATATGGAATTAGTGTAGGATTAGTATAAATGGGTGGTTGATGGTCGGCACAGACTCGGTGGGCCGAAGGGCCTGTTTCAGTGCTGTAACTCTTTAAAAAGATAATAAAAATAAATATTGGCCTCGGCACCAGGGAGAACACCTCTACTCTTCTTCAAAACAGTGCCATGGGATCTACTATGTCCATCTGAGAGGGAAGACAAAGCCACGGTTCAACTTCTCATCCAAAGGATAGCACCTCTATAGTGCAGCACTCCCTCAGCACTGCACTGGAGTATCAGCCTAGACTCTATGTGCAGTTCTCTGGAGTGGGACTTTAACCTCCAACCTTCTGACTCACAGGAAAGAGCACTACCACTGAGCCAGGGCATACACCAGTATTAAGATGCAGTAACATCCTTGTAATGGGAAAAAGGATGATTATTTCCTGTGTTTAATTTACAAGACTATAAATCTTACACAAAAGAGTGCACCTTTACTGTATTAAGTATTGCATCCTTACAGAACTATATACAAGTGTTATGATCCTGTAGTTTTTTGTTTCGGGAAGAATGCGGTGTGCCTTTAAGGCTGAAAAGGGAGCTATGCTGCTTTAAGAACCAGCAAGCCTCAGGAGTTAGAGAAAGTGCATTTTGGTTGCCATTGGATACAACCATACAGCGAGGGAACCAACCAGCTTCAAAGAATGCATCCTGGTTACCCGGCAACAGCCATTCAGAGACCAAGGACCAGATATACAATGTTGCAATTATCTTTTGAACTGGCTTTTTAGTTGAAACAGACTGTTCAAACTCACTGAGAAACAGACAGACAGCTGTGTGTTAGCACCTGAAAGGAGTGTTCTCAGACCATTTAAACTGAAGGAAGAGAATTTAGTCTGTTTATTTATTATTCTCTCTCAAAATTCTAAAAAGTCAAGCCAAAACAGAGATTTCTGAGAATTTAAACTGAAGGAAGGGAAGTTAGACTATGACAATCTTTTATCCCTCAAAAACTCTAAAGTCAGATTGATTCTATTGAAAGTGTTTGCAAGTTGTTAACTGTTGAAATGCATCGCTGGAGAAGGAAAGCAACAATTTCGACTTCTGGATTAGACTACAGACTGTTCTACTGTTGAAGAACTTTTTTCCCCATCGGATGGCTGTGAGGACTTCAAGCAACCGTGGACTGTACCACATCCAGCAGGAGTGTAAATCAGCAAGGATTCTAATTTTTTCTATTTTAAATGTTGTTTATAGCTTCGTAGTGTTTAAGAATTTAGTTTTTCAATTTAAACAGTTAATTTGTTGATTTAAAGACACCTGGTTTGGTTAGCCTCATTCAGGGGTTAACAGATGGTACAATTTGGCTGGGTCTTTCTTTAATTTGGAAAGTTTAAGATGATATGTTAGGCGATCTGTGGAGGGACGGGATTGAATTAACTGCGTTTCTCCTACCACCATCAGAATCGTATATTTTGATAGGGGGTGTTGACTGAAGCTGTCGGTCGTAACTCAAGGAAAAGGATCAAAGATTTAAATTTTTCACTGAAGAAAGCCAAGAAGCACAGGAACAGGAGGAGCCATTCAGCCACTTGAGCCTGTTCCACCATTCCATTAGATCATGACTGCTCTGTATCTCAACTTCATTTATCATCTTGATTCTGTAACCCTTAATATTTGTCCTAACAAAAAACCATCACTCTTAATTTTGAAATTTTCAATTGACCCCCAGCCTCAAAAGGTGTTTGGGGAGATCAAGTTCCAGATTTCCATGATCCTTTGTGCAAAGAAGTGTTTCCTACATTGCCCCTGATTAGTCTAGCTCTCATTTTGATATTGCAATGAGAAGCTTTTTATGTTGCCGGATGCAACATAAATGAGATGTGTGGAGTTCAGTTGACTGAAGATCTCAAAACAGGTTTATTGAACAGCTAAATTATTACACAGTACAGAGCTATCTATTTACAGGACTTGCCTCTTGGTGTTACAGTTACAAAGTGAGACTGGCATGTAGTCACATGACTGTATCCTGGTACTCAGCTTATTAGCATACTAAGCTCTTAAAGGTACATTACTCTTAAAGTCAATTACACAATGAATATTATGCCCCCTTGTCCTAAATTACCCTATTGAATCCTTTAAATCATCAACACTTCAATTAGATAATCTCTTAAACTTCTACACGCAATGCAACATGTCTTCATAATTTAACCCTTTTAGCTCCAGTATCATTCTGGTGAATTTGCACCGCTAGGTCAATATATCTTTCCTGAGGTGTGGTGCCCAGAACTGAACACAGTACTCAAAATGGGATCTAACCAAAGCTTTGTATAATCATAATGTAACAGCTCCACCGTTTTATTCCATTCCCCTTGAGATAAAAACCAGCATTACATTAGCTTTTTAAATTTTTTTTTATCTGCCGAGTGATTTCTATTTGGACCCTTAAATCTAGGTCCCACCTCACAGTTCTTTTGGGCCTCCTTATCTCGAGAGACAATGGATACGCGCCTGGAGGTGGTCAGTGGTTTGTGAAGCAGCGCCTGGAGTGGCTATAAAGGCCAATTCTGGAGTGACAGGCTCTTCCACAGGTGCTGCAGAGAAATTTGTTTGTTGGGGCTGTTGCACAGTTGGCTCTCCCCTTGCGCCTCTGTCTTTTTTCCTGCCAACTACTAAGTCTCTTCGACTCGCCACAATTTAGCCCTGTCTTTATGGCTGCCCGCCAGCTCTGGCGAATGCTGGCAACTGACTCCCACGACTTGTGGTCAATGTCACACGATTTCATGTCGCGTTTGCAGACGTCTTTATAACGGAGACATGGACGGCCGGTGGGTCTGATACCAGTGGCGAGCTCGCTGTACAATGTGTCTTTGGGGATCCTGCCATCTTCCATGCGGCTCACATGGCCAAGCCATCTCAAGCGCCGCTGACTCAGTAGTGTGTATAAGCTGGGGGTGTTGGCCGCTTCAAGGACTTCTGTGTTGGAGATATAGTCCTGCCACCTGATGCCACCTCACAGTACTCCACATGGAATTCCATCTGCCACTGTTTTGCCCACTCATTTAGTCTCTCAGTGTCCTTTTGCAATTTTCAGCTCCCATATACACTATTTACTATGCCACCTAACTTGGTGTTGTCAGCAAACTTGGATATATGGCTATCACTTCAACAAAGTCATTTATAAATACAGTGAAAAGCTGTTGCCTGATATAGCTCCCTGAGAGACACCACTCGTCACATCCTGTCAATTGGAATACAGACCCATCATTCCTAGTCTATGTCACCTACCTCCTAACCAATTCCCTAGACACTTCCTTAACAACCATGTTCGTTGCCTCCTCAACTAGGTTAATTAAATCTGACTTACCCTTTACAAGTCCATGCTGGCTTTCTCTGATCAATTTATGTTTATCCAAGTGTTCAGTCACTCTGTCCCTAGGTTCTAGTAACTTACAACAGGTGTTAGAATAATTGGTCTAAAATTTACTGGTTTATCTCTCTTATCCTTCTTAAATAGATGCCTTAATTTCCATTAATTTAGCTAATCATCACAAGTGTGCAGGATACATCTAACCCTCTGTTCACTAAACTCTGTATTTTTTATAAGTCTCATGGCCAAAGCTGAACATAAGTTCAGCCTCATCAATGCTTTGTGCAGTATGCTCCATGAAGTTCAGATTCCACCAGGCTGTACCATGTTTAGGTTGCTTGGTTCCTCCCTGGCTGAAAGAGAGCTCTGTGCACTTAAAACACAGCTCTCATAGAATGATACGACACAGAAGGAGGCCATTTGGCCCATCATGCCTGAATCAGTACTCTTCCAACAATCAAAAATATAAATCTTTTGGTCTAGAAAATGCTTTCAAATTGAGCTCAGACAAGTTAAAGGACCCTCTCCCCCATCACCTCCCCAAGTACTCTGGGTGATTTACAATCCATGCAATGTCAGTCAGGGGAGTTGTGGTAATGTCACTAAACAAGTAATCCAGAGGCCCATGCTATGGCCTGGGGACACGGGTTCAAATCGCACCATGGCAGCTGGTGGAATTTAAATTCAATTCATTAATAAAAATCTGGAATTGAAAACTAATCTCAGTAATGATGCCATGAAACTATCGATTGTTGTAAAAAAAAACCATCTGGTTCACGAACATCCTATAGGGAAAGAAATCTGCCGTCCTTACCTGGTCTGGCCTACATGTGACTGCAGACCCACAGCAATGTGGTTCACTCTGAACTGCTCTCTGAAATGGCCTAGCAAGCCACTCAGTTGTCAAGAGCAGTTAGGGATGGGCAACAAATGTTGGCCTTGCCAGTGACGCCCACATCCCATGAAAGAATAAAAAAAACTCATGCATTGAGAGATGCTGTCTTCCAGGGAATTCTTCCCACAAGGTTCTGTTCCAGTCTTATTGGACCCTGATTCTGGATTTATACTGCAAACCTAACATTGGCACACAGAGGAAATGATTTCATAAGTATAAGCCCAATGCCTACCCTGTTCATCAGCAAGAAGTTTCGTGTAGGAGTCCTTAGGCCCCTCATTAACATAATTAAAGGGTTTAATCACCTGTTGCGGACATAAATATAACAGTGGGACCCACATCTGTGCAGACTGAGTAAAGGGCACCCTCAGCAAAATTGATATGTGCTGCATCTGTTTATGCCCAAAATAAGGGTGCAACACATGGGTGGTTCAGTGGTGCACTGGTTAGCACCGCAGCCTCACAGCTCCAGCGACCCAGGTTCAGTTCTGGGTACTGCCTGTGTGGAGTTTGCAAGTTCTCCCTGTGACCGCATGTGTTTCCACCGGGTGCTCCGGTTTCCTCCCACAGTCAAAGACTTGCAGGTTGATAGGTAAATTGGCCATTGTAAATTGCCCCTAGTATAGGTAGGTGGTAGGAGAATGGTGGGATTGTTGTAGGGAATATGGGATTAATGTAGGATTAGTATAAAAATGGGTGGTTGTTGGCCAGCAGAGACCCAGTGGGCCGAAGGGCCTGTTTCAGTGCTGTATCTCTAAATAATAAAATAATTTCTTCCCCATTATCTGGCAAATTATCTCACCGTGGGACCTTGCGGTGTGCAGATTGATTGCCATGTTTCTGCTATTATCATAGCGACTATACGTTGGCTGTGAAACATCCTGCGGTCATCTAAAGTATTACATAAACACAAGATTTTTCTTTAAGCATCTGGACCAGGTCTCAATTGTAAAGCTGCTCCTTTAAGGATTTGCATCAAGTAGAATTGTGGCGGTGCTCCTATAAAAATTGGGATCAAGCCTCAATCATAACACTGCTCCTTTAAAAGGTCTGTGGCGAGCTTCAGTCATGACACTGTTCCTTTAAGGATTTGAAGTGAACTTGAATTGTAACACTGCTCCTTTAAGAATCTGGAACAAATCTCACTTGTGACCCTGCTTCTTTAATGATCTGTATTGAATCTGAATCATGACACTACCCCTTTAAGGATCTGGAATAATCCTCAATCATGACTGCTCCTTTAAGGATCTGGAGTGAGTGTGAATTGTAGCATTGCTCTCAATCTTTTAGCTGAATATCTTGAGACATTCTACTTAAAGCACTGCTTGTGAGGTCTCGGATAGATGTTATGACAAAGTAGGGATCCCAGAATCAATACCTATGGGATTCTACTAGTCACAGCTGCCTAATTAGGCTGTAGCCATTGGTAACCACCACATTTCTCAATATCTAGTTAATTAATATTCCTGTTTATGTCACCATGCATAACACCATTTTATGTTTACACTCAGCATTTGGCAGAAAGCTCCATGCATGGCAAAGTGCTATCATTGGTATATATTGACACCCCCTCAACACCTTTCTTACCCATTCATAAAAATGATGAGTGCTCTGGATTAAAAAGAACAAACCATTTGTATAAAAAATAGAATTTTTTTTTATTATTCTAAAGTGCAACAAATATTTACTTCTTTTCCAACCTTACCGAAACAGCTTCTATAAAAAAGAACTACAATTCAAAACAGTAAGTGATAATATAAATATTATAAAACTGTACACTTATTTACAGTATTTACACTGATCACAATCTATGAATTCCAAAATGTCGACATGCAAGAAAGCAAACGAAACAGTTCGATCATATGCTGTCTGAACTGGGTCATAATTCAAAGGGATTAAAACTGAAGCAGATTCAATTAAAATCTCCTAGCAATAACACTAACATTTACTAATGCATTGGTCTACATAGTAAAATCCATCTATGATGATCACCTCAGAGGCTAAGGTCAGTATTTTTTTGAATGTGTGCTACTAGGGGTAGAGGGGGCAAGAGGTAAGCCTTATTCATTGGTTGCACATCACGGACAATCATGGATAACACCTCCATGATTTTCCATTACGTGACAGAAGCTCATTCACAGCTTTGTAAAACTGGTTCTCTGGTCTCACAATGCTGTTCGAAGTCACAACTGTTCATCCATTATTAGGACTTGTGCCACATGAACCTAGAAACTGCACGGTGCGACACTGGTGTACCAATACTCAAGATTGATATGAAGTTATTTTGTCCAATAAGGCTAAAGTAGTTTAGGTCAGGCAATTCACATCAATAAATGGATGCCTTCTCTTTACTTTTTCAATTCAAATTCAGATGCTGTTGGACAATTTTCCAAGTACAGCTTCAGCATTAAACTGCAATTTATATTCCAAAAATGTAAAACTGCAGAATTCAGAACTATAGAATGGAGGGATTCAGAAACACTCAAGATTGGAAAGATATATTTGAACCAATTCAGTCTGAGTGAAAATTCAAGGCTCAAATTTGCTTCTGTGGTGCAAAAACTTACTGTTAGCAAGACTGTGTTTTCAAACACTTGATTTTCACACAAGATCATAATGATCATAACATATTATTGATATAAGAGCTGGCATATATTCACCTTTTTTTGTAAACAGAGAAAAAAAGTATTCTAATCACTGCAGATATTTTCATCTAGAAGATGTTTATACAGGGCTCTTAGAGCTAGTCAATAATTAGAGGCCACAGCTTTTATGCAGCATAGTCACCAATCATTCTCCTGTAATATGTTGACAGAAAAATATCATTATCAGAGGGGCAATCATAGTGACAGGAACAGGTCTTGATAAACATCATCAACTTCTTGAGGAGATCGCCCTCTGGACATTTGAACTCTACATGTAGGGTGGTGGTGGAGTGGGGGGTGCAGCACCTCCCATCGGTGCAGACCCCGCAGAACTTGGGCCGATAGGATCTCAAGCTGGTACAGCCAGAAAACTCGAATTTCATTGACTTGGATGGTCTTGGAGTGCGGACACACTTTTTGCCCTTCTGTGAAGCAAGGAGGAAAGAAAAAAAAAAAAATTAGAAATAGCCGAGAAGCGCTTCATAGGGATGTTACTAAGGGCATCACCTCAAGCAATGTGGTCCAAATTCAAAAGCAGGTGAAGCTTCAAAGCTCAAAACTGTTTATTTGGTTCATTTGAAGATAATGATTGCTACACCCATTTCATAAATGAAAATACATCTTTCCCCTTTCTCTCCTGAAAACTACGGACTCCTGATGGGCTAAGAGTTCAACAGCAGTCTCCCTGTACCTCATCTAAATGGTTGTTCTTTGTCTGTGATTAGAAACCCTGGCTTGTCTTCTCACCGCCACAACCTGCGAGCAGGGAGGTCAAATGTCATGCTCCAACTGCAGCACTGGCTGAGAACAGCTAACGCAGCACGGCCTGGGAATCAAGCCTGATTTGTGTGGCACACCGCCACATTAAGTGGTGCATTTCACTGAGTTATTAGGGAGTTAATACTCTGCAGCCATCATATTTTGCTGAGGGAGTGGTACTTGGTTCTAAAGCACTCATGTAAAAATTAAAATGTGTAATTTAAGATGAGTGTAGGGAATAAATCACGTCCAAGTACTTGGTATTTCCCTCCCTAGCCTTGAGTCCAATTGTAGCAGTATCACTGCCACTCCAGATGAGATCAGGTATGTCAACACAGCTATTAATGTATTAACCAAAGATATTAAAAGGCATATTGGGGAAAAAAGGTGGCTATTTGGAGTTAGGTTGCAGATCAGTCATGATTTCACTGAACGATGGAACAGGCTTGAGGGGCTAAATGGCCTACTCCTGTGGACCTTGCAGGTCTGTATGACTGAGTGCCATGTTGGACAGTAATTTGAGTGTTAGAGGGGAACCAAAGTAAGCTCTAAATCTCCATGTGAAATTGCATTAGCGTTTAGAAGCATTAGCTTCTATGAAATCTGCACAATAATTAAAATCTCAACACTGTTACACTGGAATGATTGTTTTGAGGAGTTTAGTACCTTGATACTTTTCTCGAAATGGGCGTCACAGGGACGGACCATGCACAACCTGCTCTGTTTCTCCAGGCGACATTTCCTGTTGTCATTAGTCACCCTGGTGGAAAGTCCCATTCCACATGACTTCGAGCAGGCACTCCAGTCTGTGGTTTGGACAATACAGTTGTCACGGACCTGACTTGAATCAGGCCCAAAAATAGCTTCTTGTCTGTAAACTGAAAATTTAAAAAAGCATTGAAGAGTTAAGAAAACTCACAGTACTGACATCATGTGTTGGACACTCAGAATATGTTAACAATTGTTTTAAGATTTTTTCCACTTGGAAAAGTCTAAATGACTCAGTTCAGGATCTACAAGTTAATTTATTTCCTTGAAATAGTCAGTGTAATTAGCTAGTTGCTTGATTATCTTGACTAATGCAAGATCAATAAAGAACATCCCAGTGGATGTTTTGTTAGCTAATGATGCCCTTTCTCCATTTCTGCTGAGTGTGCTCACTATATTCTTGTGGCTTCATTAATATCATTAGGAACATCTTCTCCAAGCAAAGATGCCCAGTTGATTAATGATAGTCCTTGTTTAATGGGAGTGCAGCAAAGGGTTATCCCTTACCTGCCATAGCAGCATTGAAGACGGAGTGATCCCGAGGCTTGTCGCAAACCCACTGTTCACAGCATTTTCCAGGAATCTTAACTCGTCTGGGGGCTGGACAATCTGGACTTGGCAGTCGCACGTCATCAGTACAGAAAGGGACACAGCCAATTGCTCCGTCCATGCAGGTGCACTGGTATTTGCAGCTGGGCTGGAATGTCTCCCCACTCCTGTAGATCACTCCTCCCAGGTCACAGGTAGCTCCTTCCCTGGCTAAAGAACATCAAAACCAGGAATTAAAAAGATGAATTCTAAAATACAACATTGCTGATGAAAAGGTCATCAAGTGGAAATGTTAACTGTTTCTCTCTTCACAGATGCTGCCAGACCTGCTAAGTATTTCCAGCATCTTCTGTTATCATTAATTTGGTTATATGGACATTATTGCATTGCTGTTTGTGGGAGCTTGCTGTGCACAAATTGGCTGCCAACCCTATATTACAAGTGACTACACTTCAGAAGTATCTTAGGAGCTGAAAGGCGCTCTATAAGCACGAACCATTTCTTTCTACCAGGAGGAGGCAATAGATGACAGCATCACTAAAGGAATAGTGTCAGGTTTAGAAGGGGCTTACCCAAGCAGATGCCGGTTTGCTTGCTGGCGTGCGTGGACAGGTTGCAGTAGAGGCCCTTGTGTTGGTCGCAGGGCAGTTTGGAGTTGCACACATCGCCCAGCTGCCGGGCGCAGACCTTGCAACAGCCGCAGCCGTCAGTCAGGAGGCTTACCCCGGCCGGGCAGAGGGCGGGCTCCGGGGGACATCGGCAGGGGAACACGCAGTCCTCGGCACCAACTCCAGCCTGAATAGGGGCAAAACAAACAAAACAAAAGTCACATACACCAGTAAAAGTTGGATTCTTCAAACAACAACACGCAGAGCTGTTAATATACATTAAAATAGACAGGAATTTGAAATGCATTCCATGCAAAGTAGATTTTGGAAAGTTTTGTACAGAATTCCAGGAGAGGAAATGTTTAATATAGTAACAAATAAAGCATCGCTGCCCTTTGTACATTTAACAAGATCATGCATTCATTGCCAGTTTTAAAATACATTTGCATGAATTTTGCAAAAATTGTCTATTGCAGGAGGTTTGTTTTTACAATTAGTGAGAAGTCCCCGTTGTTTCTGTAACCTTCAGTTAAACTGCACTGTTCACCGAGGGTCCGAGTTAGTAGTGTTTTTTGACAAACTGTAGGAAGGATGATGATGATGATATTCTCCAGCTAATGCTAAGCAGTAACAGCGAACTGTGCTGAAATCTGATCAGCATAATCCCAATTTTCAATTTAACGCAAGGATCACAAATCTACATCTGAACACACAGGATCTGTGCAGAGGGGAAGTCATCGGCAACATCGCCCGCCACACACACACACACACATCCAAATTAATAAGCAGCTTCCCCCCATGGCCGATCAGCCGCTTAAACATGTCCCCCGCGGGGCTGCGCTAACCCTGGAGGTCTAAGTGAGCATCCTGCCCAGTGGAAAAAGTGAACATACCCAAGAAAGGACGAGAAGCAGCGGCAAACACCGGGCCACCGTCGCTTCAATCTCACCAGACATTTTTTTTTTACCGATGCCTTTTTTACTCCAAGTAACCGAACGTTTCTGGTTTCTTCGGAATTCAGCTGACTGTGTTCGGCTGAGCTGTCGCAACTCTGCTGTCAGTCGGCCGCACAGCGTCTCTTTAAATAGCTGCAGCGAGGGCGGGTCAGCATTCCAGAGCGACCCCAAGATGTGTACAAATTCCTCCCGAATGCTTCTAATTCCTGATTTCCAAAGTAGTTTCAGATCGACCTGATTTTAAAAAAATGTTCCTCGATTGAATGAACCCACTTCAATAGAATTTTTCCCCAAACCTTAGCTTTCAAAGCCAAATGACATCTCCATTCAAGAAAACTCGGATGTGGTGAAAGCAGAACCCATAATGGTTTTTAAAAGGGAAAATTAATAAATATTTGTAAAGGCCAATTTGAACGGGATGGAGAAAGGGCAGGGGAATGGGACTAAGAGGAGAACTCTTTCAGAGAGTCAGCACAGGTGGGATGGGCCGAATGGCCTTCTTTCTTTGCTGTATAGTTTATGTTTAGTTTAGGGATACAGCACTGAAACAGGCCCTTCGGCCCACCGAGTCTGTGCCGACCGTCAACCACCCATTTCTACTCATTCCATATTCCTACCACATCCCCACCTGTCCCTATATTTCCCTACCACCTACCTACAATAGGGGGAATTTATAATGGCCAATTAACCTATCAACCAGCAAGTCTTTGGCATGTGGGAGGAAACCGGAGCACCCGGAGAAAACCCACGCAGACACAGGGAGAACTTGCAAACTCCACACAGGCAGTACCCAGAATTGAACCCGGGTCCCTGGAGCTGTGAGGCTGCGGTGCTAACCACTGCGCCACTGTGCTGCAAAGTTCTATGAATTATGATTCTACAACGTTTTGTTGCCCAATTATATTTGACTAGCTCTTTAACAGAATACTTTTTAACCATTCTGAGATTCCCCCACATTTAGATTTTCACAACTTATGTTCAAAACAGTAAACAAAAACTAATTGTCATGTATAATGTACTAAAACATTAATATAATAATGAACGGTTGCCTAGTCAAATTTATATCATTGGACATACATTGTTTCACACTTAAGTTGTTCCAAAGATCCCTGATGATGTGCTCCACTACAATGATTTTTTAATTAATAAATGTAAATCACCATTTAACAGCAGTCTGGGTTGGTTCATGAGCTGAAAATTTTCTTTATCTTCCTCGTAGCTAGGGCAACGTCAGGACCATGCAACGTGTGAAATTGCATGGGACCCGAGACAATCAGGAGCCCCAAGCCAATCAAGGCCACCCCACCCCCGCCAAGCTAATCAGTAGCCCCAAGCCAATTGAGGATCCCCCCCCCAAGCCAATCAAAGGCCCTGAGCCAATCAGAGACCAACCCCCCCCCCCACCCACTCCAAGCCAATCAGGAGCCCCAAGCCAATCAAGGCCACCCCACCCCTGCCCATCTAATCAGTAGCCCCAAGCCAATTGAGGATCCCCCCCCCCAAGCCAATCAAAGGCCCTGAGCCAATCAGAGACCACCCCCCCCCCCCACCCACTCCAAGCCAATCAGGAGCCCTGAGCCAATCAGGGGTCCTGAGTGGATCCAGTAATCCCTTTAACGGTCTCATCTTTATTGACGTAGGACCCCCTACCAGATTCCCTACAGTTGATCTACACTGGGGTTTGACCACATACACCATATCTATTACCCTTGCCTAAATCTGATATTCACTTAAGTGACTTTTAAGCTGTTTGTTTGAACCTTTTAAAGAATATTATTCCTTCAGTCTTGTGGTTAGCTGATGAGGGGTGAGAGGAGGCATGTTTGGAACAACAGCACAAGAAATAGGAGCAGGAGTAGACCATATGGCCCATCGAGCCTGCTCCGCCATTCAAAACCATCATGGCTGATCTTAGGATTCAACTCCACTTTCCCGCCCGCTCATCATACTCTTGATTCCCTGAGAGACCAAACATCAGTCTATCCCAGCCTGAAATGTATTCAATGATGGATAATCCACAACCCTCTGGAGTAGAGAATTCCAAAGATTCACAACCCTTTGAGTGAAGTAATTTCACCTCATCTCAGTTCCAAATGATCGGCCCCTTATCCTGAGACTGTGCCCCCATGTGTTAGATTTCCCCGACCAGCGGAAATAATCTCTGTGTCTACCCTATCCAGCCCCTTTAGAATCTTATATGTTTCAATGAGATCACCTCTCATTCTTCACAAACACCAGCAAGGAGCAGTTGGGCCAAATGGCCTGTTTTTGTGCTATAATTTCTATGTAATTCTATGCATGTCTTAAGCAGCCTCAACCTGTTCCTGTAGCTGTTCTCTCCTTCTATAATCTGCAGTGGGTTTGATTGCTTTAAGGCACATTACATTTTGATTTGTCTCCTTTTACACCGATGGTCCTCTCTCCCTCCCCCCCCCCCCCCCCCCTCCTGAATGGTTGCCTTTTTAGCTACTTTGGTTGGTCACCCTCCAATGCCTCACCAAAATGATAGTTATTCATGTGGGAACCTAGACTTTAAATACTGGTTGCCTATTTGACTGCATGTGGCATCACAAATGTTCACTTTTTTAATGTCAGTACGGCTTGCTGGATAATGATTGGGTGTAGGAACACGGACTGATTTTGCTTCTGCTAAAATAGAGGTTAATTGTAACACATCTTCCCTTAAGTCAGTTGAGATCAGTTAACTCAGCACATACCAGAAAACTCCACCTGGTGCCTTTCTGGTCTATATAGCACTCGAATTCATTACCTTAAGTACCTTGGCCGCCAAAGGAAGTTTAGATATATTTAATTTGTTTATCTGCCTTATAATTTTATCATCTTAAAAAGTAGGAGAAAAGATAATTACAGGATGGTGGGGGTGGGGGGATTAACTCCATTTTTCTCTCCATAGATGCTGCCAGAACTGCTGAGTATTTCCAGCTTTTATGGCTTTTATTTCAGATTTCCAGCATCTGCAGTATTTTGCTTTTGTACAGGAAGGTGGGGGAGGGTTGGGGAGGGTTGTGTTGTGTTTATTCATTGACAGACACAAGTGCACTTGAAGAGGTTGTTACATTTTATACAAGTTAAGGAAATGGTTATATTTGTTCTACTACACACCAGCGGGTACAGAAACAACAGAATAATTACCAGAACACAAGAGCTATTGTAAACCAGCGCCAGTTAGTCTTCAAGCCTCTTTTTGTTTGGAAAACACAGATTAAAGAGGTAGACAATATTCTGAAGGAAATTACCACTTGAGTTGTTTAGTGTTTAATGCGGCTCTATTGAATTTAGTGATTAGCATTATGTTCTGATTGATGAAACTATATTTGGAGCACCAGTTTGTTTTTACAGATATGTTTTGTTTAAATATTACTATCTTAGGGAGAAGCCAGAGGCAGTGCTGTTGGAGGAATCTAATTCTTTTACCACATTTTGAACATTCCACACAGCTTTGTGGTTTTGAGCATTTTCCCAGTAGTTGCTTCCTCACAGACAGAAGCCAGATCACGATTCCCTGGGCTCAGGGCAACTGTATGCACAACATGGGAATTCTCAACATTTACAAAGCAGCCATTTTTTGCAAAGGCTCAATAATATTTACTTGGAATATATCCTTTTTAATTTTTAATTTAATTTCAAAAATATTAGTTCATATTTTTCCTTCTCATGTACCACTAGAGAGCGTGTGACTATGAATTTGCAACAGGTCAACATTGCACTGCATAGCAACAGTTTTTTAAAATAGAATGGTTCAATTATTTTCCTGCATTTTAATAAACTAGTTAGGACTTAAAAAAACTCTATATACATCTATGTTTTTTCTTTAAAAAATGGACTTCTAGGGCCCATTGCAACCCATTCAAAACCCACTCACTTACACAGAGTTAAAATCGGGCTCCTAATCTCAGTTCCTGCACCTGATCCCTATCCAGTGACTCTTCCTGGAGATTGCACATGTGTGAATGGTGGGTGGCGAAAGGACTGAGCTCAGCTGTGATATCCCACCCTGGTTAAATACCTTGCTGCTACTATCTAACTTGAACTCATCCAAAACTCTGCTGCCTGTATCCCAACTTGCACTAAGTCCCATTCACACATCACCACTGTGCTCACTGACCTCCATTGGCTCCGTCGATTTCAAAATATTCATCCATGTGTTTAAATCCCTTCATGGCCTCACCCATCCGTTATTCTGTAACACCCTCCAACCCTCTGAGACCTCTCTACTCCAATACTGGCCACATGCATCTCCAATTACCTTCGCTCCACCATTGATGGTTGTGCCTTCGGCTTCCTGGGCCCCGGAATTCCCTCCCTACACCTCTCCACCTCTCTATGTCTCTCTCCTCCATTAAGGGTCCACTTAAAACCAACCTCTTTGATCAAGCTTTTGTCCGAATATCTCTTTGTGACTCAGTGTTAAACTCTGTTTGATAATGGCTCCTATCAAGCACCTTGGGATGTTTTACTGTGGTAAAGGCGCTATATAAATACAAATTGTTGTTACTGCTGTTGTTGTTACATGTGAGTAATGTTTATTGTGGAGCTACTAGGATTACAGCCTGGGAAAGGTACCATGGCATGAATCACTGCCTTCAGGGGGAGTGGAAAAGTGACCAAAACTAGTTGATATCTTTATCATTTGGATAAAAGCAGATATTACAGTGACTAAGAGAAGATTTATTCCCCTAGATGTCCTTTGCTGTAAGAATACATATGATAAAGTAAATTCCAAATGGTAAAATTCTCCAGTCAGAAATTTGTGGGATAAAGTCGCACTCCAAAGACTTGTGCACATAATCTAGGGTGACCCTTCAGTGCAGTACTGAGGGAATGCTGAACTGTCGGAGGTGCTGTCTTTTGGATGCAACGTTAAACCAAGGCCCCGTCAACTTTCTCAGGTGGACATAAAAGATCCAATGCAGTATTTCGAAGAAGAGCAGAGGAATTCTCTCCAGTGTCCTGGCCAATATTTATCCCTCAACCAACAATGCTAAAACAGATTACCTGCCTATTACGTCATTGCTGTTTGTTGGACCCTGATGCGTGTAAATTGGCTGCTGTGTTTCCTACATTATAAAAGTGGCAATACTTCACAAAGTACGTTAGATGTAAAGCACTTTGAGGTACTCTGAAATCATAAAAAGGCGCTATATAAATGATGGTCTTTCTTTAAAATTCTGGAGTCACTGTTGAAGGTAACTTTGATGACGTGGAATGACAGAATTTTATGACACAGAAGGAGGCCATTCAGCCCATTGTGCCTGGGCTGGCTCTTTGAAAGAGCTATTCAATTAGTCCCCCTCCCTTGTTCTTTCCGCAGCCCTGCAAATTGTTCCATTTTGAATATATACCTTTTGAAAGTTACTATTGAGTCTGCTTCCACCACCCTTTCAGACAGTGCATTCCAGATCATAACAACTCACTTGAAAATTCCTCTCATCTCTCCACTGGTTTTTTGCCTTTTATCTTAAATCTGTGGCTTCCCACCAGTGGAATTTTTTTTTCATTATTTAGCCTATCAAAGCCCTTTCATCATTTTGAAAGAGTCCATTAACTCTCCCCTTAACCTTCTCTGCTCTAAGGAGAACAATCCCAGCTTGTCTAGTCTCTCCACTCAGCAACATATGTCATGACTCACCCTCAAATCTGTCACAATGCCTGACTCCAAGTTAGGACAAGGGAAGGTGGTGCCAGCTGGGGTTAGAGTATGCCAACATAACTGTTCAAAAACAAATTAGCTCCAGATGACTTGAGGGCATATTCAGGTAACATTTAATAAATACCCAAGACTCTCATATTTATTCAGAAGAAATAGTAGGGGGGATTTTAATTCCCACAGGAGTTAAAATGAAGGCTGTCCAGATAACAATCTTTTTCCACACTGCGGCCGGGGTAAAGCCGAGCGGCTGAGGCACCTGCCTGATTGGAGTGTTCGATGTGAAATGTCAGCTGCTCCACGGCGGACATGGAATGTCTGAATTGTGGCATCCAACCTGGGGCATCTGACACGGGAGTGTTTAACCTGGCTACTCTGCTCAGTAGAAGCCGTCGAAAGCCTGCAAGGTGTAAGAATGAAAAAGACCAGCTGTCACCAATGCTGAAAGCAGTAGGCCAGAAGTTGAGGTCGAAACACTGAGCGTTCAAGGATCAATAATATGTGTGGAACAACATATTTGAAGTTCAGGAGGATGACAAGAAGGATATACAGCCCTGTGAAAACACCTCAGTCCCACTGTTGCTTTTTGAGTTTTTACACTAAATAGTTTGCTTGGGTTCATTGTTGTTGGCCACTCCTGTGTATCTTTTTGGTACATATCAATAACCTGGGCTTGAACATACAGGGCACAATTTCAAAGTTTGCAGATGATATAAAACTCAGGAATGGAGTAAACAGTGAGGAGGAAAGTAACAGACTTCAAGAGGACATAGACAAACAGGTAAAATGGGCAGACACATGGTAGATGAAATTTAATGCAGAGAAGTGTGAAGTGATATATTTTAATAAGAAGAATAAGGAGAGGCAATATAAACTCAGTGGTACAATATTTAGGGGACGCAGGAACAGAAAGACTGGGGGGGTGGGTAGGGGTTGGGGGGACCACGTAAACAAATCTTTGAAGGTGACAGGACAAGTTGAGAAGTCTGTTCAAAAAAGCATATGGGATCGTGGAAGAGAGTAAAAAAAGCAAGGAAGTCAAGTGTTATGCCAAGAATGAGACATTATTTTTGCCACATGAACATTGATTTTTAAACTGTTACTGGAGTAAAGAAAGAACTTGTTTATAAAAAAACCACCAGACCCTTGACTGGAAAGACATTTACATAGTAACAGACAGTACTTGGAAATGACAAAGGGGCCACTCCCTGCTGCAATTTAATCCACAATGGACTTTTGATTACCCAATGTTGAAGGTGGAGAGGCCAGCATTCCAGGTTAACTGATAAGATGGCTGAATACACAAACAGACATGGTCAGACCAGTTTAGTCACATGATTAACTGGCTGTTGGAGTTTTTTGAATTTGAACTTGCCACAGAGAATTTAAACTCAGAAAGCTGTTAGCTCCTGGACTGAAAAGACTTCTCTCCTGTCTGCTGTCATCTCACTCTCGCCAGCTTCGGAAACCATTGAAGACACATGAACTCCAAGACAGAAAAGTCTCTTACAGTGAACAAGGTTTAAGAAGAATACTGGGCCCCAACGAAAATCAAGAATTACCTACAAAAGGATTACAGTGAGCTCGAAGCACAGTAACAAGAAACTCTTCTGATATTGCCTCAAACCTCTCTACTTTATTTTTTCTTCTGCTCTTTTCAGTCTCTATTTGCATGTACATATTGCATATGCATGCTAGTGTGGGGCGTGGCGTGTATCCGTAGGTGTTAACCAAATTAGAGCTTAAGTTTAAGTTTTAATAAATTTCACTTTTCTTCTTTAAACCTAAGAAGGCCTGTTTGTACTCATTTCTTTGCCTTATAATTGGAAAGTGGTGAACAAGGATTCACCAAGGGGGACCTCAAAACACAGTGTTACAATATGTTACAATGCTGTTACAATAAGACCAGGTGAAGACTGAAAGAGACGCCGAGAAACCTTTCTCACCTTTTCATAACACAAGCTAAACTGTTATAAAACACAGGTTAGGTCTCAACTAGAATATTGAGTTCAGTTCTGGTCACTACACTTTAGAAAGAATGTCAAAGCCTTGGAGAGGCTGTAGAAGAGATTTACAAGAATGGTACCAAAGATGAGAGAGTTCAGCTTATATGGAAAGACTGGTGAAGCTGGGTTTGTTCTCCTTAGGGCAGAGAAGGTTAAGAGGGAATTTGATGGAGGTGTTCAAAATCATGAATGGTTTTGATAGTGTTACGGGCAGGTGAGGAGGGATCACAGATCTCTCCTCGTGTCCTTCCTCTTATTTGACTGCAACAGAGTTTATTCCTTTTTAAACAGTGGATGTGCTTATCTCTTCAGGAAGTGTTTACCTTTTACCTTTGTGGTGATTTCAAAAGAACTAATCAGACAGGCTTACTTGAGTTTAAACAAGAAAAAGGTGAATTTATTATACTTAATCTAAACCCAATCTAAAAAAATAAAATTTCACAACACAGTCACACACACACTCACATGACAATCACACACACGCAAATAGATTACAGAGTGATGAGGGGTAGATTTGTGGTTGGATTAGAGTCCAGAACAAATAAAAATTGATACACAGTCTGTGGGGTTGGATGATTCTGTTGTCTTTCAGCTCAAGTTGCGTTCCTGAAGTCTTTGGCTGGTACATGTGCAGTTTGTGGCCGGCCCACCTGGGTTAGGCTTTTCTTGTAGGCAGAATTTTAGGTGGCTTTCTTCCCCTGGTGTCTTTGTCTTGGATCCAGCAACCAGCAGCTGGGCTTTGCATGAGGATTTCTGGGGAGAGGGAGAGAGCTCCTGGCTTCTGCACAGAATGAGTCACTGGCTTGACTGTCTGTGTCCAATGGAAACTCTCAGCTTTCACAGAGATGGACAGATGGCCACATGACTGCCTCAGTGTATTCTCTGGAACCTTCTAAAGAGATTCAAGGTTAGGAGTTTCCATCTCCTCAGGCCTTAGGATGCCAATATTTACACTGTTGGTGGCCTTGGAATGTGTAAGGCATTCAAATGCAAATTGCAGTGGCCACCTTGGTGGCCAGCCTTTTTTTAAAGAGTTAACTGTAAACTTTTAATGGAACAAAAATCCAAATGTAAGTTTCCAACTGATGAATTAAAATTCCTCATTTGGCATATTGTGTTTTCTTGACAATAGTGTTAGTAAGGGGAAACTGTTTCCAGTGGCAAAAGGGTTGATACAAGAGGACACAGTTTTAAGGCGATTGGCAAAAAAGCAGAGATGACATGAGGAAACATTGTTTATATGCATTGAGTTGTTCTGATCTTGAATGCACTGCCTGAAAGGCTGGTGAAAGCAGATTCAATAGCAACATTCGAAAGGGAATTGGATAAATACTTAAAGGGAAGAAATTAGAGGGCTATGGGGAAAGAGCAGGGGAGTGGCAATAATGGGACAGCTCTTTCAAAGAGTTGACACAGGCACGATGGTCCAAATGACCTTCTTCTGTGTATTATCATTCTTCAATTCTATAATATGTAGGTAGGTATAATGAGACCCAGGGGTCAAACAGAGAACCCTTGTCACTATACTCTGGGTAGTTGGAATATATCACGTGTCACAATGGGATCTGCTCACCTTTAGAAGACAGAAGAATGTACATTTCATCAGGCTATGGCTCAATTTATAAAGCACTACATATTAAACAGATAAATGAACATTACTTAGTGGTAACAATATATTTGCACCCTTGCTGCTGTACTCTGGGCTTATTGGAATATATCGACTCCCCTAATCTCATAAGACAAATAAGATGCTGCTCCATATGATAATCCTCATCATAAAACTGACCTTGAAACACAGTTCCTTAATTTCTTATGTTATTCATTACTCTAGAGTGCTCTGACTAGTCTTGTACTCTGCCATGACCTCATAATGACACCAGACTTCATTTACGACCCTCCAAGATGTAACTTCAAATTCCTTCGAAGATATTCCAGAAGGAAGGACATTATATAATTCTCATAACTTCCTGATGCCATCAGACATTCCGAAAATGCAAAATGGCATTTGTCCACATATTTACAGCTGCCAAATAGATATAGCAAACAGGCCTGCCTTCTTACAATATCTAATTGTTTGGCAGCTGTACATATGTGGACAAGTACCATTTGCATGATGTACTGCAGCAGCTTGCCAAGGCTTCCTCGACATCACTTCCCAAAACCGCGACCTGTACCACCTATAAGCACAAGAGCAATAGATGCACGGGAAGACCACCACCTCATACTTCTCCTCCAAACCACACACCATCCTGACTTGAAAATATAATCACTGTTCCTTCACTGTCACTGGGTCAAAATCCTGAAACTCCCTCCTTAACAGCAGTGTGGGAATACCTTCACCTCACAGACTGCAGCAGTTCAAGAAGGCAGCTCACCACCACCTTCTCAAGAGCAATAAATGCTGGCCTTGCCAGTGATGCCCACATCTCGTGAACGAATACATTTAAAAAATTGAACAGAATGGCTTGACCCATCAATCACTTACAAACACTTTGAATGATTTGTGAGAGGAGTCACTATTTGAGGACAATGGCAACAATTGATTGACACACAGCAAGCCCATCACAGCAAGCCGATCAGTGTATCAGACCACAATGTATGTTCTCTGTAACTTGTAGAAACGGATAGTAGTAAATCATTTCAACCCCACTCAGCGACCCATTAGAAGGAATCCAACACATCATCCAACATTGACAGAAAAATGTCATCACATCTACTCTAAGCACTGCCTTTCCTTAATGCGCAAGGACACAGTGAGCAGTTAGTCACACGATGACACATCACTTCAGAAAGTGAAGCCACTTTCTCAGTAACAGAATATCCTTTCCATTGACTTGTTGACATAGTAACCACAAATACCTTTTACAAAATGTCACAGTTTGGCATCATGCACTGTTAGGTAGCTAGATGGAACAAATTCTTTACTGAATGGACTGATGTTTATTTAAAAGAAACATAAGTTTTTTGAACAAGACAAAAGGCTACAGTGAAACACCAAACCAGACTTGAAGAACAGCCATAGCTATAGTAATGTAAAACTTTGGAAACCACAATGAAAACCACAGTGTGTTCAAGAAAAGATGTCATAAGAGCAGCTTTGGATTAAACTGGATTCAAGAAAAGACAAAGTCACAGTATTTTAATGACCATTGAGACATATATCCAGGCAAGACATGAAATATGTAAGGTTACATGTTGCCCACATATAATTTACATATTCGGATGAGTCATGGTATATGTGTATTAGCAGCATTGGCTGTTGTTTCTTGATGGGTAAGCACCTATTTTGCATTTATATAGCATCTTTCATCACCAACAATGACCCAAAGTGCTTCACAGCCAATAAAATACTTTTTGAAGTGTAGTAATGCAGGGAAAAGGGGCAGCCAATTTGCGCACAGCAAGCTCCCACAAGCAGTAATGAAATAAGTGACCGGATAATTTTTTTTAAAGTGATGCTGGCCGAGGGGAAAATGAGGACACCCTGCTCATCTTCCAAATAGTGTTATGGGATCTTTTACAGCCATCTGAGAAGGAAAATGGAGCCTTGGTTAAACGTATCATCCAAAAGATGACCCCGCCGATAATGCAGCACTGAGAGACTATTTTATGATAGTACAGTGGAGCATTGTCAGTCTAGTGGAACCTACCCCTCCCCTCATTTCTGAACAATTATTCTGAGCTACAGGCGCTGATGGAGCTTGAATGTAAACTCCCAAAAATCCTCAACAAAATAAGTTTGCCTCTCTGGAACTCTTGCTATAGGTAGAGGGCTGGCCCATGAGACTTGTGCTGAAATGCAGAGCAACCAATTGTCAGTAATGATATGAAGTAGCTGCTGAGGATGGATAATTTCAATGCCTACCCTTACCAGTCACAACTTAAAAAAAAGCAACGCTGGCAGTTTTTTTAACACAGCAATTGTTCCCTTTCTTAGCAGAGGGAACAAAGCTCCTGATTTATCTTTGTTTTCAGCATTATGCCAACCTCACAAAAACCTCCCTGATCCATGTGAGAGATGTCAAACGAGGCAATTTCTGCCATGGAATGTCTGCCACTAAACGAAGCCGAATCGGTATGAAAGAGATTTGTACCCACTTTCACACTCATGAAGCCTTTAACCGCCTGCAACTATTGTGTTTCTCAAATTCCTCTTTACAGACGGTACTTTGTTCATTGTGGATGCTCCAATACTGATGGGAATCATGAAATGCTTTGCAAGAATAACCTTAGCCTATTGAAAATAACACTGTTTGCCTTCTTTTCACTGAAAAGAAATTAGATTCGTTTGGGACTTTTTGTTCAAAATCTTTGTTGTGACTCCATTTGTTAGTTTTGACCCAGTTCTTGAATGGTGATATTGTTCCATTTGCAGCATTGTAAAATCATATGAAGGGACTGATCACCATAGATCTACTGATAGTTTAGGGTTGTAACCTGATTTGTAGAAATAGTTCGAAGATTGGTTGTGGGGGAGAAGGGTTAGCCTATTTCATGAGGGCCTTCTAATGAAGATTTTGTTAAGGATGCAATGATTTACTGGTTTGTTTCAGGTCAATGGCATCAATTGAACCTGTGACTTCTAGTAAAAAGACAAGACAGCCACATCTATGTACAAAAATTAGTCTCTGAAATGATCAATAACAGAAAATGGACACGAGCTCTGGAATTGTACCACCAAAGGGGCTAAAATTGGGGGCAATTCATTCCCCAGTCAGTACTCATGTACTTACTTTGAACCAAAGACATGCTCCATGCATTTATTACCAACAATGCAGCAGGTGTGTTGGCACATTTCTGTTTGTTTCACATACGTTAACTCATTCAACAACAGTAAGTTGTATTTCTACTGTGCCTTTAATGTAGTAAAAAATGATCCAAACCTCTTCACAGGTGTGTTATCAGACTAAATTTGATACCGAGCTATGTAAGTCTCAGGGTGACCAAAAGCTTGGCCAAAGAGGTAGAATTTAAGAAGTGATTTAAAGGAGAGGCAGTGAGGCTTAGGGAGGGAATTCCAGAGCTTACAGCCAGGACAGCTGAAGCACAGTCGCCATGGTGGAGCGATGAAAATCGAAGATGCGCAAGAGACCAGAATTGGAGGAGTGCCGATATCTGAGGGTTGTGGGTCTGGAGGAGGTTACAGAGACAGACAGGGGGAGACCTCAATTAATGTCAGATGAGATTGGATGCGCTCAGTAGTGTAGCTGTAGAATCAGCTGACTGGCTTTCCCTTATATTCTTGCCATTTACTTATTTTTGGTGGCTTACATCTCTTTTTTCTTTCCCACATTCTCTCTTGGCCCTCAGCCTCCCACACACAAAAAAACCAAGTCCTCTGTTGGGCTACACACACAACTCCCTGGTCATGTGTGACGTGACATCACTTCCTCCAGTGACCTTCACTCACAGCCTCTTAAGATGGTCTCACAACAATTGGCAGAAAAGAACTGGAGGCAACACAAGGAAAGCTTTTTTTAAAAAAAAAACAGGCAGTTGTGGAATGCACTGCTTGCCAGGGTGTTGGAAGCAGATTCAATAGTAACATTCAAAAGGTATTTACCTAATTCTATTAATGGTAAAAATTTGCAGAACTATTGGGAAAGAGCAGGGGGCTAGGATTAGTTGAATGGCCCTACGAAGGATCTGGCACATGGCTTCTTCTGTGCTGTATCATCCATAATTGGATGAGAAAGGGGGCAAAGTTGGCATCAAAGTGTTATTGCTATACTTTCCTCTAGTGTTTGCTAAGAGACTAGGTGGTGTATGTCCTGGTTTCCAGTGCTTTTGAACAGTTTCCTTTTTGAAAGATTGCTGAGTCTGTTCAACACAATCATTTAGCGGGATTGTCTGCTTTTTGTCTCTTTTTATTTAATATAAACACACACACACAGAATATAGTCAATATTTAGCAAATAAGTGAATAACTAAATTGATGCAAAATGGTGCAATGTGATTATAGAATAGAGTAAAACACAAGTTGAAAATTACAGTGGCGTCAAGTTGTGAGTAACCTGTTAGAATGACCATAGGTAAAATCATTTAAAATTGAAAGCTTAGAAGTCATCTGTAATTGTCACATTTTACCCAAAATGTAATAATACTACTGCTGTCAAAAGAACATTTCCAATCTTTTCTCAAATGGTGAAAATTGAGCATTCATCTTTATCCTGATCTCCCTCCCACTGAGTTTTCTCTGCACTCTATAAAATGGATTTCTGGATAACCCCTTAAAGAAATCAAACTCAATCTGTGATAAAGACCTCAGTTTTACTTCGAAAACTGAATAAAACTACAATAAATTTTAAATAAGGCTGAGCAAAGAATCAAGTAACATTATCCTCAGGGATTTATGAACAAGACTTTTGAAAGGTCACAGACATGAAACATTAACTCTGTCTCTCTATCCACTGATACTGCCCAGACCCGTTGAACATTTCCATCATTTTCTGTTTTCATTATAGCCTGTTAATGTTGTTTGAAGTCTGAATCTCCTCCCGGCCACTGCCGCCCATCCCCTCACATGCAATCATTTATCCGACAGGTGAGGAATATCAAGCCATTTCTTGGCAAGCTTGACGTCAACTGCTTGTTTGTAAAAGGTTGGGATTAATCACGAGACTAACCTCCAGCACGCACGCACATATACACAAGGACGCACACATACATGGACACATGCACACACTTGCAAATTTCTCCCTTACATCAGCCAGTATCTCAGAGTCATAGAGTCATAACAGCACAGATGGGGAGAATTTGCCTATCTCAATTATTGCTCTTCTTAAGCTTTCATTAGGCAATAAAATTGTAGGTCTCACATTTGACAATCTCAACCAACAAAGAAAGTAACTCTGTTGCATCCTTGGCTTGAGGAGAAAATTATCAGTTCTATTTTGAACTACAACTGTGAAATATTTTGTTGACTGTCAGAATGGCCTATCCTCCAGATAATCCATTTTTATGGTTTTCCGTGATGTCAAAAATACTCCTGATATAAGTGAAGCATTCCTTTTTATTCCCCCTTTCTAAATTGTATGACACTCACAGAATCAGTTTTTGGATGTTGTCAATTTAAATGGCATCTTTATTTTCAATCATCCCAAGAGCCATTTTACGCTATGACTTAAAACCATCTAGTATTCAAGTGCATTTACCCTTATCAAGTATTCAACTGCTTGTCAAAATCATTAGTTGTAGGTTTGGGCAGCAGCTGTCCAGTTACTGATAGAGATGGGGTACAGCACTAAACTTCCCCTAACTCAGCGATAATTTGCAATCTCACTGAGGAAGACTGGTAATAGAAACACATTGGTGCACTAGGGCAGAGGTGTTCAAGAGGAGGCCCACAGGCTAAATATGGTCTGTAAGGTCCTTTGATCCAGCTGGCAAAGCTTTTGCCAGTTTCTGTATTCTTTGCGTATGTGTGCAAAACCAGCTTTAGCAGTTTTGGACTACAGCTTTTTAAATCTGTTGGGCCTTGACCTTCCCTTTTTCTTATGGGTCCCATGATCAATTTTGGAGATAGGGAGCAACTTAAAAAAGGACTTCCATTGGTTGAAAACAGACATTTAATGTTGTTCTTCTCGGCCAGTTGAAAGCCAAAAGCTTGAAGATTGACAGTCAGACCATATAACTTGATAACCATACAGTGATCGGTCTCAATGATTAATATTTCAGTGTGGACTTTGCTGTGTCAGATCACATCAGCAATTAAGCTGTTACCAACAAAAAAAAAGATCTTCATTGAATAAATCTGACTCCATGAACTTTACAATCTAAAGTAGGCTGAGGGAAGTAACTATTTGAAGGCTGTAATCTAGCATCTGGAATTCAGATGCTGGTTATATGGAACTTTGCTCTTTCAATTAAGGATACTATTTAAACCCTTAAATAAATTAATACTTTGTAATCATAACCAGGTTTCAATTGTCCTAAAAGTGCAATTTTGTTTACAGAGTCATAGAGTTATACAGCACAGAAACAGGCCCTTCAGCCCATCATGTCTGTGCTGGCCATCAAGCGCCTATCTATTCTAATCCCATTTTCCAGCACTTGGCCCATAGTCTTGTATGCTATGGCGTTTCAAGTGCTCATCTAAATACTTCTTAAATGTTGTGAAGGTTCCTGCCTCTACCACCCCTTCAGGCAGTGCGTTCCAGATTCCAACCACCCACTGGGTGAACATTTTTTCCTCAAATCCTCTCAGAACATCCTGCCCCTTACCTTAAATTTATGCCCCCTGGTTATTGACACCTCTGCTAAGGAAAAAAGTTTCTTCCTATCTACCCTATCTATGCCCCTCATAATTTTGTACACATCAATCAGGTCCCCCCTCAGCCTTCTCTGCTCTAAGGAAAACAACCACAGCCTATCCAGTCTCTCTTCATAGCTGAAATGCTCCAGCCCAGGCAACATCCTGGTGAATCTCCTCTGCACCCTCTCCAGTGCAATCACATCCTTCCTATAGTGTGGCGACCAGAACTGTACACAGTACTCCAGCTGTGGCCTAACTAGCATTTTATACAGTTTTAGCACCGTGTTAAATAGGAGAACTCTGGTATCTGTAATCAGATCTTCATATTAATTCAGTCCACACAATTAATTATGGAGAGTTAAGATTTTGTGCTTAAAATGTTAAAAAGGTTTGATCGACATAGAGGCCGGAATTTTACACCAAACGAGCTGGATGGCGGCGGGGGTGGCGCAAATTGGAGCAGGAGGCTCCGGGAGGCCTTCCCGACCCGCTCCTGCCTTCGCCCCACTTTACGTAGGGCGGGGTGGGGGGGAAAACGGGCCGCCCGCCCCAGGCCAATCAAGGCCTTTAAGTTGCCAATTAACGGCCACATAAGGGCCTTCAGCCGCCTCCATGTGGATTTTACGTGTGGAAAGCAGGTGTCCTGGAGCCGGAAATGGCCTCTCAGCACCCTGGGGGTGGGCCCTGACAATCGGCCCCTCTTCCCCCCAAACGACCACCCTTTCCTCGCCGGGGCCCGACCGATTACCCCCGGCGAGGCAACCCAAACTTACCTGCACTCCTGGCTCCATGTCCTCGGCTGGGCTCCGCTGATTGGCCGGCAGCTCAATGAGGCGGGACTTCCTGCTTTAAGTGGATGGAAGTCCCGCCTTGGAACAATTAAAGCCTGGGGACCCATAACATGTGGGATGGATCCCCAGGCTAGGCAGAAGCGGGTTTGCCACCCACTTTTACGTCAGTGGCCAGCTCCCGTCTGCCCCACATAAAATCCAGCCCAGAGATACTATTCCATCTGTTGCGGGAATTAAGGGCGAGGGGACATAATCATAAAATTAGAGTTAGGACCATTCGAGTGTGAAATCAGGAAGCACGTACTCACATTAAAGGTAGCAGAAATTTGGAATTCTCTTTTCCAAAAGGCTGTGGAAGCTGGGGGTTAATTGGAGCTTTCAAGACTGAGATTGATAAATTTTGGTTGGGTAACAGTATTACGGAATATGGAGTAAAGGCAGGAAAATGGAGTTGAGGTGCTGATCAGCCATGATCTAATTGAATGGCAGAACAGACTTGAGGGGTTGAATGGCCTCCTCCTATTCCTAATGTTTCTAAGCTTTTAATTTTAACAAGCACAGAAAATAGCCATGCAGACAAGGCTCCCTCACTTGAAGTGATTTATGCTGAATTCATTATGCTAATTGCAATGCCCTGTAGGTACGGGTCAATATGGGTCCTTGGGTTTTTAGTTTGGGAATTTGGAAATGGAGCAGTAGAGAACGTCATTAGGCAGAATTTTCCTTTTATACCTCATGCATGAAGAGAATATTCGATCCAAAGGTGGTTACTAAGGCCACATACAACTGGACTGATTCGCAAAACCACAGAAACAAATAGATTTCAGTCATTTAAACCGCTAAAGGGCTGTGATTCAGCTTTGGTCAATGATGCAAATGTTAATATTGCCGTCCTCTGGAGAGGGCTTTTCTGTGGTGATCATTACGTGACGAGCACTATAAGCGTAAACACTGCGCTCCATGACATTTTTCCTCTGTAGGGAAAGAGGCACTATTCACAAAAATTGTGCACTTAATGGCCAGTGATACTGTCAGGGATTAGCCTTATCAGCTGGAAACTATTACAGCCGTCAAACCTTTTATTACAAGAGGAGCGATTCATAATCATGAATGAAGTCACATTCTTATCTGAGACATGAATGGCCTGTAGTGTTCCAGCAGGCACTCACCGCAGAATGGTCTCAGGAAGTGGGCAAGAAATGGATGCAGAGCAGGAGGGAAAAAGGAGAAAAGAAAAGTTTGGGTATGAGGCAACATTGCCTTTAAAATTTCGTTGTGGTGTGGGGCCAGTTTTTTTAATGCATAGTAGCTTTACATTTTTTTTTGCGTGGCCACACATGCATGGTATTTAATACAGAGCAAGGACGGCGCGGGATCTTCCAGACTGCTGCACGGCCGTACACACATGCAGCTTCATGGATGTGGGGCCATAATCACAACTGAAAAGCAGGTCTTTAGAGAGGGAGGGTTTTCAAAGCAGCGAGGGGAGCATATTCATGTTGGAGGGGTTTAAAAAATTTTGGAGGAAAGCAGCACTCTGGCTGAAAGAGCGGCTGCAGACGGTGGGGTGGAAATGATTTGAAGAGAATACCATGGTTAGAGGAGCAGATGGTGTGTGTGGGTCACTTGTTTAAAGCAGTGTTGTCTAATACATTAGCCACTAGCTACATGTGGCAAATTGCATTTCAAATTTGTAAATAAATAATGAGTAATACACACCGTCGTTGGACATGTGATCCCTATACTCATGACACGTGCACGTGAACTTTAACTTTTTTGTGTGTTTGTTGGTAAAATGGTACGAACTTGTGAGTGTTATTTGATTGCTGTGAGTTCTTAACTTCAGTTACTAAATGGTGGTGGATGTTTGTTGAGTAAATATCCACCTGCGAAGTACATTTAGCTGTATGGTGTGAGTGTACATGAGGCGTTTCCTACTAAAGTTAGTGCATGTGACTAAAACATTGTGGTAGATACGTCTTTGGTTCGTCAGCAATGTCTATTTGACAACACTGGCCTACAGGAGTTCAGAAGTCACTGGGATGGAGGGGGTGGGGCGGGGGAGCCAGTGAGGCCACAGAGAGATTTGTAAAATGAAAGATGAGAGTGTGAAGAACTAGTGGCACTTGGCAAGGGCCGATACAAGTCGGGATTCTGTATAGGGGAAGTCATGGACCTTGGTTTAGTGTCTCACTTGAAGGATGTCACCTCTGACAACGCAGGACTACACTGGAGTGTCAGCCTAGACTAGGTTCTCAATCCCAACTAATAGGACACAAATTCGCACTTGGGAGGGATAAGGAAAAAAAGAAAGACTTGCATTTGTATAGCGCTTTTTACAACCACCAGACATCTCGAAGCATTTTACAGCCAATGAAGTACTTTTGAAGTGTAGTTACTGTGTAATGTAATACATTCCAATTTATTATTCCCTATCAATCCGATGACTAACCTGCTCTGACCAGCCATGTACAGATTGTGATGGAAATATTTAAGCATCTTCCTCAGTCTTAATAGATGAAAGATTGCAAAAGATTTGTTCTACCAAAATTTTACATGAATATTAATTGCAATGACTGTAAGATATTTAAATAGACTTGTATTGATTTCAACTATGGCCTTTCAGGCGTAACTCTCAGTAAATCAATTCTGTTGTTTTTTTTTCTTTTAACACACGCAAACAATGATCAGATTAAATTGTAAATGTCTGCACTAGAAGCAGGGTAGGCGTTGTCATTGGAGGAGAGTTGGGGGCAAGATGTCTGCCATCACCCAACCCTGACCTCCTTCCTGGATCTGGGTTCATTTTGTACGCAGAGTGGGATCCCAATGGGATCTCCTCCACCAGGATGCAGTTCTCTGTTCGAAATGAGTCAAAGGTTAACAGTGCTGCGCCAAAACACCCTCTGCAGCATCATTGGGAGCAGGATGGCACAATGAAATGGTCAGAAAGGACCTGAAAATATTTGTTGAAGGCTGAGCCACGGGTCCTCCATAAAGAGGTGCCTTAAGAGAAATAGAGGAGCCAACTACTAGGCCCTGTCCTCCAACATGCTTCTAGGGTCCCTTGCCGCCTCGGTGCCTGACACTACCCATCTCCGGAAAGTCTCCGAGGTTGGTGGCAGTGAAGGTGGGAGAAAGGGGAGTCGGCTCATTTCCCAAGGCCCTGCCATGACTTACACACGGTGGCTGGCTGGCTAACTTGCCTGCAGCAGAGGGGGCTTGAGATAAATTTACAGAAGTGCTGTTGGAGCTGGAAATTTTTCAGTAGACCTTCCCCCCCAATTTCTTTTCATTTTCCACTGTTATGCCAACCGATTGAGGGCAGTTATGGTGGAGGAAAATCCAGTCGAAAACTGTAGTAGGAATCATAGAATCATAGAAAGTTTACGGCACAGAAAGAGGCCACTTGGCCCATCGTGTCTGCACTCGCTGAAAAACGAGCCACCCAGCCTAATCCCACTTTCCAGCATTTGGTCCGTAACCTGCAGGTTACGGCACTTGAGGTGCATATCCAGACACCTTTAAAATGAGTTGAGGGTTTCTGCCTCAACTTCATTTATATAGCGCCTTTCACAACCTCAGGACATTCCAAAGCACTTTACAAACAATTAAGTACTTTCAAAGTGTAATCACTGCTTTAATGTAGGAAGGGTGGCAGTCAATTTGTGCACAGCAAGCTCCCACAAACAGCAATGAAATAAATAACCAGATCATCTGTTTTAGGTAATAGTTGAGGGACTAACATTGGCCAGGATTCTTGGGAGAGCTCCTCTGCGCTCCGAAATAGTGATCATAGGATCTTTTACATTCACCTGAGAGGGTTGACAGAGCCTCAGTTTAACATCTCATCCACGAGTTACTTATTGCTTACCACTAATCAGTGTGGTCTCTCGTGACCTCAGTCCACATGAATTTATAATCCTGGTAAAAAATGATCTCCATTAGTTTGAGAATTCAGACTTTCAGTCTGCTGTACAACAGTGAGAAATGACCCAAGGAATTTTGGAATGGGAGTGTCGAAAGAAAATTGGCAATTAGCCCTCCAACTTCAGTTTCTATGTTTAATTTTGTGTTTATAACATGATATATTCCTCTCACTCCATTGAAACCTATCTTTGTGAGCCAGGTAAAGGAGGGATCAATTCAATTACAAAACCTAATTAAGTCAGGTGCAAAAAATGAGGTTTGCATTCCATTTGATTTCATTTGTAAATTGGAATTTAAATTTTCCTTCAAAGATTAATATAATTTGTATTAAAAACAGAAGGTGGCACATGTTGAGCACCGAGAGATGCCATGAATGCTTTTAGTGCATAAGATAGATGAAAAAAGACCAGGGTCCATCGAGTTCACCTTGATACAATGATAATGGAGTTGCTGATTAACCATGGCAATCAATCTCTATCAATTCGTCAACAACAGTGGCAGACGTGAGACGAGGATAACTCCAGTGGCGGAAAGCTTTGGGAACCGTAGGTCCAAAGTCACCTGCTTGTTACACTTACCACATGTCAAATTGCTATGCTTCAAAGACCATTCATTGTTATCTTTGTCAAGAGAGCACAAACGCTGCTTAGAAAAGTCATTGTTCCAGCCAACATACCCATTTATCATAACACAAATCAGAAGCATTGTTGTCTTCACAAACAATCCAGGTGCCACACAATCTCCCAGCTAATGATCTCCAAGACAGCCTCTTCATAGTGGGTGAGGAATTTTAATTGCTGCGCGCAGTCTATTGAAGGATGGCTTCTGTGAAGAACAATGGGCATTGTTTGAGATGTTATTTAGGAGAGAGAAGCTAAGGCTTTGTAACACTGTGAGCCTTGGTGGGTCTGACTAAGTGGATTGTATAATACCTTGCGAGGGAAGAACAGAGGAGTACTTTTCTGTAGCCAGTTCTGTCTATAATTGAGATTGTTGGTGAATAATCTTTCCTTGCTGTTAGTAATCATAGACAGGGATTGAAGGGGGGTCTTGAGCAGCAAGGGGGTGGGTTCCCGGGCAACACCCCACAAGAGCTGACTGCTTTGGATTTTCCGACTGAATGGGGCAGGTGGGTGCCCAAGATGCACCCATAGTCGTGCCCACCAGCCCCAAGTACATTAGATGCTACCTGTTGACTCTGGAAACTTCAGTGCAGTCAGCACTGGAGGGCACCAGCAGATGCAATCATGCAGTTATGCTAGGATTGGGACCTGCGGATTTTCAGGGCTTGCATCTCCGCCCTTTAAGCTAGTTTGTTTTCATCTCCTTTTTTAGACGTTCTGATTTAGTCCTGGCTATCTTGGGGAATTGAAGCACCAGTTGACTTGCATTGTTGCGAATAGCCTAGTCTATAAATTCTTGGATCAGGAAATGTAGTCAGACATTGAGGACCTACCCAACTGGGCAATGGCAGGGGCCCAGACAATTTAGCTTCTTGAGACTCGTTGCTGGCACCATGTAAACAGAACCTGGGTCAAACAAATGACGTCAATGTCAGAAATGACCTGGCTGTAACTCAATATTACAAAGTGCAGAACAGGTAAGCATTGATGTTTCAAAAAATGAGTCATTTAACAAGTTTTCCAAAATAATTCTCATATTACTTAGTCGGGAAGTTGGCTGGACATTCTTGTTATAAAAATGGAATGTTTTGTACTATTTTAGCTCAGATTTCTGCTGAAGCAGAACTGGTTTACTTAACGTTAGCATCCATATTTTCCAACTTAACGATTAGAACTAAATTCAATTGCAGATTCTAACATTCCTTCTAATTTAGACAGATAATATTTATTTGTGTTACTTTGAATTGAGTTGTTTGCAATGTGCAGTCCTGTTAGGATGGATTTTCTTTTAATTACAAGATTAGAAATACAATTTTTTTTAAGAGACGAGACTTAAGAAAGACTTGGAGAAAGACTTGCATTTACGTAGCGCCTTTTATGACCTCAGGACATCCTAAAACACCTTATAGACAATGAGCACTTTTGAAGTGTAGTCACTGATGTGATGTAGGAAATGTGGCAGCCAATATGCGCACAGCAAGCTCCCACAAAAAGCAATGTGGTAATGACCAGATAATCTGTTTTTAGTGATGTTAGTTGGGTAAATATTGTCCAGGGCACCAGGGATAACTCCTCTGCTGCTCTTTGAATAGTGCCATAGGATCTTTTAAATCCATCTGGGAGGGCAGCCAGGGCCTCAGTTTAATGTCTCATCCGAAAGAAGGCACCCCCGCCAGTGCAGCACTCCCTCAGTACTGCACTAGAGTGTCAGGCTAGATTTAGTGCTCAAGTCTCCGGAGCAGGATTGAACCCATGACCTTTTGACTCAACTGAGCCACTGCTGACACATTGCAAGCCTGAACATTGAAAATGACATGACTGACTTAATAGTTTAAAATGGATATGATTAGAAACATAAAATTGAATGTGTTTGTATCGCAAGAGAGTTAAACTGATATCAGGGCTAGGGAGAAGGAGAAGGGTCGCATTTATCAGCACATTTGAGAACAACTGACCTATTGCAATCTGACAGGAAAGTTTCTGTTTATTTCCTTACAGAAGAGCACTGCAAAGCAGATGCTAACACTGGTGGTGGTCTGGCAGCATCAACATGAGACACCTGCTGTCACAATCCCTCCAAAAGGCACGCAGATGAGACTGACACTGTTTTCCTTTATCACCGAACGCCGAAGAAATTACACTTCCATTTGGGAATGCTGCTCTGCCATCCTTTTTGACCTTACCTATCACCGGCCTGACCCATTGCTAAAAATAACCGCTCTCGGTTGCGAAGCATTGACCTGCGTTTTTAACGTGTCAGTGATCATGTGAAATGAAACGTGCAAAGGGAGGGGAAGTGAAGAATTTGCTTCCGATTGAACAGGAGAGTTTTCTGAGGTTGTTCCACATGTGCTTCTAAATTTAACTTTTTTTATTTATTTTTTCTCTCCTTGTTTAAGATCTTTTCTGCAGTCTCTATTCAGCCCGTGAAATGGACACCAAGAACCCACGACCAGATGAGAGATAATCTTGGATGAGATGCCTTTGATGAGTAGTTTAAAGGAATAGACAAGGCACTGTAAGATTACAGTGGACAGGTCAGGATGTGGAACTGCATAATTCATGCCCCAGAAATGCAATGGGGTGGGGGCAGGGGAGGGGTTAACAACATCATTATAAGAACAACTTGCACTTATATACAACAAACACAACAACTTACATTTATATCATGCCTTTAACGTAGTACAAGGTCCCAAAGCTCTTCACAGGAGCATTGTAAAACAAAAGTATGACTCCAGTGCACAAAAGGGGATATTAGTTGAGATGACCAAAAGCTTGTTCAAAGAGGTAGGTTTTAAGGAGTATCTTAAAGGAGGAAAGTGAGGTGTAGAGGTGTAGGGAGGGTATTCCAGAGCTTGGGGCCTAGGCAACTGAAAGCGCAGCGACCGACGTTGGAGCGATTGAAATCAGGAATGTACAAGAGGCCAGAATTAGATAGCTCCTTTATCATAGTAAAACATCCCGCAGCATTTCACAGGAGCATAAGCAGTCAAACATTGGCGTCAATTGCTTCCCTGGACAGGTCCGGGGTTAAAATTGCAGTCGGGCCCTAATAGTATCATCCGAGGGCATTATGCACATTTTTAGCACGATGCCTCTGTTCCCTGTCAGAAACAGCAGCTTAGAAAGAAGGCAGTGGGATTGAAGGGGGAAAGTCACTGCCACAAATTTAAGCGCACAACTGCCTGGTTTCTGCCATGTAGGCAGGGTTAAAAACCGGGCCTCTAGTAGCTGAAAGAGTGGCAGGAAACAAAGAATAAGCCAGCATTGAGGCATGATATTAAACTGAATATAATCTCATATCTGTCACGCACTCAAACCGACAGCCTACTATTAAGTTACTGCTGTCCAAAAGTTGTACATTTCATTATTGCCCAGAATATAACCTTTGGAGGACAGATTGTTTTGTTTAGTGTCCAATTGAAGCCAAGAACTGTGGTTGGCATCATTTATGGAAATAAACAAGAGTAAAAAGTAGAAGTGACAAGGAAGAGAAAGTGGAAGAGTCTAAGAAAGAAGTGAAATAATTGGAGGAGTACAGAGAGCAGGTCACACAAAAGAATAGACTCTGAGGGGGATTAACAGAGTAGATGCTGAGAGGATGTTTCCCCTCGTGGGGGAATCTAGAACTGGGGGCACAGTTTAAAAATAAGGGGTCTCCCTTTTAAGACAGAGATGAGGAGGAATTTCTTTTCTCAGACGGTTGTTAATCTTTGGAATTCTCTTCCCCTGAGAGCAATGGAGACAGGGGGCAGGATTTTACCAGCCCCCACCCCCCCCGACAGGGGTTGTGGTGGGGGGGCCCGGAAAAAGCCTCCAGGAGAGTCCTGCCACGGGCCTCGAAGCTGGGAAGGCCCCGCCCCATATTAATGACGGCGACGAGGCCTTGAGGTGGCCCCGCCCACCCCAACCACTCAGCAACGGAAGCAGGATTTAAATATGTTAATTAGTGAATAAATTACTTACCTGCTCCCGGTGGCTGTCCTGCTGCCATATTCTGGCCGGTTGCTGGGACTCATGTGCCTTCGGATCTCTGACCGGAGATCTGAAGGGGGACCCTGGTGGGGAGGGGGTGGAAGGTACGTTTTCTGGGCCGGGGGGGTGGGGGTGGGGGGTAAGAGCAGGTGAAACATTTTGGTTGGTTATAGGGGGTGATGGGAAGGGGTAAGGTTCAAAGTTTGTAAACTTTGCGGGGGGGTTTGGGGAAGGTCGGGATTGCAAGGTAAGTATTTTCTGGGGGGGGGTGAGGCGGGGGGGGGGCGGGCAAGTAATAATTTGTTTCATCATTGGGGTGGGTGGGAGAGGGCATTGAAACTTTTTATTAAAGTTTTCATTTTTAACTTACACTTCCTATACTTTCAAAAATTGAAATGCATTGGAAGGGCTTCGGGCTCTTTAAAAATGGCGCCGGCGCATTTAAATGAGCCGCCGCGCTAAATATTGTGGCGGCTCCGTGGACTAATTCTCGTGCATGCTCCCCGCCGTTTTTGAAGCTCGCTGCCGTGATCCGCGGCAAGCTGGAAAAATTCAGCCCTGGGTCATTGAATATATTAAAGGCTGATTAAGACAGATTTTTTTTTAGAAGCATAAGAAATAGGAGCAGGGGTAGGCCATTTGGCCCCTTGAGCCTGCACTGCCATTCAACTAGATCATGGCTGATCTACTACCTCAATGCAATTTTCCCACCCTATTCCCTCCTACAAGGGAGTCATTGGTTATGGGGGACAGGCAGGAAAGTAGAGTTAAGGCTACAATCAGGTCAGCCAGGATCTTACTGAATGGCGGAGCAGCCTTGAGGGGCTGAATGGCCGACTCCTGCTCCTGTTTTTTAATGTTATCTTGGATGTGTGAGATACAAGAAACTGGAAGGAGTCGTGAGCAATTCAAGACAGAGTTTAAAAGGGCAAATAAGCAGAATTCAGGAAAATTGAGGAATGTTGTGGCTCAGGATAATGTGTAAAGGGAAAATCTAGCCCCTAGCACCTGCAGTATTTTGCTTTTAGTCTAATTAAAGCTACATTTGATCTGTGAGACTGCCTGACCAGTTATTTTCGGTTCAGCTGCACGTTTCAAAATGTAGACAAAAGCAACTTTGTGTTCCAAAACAAAAATTCCACAATTTGTAGCACCCTCATCATCTGAAAAATACAGCCTGGAGTTTTATTTGAAACTTATTGTTTAGTGGTGAGCCTCACAGTTGGTGCTGCAATTTCGACCAACATTCTCTGGTTTGCAGTCTGGCAATCCCAGCATTCTATCACCCAGCCCCTTGGCTCATGTTGCTCCTAGACTGTTCCATAGAGTTTCTTTGATCTTATTTGCTGTGACGTCTCTTTTGGAATACCAATC
Organism: Heterodontus francisci; assembly: GCF_036365525.1. Classification (NCBI taxonomy): domain Eukaryota; kingdom Metazoa; phylum Chordata; class Chondrichthyes; order Heterodontiformes; family Heterodontidae; genus Heterodontus; species Heterodontus francisci. The sequence continues at coordinate 51,773,505 of NC_090401.1, read as the reverse complement.
TGTTTTCACTGAAGAAATACCTTGGTACAATCAACGAATATCCGTACAAAACATTCCCGCTAATGTGAATCGATTCACACTTTATTTATATTTTTGGAGCAATGGATTTGTATTGGAGCTTGAAGGGACCACAAGATGTACTTGGATTCTGATGCCAGACTGGAAAATATGTGGTGTTGGGATGCACGTTTGTTTTATATCATTAAAACCCAAAGAGCTTTGAAAGATCAACAAACCAGCACATTTGTGTTTTTCATTAAAAATAAATTCTCCCTCTGTGGTATTTCCTATCCTTGTACAATGTGCAACATCTGTACACCATACACTTGGAATAATCCAACAAAACACAGTCCTGATGCAAAATTAACAGCAAATCCACTTAAAATGCTGCTTATCGTGGAACTGTTTTCCAATCCTTTGAGTGGGAATCAACAATTTACTAACAAAAATAACCTCACTTATACAATTCTACATCTATAAACATATTTTTTTAAACTGCCATTGTGTTTCTGTTGCATTTCCTTTATGGCACTACATTCTGACTGTCAAAGCCCTGTTCACAATTAATGAAGACCTGCCCTCATATCTCCTTAGTTGCATCGGTGTCAAATTTTCATTGAATTAATCATAGAATTATAGGAACTTATAGCTCAGAAGCAGGCCATTTGGTTCATCATGCCTGCTTGAAAGAGTCGTGCTTAGTCCTCCATTCCCATGCTTTGTCTGTAACCCTGCAAGTTCCTCATCCTCAGCTACCTGTTCAACTCCCTTTTACAGTTATTCATGAAACCACCACCTACTCAGGTAAAGCATTCCAGATCCTGACAACTCTGCGTGAAAACATTTCTCCTCATCTCCCTCTAGATCTTTTTCCAACGATTTTTGAATCCGTGAGCTCTAGTTAGTGACCCACTTGCCGAAGGGAATATTTTTTTCCCTATTTACTCTATCAAAACCTCTCATTGTTGTGTTATTGGTTCTCAACACAAACATACCAAACACTATGACCACTAGGAGAATAGTTGGTAAGTTAAACGAAGGGGGTCTTTATTACAGAATAACAGAATTACAGGAGAGCTCTTCAATACACATGCTACCTGCTGACTAACACTACGGCAACTACTGTAACGCATGTTAGCTTGCATCATTTCCTGCGATGATGTATACTAAACTATTTACATATTTAGAAGTATGTTAATTAGTTTTAAAGCAATATCACAACAAGCCCCTTTCCTTAAATGGAAATTTCATAAGTTCTAAGCTAGATCGACTATTGACATGCTGTTCTCCCTTCGTCAGATACAGGAGAAATGCCGTGAACAACAGATGCCCCTCTACATTGCTTTCATTGATCTCACCAAAGCCTTTGACCTCGTCAGCAGACGTGGTCTCTTCAGACTACTAGAAAAGATCGGATGTCCACCAAAGCTACTAAGTATCATCACCTCATTCCATGACAATATGAAAGGCACAATTCAACATGGCGGCTCCTCATCAGAGCCCTTTCCTATCCTGAGTGGTGTGAAACAGGGCTGTGTTCTCGCACCCACACTTTTTGGGATTTTCTTCTCCCTGCTGCTTTCACATGCGTTCAAATCCTCTGAAGAAGGAATTTTCCTCCACACAAGATCAGGGGGCAGGTTGTTCAACCTTGCCCGTCTAAGAGCGAAGTCCAAAGTACGGAAAGTCCTCATCAGAGAACTCCTCTTTGCTGACGATGCTGCTTTAACATCTCACACTGAAGAATGCCTGCAGAGTCTCATCGACAGGTTTGCGTCTGCCTGCAATGAATTTGGCCTAACCATCAGCCTCAAGAAAACGAACATCATGGGGCAGGATGTCAGAAATGCTCCATCCATCAATATTGGCGACCACGCTCTGGAAGTGGTTCAAGAGTTCACCTACCTAGGCTCAACTATCACCAGTAACCTGTCTCTAGATGCAGAAATCAACAAGCGCATGTGTAAGGCTTCCACTGCTATGTCCAGACTGGCCAAGAGAGTGTGGGAAAATGGCGCACTGACACGGAACACAAAAGTCCGAGTGTATCAGGCCTGTGTCCTCAGTACCTTGCTCTACGGCAGCGAGGCCTGGACAACGTATGCCAGCCAAGAGCGACGTCTCAATTCATTCCATCTTCGCTGCCTTCGGAGAATACTTGGCATCAGGTGGCAGGACTATATCTCCAACACAGAAGTCCTTGAAGCGGCCAACACCCCCAGCTTATACACACTACTGAGTCAGCGGCGCTTGAGATGGCTTGGCCATGTGAGCCGCATGGAAGATGGCAGGATCCCCAAAGACACATTGTACAGCGAGCTCGCCACTGGTATCAGACCCACCGGCCGTCCATGTCTCCGTTATAAAGACGTCTGCAAACGCGACATGAAATCGTGTGACATTGATCACAAGTCGTGGGAGTCAGTTGCCAGCATTCGCCAGAGCTGGCGGGCAGCCATAAAGACAGGGCTAAATTGTGGCGAGTCGAAGAGACTTAGTAGTTGGCAGGAAAAAAGACAGAGGCGCAAGGGGAGAGCCAACTGTGCAACAGCCCCAACAAACAAATTTCTCTGCAGCACCTGTGGAAGAGCCTGTCACTCCAGAATTGGCCTTTATAGCCACTCCAGGCGCTGCTTCACAAACCACTGACCACCTCCAGGCGCGTATCCATTGTCTCTCGAGATAAGGAGGCCCAAAAGAAGAGAATATACATAATGAAATAGGATATTTGTGAACAGTATTTACACAAGTATGGACTCTCACATTCATTATTCAAGGGTCTCTGAAATGTACAGGTGATCTACTGACTCGACCTGATCTGGTAGCAGTGAAACATTGCTGAGATCTGGAATTGTCAATTGTTTTCTTTTGACTTGCAAGTTTAGACAGACAGTTATTTTGTACTTGGGTGTGTTATGTGTCATTTTTCTTAACTCCTCTCAGAACTTGACAGTGAACATGTTCTTGATGCTACAGGAGTATTAGGTATGATGCTGTTGGATAACTCTCTCAGCTGACATCTATTCCTCCACAATGTCACTCCATTCAGAGTGGTTACCTTGTATGACCATAGCTTATTACAGATCTTTGAGACTTCCGCAGGGAACCATGCAGGTGGATCACTCTGACCTTCTGTCCCATCTGCAGAGGAGGTAACTCCACGCCTGCATGTTTGTCATGTGTGATTTTCATTTTCTCTTGGCTTGCCGATAATTTGATTTAGATTTGATTTTTATTTAGAGATACAGCACTGAAACAGGCCCTTCGGCCCACCGAGTCTGTGCTGACCATTGTCCACCCATTTATACTAATCCTACACTAATCCCATATTCCTACCACATCCTCACCTGTCCCTATATTCCCCTACCACGTACCTATACTAGTGGCAATTTATAATGGCCAATTTACCTATCAACCTGCAAGTCTTTTGGCTGTGGGAGGAAACCGGAGCACCCGGATAAAACCCACGCAGACACAGGGAGAACTTGCAAACTCCACAGAGGCAGTACCCAGAATTGAACCCGGGTCGCTGGAGCTGTGAGGCTGCGGTGCTAACCACTGCGCCACTGTGCCGCCCAATCAGAGGCCAGCAGCTCTTATACTCAGCAGCATCACCATGGAGGCACCTACCTGAGGACCAGGGTCATTGATGGACTCAGGCCACAGGTGAGTAATGGCAGGAGGGGTTTCGCGGGGTGGAGGTCGTAGGGGTGTCGGCAGCAAGGGCATGGGGCGGGGGCGGGGGTGTGTGTTTCTCAATGGGCCCCCCCCTTCTTAATGCCAGGTCCCTTGATCAGGCACCATGTACCTTTAAACAAGGGACCCCTCTCTCCCTCCCGGGGTGCCTGCAAGCAACCTTCACGGGTTTGCTTGTTGTGTTCCCTATGTGGTGACAGGCCTGCCCACTGCTAAGCTAGTACTGCTGGTGGCAGTAAGAGGCCCTTAATTGGGAATTAATTGCCCAATAATGGGCCTCAATTGGCGACGGAGCGAGAAGGCCATCCATGGGCCTTTGCGCTACGACCATAATTGGGGTGGAGGTGGGAAGGTGGCAGGGTCACCACCTGTCACCATCCTGCCCAATTAAATGCTCTCCCCGCCTTCAAACCCGCGATAGGGCAAGAGCATAAATCAAGCCCGTTGCACTTGCTACCAATGTGCTTGATGTATCCCTGGATTGGAGAATGATAAGAAATTTGGAGTAGACGGTAATCAATAAGAAGTCGTCACCTTTGACAGTAAATAGGTCGGTAGCTATTCTTAACCATGGATGTGGTGAATCATCGTGAGGATGGAGTAGTTCTCTGTGTTGGCTCAGTTGATGCTCTTGACATGCATCGCACATCCTCACTGCTCGCTCTATGTCATTATTGATCCCTGGCCAATAAGATGTCTCACATGCAAGTCGTCTTGATCTTTCAATGCTCATGTGACCTTGATGCAATTGTGTAAGGATATTCTGACAAAGAATTTCGGGCATCAGTACTTGTCTGCCTTTGAAAATGACACCACTGGATATGCCTAACTCGTCACAATATGGCCAAAGGGTACTGAGGTTGGTGGGAACCTCTTGCATGGTGTCTTTTCCATCCACTGATAATGAGCTGCCATAATGCTGTGAGGACAGGATCTCTGGAAGTCTCTGCTTAGAGCTTTTCAGGTTTCTTCTGTTCAATTTCCATTAGGTCAATATTGTTCATGTCTTCTAGTTCTACATCTGTTTCTTCCACCAGGACATCTAGTTGTACATCTTCTGTCTTCTTGGGGTTGGGTCCCTGCTTAATGTTTCAGATGTAACCATGAGGTTTCCAGGTTTATATTGGACCTCACAATCGTACCCCTGTACTTTAATAAGTAGTCTTTGAAGTTGAGGTGACGCGCTGGTGAGTGGTTTTTGCCAAATCATTGCCAGCAGTTTGTGATCAGTCTTGACAACAAAGCATTTGCCAAATAGGTATGTGTGGAATCTAGTAATACTGCACACTAATGTCAATGTTTCACATTCTATGTTCAAACAGTTCACCTGAGTGGGTGACATGCTTTTAGAACCAAATGCAATTGGTCTACCTTCTTGCAACAGACATGCTCAGAGTCCCATTTGTGAAGCATCTCCAGTCGATTGTAGTTTTGTTCCTTGAGTCGTAATATTGGAAACATGCTTCAGCAGTAAGTGACTATTTTAATGAATCAAACTCATGCTGATGCTCTTTGTGCCACAAGGATGGCGGATCTTTCTTGAGAAGTTCACGCTTTGATGGTGCTTTCTCAGAAAAATTTGAGATATATGGAGCTAAGAAGTTAAACAGGCCTAAGTACCTCTGTAAATCTTCCTTGTCCTGAGGAGTAGGCATTGATTGTACATCTTCAACTGGGATCTGATCATATTCCAGTGACAGAACTGAATGAACCGAAAAATTAATATAGCTCACATTGATAGCACTTTTGCTATTTAAACAGGAGACCTTCTCTCCTAGCCATCTCCATTAGAATGTGAAGATTCTTGTCATGCTCTTCCTTGGTACTTCCCATGACCACTATGTCATCCGCAATGCAAACCCCATCCAGGAATGCTGTCGGTAATGCAATCCATATGCTGTTGGAACAGGTCTCGACTTCCCGACAGACCAAATCGTAACCGTAGAAACCAATACCTCCCAAATGGTGCTCTAAGTTGTTAGTTCCTATGAATCGACCAGTATCCATGTTTCACGTCCAATTTAGAGAAGAACTTGGCTCTAGTAAACCTTGGGCTGAGCTCTTTAAAGTAGGAATCTCGTGAGGACATCTTTTGAGTGCTCGATTTAACCTTCTGGGATTCAGGCATGGTACCATCTTCCTTAATTACAGTGGTTATAAAGCTACACCAATCCATGTATTACTGAACACGCTGAATAATTGCTTGTCGTTCCATGGTGTCAAGCTCAGCCTTCAGCTTGACCCGTCAGGTGTCAAATCTATCCAGGCAATTCTGTTGCAGATCTTGAATAGACTCATTGGGGTCACATTTGCCTTGATTGTCTAACATTGACGCTTTACTGATTATGTGAATCGTCACGATCTGGAGTTCACTGCATGCTGGTAGTCCTGCTACTGCTGGACCATTGGTATCAACAACATAGAAGACTTGTGCTGACCATGCAGAACTCCCATATCTGCATTTCAACATCAATGCTCCCACGCAGCAGATTGGTGAACCTGTATATGCAGCGATTCTAGCTTTTGTTGGCTGTAACAGACTCCCACTTCGCTAGGTACACGTCTTCGATTATCCGCAGTGGTAAGATGTTGGCACTTGCCCCAATATCTATCCTCAGTTGTAGCCTGTGCTTGCCAGTTTTGTTAGGATATACAATTTCAACTGGGGTGAAGGCTTTCAGTTGTGTGATTGCATCCATGTGCTGTGTGACTGTCACAGTATGGAAAACTTGTTCACTTTCAGTGCTTTGTTTGCAGTCCAGGTCTTTGTCTACCTCTTGGCAGGTCTGTGCTTGAACTGGTACTTGGTGAACTCTTTATTGTTCTTGCCACTAGGTGGCATCTGCTTTTTATTGAGCTGTGGCTCCTGACCACTTCTTCGCTGCCAGACTTCCTATACAGTCCTGCCCAGTGTCCCGTTAGACCACACGCCTTGCAAGTATCTCTGAACGCAGGATAGTTATGAAGGAAAGTACTAAAAACCTCTCAGAAATAATGAGGAATCAAGGGATTAGTGTATCAAGGAACCGCAAGATAATATTAGTAAAAAGATAGTACTAGAGAAATTAATGGGACTTAAAGTAGATGAATCCCCTGTACCTGATGATCTACATCCCAGAATGTAGAAAGAGGTTGCTGTAGAGATAGTAGATGTATTTCAAAATTCTATACACTCTGGAATGGTTTCTGCAGATAGGAAGGTGGCAATTGTAATCCCACTATTTAAGAAAGGGGGGACAGAGAAAATGGGGAACTACAGACTAGTTAGTCTAACAGCAGTCGTAGGGAAAATGCTAGAATCTATAATAAAAGGATGTGATAACAGGACTGGTAATACCAGGTGAGAAAGGGGTCTAGGGTTCCCTCTCAGCCTTCACCTGGTCTTACCATAACAGGATTTAATTTTAAACACACCTTTTGTTTCGCTCCTCCTTAGTGAATCCTTGTTCACTAACTTCCAACTATAAGGCAAAGAAACTAGCCAAACAGGTTTTCTTAGGTTTAAAGAAAAAAGGTTGAACTTTATCATACTTAAGCTCTAATTCGGTTGATGCCTACGGATATGCGACGCACACACACTAGCATACATACCTGATACACACATGCAGATAGAGTCATAAAAGAGCAGAAGAAATAAAGTGGAAAAGTTTGAGGCAATATCTGAAGTTGATTTTGATTACTGTTCTTCAAGCTTACTGTAAAGACCTTGATTGTAGGTAGGTCTTGCTTTTCATTGGAGCCCAGTATTCTTCTTAAACCTTGTTCAATGTAGGAGACTTTTCTCTCTTGAAGTTCATGTGTCCTCAGTGGGTCCAGAGGCCTGTGAGTAGGAGATGGGAGCAGACAGGAGAGGTCTTCTCACTCCAGGAGCAGACAGTCATTCTGTGTTCAAAAACTCTGTGGCTAGTTCAAAAAAACCCTGGACCAGCCAGTTAGTCATGTGACCAGCTGGTTTAACCAGTCCTGACTTCTGTGGTTTGTATCGCCTTAGCAGTCTCTGGAATGCTCTTCCTTACACCTTCACTGTCTGGTGATCAAAATCCATTGTGGGTTGAATGTGTCAGGGAATGGCCCTTTTACTCCACAAGCACTGTCTGTTAGTATGCAAATGTCTGGCAGCCCTTGTAACAGACCTTCTCTTCTTCCCAGCAAGTTTAAAATCATATGACAAAATTAATATGCCTCATTCTTGGCAGGTGGGGACCTGCATGACAAGGACACTTAGAAAACTAGGGTAGGATTGGGCAAAGTCAACATGAATTTATGAAAGGAAAATCATGTTTAACAAACCTGTTGGAGTTTTCTGAGGATGTAACTAGCAGAATAGATAAGGGGAACCGGTGGATGTGGTATATTTAGATTTTGAGAAAACCTTTGATAAAGCTCCCACACAAGAGGTTAGTAAATAAAATTAGAACACATGGGATTGGGTGGAACATACTGGCATGGATTGAGAACTGGTTAACAGACAGAAAACAAAGAGTAGCAATAAATGGGTCATTTTCAGGTTGGGAGGCTGTGACTAGTGGGAGACTGCAAGGCTCAGTGCTTGGGCCCCAGCTAGTCACAATCTATGTCAATGATTTGGATGCAGGGATTAATGTAATATTTCCAATTTTGCAAATGACGCAAAACTAGGTGGAAGTGTGAGTTGTGAGGAGGATGCAAAGATGCTTGAAGGGGATTTGGAAAGGCTAAGCGAGTGGGCAAAAATTTGGCAGATGGAATACAATGTGGAGAAATGTCAGGTAGGAAAAACAGAAATACAGGGTATTTCTTAAATGGTGAGAGGCTGGGAAGTGTTGACGTCCAAGGGAATTGGATGTTCTTGTTCATGAATCACTCAAAGCTAACATGCAGGTACAGCAAGCAATTAAGAAGGCAAATGGTATGTTGGCCTTTATTACAAGGATATTGGAATATAGGAGTAAAGATATCTTACTGCAATTATATAGAGCCTTGGTGAGACCACACCTGGGGAATTGTGTGCAGTTTTGGTCTCCTTACCTAAGGAAGGATATACTTGGAGGGATTGTCCTATGAGGAAAGATTAAATAGACTAGGCCTTAATTCTCTGGAGTTTAGAAGAATGAGAGATGATCTCATTCAAACATATGACATTCGTGCAGGGCTCGACAGAATAAATGCAGGAAGGATGTTTCCCCTGGTAGGGGAGTCTAGAACTAGGGGACACAGTCTCAGAATAATGACAGGCCATTTAGGACTGAGATGAGGAGGAATTTCTTCACTCAGAGGGTGGTGAATCTTTGGAATTCTCTGCCCCAGACGGCTTTGGAGGCTCAGTCATTGAGTATGTTCAAGACTGTGATCAATAGATTTCTACATATTAAAAAAATCAAGGGTTTACGGGGATAGTGCAGGAAAATGGTGTTGAAGTAGATGATCAGCGATGATCTCATTGAATGGCGGAGCGGGCTTGAAGGGCTGAATGGCCTACTCCTGCTCCTATTTCTTATGTTAAGTTACGTGGCTGATGCATTAGACCACACTTGCTGCATGCCATGCCCTGTTGGGGTGCTTTGCCTACCTCACCTAAAGTTGTTGCTGCTCCAAGCACTTGTATGTATTGCCTTCTTGCAGCTATGGCTTTGTATTTTCTGCCATCTTTAAGGAGACTGTCGATGTCGTATCCTTTTTTTCCTATTGAGCAGATCCTTTTGGAATGCCTCTATTGGATTTGATGGGATTACCGACACCATTATCCTCTTGGAGAGCTCTGCATCTGAGAAATCATAATCCTCGCCTTTTTCTCAACATCTGTAACAAACTGGTCAATAGTTTCTTTGGGCTGTTGTCTATAGGCCATCAGTTCAAGTCGATGGATCCTGAAGTTGACCTTGACTCTCTGTTGGTCTTCCAGCGTTATCCAGAGTTTAGATGGTCCACTTCTGACAGTCCAGAAGTGTTGATGCATAGGAGGCCTTCATTGCCAATCACTATCTTTATTTTTATTGCTTCCTTGTCAAGTTCTGTGACCGCAAAATCTAAAAAAGGACATCCGGAACCTTCCAATTCATGGCTGGATATTTTGTTGTCATAGTGTTAAAACTTCTTTCAATAACTTTCCTACATAGAAAAGAAAACAATGCAGGTCTACAGTGTCTCTGTCACGCTCTGAGCTCTGTGGCTGCAGCTCAGGCTTTCAGCCTCTGCACAGAGAGACTCCGCCCATGAAGCTCGTTTTGGCAGGAACACCACAATGCTTAATGGTTGTGCAGTCCCGATTCAGAATGACTCTTCTTTTCTCTTTTGAGCTGCCTTTATGTCCGACTACCATTCCACAAAACTCCCCCTTTTGATTACTCACACTCTCTCAGAGTATCAATTTATGAGGATGTTTTTCGGATTTGGCCCTACATCACACTGCCCCTGCTTCTTCCAGCTATCTTCAGTTTTGTCCCAAGCTTTTGTGGCTTTGCATGGGAGAAACAATGTTCACGATGTTGCACTTGTGATCACTGTCGTTGTGTCGTACACTGCTGCTGACATATTGTGCACCTCTGCTTCACTACTATCCTGTTGTGCTCCGCTGTCACCATATTATGTTATTGGTTCTCAACACAAACATACCAAACACTGTGAGAATGGCTGATAAGTTATAGGGTTTTTTTATTACAGAATAACAATGATAGGAGAGCTCTTCAATACACAGACTATCTGCTGATTAAAACTTCAACTACAGTATCACATGTTAGCTTACATCACTCCCTGTGATGATGTACACTAAACAATTTACATATTCAGCAGTATGCTAAACAGTATTAAAGCAGTTAAAGCAATATCACAACACTCATTGTCTTGAAAACCTCTATGAGATCCACTCATAACCTTTTCTGTTCCAAGGAGAACAGTCCCAACTTTTCCAACCTCTCATCACAACTGAAGTCCCTCATCCCTGGTAAACCTCCTCTGTATCCTTTCTAATGCATTTTCATCTTTTCTGAAGTGTGGTGTCTGGAACTATCTACAATGCTTCTGCTGAGGCTTAACCAGGGATTTATAAATTTCTATATAAACTGACAAGTTTTGACAGATAACGTTCTTATGAGGTGCATTGGGGCATTTTACTTTGTTAAAGGTGCTAAATAAAGCCAACTTGTTGTTGTGAAATTAGGAGTGAAAATATTACCTACCTACTTGGCTTTCATCTTTTATTTTGTCTAGCTGACTGATATCGTCAATCCTGAACACTTCAGGGTGGCCACACAGGTCTTTGGAAGTTGGGGCTAAATCCCAATCTTATAAATAAAACATCATGAAGCATTTGAAGAACAGGAAGTGTCCACATTTAGGAACAGTATACATTACACCTAGTCAAAATCTCACAGGATCGTGCCACTGATATTACAAATGACTTTATATCTTAAATTACAGTAGCACTATTATTATATAGACTTTACAGTACAGAATCTCATTGAAACCTACAAAATACTTAAAGGGATAGACAGGGTAGATGCAGGTAAGATGTTTCCCCTGGTTGGGGAGTCTAGAACCTGGGGACACAATTTCAAAATAAGGGGGAAACCACTTAGGACAGAGATGAGGAGAAATTTCTTTACTCAGAGGGTTGTGAATCTTTGGAATTCTCTACCACAGAGGGCTGTGGAAGCTCAGTCATTGAGTATGTTTAAAGCAGACTTAGATTTCTAAATATCAATGACATAAAGGGATATGGGGATAGTGTGGGTAAAAGGCATTGAAGTGAATGATCAGCCATGATCATATTGAATAGCAGAGCAGGCTCAATGGGCTGAATGGCCTACTCCTGTTCCTATATTCCTATGTTCTAAACAAGACATTTGACCCAACTGGTCTATGCTGGTGTTTATGCTTCACACGGGCCTCCTTCCACCCTACGTTATCTAACCTTACCTGTCTATCCTACTATTCCTTTCTCCCTATGTACTTATGCAGGTTCCCCTTAAAGACATCTGTTCACCTCAACTACTCCATGTTGTTGCAAGTTCCACATTCTAACCACTTTCTGGGTAAAGAGGCTTCTCCTCAAGTCTTTGTTGGATTTATTAATGACTATCTTATATTTAAGGCCCCTAGTTTTGGACTACCCCAGATCTGCCATAATGGAGGGAACACGCCTGTGGAGAATGGAAAATGCCAGGCAACTGAGACTCTCCAAACTTTGGTCTTGAGTGTAAGGTACGGCAATACTATAGGGGGTCTAACACAGACTTCCTGATGTGTACGTTTTGTGATCTTCCCATTTCACGCTTGCCTTTGATTTTATGTTACCCTGTTTGCGCGTGCGTTGCATTGTATGTAGATAGAATCAGCGGTAAGACTGCTTTGTGTCTATGCCAAAAAAAGAGTTTGATTTTTACTACTGCACCTTGTGGAAAAAGGGTTATATTGAATACATGCACCAGAATAGAACAGTAAAATAACCCAGAACCTTTTCTGTTTGCTTAATTTTGGTCAACCAAAACTTTTGCTTAATCTTGTTGTTCAACATTAATAAAACTGCTAGTTCAATGCCAATTAAAGGTAAATTAGGGCCACAGATTAGGCCACCGTGGAATTGGTTTGACACTACCCAAAACTGCAGTCAACAGAAAGAGAAAAGATTTATTTGTTTTCTTCTTCTCTGTGGAACAGCAATATTGGAGTAACTATAATAATAAGAAATATTATATACAATACTTCTAATTATTACAATATTTACAATTAACAAAATGGTGCAGCTGCAGATAAATGCAGTCAGGACATACATCTTACAAAATTTGACCCTGGTGATTGGTGGGGGTAAATAAAGATTTGGAGAAATTGCACTGGGATGCCATTAGGGAAAACACAGATTTACCCTTAGTTTAGTGCATGCTCCAGCAACTCCACATTTGACAGTGCACTTTAAGTTCCAGACAATTATGCTATCTGGAAGTGAGTTCAACAGGCAGAAGTGGCTAATGAAGCCTTGTTGTGGGAGTACTGTGTAGATCATTTAGATTATAATATGTCAACTATTACGAGTGTAAACATGGCAGTGGACTAGGCGCTAACACTACTCGTGGTCCTGCTCTATTTCTAATCCTGTAGTAGATAGAGAGCCAGCCACAGCTTTTTGATGCTGCAAAAGAGAGGACTCTGGTCTCTAGGCCATATGCATCAAATCTGCTGGTTTGCATGGTTTTGATCTGTACAGAAGTTGGCATGGGATCTAAACACCACCCCTAGGCCATCATGCCTGTGAAATGTGGATAGACTGGAATCACTATGTGTGGGATCTGCAGACCCAGCAAATGACAGAATTATGTAGTATTAATGAGCAGTAATGGCCAAGTCAGGATCTGATTAATATTGTTTTTCCTTTGTACTGCAGGCCAACACAATGCAACTGTAAAACCGAACTTGCTTATTGCTGTCCCTGGAAGATATTTTAATGAAGGACCCTGCCCAAAATAGTCTCAGATGCTGACTGTATTTTTCTATTTATTTCAGATTTATCCATGGTTTCTTTTTACACTAGGTTTCTGTCAGGAAGCTGTAGACAGCTGTTGTCACACTCATGCAAGGAGAAATTATGAAATATAAAATGAGCTTATGAATTGAACTCAAAACGGACACCTTTTACTGCAAAACAAGATGGAGTAAGGGGTCAGGTGACCTCTCCTGTAATGTGAATACACATGGTAACTCCTGGAACCCTGAACCAGTCATCATGTCTGGTCAAGCATTGAAGAAAGCATTAGAAATGTAGATGGCCCAATGTTAATGGCTACCTCTCTTCAACAAGTTGGGCTAACAATGATTTTGCAGACAGAGACTCCAGGCTCAAACTCAGGATAATGTGGGTGGAAAAAACACCACTTTATCAAGATGGCATAGAGATGAAAAACATCCAAACCCATTGTCTAACAATGACCACACCAGCATACAGTATTTATGAAAACACAATGGGAGATAGAATTGGGCCACCTGACAGAAACAAAGGCTCTGATAAGGAGTTTTAATAAGAGGTGTTTTCTGTGCCAAAAAGCCAGAAGCCAGAAGGAAGAGACACCACCCATCCCAGCAAGAAGAAGGGCCCTGCCAGAATACCATCTTTAAACTACCTAGAGGCAGAGACGAAAGGTGACCTTGAAACTCCCTGCCTGAGAAATTGTAACAGGATTTTTGCCAGTGAACTGTGACTGAGATTTAACCAAAGAAGTCTCACAACCAACAAATCGAATTCTAAAACCAAAGGTGGTTGTTCCGCCCACCAATCAAATCCCAGAACTTTGACCAACTGGAGTTGTGCGATTTTTGGTGGGTCACTAAACCAATCACATTTTACCAAAAAAATGTTTCTGCAATGACAACCATCATTAACCATTTCAACCTTTTCCCTTGGACTTCTGCCTATTGATGCTCTGAGCTGCACTCTGTAGGTATCACTGCCCAGCTCCTAGTCCTACTCCCTATGTTTTTCCAATCCTGAACTTCACCCCTGCCAACTCCTGGCCCCAGATTTCACCTTTGCTGCGAAAACAAGTAGCGAAGCTTAGCTAAGGGCTGCAGCAAAGTGTAGGAAACTTCCCATTCAAACTCCAATATGCATTAATTTGGAATGTTTGCATAGCTTTAAAAAAAAAAGCAACTTTAGACAATGTACTAGGACTTAGTGGGGGGTGGGGGCAACGATCGTTTTAAGAAGTATTACTGTTGTAATTTTTGTAGGAAATTTACTCTATCTGCATATTAGAGGATGGGGCATTACACTTTATTGCTGTTTCCTTGACACAGGCACGCTCAACACTCCCTGTTCGCTAACTCCCCACCCATGCAGGCTTTGGTGTCATGGCCATGTTGGTTTGGATGGTATGGAAGGGACTGAGTGAGCTGTGCCTGAGCTAGAATGCAGTTGGATTGCTGGAGCTGGCACCTAGAACATAAGCATAAATGCAAACACAACAAATTATTGCATGGCTGAACCTGGCTCAGTGTGTAGCATTCTTGCCCCTGACTCAGGAATGTTGTGGGTTCAAGCCCCAATTCAGAGACTTGAGCAGCTGCTTCCTTTTGAATAAGGCATTAAAGCCAAGGCCCCAGCTCCCCTCTCTGGTGGATATAGAAGATCTTGAAGTACTTTATTATTGAAGAAGAGCAGAGAACTCCTACTGGTTTCCTGGCCAATATTTATTCCTTAACCAATATCTAACAAAAAGAGATCATCTGGCCATTCATTTCATTGGAGGATGTGGAACCTTGCTGTGTGCAAATTGGCTGCTGCATTTCCCTTCACAACAACAGTGACAACATTTCAAAAAGTGCTTCATTGTCTATGCTTCAGTTACATCCATGATTCTTTCAAACCAACAATTTTATGTCCATTTAAATTGATGGGAAAAATTATGGGTTTGGATTGTGCAGCCTCCCATTGTGCACTCTTGGTTTGTCCCCAGAGCCCAGAATCTTGATATCTATTAAATCCAAGCTCACAAAACTTTGCAGATAGTAACTTTGGATTGATTATTTTGTTTAATTACATATCACCAATGTCCTTATAACATCCAATGCATAAAAGTAGTACCATGAAGACAGTTGAAAACCAACTATAGATAGCAGACTGGATTTTATAAGCTCTTTCAAAAATGACGGTCCGCCCATGCAGACTGCACGGCATGGAGCCGGTGTGTTATTCAGCGCGATGGCTCATTTAAGAGGCCAGGGTGGACCCCCCCCTCCCCCCTCCCTCCCTCTCGATGATTTAGCGGGGGTGGGCGATCCGTCCTCAGCAATGGCGTCAGGCACCACTGCACAGGCGCCAACACCACTTACATTTTATTAAAATATTTAAAGATACGTTTGTAAAAAATGAAATTAATTTATCCCGACCCTCTCCCACCCTCCCTGCAATAACCATGGAAATAAAAACCTGCCCTGTCCCCAACCAAAACACTTAACTTGTGCTCCCGACCTTCCACCCCAGAAGTTCATCAACTTTAAACTTTACCCCTTCCCACCATCAAAAAGGAACAAAAGGAACAAAAGAAAATTACAGCACAGGAACAGGCCCTTCGGCCCTCCAAGCCTGCGCCGATCCAGATCCTCTATCTAAACATGTCGCGTATTTTCTAAGGGTCTGTATCTCTTTGCTTCCTGCCCATTCATGTATCTGTCTAGATACATCTTAAAAGACGCTATCGTGCCCGCGTCTACCACCTCCGCTGGCAACGCGTTCCAGGCACCCACCACCCTCTGCGTAAAGAACTTTCCACGCATATCCCCCCCTAAACTTTTCCCCTCTCACTTTGAACTCGTGACCCCTAGTAATTGAATCCTCCACTCTGGGAAAAAGCTTCTTGCTATCCACCCTGTCGATACCTCTCATGATTTTGTACACCTCAATTAGGTCCCCCCTCAACCTCCGTCTTTCTAATGAAAATAATCCTAATCTACTCAACCTCTCTTCATAGCTAGCGCCCTCCATACCAGGCAACATCCTGGTGAACCTCCTCTGCACCCTCTCCAAAGCATCTACATCCTTTTGGTAATGTGGCGACCAGAACTGCACGCAGTATTCCAAATGTGGCTGAACCAAAGTCTTATACAACTGTAACATGACCTGCCAACCCTTGTACTCAATACCCCATCCGATGAAGGAAAGCATGCCGTATGCCTTCTTGACCACTCTATTGACCTGCATTGCCAGCTTCAGGGAACAATGGACCTGAACACCCAAATCTCTCTGTACATCAATTTTCCCCAGGACTTTTCCATTTACTGTGTAGTTCACTCTTGAAGTGGATCTTCCAAAATGCATCACCTTGCATTTACCCTGATTGAACTCCATCTGCCATTTCTCTGCCCAACTCTCCAACCTATCTATATTCTGCTGTATTCTCTGACAGTCCCCTTCACTATCTGCTACTCCACCAATCTTAGTGTCGTCTGCAAACTTGCTAATCAGACCACCTATACTTTCCTCCAAATCATTTATGTATATCACAAACAACAGTGGTCCCAGCACGGATCCCTGTGGAACACCACTGGTCACACGTCTCCATTTTGAGAAACTCCCTTCCACTGCTACTCTCTGTCTCCTGTTGCCCAGCCAGTTCTTTATCCATCTAGCTAGTACACCCTGGACCCCATGCGACTTCACTTTCTCCATCAGCCTACCATGGGGAACCTTATCAAACGCCTTACTGAAGTCCATGTATAAGACATCTACAGCCCTTCCCTCATCAATCAACTTTGTCACTTCCTCAAAGAATTCTATTAAGTTGGTAAGACATGACCTTCCCTGCACAAAACCATGTTGCCTATCACTGATAAGCCCATTTTCTTCCAAATGGGAATAGATCCTATCCCTCAGTATCTTCTCCAGCAGCTTCCCTACCACTGACGTCAGGCTCACCGGTCTATAATTACCTGGATTATCCCTGCTACCCTTCTTAAACAAGGGGACAACATTAGCAATTCTCCAGTCCTCCGGGACCTCACCCGTGTTTAAGGATGCTGCAAAGATATCTGTTAAGGCCCCAGCTATTTCCTCTCTTGCTTCCCTCAGTAACCTGGGATAGATCCCATCCAGACTTGGGGACTTGTCCACCTTAATGCCTTTTAGAATACCCAACACTTCCTCCCTCATTATGCCGACTTGACCTGGAGTAATCAAACATCTGTCCCTAACCTCAACATCCGTCATGTCCTTCTCCTCGGTGAATACCGATGCAAAGTACTCGTTTAGAATCTCACCCATTTTCTCTGACTCCACACATAACTTTCCTCCTTTGTCCTTGAGTGGGCCAATCCTTTCTCCAGTTACCCTCTTGCTCCTTATATATGAATAAAAGGCTTTGGGATTTTCCTTAACCCTGTTTGCTAAAGATATTTCATGACCCCTTTTAGATTAGATTAGAGATACAGCACTAAAACAGGCCCTTCGGCCCACCGAGTCTGTGCCGAACATCAACCATCCATTTATACTAATCCTACACTAATTCCATATTCCTACCAAACATCCCCACCTGTCCCTATATTTCCCTACCACCTACCTATACTAGTGACAATTTATAATGGCCAATTTACCTATCAACCTGCAAGTCTTTTGGCTTGTGGGAGGAAACCGGAGCACCCGGAGAAAACCCACGCAGACACAGGGAGAACTTGCAAACTCCACACAGGCAGTACCTGGAATCGAACCCGGGTCCCTGGAGCTGTGAGGCTGCAGTGCTAACCACTGCGCCACTGTGCCGCCCTTAATTTTAGCCCTCTTAATTCCTTGTTTCAGATTGGTCCTACATTCCCGATATTCTTTCAAAGCTTCGTCTTTCTTCAGCCTCCTAGACCTTATGTATGCTTCCTTTTTCCTCTTAGCTAGTCTCAAAATTTCACCTGTCATCCATGGTTCCCTAATCTTGCCATTTCTATCCCTCATTTTCACAGGAACATGTCTCTCCTGCACGCTAATCAACCTCTCTTTAAAAGCCTCCCACACGTCAAATGTGGATTTACCTTCAAACAGCTGTTCCCAATCTACATTCCCCAGCTCCTGCCGAATTTTGGTATAGTTGGCCTTCCCCCAATTTAGCACTCTTCCTTTAGGACCACTCTCGCCTTTGTCCATGAGTATTCTAAAACTTACAGAATTGTGATCACTATTCCCAAAGTAGTCCCCTGCTGAAACTTCAACCACCTGGCCGGGCTCATTCCCCAACACCAGGTCCAGTATGGCCCCTTCCCGAGTTGGACTATTTACATACTGCTCTAGAAAACCCTCTTGGATGCTCCTTATAAATTCTGCTCCATCTAGACCTCTAACATTAAGTGAATCCCAGTCAATGTTGGAAAAATTAAAATCTCCTATCACCACCACCCTGTTGCTCCTACATCTTTCCATAATCTGTTAACATATTTGTACCTCTATCTCACGCTCGCTGTTGGGAGGCCTGTAGTACAGCCCCAACATTGTTACCGCACCCTTCCTATTTCTGAGTTCTGCCCATATTGCCTCACTGCTCGAGTCCTCCATAATGCCCTCCTTCAGCACAGCTGTGATATCCTCTTTGACCAGTAATGCAACTCCTCCACCCCTTTTACCTCCCTCTCTATCCCGCCTGAAGCATCGATATCCTGGGATATTTAGTTGCCAATCATGCCCTTCCCTCAACCAAGTCAGAGACCAATTAAATGACTCTGATGCCACTCCCCCCACTCCCGCACAGAGAAACTTCCTGCTCCCCCCTCCCCAGCAGTGTTCCACCTCGGATCTCCGAATGGAGATCTGAAGGCGCGGGAGTGCCAGCCACCAAAACCAATATGGCACTGGAATGAAGAGCAGGAGCGGGTAAGTAATTAATTCCTTTATTTGCATTTTTTAAAAGTTTGCAGATTTGGCTCCCGTCGCCAAGCGGCGGGAGGACCGTCACGAGGCCTCACCGCTGCTGGCAATATTGGGCCGGGCCTTCCTGGCGTTGAGGCCCATGGGATTGCCTGTACCGGAGCCATTTTTCACTCCCCCGCACCCCACACCGCCACGACCCCCAATGTCGGTGGGGGGCTGTAAAATCCAGCCCAATATGGTAACAAGGTAACCTTTTGAGGTTGGGGCGAAGACACTCTGATGGGGAAAGGAAGATGGAGATTGACTGTGTACCTGATCTATGCCATACCTGACCTGAAAGGGCTTGTCGTGAGCTCTGGATGTCTGAAATGGCAGATGTTCCCTCCCCAACAAAACCCTTCACCTTGATGAAGAAAGAACGAACTTGCATTTAAATAGACTCTTTCAAAGCCTCAGGAGATCCCAGACCTCTTCATAGCCAAATAAGTACTTTTGAAAATGAAATCACTTTTGTAACATAGGGAACTGCAGCAGGTATTTTACACACAAACAGCAATTATACAAATGACCAGATAATTTGGTTTTAAGTAACATTGGTTAATGTTGGCCAGCAAACCAGGCAGAATTCATCTGCACTTTGAATAATGCCATGGGATCTTTTACACGCAGCTAAGAGGGCATTGGGAGCTTCAGTTTAACATCTCATCTGAAAGACAGCTCCTTCAACAGTGCAGCACTCTCTCAAATGGGCACTGGGAGTGTCAGCATGTAATAAATGCTCAGGTGTCTGGAGTGGGACTTTAACCCACAACCTGTGTGTCAGTCATGGCTTAGTGGGTAGCACGCTTCCCTCTGTGACACGAGATTGTGGGTTGAGCCCCACTCCAGGACTTGAGCACAAATATCAAGGCTGATGTTCCAGCGCAGTACTGAGGGATGGTGTACTCTTGGAGGTGATGTCTTTTGGATGAGACGTTAAACCAAGGCCCTGTCTTCCCTCACAGGTGGACATAATAGATCCCATGGAACTATTTTGAAGAAGAGCTGGAGAGATCTCCCTGGTGTCCTGGCCAATAACATCACTAAAACAGATTATCTGGTCATTATCACATTGTTCTTTGTGGGAGCTTGCTGTGCTGCATTTCCTACATTGCAACAATGACTACACTTCAAAGGTACTTCATTCGCTGTAAAGTGCTTTGGGATGTCCAATGGTTGTGAAAGGTGCGAGATGAATGCAAGTCTTTTCTTCTCCTGACTCAGGGGAGAGTGCTACCCTTACAGCCAAGGCATAAAGCCCACAATATATAAAATTAGAAAGTAGCTTTCAGGTATGAGTGGAAGGGGAGAAAGAGGGTAATAAAAGCGAATTAACAGTGCATTGACATGATCACCAGAGATTTCCTTGGGGCTTCTGCACTTCCAGTGGAAGTTTGACAGATATGCCATTTGGCTGTGTTGGGAGTTTCTGCACAAGTTGAGGAGCCGGAGAAGCCGCGGGGGAATTTCTTGGCATATAAGTTTAATGTTGGAGCAAAGAAGCGATTGAAATACATGTGGAATGTGAACTGAGTAACAAAGCCTGAACCAACTCCAGAGTGATACTTCCTGAACATGGTAGACTTACTCTGCTTAACTTCCTGCTTCAGCGATTGTCTCTCCTCTTCACTCCAGTGTCAGGATTTCAGGCTGCATTTGCACTATAACTATAGCATTGGTGTGAAGTGAAACCAATTCACGTTGACTGTACAATTGTACTGTCAATACACCCTATTAAGGATGAGGTAACATATCTGTTTTAATGGTTAAACATACAAACATACAAATTAGGAGCAGGAATAGGCCATTCGGCCCCTCGGGCCTGCTCTGCCATTCAATAAGATCATGGCTGATCTGATTGTAACCTCGACTCGCGCCTACTCCTGATAACCTTTCACCCCCTTGCTTATCAAGAATCAATGTACCTCAGTCTTAAAAATATTTAAAGACTTTGCTTCCACTGCCTTTTGAGGAAGCGAGTTCCAAAGACTCACGACCTTCCAAGAAAAAAATTTCTCCTCATCTCTCTCTTAAATGGTCGACCGCTCATTTTTATACAGTGACCACTAGTTCTAGATTCTCCCACAAGAGGAAACATCCTTTCCACATCCACCCTGTCAAGACCCCTCAGAATCTTATATGTTTCAATCAAGTCGCCTCTTAACTCTTTTAAACTCCAGCGGATACAAGCCTAACCTATCCAACCTTTCCTCATAAGACAACCTGCCCATTTCAGGTATAATAAAAGCAAAATACTGCAGATGCTGGAAATCTGAAATAAAAACAAGAAATGCTGGAACCACTCAGCAGGTCTGGCAGCCCATTTCAGGTATTAGTCTAGTCAACCTTCTCTGAATTGCTTCCAATACATTTATATCCTTCCTTAAATAAGGAGACCAGTACTGTACAAAGTACTCCAGATGTGGTCTCACCAATGCCCTGTATAACTGAAGCATAACCTCCATACTTTTGTATTCAATTCCCCTTGCAATAATTGATTACATTCTATTAGCTTTCCTCATTACTTGCTGTACCTGCATACTAACCTTTTGCGATTCATGCACTAGGACACCCAGATCCCTCTGCATTTCAGAACTCTGCAATTTCTCATGATTTAGATAATATACTTTTTTATTCTTCCTGCCAAAATGGACAATTTCACATTTTCCCACATTATACTCCATATGCCAGATCTTTGCTCACTCACTTAACCTATCTATATCCCTTTGCAGTTACCTTATGTCCTCTTCACACTTACTTTCCTACCTATCATTGTGACATCAACAAATTTAGCAACCATACTTTCGTTCCCTTCATCTAAGTCATTTATAGAAATTATAAAAACTTGTGGCACACGACTCGTTATATCTTACCAACCAGAAAATGACCCGTTTATGCCTACTCTCTATTTCCTGTGAGCTAGCCAATCTTCTATCCATGCCAATATGTTACCCCCTATACCATGAGCTTTTATTTTCCGCAACAACCTTTGATGTGGCACCTTATCAAATGCCTTCTGGAAATCTAAGTACAGTACATCCACTGGTTCCCCTTTATCCACAGCACACATTACTTCTTCAAAGAACTCCAATAAATTGGTTGAACATGATTTTCCTTTCAGTAAACTATGTTGACTCTGCCTAATTACCTAGAATTTTTCTAAGTGCCCTGCTATAATGTCTTTAATAATAGCTTCTAAAATTTTCCCTAAGACAGATGTTAAACTAACTGGCCTGTAGTTTCCTGCTTTCTGTCTCCCTCCCTTTTTGAATAAAGGAGTTACATTCACTATTTTCCAATCTAATGGAACCTTCCCCGAATCTAGGGAATTTTGGAAAAATTTAAACCAACGCATCAACTATCTCACTAGCCACTTCTTTTAAGACCCCAGGATGAAGTCCATCAGGACCCGGGAACTTGTCAGCCCGCAGCTGCAACCATTTGCTCAATACCACTTCCCTGGTGATTGTAATTTTCTTGAGTTCTTCCCTCCCTTCCATTTCCCGATTTACAGCTATTTCTGGGATGTTACTTGTATCCTCTGTAATGAAGACCGATGTAAAATACCTGTTCAATTCATCTGCCATCTTCTTATTTTCCCTTATTAATTCCCCAGACCCACTTTCTATGAGACCAATGCTCACTTTGTTAACTTTTCTTTTTTAAATGTCGATAGAAACTCTTAGTGTTTTTATATTTCTAGCTAGCTTCCTCTCGTACTCTAATTTTTCCCTCCTTATTAATCTTTTAGTCATTCTTTGCTGTTTTTTATATTCTGTCCAATCTTCTGAACTGTCACCCATTTTGTGCAATTATATGCTTTTTCTTTAAGTTTGATACTACCTTTAACTTTAGTTAAGCACGGATGATGGGTCTTCCCCTTGGAATTTTTCTTTTTTGTTGGAATGTATCTATTCTGTGTATTGTGAAATTTCCCCTTAAATGTCTGTCACTGTATCTCTATTGACCTATCCCTTAACCTAATTTGCCAGGTAACTTTAGCTCTGCTTTCATGCCCTCATAATTGCCCTTATTTAAGTTTAAAATACTAGTCTTACACCCACTCTTCTCTTCCTCAAACTGAATGTAAAATTCAATCATATGATGAACACCGCTGCCTAGGGGTGTCTTCACTATGAGGTCATTAATTAATCCTATCTCATTGCACAATACCAGGTCTAGTATAGCCTGCTGTCTGGTTGGCTCCAGAATGTGCTGTTCTAAGAAACTATCCCGAAAACATTCTATGAACTCCTCATCTAGGCTACCTTTGCCCATCTGATTTTTCCAGTCTATATGTAGATTAAAATCCCCCATGATTATTGACGTACCTTCCTGACAAGCTCCCATTATTTCTTCCTTTATACCCCGTCCTACTGTGTGGTAAAGCCTGGCTTGGGTATAAAATTGAAACCTGACCCGGGCCCGACCCGACAACAGCCATCCCGAACCCGACCTGGGCCTGAGACCTTTAATTTTTTAAAATGCCCGACCCCACCTGAACCCGACAAATGTAGTCGGGTTTGGTCGGGTAGCCAGGCTTTGCTGCAGAGTGCAGAGTCCGGACTGCATGTTTCCAGTCTTGACATCCTGAATGTTCATTTGAAGATTACTTCCCGGAGCAAGGCAGCTCTGTCAGTGTCCGACCCAAGCCCGAATGCTGGCCCCGGAAGAGAGACCCGACCCGAACCCGACACATGTCGTTGGGTCTGGTCGGGTTCGGGTCTGGTAGCCACACTTTACCGTGTGGTTACTGTTAGGGAGCCCATATACCACTCCCACAAGTGACTTCTTGCCTTTATCATCTCTACCCAAACTGCTTTGACATCCTAGTTTCCTGAATTTGGGTCATGCCTCTCTACTGTGCTAATACCATTAATAATTAACAGAGCCACCCCACCACCTTTTCCTAGCTTCCTGTCCTTCCTAAATGCCATGTTCCCTTCAATATTCAGGTCCCAATCTATGTCATCCTGCAGCCATGTTTCAGTAATGGCTATCAGATTGTACTTATTTATTTCTATTTGAGCTGTTTTGTTTCGAATGCTATGGGGAAGCACAGGTTCTTTTTAAAAACATAGAACTCTTGCACATTCAATGTTGAGCTCAAAACTCCCTTGTTTACAGCTGAACAGAGAAAGGCTTGCTGAAATAGTTGCTGACTGCAGGGAAAGCCATGACTGGGGACACAAATCTCTCCCTTTTTGTAAGATGGACCATCATTTATAACCTCCTGGCAAGCAATGAACCATCCTAAATAAACAAATAGTCACTAAAAACAGAATGCTCCCCACTGCTCTCCACAGCAGATGGTTTGAGTTTGTTGTGCTAGGCTTCACATGCGTCTGAGCAGTTCAGTGGAAAAGTCCATCGTTTGTTTGTGTATCTGGCGTTTATCTGCTGCTTGCTGTGCGTGGCATGGAACACATCTTCCAGGGGAAGAACAGCAGATATTTACTTTTGCCAGACAGTAGCTCTTTGCTTTGGAGACCAAAGTCTTGATTCTATAGCCATTCTTCCCGAGAAACAAAGCTTAAATAAAGATTTTAATATTTCATTGCCTCAGCAGTGAGGGAAGAGGGGGAGGATTCTCTTTAAAGCAATTTGTACGCAGCAGCTGAATATTATAAGGCACAAAGGTAGTTTACATCTTTCTTCCTTCCCCACTCCATCCCAATACATTGCAAAAGGCATGAAATGAAGAAAGGGGTGACAGATAAACAGAGATAATGGGAAAAAAATATTCGAGATGTGAGTAATGCAAGCAAACCAATGTCTATTGTCCTCTGTGGCTGGCCTAAGGGGTCAACCACAGCGTGTCAAACCTGAGTCACGTAGGTCTGACCCACTGGGGTGGCAGTTCCCCTTTCCCAAAGCACATTAGTGAACCAGTTGGGTTTTTCTTACAAACCAGAAGCTTTTATGGCCATCTTCTCTGGTACTAGCCCAAAAATGACCAGATTAATAGAATTCAGTTTCAAAACTTGCTATGGTCTCTCTGAGTGACTGCAAATTTGTGGTTACTTTCGTGCAGTGGGCTCATGCTGACCAGAAACAGTGTTGATACTGTCAAAGGTCATTTCACATGTGGCCCTCAGAGTCAACAGAAAGAGGTGATTGATCCCAACAAATCGGGCTGGAACCTGTGGTGAAAGGACATTGTGATAACCCAGTTCCACCTTCTAACTTTAAATGGTGAAGTAACACCTTGGTTGCCAGTTTGAGGCTGGTTCCTCTTTGGTCTCGTTCAAAGATGTCTGCCTGAGTTACACTGCCACCTCCACATTGTTCTAGCCAAACAAAGCTGAACTCTGCTGCACTTATACAGAGCTCAGCTGACCAGTGTCCAGTATTGGTTACATGTTAGCCACCTGCTGACTGTCCCACTGATACTTCAATAACATTAAGCAGTTGAAAATTAAATCTTCAGTTGATTAAAATTCACACTGGCAGCACAGTGGCGCAGTGGTTAGCACCACAGCCTCATAGCTCCAGTGACCTGGGTTCAGTTCTGGGTACTGCCTGTGTGGAGTTTGCAAGTTCTCCCTGTGACTGTGTGGGTTTCTCCTGGGTGCTCTGGTTTCCTCCCACAGTCAAAGACTTGCAGATTAATAGGTAAATTGGCCATTGTAAATTGCCCCTAGTGTGGGGATGTGGTAGGGAATATGGGATTAATGCAGGATTAGTATAAATGGGTGGTTGTTGGTCGGCACAGACTTGGTGGGCTGAAGGGCCTGTTTCAGTGCTGTATCTCTCTATGACATCCTGGGAACTGTTCAAAACTGACTTTTTAAACGGTTACAATTATAGTCTTCAAGCTGGGTATCAGACTTTTTGCCAGATTTTGATCTTGCTGACTTCACTCCAGATTTACAGAACACAGGTTACATTGATGAGAAGTCAAAGCCACTTCACATTGATGCAAACTATATCCTATAGACTAGTTAACATGAAAGAGGGGCAGAACAATAAACTAACATTCCAGATTTGTTCAACTTATTTCTGTTGACAAAGAAAAAACATCTTAAAGCCAATTGCAAAATTTCTATGTCAGCAAATTGTGTAATTAAGGTCACAGACTCACCTTCAGAAGAGAGAAGATGAACAGATAATTTAGATTTAACTACATACTTCACATGGAGCCTGCTCAGGAAGCCAGTAGAGGCAAATTCAGAAGCTACATCAAGTTTATTTTGGTCAAAGCAGCATTTGAAAGGTGTAGAAGAGATATAGTACACATCCCCTCCCCCCCCCCCCCACCCTGCAGGAGCGGGCTGGTGACGGGAGTTGCGGGGGAGGTTGTGGGGTGTTGTCGTAAAATTGAGTGGGAGTCAAGGGGTGCCATTCCTGATGCCTTCTCGACCCCACTGCAATTTTACGGGGGGCAGTGGCGTTGAAAAACAGCCCGCCACCCCTGGCCAATCAAGGCCTTTGTGGCCAATTAACTGCCATATAAGGGCCTCCTCCCTCTACCGCTCCTTGCGGTGGCCTCCTTATGGGCTGGGGGTGGGAGGTGACTGGGCCCTCCTGATCGGGCACCCTGTGCCCCACAGAGGCCCCCCCCCACAGTACTGCACTCCCCCGCTACCCCCCACCCCCTCCCAACCGACCTCCCTTGCCTCGCCGGGGTCCAGCTGATTATCCCCAGCGAGGCCACACAAACTTTCCTTGTTTCTGGGCCAGCGTCTCTCTTGCTGCTGTGGCTGGGTGATGATTGGCTGGCATCTCTTGGAGGCGGGACTTCCTACATCAGAGGAGTGGAAGTCCTGCCCAAGGACAATTGAGGGCCTGAGGCATCTAAAATCTTGGTGTGGCTGTCAGGCCCAGGGGAGGAGGACTCGCCACCGACTTTTTGGCTGGTGGGCTGGGCCTTCCGCCCAACGTGAAATTCCGGCCATTATCTTTTAGATGCCAAGTATGGCTCAGTAGGTAGCACTCTCACCTGAGTCAGACTGTTGCGGGTTCAAGTTCCACGCCAGAGACTTGAGCACAAAATCCCAATGCAATATTGAGGAAATGTGGCACTGTTGGAGGTGCAGTCTTTTGGATAAGACATTAAAGTGAGGCCCCGTCTGCACTTTTATTTCAGGCTTTTTGGCCTTCCTGTTGGGAATTAGCTGATTTGCACGTGTCAACTAAATGCAATGAGATCAGGAGCTCATCACGTAAGGAACTGATATACATTCCTGATATATATGAATGACCTAGACCTTGGTGTACAGGGCACAATTTCAAAATTTGCAGATGACACAAAAGTTGGAAGCATTGTGAACAGTGAGGAGGATAGTGATAAACTTCAAAAGGACATAGACCGGTTGGTGGAATAGGGAGACAAGTGGCAGATGAAATTTAATGCAGAGAAATGTGAAGTGGTTCATTTTGGTAGGAAGAACATGGAGAGACAATATAAGATAAAGGGAGCAGGAGCAGAGGTATCTGGGTGTATATATGCATAAGTCACGGAATTTGGCAGGACAGGTTGAGAGAGTGGTTAATAAAGTATGCTGCATCCTGGGCTTTATTAATAGGGGCAGAGAGTACAGGAGCAAGGAGATTATGTTGAACTTGTATAAGACACTAGTTCAGCCCCAGCTGGAGTATTGCGACAAGCTCTGGGTGCTGCACTTTAAGAAAGATGTGAAAGCTTTGGAGAGAGTGCAGAAAAGATTCACAAAAATGATTCCAGGGATGAGAAACTTCAGTTATTGAAGATAGATTTGGAGAAGTTAGGACTGTTTTCCTTGGAGAAGAGAAGGCTGAGAGATGATTTGATGGAGGTATTCAAAATCATGAGGGGTCTGGACAGAGTAGATAGGGAAAAACTGTTCCCACTCATGAAAGGATCGAGAACGAGAGGGCACAGATCTAAAGTAATTGGTAAGAGAAGCGAAAGCGACATGAGGAAAAGCTTTTTCACGCAGCGAGTGGTTAAGTTTTGGAATGCACTACTTCTTGGTTTCAGGCATTTTCTTCTTTGACTCTTCCCAAACAGCAACTTCCAGCACAACTCAAAAGCTCTCATAATTTTAAACACCTCTGTTAAATCTCCCCGTAACCTTTTCTGCTCTAAGGAGACCAGTCCCAGCTTCTCTGTTCACTCCACTTAATTGAAGTCCCTGAGAGTGTGGTGCAGGCAGGTTCAATCGAGACATTCAAAAGGGAATTAGAGTGTTATCTAAAAAGGAAGAATGTGCAAGGCTACAGGGAGAAGGCAGGGGAATGGCACTATGTGAATTGCTCATTCAGAGAGCCAATACCGACACGATGGGCCAAATGACCTCCTTTCTGTGTTGTAGTAATTCTGTGATTCAGTTTGTTTTATATTATACATCATTATTGTTTTCCCATTATAAGCTCCATGTAGAGTACATACATATACTTCTATCTTACAATCTATTTGATCGTTGACCAACATTTTTTAACAGCTTGCATTTATACAGCACCATTAAGATTAAAAAAGCAATCCAAATGTGCTTCGCAGATGGTGGGCTGGATCTTGTTCTCCTCCAAATGGCTGGTTTCGTAGTCGGAGGAGCCGGAGATTCAGAGCGGCAGCAGCTGCCACGGAACCTGATGCCGGGATTGCTGGTTCCGATTCTCCTGGGGGTGTGATAGGCCAAGAACGGCTTCCCGGCCTGAGGCCAATTGAGGCACTTAAGTGGCCTAAGGGCCTTTTCCCACCGCAGTTGTGATCTTACAGAGGCACCCTCCCCACGGACTTATCTAGGGGGTCCCGCCTTCGTGTGAAATTTGTGGCCCACGGAGGACCCCCACCAGGAACCAAATCACCTCCCCTCCCCCTGGACCAAACGCCCACCGCCCCACCCCCACAATTCCCCTCAGTGGGGCCTTCCACACCGGCCCCCGGTAACTCCGCCTCATCTACCTCAGGTCCGGGGTTCGAGTGCTGGGCCTGGGTCCAAGGCCTCTGTAGTACTGGCAGTGGCCACAGCACCTGGTGGCGCTGCTGATACCGCTGAGCTGCTGGCCCTGTGATTGGTTAAGTCTTTAAAGGGACGGGGATTCCGCCTACTTAAACCTTCAACCCAAAAGACTGGAGGATCATTCCGGGGGGCTGAAAAAATCCAGAGGCAGGGTTCCCCCCACCTTTTTGGCCCGGTGCCAGGAGTCCCGCCTCCTGAACAAAATGAAGACCGGTGTATGGAAATCAAACACCAGGCCAAAAGAATGTATGGGATAAAAGTATCCTTCAATTCTTAGGCAGTCTGATCACAATGAGACCCGCCAAATGCTACAATTCATTGAATGACACAGCACAGAAGGAGGCCTTTTGGCCCATCATGTCTATGCTGGTAACTGTGAATGAAGCACAGTTGAAATGTACCAGACCCTCACTATCTATCTTACTACTTTCCTACATAATAACTACATTTCAAAAGTACTTAATTGGCTGTAAAAAAATGCTTTGGCGCATCCTGAGGTCATGAAAGGTGCTATATAAATGCAAGTCTTCTCTTTTTCTTTAAGGTTTTTTTCTTTCTCTTTTATCATTTTCTACCTAACCTATGTAACAAGAGGAGAGAAAAAAGGGGGAGTAAGTGTGCACAAAAAGCAGAAGGTGGCATTTTAAAATAAACTGTCTAACTATAGCCACTGAACTTAAATATTTGTACCTCAATCCAAACATTCTGTGGCCTGTACAGGTTTTATTTTCACTGCTGAGCTTCTAATTCATTTCCCAAAATAGCACTGATTAAATAACAAAAGAAAACAAATATCGTCCCAATGCCCAGACTTGCTTTGAGGCTTTCTTAACAGCTACTATTATTGTAAGGTTTGAACATATAATTTAATCACTGAGGAATTTATATTCCGCTAAGTCCAAGAAATGTGAGTATGTCATGTTATCTGCCTTTCAGCATGATTTGACACTTGTCAAATCTTCGACTGGTAACTCAGCACCACTTTATCTATCTGTGCGCAGAATACATAGTTCATTAAATTGAAGCAGATTGAGTTAGTCTCAAGACATGAATTTCATAAAGGAATTGTCTGCACTGAAACCCCGAGGCCTTGTTTGGGTTCAGTGATTTGAAATGTCTGATGGGTGTTTGCAGTTTGAACTTGTGCGGTTGCAGCTCCTTCGGTAGATTCCAACTCAGCACGAGAATGGAAATTGGCCTGCCACTGGAGCGAATGTGGAATTTGGCCCAAGATTTTGACCTTGGCTAATTTGAGCAGGCAGGGTCAGCGCTGGACTTGGGCTGCAAAAGCACAATTGGGTCTATTGTGTTACCAAATTTCTGTATCGGGCCATAGTTCTAAGGGATGCCTTACTTGAAGGCTACTCTCAGGAGTTCAACAATATACTTCACCATGGAGCAATTAACTTTGGGTCTGCAACTATACAGAATCACGGAATTGTTACAGCATAGAAGGAGGCCCTTTGGCCCATCGTGTCTGTGCTGGCTCTCCAAAGGAGCAATTTACTTAATGCCGCTTCTCCCCGTAGCCCTGCACATTCTTCCTGTTCAGATAATAATCCAGTTTCCTCTTGAATGCCTCGATTGAATCTGCCTCCACCACACTCTCAGGCAGTGCATTCCAGATCCTAACCACTCGCTGCGTGAAAAAGTTTTTCCTCATGTCTCTGTTGCTTCTTTTACCAATTACCTTAAATCAGTGCCCTCTTGCTCTCGATCCACCAGTGGCAACAGTTTTTTTCCCTATTAAATCTGTCCAGACCCCTCATGATTTTGTATATCTTTATCAAATCTCCTCTCAATCTTCTCTTCTCCAAGGAAAACAGTCTCAACTTCTCCAATCTATCCACAAAACTGAAGTTCTTCATCCCTGGAAACATTCTCATGAATCTTTTCTGCACTCTCTCTAATGCCTTCACATCCTTCCTAAAGTGTGGCACCCAGAACTGGATACAGTTCTCCAGCTGAGGCTGAACCAGTGTTCTTTACAAGTTTAATTTAACTTCCTTGCTTTTGTACTCAATGCCTCTATTAATAAAGCCTAGGACGCTCCCACATCAACAGCATTGCCCTCATCAACCCTCTCTGTTACCTCTTCAAAAGACTCTAGCAAGTTAGTTAAACATGATTTTTGCTTGACAAATCCGTCTGGCTTTCCTTAATTAACCCGCATTGGTCCATGTGCTTAATAATTTTATACTGATTTTTTTCTACAAGTTTCCCCACCACCTAAGTTAAACAGACTGGCCTGTAGTTTCTGGGCTTATCTTACACCCTTTTTTGAACAAGGGTGTAATGTTTGCAATTCTCCAGTCCTCTGGCACCACTCCTGAGTCTAAGGGGGACTGGAAAATTATGGCCAGTGCCTCTGAATTTCCACTCTCACTTCCCTCAATATCCTGAATGCATCTCATTCGGCCCAGATGCTTTATCAACTATAAGTATAAACAGCCTATCTAATACCTCCTCCTTATCAATTTTAAATCCTTCAAATGTATTAATTACCTCCTCTTTCACTGCGGCCTGGGAGCATCTTCCTTAGTATTAAAAGTATTCATTTAATATCTCAGCTATTCCCCTGCCTCCATGTGTAAATCCCCTTTTTGGTCCCTAATCAGTCCTACTCCTCCCTTTACCACCTTTTTACTATTTATATGCTTATAGAAGACTTTGGGATTCCCTTTTATGTTAGCTGCCAGTATTTTTTCATACTCTCGCTTTGCTTCTCTTATTTGCTCTTTCACTTCCCCTCTGTACCTTCTAAATTCAGCCTGGTTCTCCATTGTATTATCCATCTGACATCTGTCATAAGCACACTTTTTCTTTTCATCTGAATCTCTATCTCTTTTGTCATCCAGGGAGCTCTGGAATTGTTTACTCTACTTTTCCACTTCAAGAGAATATACCTTGACTGTGCCCGAACTATCTCTTCTTTGAAGGTAGCCTATTGTTCATCTGCCGTTTCTCCTGCTAACCTTTGATTCCAATTTATTCAGCCCAGATCCATTGAAGAGAAGGAGGAGGAGAGGTGACTTAATAGAGACATATAAGATAATCAGAGGGTTAGATAGGGTGGATAGTGAGAGTCTTTTTCCTCGGATGGTGATGGCAAACACGAGGGGACATAGCTTTAAGTTGAGGGGTGATAGATATAGGACAGATGTCAGAGGTAGTTTCTTTACTCAGAGAGTAGTAGGGGCGTGGAACTCCCTTCCTGCAGCAGTAGTAGACTCGCCAACTTTAAGGGCATTTAAGTGGTCATTGGATAGACATATGGATGAAAATGGAATAGTGTAGGTCAGATGGTTTCACAGGTCGGCGCAACATCGAGGGCCGAAGGGCCTGTACTGCGCTGTAATGTTCTATGTTCTATGTTCTATAAGTTGTCTTTCCCCCAGTTAATTATTCTTACTCTAGATTGTTCTTTGTCCTTTTCCATAGCCCACCTAAACCTTATGATACAATGATCACTGCCCCCGAAATGTTTCCTCCTGATATTTGATCCACTTGGCCCACCTCATGCCCTAGAACCAGGTCTCGCAGTGCCTCCCCTCTCATTGGACTGGAAACATACTGAAGAAAATTTTCCTGAAGACACTCTGTGGATCCCTATCTATTCCAAGTATAATTCAATCTCTCAAATTTACAGTGAAATTGTTTCAGGAAATTAAATTACATTTTATATTGCTTTCTCTCTAATTTATGCAAAACCCCACTGCTAAGTGTTTGATTAGTAAAGCTTTTAGTAGTAAAAGCATCTGTAATTAGGAACAATGCAAAAACTTGTATTTGTATGACTTCTTTCATGATGGCTGAACACTCCAAAGGCCTTCTCAGCCAATCAAATACTGTTGAAATATAACCACTGTTGTTTTGTAAGCCACTCCTCAGGTACTGAAGCAGTCCGTGTCCAGATGCAGCAAGAGCTGGACAATATCCAGGCTTGGGCTGATAAGTGGCAAGTAACAATCGTGCCACAGAAGTGCCAGGCAATGACCATATCAAACAAGAGAGAATCTAACCATCTCCCCTTGATATTCAATGGCATTACCATTACTGAATCCCCCACTATCAACATCCTGGGGGTTTCCAATGATCAGAAACTGAACTGGACCAGCCACATAAATACCATGGCTACAACAGCAGATCAGAGGCTGGGAATTCTGCAGCATGTAACTCACCTCCTGACTCCCCAATGCCTGTCCACCATCTACAAGGCACAAGTTAGGAGTGTGATGGAATACTCTCCACTTGCCTGGATGGGTGCAGTTCCAACAACACTCAAGAAGCTCAACAACCTCCAGGACAAAGCAGCCCGCTTGATTGGCACCCCATCCACCACCTTCAACATTTACTCTCTTCACCACCAACGCACAGTGGCAGCAGTTTGTACCATCTACAAGATGCATTGCAGCAACTCACCAAGGCTCCTTTGACAGCACTTTCCAAATCCATGACCTCTACCACATAGAAGAACAAGGGCAGCAGATGCATGGGAACACCACCACCTGCAAGTTCTCCTCCAAGCCACACACCAGCGTGACTTGGAACTATATCGCCGTTCCTTCACTGTTGCAGTATCAGAATCCTGGAACTCCCTTCCTAACAACAGTGTTGGTGTACCTACACCCCAAGGACTGCAGCGGTTCAAGAAGGCAGCTCACCACCACCTTCACATGGGCATTCAGAAATGGCAATAAATGCTGGCCTAGCCAGCGATGCCCATATCCCATGAACGAATAAAAAAAATAAGGCAGACAATTGGGACATTAAAACAGATGTAAGATTATATAGTCCCACGAAGAGCAACGAGACGAATTACTAGTCAATCTGTATTTGATGGTGTTGGTTGTAAGATGGAATGATGTCTAGGACACCAGAAGAATTCCCTGGTCTCAAGATACAATAGTTGCAAAATATAAAGTTGTGTGCCTAGTTGAGTTACTGAGTTGAATTATTGACATTGCAGTTTAAATTTCCAAGGTATAATACAATTAGCAATGGGAGTGGCTGGTGGGTAGCTCCTTGTCATGAAGGTTGTCATGTGCAGCAACTTTTTCTTGCAGCATTGGAATGATGCTACAGAAGCCAATGAGCAAGTCTTCCTTTTCCATATTGGGGGAAATGTCCCGAGGCTGGGTTCACATGCGGGTAATGAAGAGGAACAACTTAAAGGCCGGCTCGGGTCTGCAAATGAAACCTCACCCAAGCCTGAGAGAACCACATCCAACCCGAGCCCGACCCGGCCCGAATCCTTTCATTTTTTCCTGCGCCCGAACCGACCCGACCCGACCACCGGAATATAATCAACTTTATTGAAGAGGTTGTGCTCTACCTTGGCTGGAATCACTCACTGCAGACTAGTGCGGAGTGTTTCCCGTCTTGACGTCCTGGGTGTCACTGACCCGACCCGACCCAACCCGATCCGAGCCCGAATGCCAGAACTGGAAGAGCGACCCTACCCGACCCAAACCTGACACATGTCATCAGGTCCCGTTGGGTTCGCGTCGGGTAGCCATGCTCTAGAACAAATAGCCATGTTTCTGCCCAGTTTCTGGTCTGCTCCATCATACCCACTGTAGGTACTTTCCCTACATTTGTTGGGCGGAGGGATGGATATGGAATGAGGCTGCACCATTCTACTGTGATAGTAAAAGCTGTACAATATGCAAAACAGTAATGGGGATAAGTATTCAAAGCAATAAAATTATTTTTGGGGCAAAAATGTTTTTGTATCAAACATTTATATTCAGCATTATGGAAAACAAAACTTACTTGGAATTATTTGCCCCCCTGCTACTTTTTCAAACTGCATCTTTGGGATGTTTTTCTACATCAAAAGGCACTATACATATTGTTGTTCTTCTACTGCTCCTGTGTTAAAAGGCACATGCACCTTTTAAGTTCTGCTTTAAGGGGAAAGCAGCACAAGCTCTCATTTGGGCTCCCAAGTGGAGTGGTTTATGATGAAGAGTCACCCATCTAGTGGGAGAGAGGTACAACGGACAAGGCCAGGTTCACTCTGTAGAGGTAATCTGGTGTCCAGACCCCTTGCCCAACTCTCCGGATGGAAGAGAAAGTAAGAGGCCAGCATTTGAAAAAAAATCATGTATTTAATTTTCCAGAGGTTAAAATACTGAACTAACACAATTGCTGGGTAAGTGTTTGACATTTCCCCTCAGTTGTTTGGCAGCACAACATATATACTTATGGTAAATGCATTTGAAACAGAGTCAAAAATAGAAGAGTTCGTTATAATTTGACAAGTTTTGCTGTCCATATTTAAACTCCAGCACTATAAATTGGCTATTTCACCATTCTGTTGGTCTACGTATTAATAGTTTTGCTCATTTTAAATAAGACACGATTAAAAATATTGCATATATGATCATGAAACCTAGGACACGTTCCGTTATTTCACTTCAAACAACAACTTGCATTTATATAGCACCTACCATCCACTACTGCTGTATGCTGTCATAACCCACTGCACTCTGCTCACAAACAAGAGTGTTTATGCTGAGAGGTCCTGTAAATTTAATACTTACTGCAGGACTGATTGATGATCAAAGGCTAGAAAGGAGTTAAATGAGAAACATGCTTGGAGGCTGTCACAACATATTAAGCAGAATAGAAAAGGCAATTCTAGGGTTAAACCATAACAGCAAGACCAGGGAGATGCAAGTTCAAGATTGGTGTTAGAAAGCATATGCAAGAAGGATCAACACTTAGAAAGGTATTCTGGGTGGGATAGTGTAGACAAAAATTCTGGAGTCATTCAAGAGGCAGTTTGATGTAGATGCTGTAAGTGGGTTCAGGGACAATTTAGGTTCTAATGAAGGATGGATTAGAAGTGCTGAATAGCCTCCCTGATGTGTATTTTCTCAATTTAGTGGATTTGTAAGAAGGTAGCTAGTCACAGTTATCACATAGAGAATATCAAAAATTAATTCTATAAAAGTGCAATTTTTTTTATTTTACAGGAATTTTAAAAAAATTCTTTTCCAGAGATCATTTACAAAGAAAATAAGAAGTCCTCATCTCCAAAGGGTTAATCTCCACAGCAGACGACACGGTATATCATTTTCCCAGTATCTGATTGGTTTTGAATTTATAAAAACATTGTCTATTCCCACACCAATCCACAGAAAATATTTTTCCTGTGTAGTTTTTCAGCTTGTTTACTGACGAACGTATGAGCTCCAATGTTTTGGTTAAGTCTGTGCTTTCAGTTGTGTTAGTAAGCTGTCCCAGGCGTCCACTTCTCGTGCTGAAGCTAAATGAGATTTTTTTTAAAATGGAAAGCATTTGATCATATTTTCCAGAGTCCGTTTGAGAACTGCTTGGGATCCAAAGATCTTTCATGGCAGGAAGGCTTTGATCACAGTTAAGCGTTGCTGGGCAAGATCAATTCATGTTATATGTATAAAAAAATAGCAATGGTCTTTCCCATAAAATTAAAGAGACTCACAGGCAGACTTTATTGGAATGTCTCATGGCCAGAAGAACTGCAACAACTAGAGTTTTATTCCCTAATCACAATCCTCCCTCAAGGTGGCAATTTGCCTTAAGAACTGTAGAATCTTGAAAACATTTGCCAATTTGATCCTAAATTCTGATAGCTATTGTCAACAGTAAGCTTGACACCATTAAAAAGATCCATTATTTTAACTATTTGAGGACCATTTCCATATTTGTACTCGGCAATGCACAATTGGGGGGGAGGGTGGGAACTTGTGTTTGTTCTTCCAATATTTATCCCTCAGTCAGCATCACAAAAATAGATTGATCTCATTACTGTTTGTGGGATATTGCTGTGCACAAATTGGCTGCTATGTTTGCTGACATAGCTACAAGTGACTACACTTCAAAGATAATCAAATGCTATATATCTCTATCTCTATGCACACACACATATACACAAGCTTTCCCTTTTTTCTCCCCATTGTCATGAAAACCCCACCTGCCAAGAATGAGGCATATTAAATTCACCATATGAACATTAATTTTAAACTGTTGCTGGACTGAAAAGATGACATGTTTAAAGAAATCACAGCAGTGACTAGAAACATTTGCATCCTCACAGACATTTGCCTGGAGAGACAATAGAACTGCTCCCTGATCCAATTAACCCAAATGGACTTTGATCACCAGACATGGAATGTGTAACAAGCCAGCATTCCATCTACCAACTCCCACCAACCCCACCATTGAGGGTGTCTGCTAAGGTGGAGAATCCACAAAAATGCAGGAGAATTTGTTGAAAAAAAACTTAGTCACAGGACTAACCTTCTGGCCAACTTGGAGGTTTGAATTGTGCTCACAGGACAGTTTGAAGACAGACTGCTTTGAAGACAAAAGAGAAGGAAGGTCTTTCTCCCTGGCTCTCTCTCTCTCTCACAAATTTCCGGATCCACTGAAGCCACTTAAACCTCAAGAAAGAAGACTCCTACATCGAAACAAGTTTGAAAGTATGGGCTGGGACCCAACGAAATGGCAAGATTTAACTGCAAGCAAAGACTCTACATCGAACGCAAAACAGTAAATGAACTCCAGCTATTGCTTCAAACTTTTCCCCTTTATTCGTTCTCCTTTTCTGTCTCTATCTGCGTGTGTGTTTATCGCGCATGCATGCTAGTGTGGTTGCGTCGCATACTCATAGTAGTCTTAACTGAATTAGTTTTAAGGTTAATAAACTTACACCTTTCTTGTTTAAATCTAAGAAAACCTGTCTGGTTGATTTATTTGCCTTACAATTGGAGAGCAGTGAACAAGGATTCACTGATGGGAAGCTAAAACCACGGTCTTTTTAAAAATTAAAACCTGTTGTGGTCAAACCAGGCACAGGCTGAGAGGGAACCCCTAGACCCCTTTCTCACTTGGTCCTAACACCATCTAAAAGCTGAAAACTTCACTTTGCTTAGTTTCAGCTTAAACAGGGGAACCTGAGCAATGTGTGTGTTGAATAGGATGTCCTGAACATTTGGTGGCATCAGGAAATGGATACTTAATCCCCTTCATTACTTCAACAAGAAAGTTGAACATTTCATGATACAGAATTAAATTCTGGTTGCTATGAATTATTAGGTTATTCTCCCTTTTATACAGAAGAGACATCTTTGCGTATTCCAATTTGTAAAGTTCTATGTATGGGAAAAGGTATGAAGAAGAAATAGAAAATATCAGTTTAAATTTGAATGGAATTATAATAATCTGGGGGTGGGGAGATGCTATTTTTAAAGAACACAAAATATTGTTTTTCCCATTCCACTCTCTTGCTGATTGTGGTGACTTTCACTGGAGTACAGTTCCACAGGTGCAAGTAACTCTCAGACATAGAGCACAAACCCAAAACTTCATCTGTCTATTCTCTCCACAGATGCCCATTTTGAGTTGACCATTAAGGTGACTCTGGGTTGCCCCAATACCAACAGCAGAAAAACAATTCCACAAGTGCCTCCTCTGTGATGTGGGCAACTAGCATGATAATTTACCCACCAAACAAAAAGGAAACTTATAAATCTAAATTGTATTATCTGTGCTAGACGCTCTGTTACCTGTGATGCCCATCGGTCATGGAATGCTCCAAGGTGGACACTGTGCTCTTCTTCTCCAGGGCCACCTGGGCACAGAAAGGATTGTGGGAGAGAGGTAGGCAGCCAGAGAGACCCTTCCACGGGCTTCCCTCAATCTGGACCTGTGACCAATTACATGTTTCGATCTATTTCTGTTTTGTCTCAATCATTTTTAATCTTTCAGCCTAGGCAGCAAGCGTCAACAGAGTAATCAACCACAGCAGGTGGTATAGCTAACTCCAGATCCACAGACAGGTGCACTTACCAGAAGGAGGCACTGGCCAGCGATCAGTGGGGGTCCGAGCCTGGTTATTCTCTTTTAGCGAGGGAGGCATTAGAACAGGAGTAGGCCATTCACCCCCTGTTTGGCAAAGGCCATTTTAATCAACCCTACAGCTGATGTTATTCAGCACAGAAACAAAGATCCAATTTGGGACCCGAGTGATCTGTTTGGCTCAATGTTACATCATGTGGTACAAAATATATAGGTTTTAATTCAGAGAAAGTCTAATGCTTTAATTGATAACTCTGTACTGTTGGAGTCAGCAGCAAACATGAGTTCTGTGCTTGGATTGAGCAACAATGGGTGCCAGGCGCACATTTATCATAGAATTTAGGACATGATAAGGCAGAATGCCAACATAACAAATTGACAAGGTTCACTGAATAAAGAGGTCAAGAATGTACAATAAGAATGTAGTTATCATGGCATCTCTAATATTTTAACATGATTTAAAATATTACAACTTCACTATTGACAGTACCAGAACTCTGTTCCTGCCCATGAACCAGATCTCCTTTGTAGGGAGAGGTGTGTCATCAGACAGACCTATACCCCAGAGTGCTGTTTTAAACTTGTATTGCAGAGAGGAAAATAAACAACTTTACATTTATTTTGTACTATTGTTTCTGATTCCCCTGACTTTATAATAACACTTTTGACACAAAATCATGAAAGAAAAAAACTATTGAGTTTTATAACTATTCTCATTAAGCCCTTATTATCAAAGACATTAAGATTGTTACTGCATTAATGCCATCACACAAAAGTACAGATCAAAGAGACCATTTAGTCTAATCATCTCATTTGTCTAGAGAAACCTCCAGTTCCTCCTTCTTAGTCAAAGAATCTAACTGTCTCTTGAATGATTCCTGAGATTTTATCTCCACTATCCTTTACTAGAAAACCAGTCCAGGAATTCATTACTCTTTAAGTGAAAAAGTGCTCCCCAGCATTATTACTGAATGTGCCTTTTAGCAAACTGTACCTATATTGCCTTGCTAGACAGTCATAGTTTAACTCAAAATAGTGCCCTAGATTAACTTTTTCTATTCTACTTCCCTTTCATGGCTGAAGAGTCCAAGCTTCAAAATCCTTTTCCGAGATCTCAGTCCTCTGCCACTAGAGATCAGCTTTGTGGCCTTTCTCTGCAGTGGTTCTACAGTTTGGAGGTTTTCTGAGTGCCTCAGTCACCAAAACATTACACAGCATCAATCTGACAGTCCTTGGACACACTCTATTGATTTGTTAATATAAAGCTCAACTTTCTCCTTGCTTTGCTGACTGGCAACTTGCAATGACTGGAGAGGAGATGAAATATTTACACATGGTAAATGTTGAATGTGCTACCACTCCCAGATCTCTTCTGGCCCCTCCCCTAGCTAGACAGACACCATTCATAAAACATATTGCCCACTTTTTCTTGCAATGTCGAACACCTTGTACCTATATACCATATTGTTTCCTCTGCATGGTTCTGTCTACTTATAAAATTTGTGTAGGTCCTTCTTTTGATCCTTAGTTGCTCCATCAGGCTCAAAGACACTCCCATTTAGCATCATCTGAAAACTTGCTCAGTTTACACTGTGTTTCTGAATCTAGGTACTTTATGTAGATCAGAACCACAGCACCAATCTCTGCAGTACTCGACTCGATAGATCGCCACAGTCCAACTTCAATCTCCTAACCTCTACCCACTGTTAGGCTGTTAAGAAGGCATATGGTGTGTTAGCTTTTATTAGTAGGGGGATCGAGTTTCGGAGCCACGAGGTCATGCTGCAGCTGAACAAAACTCTGGTGAGACCGCACCTGGAGTATTGCGTGCAGTTCTGGTCACCGCATTATAGGAAGGATGTGGAAGCTATGGAAAGGGTGCAGAGGAGATTTACTAGGATGTTGCCTGGTATGGAGGGAAGGTCTTACGAGGAAAGGCTGAGGGACTTGAGGTTGTTTTTGTTGGAGAGAAGGAGGAGGAGAGGTGACTTAATAGAGACATATAAGATAATCAGAGGGTTAGATAGGGTGGATAGTGAGAGTCTTTTTCCTCGGATGGTGATGGCAAACATGAGGGGACATAGCTTTAAGTTGAGGGGTGATAGATATAGGACAGATGTCAGAGGCAGTTTCTTTACTCAGAGAGTAGTAGGGGCGTGGAATGCCCTGCCTGCAGCAGTAGTGGACTCGCCAACTTTAAGGGCATTTAAGTGGTCATTGGATAGGCATATGGATGAAAATGGAATAGTGTAGGTCAGATGGCTTCACAGGTCGGCGCAACATCGAGGGCCGAAGGGCCTGTACTGCGCTGTAATGTTCTAATTCTAATTCTAACACTGCTTCCTATCCTTCATCAGGTACCTCATCACCTTCCAAGTTTTGCCTAGGATGACCATTGTCTTAAACCATTGCAGTAGCCTTTCATACTGACCTTTATCAAAGTATTTCTGTAACTCTAAGCACACTACATGATAGGGCTTTTCAATGTCCACTTGGGCTGTCACATCCTCAAAATGGTCAGGCAAGAAGTCCCCTCTGAAACTATGTTGACTGCTATCAATCGATTAGTTTCATATAGACAATTCTGAAGTTTGTTCTGAATGATCAATTCCATTAAATTATTCGCCAGTTACTAATTGCTGTTTCCAGTTTAGTTAGATTGTTCATTAATTCTTGCATGATGAGCATCAGCACTTCATTGGTTTCCCCCATTACATTTGTTAACACACTTGGTATATTCTATTTGTCCTTGAGGAATTAGTGGTTTAGGGATGATCCAGCATCTGCTTGCAAACTGCATCAAAGTTATTCAAAAGTAAAACCTCTTATAAATTGGTTAACATATCTTGCCTCATAAATACATCCAGGAAGCAATTATTTGGAACATTAACAACTTTTATAGTGGCTTAATTATCATGAAATTAATGAATCATCACAGGTGGTGCAAGATTGGATTTAACCATTTGACCTCCAATTGTTTTAGGGCCTACAACACAATCCTGCTATCTCCTAATTTGGGAATGGAATATGATTGGGTTAGGTAGCTCATGTAGAGAAAGTGGCTGGTGCTGGCTCGATGGGTCAAAAGGCATGCTTCTGTGCTGTCACGCCCTCTGAATTCCAAAGCATCATGCAATTACCAATAAGTGCACGGCTGATGATTTTGGAAACTTCATAACGTCTTCCTGCCATTCAAAATAATATGGTGCAAATTTTCTTCCCCTGGGTACTCCATTAGGATTGTCTGTGTCACTTGTGCTGCTTGTCTGAAGTGCCAGAAGATGCACTTGGGCAATATGGATGAAAAAAATCCATTGTTGGTTAATTTCCATCTCTGAACAACACAGTGGCCCCTTGGGGGAATCTCAGTTGTTTGAGCATCAGTTGAAGCCAATTTTCTCCACCAAATGTTAACGACTGCAACTTTTCATGCCCCAGCCAGAGCACTGCAGTCATATAATAGAATGCAAATGGGTTCACTGCACATATCTGATGAGTAGCAATGGTTGGGAGTCATTAATATTCCTCATGGTTCATTATGCTTAATCGCTCATTAAAGCTTATCCAATTCAGGATAAATGCAAATTCTGTCAACTGTAAAAAAAAAGTGGCATTACCTATCAGTTTAATTTTGTCATTGGCAATAACGTCTGGTCCAACTATGACTTATAGCATTAGATGTAAGAGATGGAAGATTGCCTCGCAGAGTTAATAATTGGAATTGCTCCCTCATCTTTGACTAAATTAGTGTTTTGCAGCCCATTTGTACCAAGTCATTTATTATTGCGTTAAAACTATATTAGAATGCGCAGTGGTGTCAAAAGCACTTGAAGTAACATTAACATCTAGACTGCAACATGCTACCACTTGATAAGGCTGCTCACTATGAATACCTGTGCCAGCTTTCTTAAGAAGGCTTGTAAAACTAATGGAAAATGAGACTTCACTTAATTTGAGACATCTATTTGTCTAAGCAAAGGGTTGCATTATATTTTCAATCTGTATGTTGTTCATTCAGCAATAAAATTAGTTTTATTTTGAACTGAAGAGGCTGCATGTGAGGTTGGTCTGAATGTTTGAAATTAATTATCACATTGGTCACTAAATACAGGGATTCCATATATCCACATATTTATTATTATTCACTCTAAGAAACTGAACAATTAGTGGAATAGGAGAGCAAGTTATTACCAAGACTGACATCTATATATAAAGTGAATACAAACACTGTTTGGATGCTTCCAAAATAGAATTGTTCATATTTGGAGCAGACTCACTGTCTGCTCCCATAATGGGTGTCCATTGGTTACATTATGAATTTTCAGTTTAGATGCCAAATGTTCCTGACAATGTTTCTATGTATTTTAGGCCCTACAACACAATCCTGCTACCTCCCAGGTTAATTTGGGATGGAGTGTGATTAGGTTAGGCAGCTCATGCGGAGCAAGTGGCTGGTGCTGACTCAGTGGGTCAAATGGCTTGCTTCTGTGCTGTAAAGTCCTATGAATTCCAATATCCTGGTTCAGAGTTTGGGTTATACTCAATATTTAGAATTTCCAACTTCTCCAGTCTATCCATATAACTGTAATGCTTCATCCCTGAATCCATTCTAGTAAATCTCTTCTGTACCCTCTCAAAAACCTCTGTGTTCTTCCTAAAGCATGGTGCCCAGAATTGGACACAATATGCTAGCTAAGATCTGACCAGTAATTTATAAAGGTTTAACATAACTTTCTTCCTTTTGTACTCAGTGCCACTATTTATAAAGCCAAGGATCCTTTGTGCTTTTTTAAAAACCTTCTCAACTTGTCCTCCACCTTCAAAGATTTGTGTATGTGAACCCCCATGTCTTTATGTTCCTGCACCCCTTTAAAACTGTACCATTTAGTTCACATTGTCTCCCCTCATTCTGCCTCCCAAACTGCATCACTTCACATCTCTCTGTATTAAATTTAATTTGCCATGTGTCTTTCCATTTCACTATGTCCTCCTGAAATCTGTTACTATGCTCCTCACCATTTACTACATTTCCAATTATTGTGTCATCTTCAAACTTTGAATCAATGCCCTTTAAGACCAAGTCCTGGCCATTAAAAGAGCATTGGTCCTAATATTGACTGCTGGGGGGTCACTACTTTATATTGTGATGGAATATAGGTATAATAGGCTTAATTAGGTAGAATCTGGATATACTTAATATATTATACCTTTTAGAATTAGGAGATTGAATAAATGGTCAGTTTTCAAGACTCACTGACATTCACCTTTAAGAAGGTAGGGTTAGAAATTTCAAGGTCTTTCAAGGTCTCTTTTACAATAGAATGTGAACCAGAAACAACTTTTAAGTTGGGAAATCCATTTCAGCGTTTCTGTTGCCAGGGACTTGGAGGATAAACAGACATTGAAATATCCTGTGTGACATCAGTAAGAGATAACAATAAACCTACTTGATAGTGTTGAATGGTGATGTAGACAGATGGACTCAAAAGGTTGTTCAAAGGTACCATGAAATACAATTATAGATAATAAAACTATAAATGGAATAGTACTTACAGGAACAAGAGGCCAAGTAAACACAATTATAAACATTTTGACGAGATAAATAACTTCAAGAGCAGGGGAATTCCAGCAAAACATTAAGTAGAGATGTTAGTTAATGATACTACCAAATATGGATCTTAAAAGCAGGAAAACACACACAGAAAGGTAACATCTATATACTAAAAGGTCAGATGATACCTTAGAAATAGTATAAACATGAGGGGCTCTGAAGCAAAAATTAGAAGTGTTGAATTCCTCAACAATACTTCTCATTTACTCGGGGAATTTAAGGTAAAAGTTTACTTTAATGGATATTCTAAGATATTTTGCTGTAACATTAGCATGGTTAAACCTTTGGATTCTATGTTAGAAATAAGATAATGTGTTACATCTCTTAGTAATATCTGATATTGT
Source organism: Heterodontus francisci (assembly GCF_036365525.1). NCBI lineage: Eukaryota > Metazoa > Chordata > Chondrichthyes > Heterodontiformes > Heterodontidae > Heterodontus > Heterodontus francisci. Next base: position 51,728,715 of record NC_090401.1, on the reverse strand, counting down.
GATATACTTATCCACTTCAAAGTGTATTGCATATTAATTTCTTTAATAAATATATAAAAGTTAATAAATTGTCTCATGTAGCATTCTGTATACAACTACAAGAACCTCCTCTCTGTGTCTCTTTAGTGGAGAGATACATATTGAAGAGAGTTTCCCAGACCCTTATAATATCTGGGATATTTATGACTTAGCTATAATTATTAAAAAATAGACTACCCGAAAGATGGTAATATTCTCTGTTATTTTTCTTTCTTTGAGGGAAATCTAGTTTAATTCTTTGGTCCCAAATAAGTGTCTATAGAAATTTGTCTGGTTTGAACTTAATTAAAGGAGATTCATAGGGATGTACTCCTAATTTGGTTTAATTCCTATAAGGGGTTAAAGTCATAAATCACTTCAATATCACCCTCCAGGCTTAAAAACCATCCCTTCTCTTCTACTCTGTACTTTCTGTCTCTTAGCTATTTTCATCCCTCTAACCTGGTGGGCTTCAAATTTTGCTAATACGGAAACATCTGACAAAGTCAACATGAATGCTGAAATATTCTCTCAACAGAGACACAGAAAAACATCTATTCGGATCAACTTCCTTTCACAGATGTAAAAACTTGCAACAGAACAAATTGGCATAACATTGTCCACTTATAGCTCAGAATACTATTTTGTCTGATAGTAAATAGAGGCATCATCCAATGTAGTACTAAACTACCAAAGCTAAGAAGTTTAGAAATTCAAATCCCATCCTGTGCAGTTAGATGATCTCACATATTTGAAGTTCTACAATTGATCTCATTGTCTCCAGGCTGAAAAGATTTTTTAAAAATTCCCTGCCCTTAATTTCCATCCAGCGCCTCATACTAGAAAGAATGCGGGCTGTGGTTTGGAACAGAATTAGGTTTGGCTGGGAGGCAGTCCTTTTGACAGTCAACATATGAGGATATGACTGAAGAATAGCCATTTGGGCATTCTAGATGTTCTGGATGGCTGTTGTGCCTGTGGCAACGGGACCATACTCTAGCAAATGAATCAGCGCTTCAGGGAAAGTGGAGAATACCAGAAAAGTGTAGAGGAGGGAATCTCATGTGATGAAAGTAGCACTGCCATTTTCTTCCACCCAGTCAATTCAATTCAGCCTGGGCTACAATAACTGGAACCAGATGTTATTTCGCTGAATGGTGCATTCCATAACCATCAGCTTACAGCTATACTTCCCAAAACCAAGATAGTACACCACAAAATAACAAAAACAACCTCTCCCCTAAATATGGGGGGTGCATCTACTTAATCAGTAGAATAGATCTCAATGTGGTAAACATCACATTCCATTACTATAGGTAACTATATCTGGGGTTTATAAAGCATCTCAACCTTTTCCCCTTCCCAATTTCCTGTCCTTTCATTTTTCTCTTGAAGGCACTGACACACACTGGGATAGGGGGTACCACAGGTGCCGACCTCTGGTACTTCCAGTCTTGCACCATAGGTTCAGTCTTATTCCCGGTCCACTTTACCTTGTCTGTGTGTTCACCTTGCCTCTAAAGAAATGTAGCTCCACTTGCTTGTCCGATTACCGTGCAATCATCAGTATTCTCAAATTATTCACTATCTTGAAAGTTCTAGTGATAACCCGTGATTGCCAGTAGGGTTTTATTTTAACATGGCTACACTACTGGTGACCTCGTTGCCTATGATACACACCTATGGAACTCCACTTTTGGTAAATGTCACTGCTTCAGACACATTAGGAGCATTTGACAGTGTCTGGTGCTGTGCCCTTCCAAACAGGTTGTCATCATATAACTTCCCACTAAACTGATGTTCATGGATGTATGCTTTTCTCTTAAATCACTCTATCTATACTGTGTCTGATTTCCCCTCTTCTGTAGTTCTATCCCATCTCCCACTCTGTTCCTTCTCCATATTGAAGGCTTCCTCCAGGCATCATTTATTCTTTTGCTGATATTTCTGCTACATTCAACTCAAGGCCTCACTTTGAGTGCTGCATTTATTTCTGGTCACCAAGGCAAAAGGGAAGTTGTAAAGTCCTGAGAATGGTACACAAAAGGGCCACGTGGCTGATTCATAAAGGACTGAGTTGTGAGAATAGATTAGGAAAAAAATGTACTCTTCACTCTTGAAAGGAGGCAAATGAATGTGAGTCTGAGAGGCATAGAGGAAACTAAGTGGGATGGAAAAAGTCAACCTGGATCACCATTTCTATTTGAATCACTGCTGGGCAAGAGGAAGTAGGTACAAACTGATAAAATGCAAGTACAAGACTGATGTCTGCAAGGGGGAATTAATATATGAAATATATTCTGGGTACAGCAGTAGAGGCACAAATATTGAGATCGTTTCAGCAGCAAGGCGGGAAAACAGATGAAGTTCCTATGGAGCAATGAGTTCTATCGGTCAAACAATCTTCCTCATCTGTACCGTGCTTTGTGATCGTCCTTTAAATCACATTTGCTCAATGTTTTAAAACATCAGTCTTCTTGCAGTGCAATGATTTCTCCCATGCCTTTTGGTGAAGCAACTATTATCTTGTTTATTCAATTCTTCAAAGATTTCATGTCTCATAAATTGAGCCAACAATTATCACCTCTAACCGGCATCAATTGGCATTCTTGGCCTCACTTTAATCCTTTGAATTCCCACATCCCCTCCATTGCTAAAGTTGCATCCAAGATGGTCAGTCTCTTCTTTTGTTCAAATGTATTTTTCCCTCTGGCTTCAATTCTCTATGAAGTCCAGGTATATCTATAACCTGAACTATGTCGCCAGATCTATAAAGGTTCTAGTATCTCTTACATTCTAGGATCCAAGAAAAGCTTTGTTTTAATCATTCCTATTATAGTTAAAACTCCTCAGAACTGTCCTTCAGTGATTTAAATTTGTTGTCCTATAAAATCTATGCCCTTCCCACATCTCTACTGTACTGAAACTCAGTCTTTTTAACTACATCAAGATGGTTAAACTTCTTACCTAAATCAATTTTCCCTTCTCTCTACAGTTTACAAAATACAAGCTTTGCATTACCCTGACACTGCTTCATAAGTTACCTAATCCTTTTCAACCTTGGTTGTGTCCTGCACAATGGGCACTTGGTTTCTCACAAAAAATATGAGAAAGTTACGGAAATCCAATTGTTATTGATATGTACAGAGAATGAGAAGGGGTATGAATATAGGCTTAGCACCGGGATGGCACTCTCTGCTCTTCCAAACTCCAACATCCCTGTATGTTTCATGTGTGTTTACATGCGAAGATTGCACATTATTATCAGGACACAACATGAACCACCTGTGAGCTTTCCAACCTGAACAAACTAGCTGGAAATGAGGAAGTGGTCCTCCAAATAACTGGAGTGAAGGAGATTGAAGAGGTGAGTCAGGGACAATTTGGTGGTTTTGAGCTAGTACAACAGGTTATAGTGCTGACTTACTTGGTTTACTTTCTCTTTCTTCAAACCCATGCAGACATGTTCTACCTGACAACAACATGGTGGCAATAGAATTTCATACCACGATGATTGACAAGCCTGATTTCACAACCATTTTTATGAATGGGTAGGAAAGCTACCCATCTCAGTGTCATGGGTCATAAAAATGGCTACTTTGAGCAAGACACCAGTGGGATGGTAACCCATCAAAAATAAGACTTTCAGGAGCAATGTAAATGGACTTGATACCAACTTGGTTGCAAATAATCTTTATTGAGTTTGACCAAGTATTGACACACCCAATGTTTTAGCATTAGGCATACTGAGAAATAAATGACATTACCTGCTTTTTCTCTGAATAGAGGTCATAATCTTTGTTGATTCTTTTGTTCTTGTTCTCCTCTACAAATTGTGAAGGAAAGTTTAAAATTTTTATAGGGCTCTAATCATGTGCATCCATCCCTTCAAAGTTGTTTTTCAGTTTCCTAACTGATCTATTGATCATTGTCTTGTTTGTGATACAAGTCTAAAGGCATTGTATCTTAATGTGCAGAACATTCACAATAAGGTAGATGAATTAACAACGCAAATAGGTATAAATGTTTATGATATAGTTGCGATTACGGAGACATGGCTGCAGGGTGACCAAGGTTGGGAACTGAACATCCAGGGGTATTCAATATTTAGGAAGGACAGGCAAAAAAGGAAAGGAGGTGGGGTAGCATTGTTAGTAAAAGGAGGAAATCAATGCAATAGTGAGGAAGGATATTGGCTCGGAAAATCGTGATGTGGGATCTGTTTGGGTGGAGCTAAGAAACAACAAGGAGCAGAAAACGTTGGTGGGAGTTGTCTATAAGCCCCCAAACAGTAGTGGAGATGTAAGGGATGGCATTAAACTGGAAATTAGAGACGCATGCAATAAGGGTACAGCTGGGTGACTTTAATCTACATATAAATTGGTCAAACTAAATTAGCAATAATTCTGTGAAGGAGGATTTCCTGGAGTGTGTATGTGATGGTTTTTTAGACTAATACGTTGAGGAACCAACTAGGGAACAGGCTATCCTAGACTGGGTATTGTGCAATGAGAAAGGATTAATTAACAATCTTGTTGTGCGGGGTTCCTTGGGGAGGAACGACCATAACATGATAGAATTCTTCATTAAGATGGAGAGCGAAGTAGTTGAATCCGAAACTAGGGTCCTGCATGTAAATATAGGAAACTACAAAGGTATGAGGTGTGAGCTGGCTATGGTAGATTGGGGAACTTTACTAAAAGGATTGATGGTGGATAGGAAATGGATAATATTTAAAGAAAGTGTGCATGAATTACAACAATTATTCATTCCTGTCTGGCACAAAAATAAAACCGGAAAGGTGGCTCAGCCGTAGCTTACAAAAGAAAT